>NW_027176705.1:6855533-7508033 GCF_023349555.1 Cebidichthys violaceus
TTTGAATCCAGCAGCAACTGCTCCCTCTGGAACCATAATGTTCATTTTAGGTGGCTATAGCAGTACATGTAGTGAAAACGACATAGCACGGATGAAAAGGCTTTCTAAGATACTTGTGTGTTGTATGTTGGGTGAAGGGGCCTCATGAGAGGAGAGAACCTGCGACCATGAAGGTCTAAAGATGTACTGTGCCTGTCAATTTGGCCTTCACAGTGAATGAAATGCTGAAGATTGGTTTTGCTCCTAAGAATGTATGTATGTATGTTGTAGTGAAATGTTTGTATTATAATGTCTGTAATTTCACACAAATATGAAATTGTGCATCTTTCAAAACTCTTGTAGCTATGTGGGTGAGTCAGAAGCTCAACAAGTGATGTTGAACTCCTCGGAGCACACTTACTTGCAATAAAGGGTGCACCAGCATGACTTTTCTCTCCACACCATTCTCTCTGCATTTCATAGCCTGCATTGCTTTGTTCTCATACTTGTGGCCCTAGGTGCAGCGTTGCCCTCGGAAAATTGGTTCATTCATAAGTATTGATTAAGAGACTTTTCTGGGTTGGCAGAGTTCCTTATGACCAGTTATTTTCCGCTGCAAACTTCCTCGCATCATAGGGCTCTTATGTATTTGTATTTTTTCTTCACAACTTGGTTAGGGGTTAATCTAACACAGGCCTTGTACAAACCACAACACTTCTGACAGGTCAGTGTGGGGCATGTGTGGATCTAAAGGTAGGTCACATTGTCTCTGTGACTGCTGCTGCTCTTGGCATCTGCTCCATAACGGAGCTGGAGGAGACCATCTGTCTGCAGCTGAACATGCAGAATAACACAGAAGAATCAACAGAGCTTTTAAAGTTGTGCTTAACATCTGAGAAGATCAATCAAAGGAATTGACCATTTATAACATATAGTGATGCAATTAGATTTGGTGGAAAAGGATCAGCTCTTTGGGGACGGTCTTAACTTAACCCCTGATTTTGAACACGTCCCTGTCTCAAATTAGAAAATGCTTTCCTAACCCACATCCATTCATAATAATAATTGATTCATTCAGTAGGTATATCCACACTGTTGTGATCTTCCACAATAGCTTTCTGATTTATACATGAGCACCATGACTATTCTGCTGTCTGTTTATTCTGTGAGGGTCGCAAAACTAATGCTTAGTGAAGTGGCAGGATGAGGTTCTGACATGACCCTTTTAAGTTGACAAAGTTGACTGATCAGTACACACCCAATTTTAGCAGTGATGAGCTTCATAACTTCCACCTTCACTGACCTGGCAGACAAACACATCCGTCACTTCATGAATATATCACAAGGGGTGGACACATTGATGAAAGCTTCTCAGCCTAACAACAGACCTGGGAGTCTACAGATTGCAATGGGCAAAAAACACAAATTAGACTTTAGAAATTAGCTCATGATGTAATTGAGCCCCCAATTCATGTTATGTCCCCCTCAAGGGGAAACCTAGATATATGTGCCAGCTGCACAGTATGAATCAAAGTCCTAAACTTTCATAACAATAACACAATTTAAAACATATGACACGTCTAACAGACACTCCAAAATTGTACACAAAAAAATGGCTCTTCTAAAAAAATAGAAGAGCATCTCACTGCTACTAAACAGCTACTATTAGTGCTCCATATTTACTGTAGAGTATTTTCAAGTAAGACAAGTAGGTCAAAAGTTCTGACACAGTTAATCAGAATTACTGACACAACTCTATATAAATGTTCCTGTTCATAGTCAGAAAATTGCAATACACACAGTGCTAAATTCTGGCTTTAATTGTAGGAAGTGACAGAGGTGGAGGAGAGCAGGATGGTGTCATCAGCTGGTCCAATTTGGCAGCAATCCCTTCAAATAGACCTATCATGGGGCACAACCTGTTGCTCATCACCTTAACACAAGGAGAGAGAGGGAGATCTGTCAAATCAAACATCAAAACAAGTATGAAGCAGGATCATAATCAATAGTCAATCTTAAAACATGTGGGAGGGAACAGACAGTGAGTGTGTGTTCCCTGCTGGTGTGATTTCCCCAATTAGACTCATCTGTCGTGGTGGATCCGTAGTTAAAGTTATCTACACTGCTCATTAAGTCTTCCCGAGCTTTGTGTGCCATCAACATCAAACACAGTCCGTCTCTTAGCCCACCCCCCCCACCCCCATATCTTTTGGATATGCAGGAGGGTGTGTCTCCTGTCTCTGCATTTAACAGACTAGTAATTAACTAGTGGTCTCTTATCTCCTTGTGTTGACAGAGTTGTCAAGAAAGCTATGAGTCACATACACAGTGAGGGAAAGTTGGAAGATGACACAGGCAAATGCAGTTACATATAGGGACCTGTGAAGAAATTGTTTTTTTTTGTAAATACTTTAAAGGGGCCTCTGTGAGTCTCCTCTCGCTTGATGTTGACAGAGACTTGAAACTGTGTCTGAACACATGACTCATCCAGTTAAGTACTGGTAGAAAAAAGAGAGAGCGAGAGAGATTAACGGTTGCTGAGAGATTGCGTTGAAGCATTGTTTATTGTTTCACGTGCCATTGTCATGTGTGGTCCGGGCTTCGTTAGCATTGTTCTTGTCTCACTATTACTTCAAATTCATTGTCAATACATTTATTTATTTTAGCTATGCAACACTGATTTTTGTCATTTTAAATATCACAAAAGAGAGAGAGAAAGGAAAACATAGTAAGAACACAGAGAAAGACAGAAAAATAGGCAGAGTGGACAAGGGGAGATAGAGGGCAGGAATTAGTGACAGCGGGGAGGGATGGAAACACAGAGAGGTGAGTGGGATTTCAGACGACAGAGAGAGAGACTTTGGAAAGAAAGAAAAAAGAGAGAGGGAGAGGGAGAAATTGAATGGGATATCAGATGAGTGGGCCATTAGTCACTGCCTTCTTGCTTCCTGCTGTGACTGTGTTTCCATGGCGATAATTAGCATATCAGACATTAACCCCGCCTCCACAGCCCTCAGTGTCTTGTTAACCAATTAACTTCTGAGTCAGTGAGGATGAAACGAGAGAACAGAAACTGAATATTAAAGTCGATCATCAACAGTAACAAAATCAGGTCTAACACCTACCTTTGCGTCACCACAAAGGTTAAGTTCCCAAATCACAGAACAGTTTCTATTTAAAAGATGTCACTTAACAACAAACAAGATGTTTGAACATTCATGATGAAATGTTACTTCACAACACTGTTAATTATCGGCTTTTATGTGATCTACTCTTCTAAACTGGATATGAACCCTTTTAGCGTGGATGATAGATGATCGTCATAGATTAAAACTGATTTGATGAAATTAGCATAAATTAAGGTTGATTTACTAGCTGTTCTGATTTTGAGCTTATCACATGATATTCATCAGCAGATGGATTTTGCTCAGGCTCCATGGATTTGTAGATGTTCAAATTTCCATTTTTATTTATTTTTTGATCACTTTAAGCACTCCTTGTCTATGTTTGCTTAAAAGCTGAGGTTCAAAGCTATTATTGACCTTAGAGTTGATAAATTTCAGCACAAGGTCCATTTAGTAGCTGTTCTGCAGGCCTCAATCATGTTACATAATCTTCATCAGCACATGGATATGATACAGTAAGGGTATACCAAAATATATGTTATTTATAGCACAGAACAACATGAGGTGCAAATCTATTACATTCAAGAGACTCAAAACTCGTACTATTTAGCTAATTTAACTTTTTATTTAAAACTGCATGTTTTCCATCTTTTTATTCTGCTATGAAATTAGAAAAATCACTTGCAGCCCTTCTATTGAATCCCTTGATATTCTAAATCTCTCACTACTCAGCTTTTTCTCTGACCTGAATAACTTCACTTACTGTGGCCTTGTGCTTTAATACAGGATTACAAGCTCTAAAGATACAAAAAGCAACCCTCAAGATACAGTGGTTGAGTAAGAAGTGAAGGGGTGCTGGTTCAATCTCCAGGCCTAACAGGTTTCTGGTCTGTGTGTGATAGGACTGGTTGGTAGCTGCCTGTTAATGTGCCCTTGAACAAGACACTGAATCTCAAACTAGTCTGGTGACACTGCACTGACTTCAAGCCCTCTGAGCTCTCTCTTCTGAAGAAAAGTTTGTGAAAGGACGATGCATTCTGCAATGAAAGGTGTCTGCTCACAAAACAATTCTAAAGTGCCCTTGAACAAGGCACTGCATTCCAAATTCCTTCAGGGGTGTTGCAACGCTGCCAGCCCTGTGCTCTGTAAAGAATGCTTGTGTGCATATATATACTGTATATAGGCAGGGTATGCAGAATAAGGCATTCAAGGTATCATACCAGGCAAGAGCCCTGATTCAGAGGTTTGCCTTAAACCCTGTCGAAATGAAACCAGAAATTTAAAAGGATTCTTTTATGTCTAGACTCTATTCAAGCATTAATGGCAAAACTGAGTTTGTGTGCAAGACGATGCATATTTATTTGAGTAGCATTTTTCACCAACAAAGCAATTCACAGCACTTTACATAAGACACAAGGCAGTATAAAAAGACATAACAAAAAGGTACATTTTAATAGGATTCTAAAACGATGATAAAAATATTCTTAATTAAAATTAAACAGATAAAACAGGAGAACAAGAATTCCAGTGCAGTGCAAGATATGAAATAATAGTCCCAAATTGAATTTGATAAAGCCAGTGGCAGAAAGGCTGAAGACTAAGCCTTGATTTTAAAAAACTAAGAGTCGGAACAGACCTAATTTTTTTCTGTGAGTTTGTCCCAGATATCTGGTGCATAAAAACTGAATGCTGCTTCTCCATGTTTAGTTTTGTCTCTGGGGTCAGTAAGCAGACCTGTCCCTGACAATCTGAGCGGTCTGGAGGGTTCATAATAAAAATCTATGTTGGCCCTGTACCTTTCAGTGGTGTATAAACAATCTTAGTCAATTATTTGACACGCAGGAAGCCAGTGTAAAGATCTAAGAACTGGACTGATGTGATCCACTCCCCTGGTCCTAGTGACTCCAGCAGCAGCATTGTATCAACTGCACCTGTCTCATTGACTTTTTAGAGAGACTTGTGAAGAGTGTTACAATGATTTTGCCTGCTGAAGATAAATGCATGGAGATTTTTTCCTAAATCCCACTGAGACCTCTAATTCTTGATATATTCTTAAAGTTATAGTAGGCTGATTTAATAATTGTCTTAATGTTGAATTTTAGCTCTGATTCCATAACTACACCAAAGTTTCTGACTTGGTTTGTGATATGTAACGTTAGCGACTGACATTCATTCTTCTTAGGCCTACACAGTGCTTTTGTGGGACCACACTCACCTGGTGATAATGTTGTATACATTTCTGTGTTGTCTGCATAATTATGGTTTTAATATTGCATTGATTTCCAAAATCTAAGCAAGTGGGAGCATGTAGATGTTAAACAAAAGAGGCCTGAGAATGGAGCCATGGGGAACTCCATGTGCCATTTTTGTACAATCAGATTTGCAATTATAAATTAACACAAAATAGTCCCTGTCATTCAAATACTATTCAAACAAGTTAATCACTGTGCCAGAAAGTCCAAGACTGTCTCTGGTGTAATTGCAAACCACATCAAAACAATAGTTTAAGGCCAAGAAGGTGTTTGATTTTACTTAAAACGTGGATGAAGTAAATCAGAGATTTGTTTCTAAGCACACTATACATGTTAAAATATGTGAAAAGACTGAACTATATGGTGATGAATTGTGGAGTCGGTCTCTTTACTGGCCCTTTATGTATGTGCCTATCATTCGGGGTGCACACGACAGAGTTCTGCGTGTGTTTCGGTACTGGTCTCACTGGCCAATCACAACCATGTTAGTTAAACTTGTGCTAACGTCATAGACTCTGCTGTAGACAAGTCCATTGCTACGTTTGTGGTGGTAAAATGGTCAATAAATTGTCCTCAGGCCAACGACCGTAGGGAAATTACTGTATTCACTATCATATTTTGATCAATTCGGTCTCATATAGTGCTGCCGCGATTAGTTAGTGTAAAAGATGTCATGGTCAAAATGAGTCAACAAGAGTGTTTTAAAATCTATCCCCATTTAAGTTAGCTTAAGGCTAAACTGTAAGTGAGTCAGCTTGGCCTGGGGATGGCTCTGGTGCGCATGCTCTGAACATAGAGCATTGAGATGGCCAACAAGAGCAGTTGTATATACCGTGCATATGTAATCAACCCTCACCCGAGATTGGGCATGGTTTCACTGCCTTCAGCATTTTCAGATCAGACAGCTTATTTTCTCACAATTTTGATCCCTAATTTTAGATAGCCTACTTGGCTATTTGTTTAATCATTAAAATTTGGTTGGTGGGTTAATAACACATTTTTCTGCGCTGTGACAAACTTATCACAGATATTCATTTTTGCTTCCCCCAAACTTTAAGAATTTAAGGTTTGATGTGGGTCTTTCATTGTTCGTTAGTGAGTTTGATGAAGGCAGTTCTCAAGGCCTATGGGAAATAGCCTGACAGAAGGGAAGTGTTGACTATTTGCAGAAGATCAGATTCCAATTAAAACATTTTTGAAAAAGCCTGTAGGGAGCATATCAAGGCAGCAAGAGGAGGATTTAAAATGCTGCACAATTTCTTCAAAAGGTTTTATAGTTGATCAAATTGTGTCGTGCTAACCTAATGGATTTGAAGTAATCACAATACATACCGTATTCCTGACCTGGAGGAACTGACAGCTTGACTAATAATCTGGATGTTGTTAGTGAAGGAAGCAAATTCAATGCATGAGTTAGTGGATAAATGTTAAAGGGCTACTGACCCAGGAGGGTTTGTCAGCCTGTCAACAGCAGTAAATAAGGTATGTGCAATTTTGTTGTTTTTTGGCATGAAGTCAGAGAAGAAGGCCTTTCTCACGGTTCAAAATTATAAATACAAAGTTTTTTTTGCGGAAGTCATTATGGACGTTGGGATTTGTATGTCGCCACCTGTGTTCAGCTTTTTGACACTCTGTTTTGTTTGTACCAGCCGTTATGGTTCTCTTTTCTTACTTGATTCTAGCTTGTTTTCACAGAGATAGTCATCTAAAAAAACACAGGTATGATCAGAAAGAGCACAATCAGTCATGACGTCCTAAGAAATGTTAAGGGTTAATGTTAAATGTTCGAGATGATTAAGTCCTGAGTTTGCCCCTTATTGTGTGTGATCTCCATCACATGCTAAGTCGGTCCATAGTTATCCAGAATACAACACGGTTCTTTACCAATGCTGTTCAGTAGAGTCACATAGGACATGTAGGTGGCCTATATGTTTTAAAATATAGCTCTGCAAGATTAGGTTAATTGTAAAGCAACATATTCAAAACAAGTACATTTTCCATTAAACATCCACTTGCATTGGAATTATTAAACAAAAAAGCAACTCCATCCTCTTTTTTTATGCACTCTTGCTTTCCTCATAAAACTTGGGAAGGGTTGATTCAATAAGATCTCTTGCACCGCTTTCTTCGTCTAACCGAGTTTCAAGGTTCTGCAGCAGTGGTGCAAATCTGATTCAAGTTGTACACTTGGTTGTTGGGGAGGTTTGTCGCAGCTGTCCACGGCCGTGTCCTACTAAGCACGGGTTGATGAGGTGCTCTGCCTAGATGCTAGTGAAGGCCAGTGAAGCAAATCTCAGGGTTCTGGGCTCTGGCAACATCCTTCTTCCCATTGCCCTGGGAAATGCTTTACTTTCAGGCTGTGCACCAAGAGCGTTCCAGAGAGGACTACTACATGCCTAGTTATTGCCTGAGAGGCAGGGCTACTGTTTCTTAGTAGTCTTGTTGGTGCTAATTAACCTTGTGTTAGCATTTTCTTGTTTTACACTGTTTTGAGTCCATGGAAAATCATACAATGACTGTTATAGAAGGTTTTTCCTTACAAGAAAATGTTTTCCATAATTACAAGTGATGCATTGCATAAAGAAAACATCATTGAAATGATAAAGTCTTCATAAATTGTGGATGAATTTGTCATTTTTCTGGGTGAAGAGCTGCTCAGAACCGGCTCTGTACGCATTCTTGAGTTGTGTACTCTCTCTTGCGGTTGCTAAATTAACAACTTTGTCAGTGATTGATGTTATGGTTTATTCCTCAGTTGTATTATTTTTTAGACAAGGTCTACCTTCTGTCCTGCAGGCTCCACTTATCAATATTTCTATATGAGCAATGGATCAAATGAGAATGTGTAATTTTACAGCGGCCGCTCGTGTCCCACAGACGATGAGGCCTATCCCCTGACTCTGCAGTTACCTGGTGTAGTACAGAGTTTATCAGCTCATTGTTTTGGTTTTACAGCCTGCAGCCTGTTTTTTCTGTCAGTCCCACTGCTCAACAGTAGCAATAACAATTGTTTGCGACTTGTGTTAGTGCCTGGTGTTAGTTTCAGAATTGAGACTTGTGTACTTGAGATCTACTTCTATGTGAGTTTAGATACTGTGTGCAAGCCTGAAATAAACTACACGCACGCACACACACACACACACACACACACACATACACAGGGCTACATTAATGACAGGACACAAAGATCAGAGAGCAGGATTTCAACTGTAGGTCAGTAACCATAGCAACAGAACAGAATGCACCGGAGACCTGTCACCATAGGAACCAATAGCAAGAGAGGGAGAGAGAGAGACACCGAAAGACAGAGACAGACGGAGAAAAAGAGATGTAAACAGAAAACGGAGACGGAGATACAGTAGGGAAATGGAAAAAGAAAAAGTGAGCAAAAGAGAAAAAGCGAGACATAATCAAAGTCACGAAGACGGAGAAGGAGGAGGAGGGAGATGAGACAGCTCAGAGAGGTATGACTGTACCCACTGTACCCCCATACAACGTGTGCAAACCACCATGTTGCAGTGATTGTGATTGGTCTTTAATGTAGTGAGTCCCCAGGACCCACGGGTGGTCATTTGAGTAGGTCCAAGGGAATTTGACAAATTGTGGTGTTAAACTACTTTTTACTTTCTGTACGTCTTATCTCAGTTTCTCTCTCTCTCTCTCTCTCTCTCTCTCTCTCTCTCTCTCTCTCTCTCTCTCTCTCTCTCTCTCTCTCTCTACCAATACCGAGGTTATATCCTTGATTGTAGAATTGAAAACTGTGCGATGAACATTGGTCTTGTTCCAGCAAGAGCATTCAGTCTCTCCCACGATGATGGACACTATGAACATGCGTTAGTAGTCTGTGCAAGATAGATGACCAGACGGTAAGAAAATGGTGCCGCAGAACGCGTACCTAGCAGCATCGCTGATGTTCGGGACATGTGAAGTGGTCACATCAAGTATGTGTCAAGTGCGGCTCGCACGTCAGCACAATAAACAACATGCCAGGCTCGAAATGATTAACTTGTTACTTTATTCCCCATACAAGACCGGCACACTGTTATGGTTGCATTCTTCAGCGATATAATGCAAAATATGTTTCTCCCTCTCTCAAGGTCAGTGCGATTGTAGCATTACTCACAGAACATTCCTGCTTGGTCAGTGTTTTATGAACAGTGACCTTTGAATCGCAACATTGAGGCTAGCTGCTGGAGTAAAGCCACAGTATAAAACCATGTCGGGACTCCAGCTGTTCCTGTTGGTTTGACTATAGAGAGATCAACTGTGAGCTTTCAGTCCAACATTAAAAGGACCCGCTGCAGGCTGCTTCTAGCTTTGCTTGTCACTTCTATACTTCTTATGGTACAATATTTATGGCTATTAGTCCATCAATAAAATAACTTCTTCAACAACTTTCATGCATGAATGAAACAAACTTCTTAATAGATGAAAGAAAAGAAAGGACCAGCACTTCTGTACAGCTTTTAGCATGATTCTTACTGGCAGCTGTTCATAGTCATTTGCAGCCTGTTTAAAAATTCATAGTGCATTGTTGCTTGTTGCCTGATGTTCATAATGTATAGTTGGATACTTGTGCCTACTTATGCCTAAGCCACCCCCCTAAAAAAAGAAAGACAAACATGGCAGCTGCATCCACTTGTGGGCACAACATCCTAATGTGATTTGCATGAGCATTTTTGTCTGAGCTCTAGGAGAAAATTATAGCAAATTCATAGAAGTTTTCTCCGACACAGTGAGCAACATGAGCTTATGATCATGCAGTGTAATCTAAACCTAGTCCTCTACTGCTACTGTGTGGCAATCTGGATAAAGTAGTGCACCACATGTTATGTTTAGAATATCAATATAGTCTTTCGTCCACTTTTATTATATTTATTATGGAGATTTTATCAGCCATAAAGGAAGTATTTAAATGGTGTTAACGTAGTAAAGAGACAGCACGACATACAGTTGAGAGAAAGAGAGAAAGAGTCAGAGACACACAGGAAGTGAAAGAGGAGGACAGAGACAGAGAGAAACAATTGATGGGGGGGAACAAAAATAAGAACAAGCTGTAGAAAGACTGAGAAAGGGCAAGCGGAGACAAAGAAAAAATGTGTGTGTCACAGTCTAGAGATTTGTGCTAGCTTAGTTCTTATTCCAATCACACACACCACCTAATGAGCTAATGGGCCTGACAACCAGACAGACACACACAGAGTGAGGGACAAGGAGAGGGAGGTGGATGGATGGATGGAAAGTCACTACGCTAGTCAGCCAGCCATTCATCTGTTCAGACGGTCAGCAGCTAGTCAACCTATTAGCCCCTCGTTCCACAGTGAGGTTGTTTGACTGCCGCAGATAAGAGATGCAGAGTATTCCTGTGGCATTTTGTGAAAAACGTACTTGACCCTCTCATCTCTTCTTGTCTCTCACTCCTTCATCTTTTTTGTCCCTATACACAAGCTGGTACTCACATCAGCTGAACATGTCTTTGTTAACGTGGCTCACAAAGAAACAGAAACTCTGATTATGATCCTTAAAGTGCTGTATACTGTAGCACCCCTGTGATGTCAAGATTACAATTATGGAGCGTTTGATAAGAAGTCATTTTACAGATTTGTCAAATAAATGAGTCGTCGACAGTGTCCTGTGACTAGCGGAGGAAGACATCCAGCAATCAGCAACAGCTTCATGATTAGCGCTTCCTGTGGTGCCAAGTTCTGGCTCTCTCGGCAATTATCTATATGTGTCACAGAAATCCAAATCACTAAAATAATTAGGAATTTGGCCTCAGATAGGAAATATTGAAAATAAATCACCGAAATGCAAAAAAAAATAAAAGATAAACTTAGCTTTCTTCTGTTAATGCAGATAATTGCTGATTGCTTTGGCCTTAAACAAAATGGTATCATTATTGTTATCATTATCATTATTCTCTAATTATCCTTCCAATTATAATCAAAGATTTTCCCACATGGATACCCTGTTCTCCTTTTTCTTTCTTTCACTCTCTCTCCTCTTCCTTCTTCCTGTGTTTCGGTCTGTTGTATTTGGAATACGCTGTCATGGTTTTTCAGACCGCTCCCTTTACATCATTAAAACAATGTCCAGGTTTATTACCAGAGCAGGTCAGCAATTTGATGTGCCCATGCATATTGGTAATGTCAGTCACCCACTCCTCGAAATGCTAAAGTGACTGTGGTAACCACAGTAACACATTAAACAACATTACCCTGAGTGCAGAATTAAAAAGGTAAAGATCATTTCCAGTGGTCCTCTGTCTTCTTCAACCCCAGTTTCATGATTCTTATCATCTAGATTTGATGTTCACTAGTAGATAAATGTACACCACCTGAATACAATAAACATGATCCACAGATTTCAATCAGAATACAGTTGGTGTTTTAATCCATAGCAGGAACATCTAGGGAATATCAGTCATATGATCACTTCATATTTTAGAACTGCTGAGATCCTCAGTTAGTAATTAAGCCTTCTAATCTCCAGAACCCCCATGGTAATAATGGTGTCCACAGAGAGCTTTTTTTTTTTTTAAAGATTCATGCATTTATTCAGACTCTGACACTGACTGATTTATCCTGTTTGGAACTTCATCATCATGTTTTTCAAAGCGTCATGCTGCTTTAAAAACATTAGGATTGTCAGACCTCTTAAAGTGGATAGAATCTGCTAATTAGCATTCAGTCTGCTGTGTAGATGCCTTTGTAATTGTGACTTGACAGCTCAACTTCTTTTGGTCACTCTTTATTTGGATAAAAAGTATTTTTCAAAAGAAGGGAATTTATCTGTTTATTTTGATTATGATTGATTATCATTGATTTTCAATAAATCAATGATACAAAAAAAGGGAATAACAGGAATTTATAAATAACCTATAAAATACATATTTTTACTTAGAGGAACATTAACAGCATCAGCAATACAAACCTGGTGAAACCAACTGATCTTCTTCAGATCATTGCCTAGATTTCTTTTTAAACTGTGTGAGCCAGAAATGCATTTATGAACATCTGCTTTTTGTCACATAACAACTATACTAACTATTCACAAGTGATTTTGTTGTCTTTAATGTGATGTTTCCATTATATTTTGTAATTTTCATGTGGACTGCATGTTTGTATTTATGTGTGCGCATGTGTGTACTCGCCCTCGTGGATTGACAGGCCCAACTGTTGTGAAATTTACTGGGCATCTGGACCAGTATTCATTATTGCTGATGGTTCTGTTCAGGAAGCGGGGAGAGAGAGAGAGAGAGAGAGAGAGAGAGAGAGAGAGAGAGAGAGAGAGAGAGAGATCAGAAGATGACAACAGCAGCATCAATCACCTTGTCAACGAGCATCCACCACTTCAGTACTGGGGGACAGATGTTTGGCTGAGTGTGTCTGTGTGCATGGCTGAATTTAGCTGCTACACAGCTGTGTGATCAACTACAACTCTGCCACACACACAGAATAGATTTTAGTTTTGTTCCTGTAATAGAATTTTATTCGACGCTTGGTGACCTATTAAACCACGGGTGAAGCGTCTGTCGTTAGCAGCGTTGAAGTTTGAACACTGAAATCTTCAGTGATTTCTGCACCAACATGCAAAGAAAAACAGCAATTTACTGTATTGTAGCTCAACAGCAGCTAGGTGTAACAGCTGAAGGCCTGTACGGTGAAGGGCACTGTCAGTGGGCAATGTGTATACTGTTATTTTTTTAAAGCGACTAGAGGTGCTTCATGATGCAGGGCCAGCAAAAGCAACAGAAGGCTGTTTATTAATTCACGTTTGTGACAAACATCAGCGTTAGTAGTAGGGCTGTCAAGAAGGTCCAAAAATGACGTTTGAATATTTGTTCTGAAAAAACATATAGTTTCAAACTAATCAAATATCTATTCCTGCACATTGATTAAGTCTCCTAGCTGTCTGTTTGCTCACCTGTTTCTTTACAGGTAGATTCACCTCACTTAAAATCAATGAATCAATACACAGGCCTACTAACACAGTTGATTTCTTCCCTTGGAGCTGACATGAAAACCATTTTTGGTTCAGTAAATGTCTGCTGTCAGTCAGCCTGGTGAAGGCAGGTTAGCGAGCCGCTGACCACTCAGCTCCTCAGGAGCTGCTGCTGACAGACGGGCGAGACGTTTACCGAAGACGGGGTCAGTGTGGATTGTATTTGCAGAGGTCACAGCTCGCTTCCAGTGAGGACATCAGTAAAACGTTACATATATATTTTCATTGAAGGAAGTGACGTTGTTTGACGCCTGTCATGCGGTGCAGTCAGTGTGTGCAAGGCAGACAGACATGGTAATGCTGTTTTTTCTTCACAATCAAATATCAATTTATATATTTGAATATCTACATCTAATATATATCTATATCTAATGTCTATTTTTACTATGTGTTGGTACTATAACCAAAACAATACATTTTTTTGCATACCTTATTTTGATAAATAGAAGCATATTTTCTTACAAAACCCTTTTTGTTCATTCAACAGAATAAATATAATTCTTAAATGTTACTTGTTGTCGAACCACAAGCAGCCATAGAGGATTTTTTCCCCCAAATTCATTTATCTAAAACCAGCAAAATTAGGATTTTTGGTTTTATTCAATTATAAATCTGTCCAGATGGACTGATGCCAGCTTTTTTGTATTTCACAGTTTTTGATTATACAGTGTGGACATATTTAGTTTGGTACCCAAAAGCTTCAAATTAATTTAGATCAGCAAACATTTACAATCCTTAAACACACTTGCATGTTCTAACATCTCTACTGTTATGTATCCATAATGCAGGTAATCAATCAAATACTGAAACAATGTCTTCAAAGCAACATAAAAACAGTCAAAAATCCCAAGTGCCTCTGCTATATCTCCAGATTAGATAATCTTGACTGCCGACGGTTTGTCCTACTTTTTGCTCTGTTTTCCATCTTAAAGCCCACTTAAATGTTTTGTGAGGAGAGGCTCTTTGAATATGCAAACAATCACACTCCCATACCCCCAATTGCCTCAAATGTTTTCATTCAGCTCTTTGATTATTTTCTTTTCTCTCCATTTCTCATTTTCACTCTTTCAGTTCGTACAGATTAATTGCAAAGTCTGTTTCAGATGTTTGGAAAGCAAAGTGCGGTTTATGTAACATTTCAACATGAAAATGAGAAATTGTGTTTTTGAAGAGGTAACGGTTTAAATGCAAACAACCAAAACACATTTCAATTGCAAATCCGCCATACACAGAATGTTTTCACAAACATTGAAAAAGGCCTGCATGTCATTTCATACAATTTGACTTGGTATTTACCAGCGAGGAACACAAACACAATTGTTTGAAAAGGCACTGTAAATACATGAAGCTAGATTTCATTCACTTTCCTGTGTCACTTCCTCTGTCTCTCTCCTCCCCCACAATGCATTTATCCTCCTCTGCCTCTCTTTCTCTCCCCACCTTTATTCCCTCTCTCTCTGTAAGTTAGACTAAAGAAAATGATTCAGTCGTTTGGAGAGCGTGTATGGTGTTGTACAGTGAATATTGGCTCAGGAATTAAGTGAGTCTAGTCAATGCTCCAAGCATATGGAAGATATTGATAAATAACATACTATTCTCCAACCCCTCCTACACCAAACTCTTTGCTATGCTCTCTGAAACGATGACTGAAGAGGCATGCGCATGAGCAGACATATATACATTTCTTAACTTACCTGTGTTTGTTTGTTTTTATTTCCAGTGGCTCCATGAATTACGCAAATAAATAAAAAAAACAGTACCACACATACAGAAACTCAACCTCTTTCTATCTTCATACTTTCCTCTCTCATATCCTCCTATTTATGTCTCACACACATGCATAGACTCTCTCCCTTCATCTTTCTTACTTGCTGTGTTCCTCTCTCTCTCTCTCTCTCTCTCTCTCTCTCTCTCTCTCTCTCTCTCTCTCTCACTCACTCACTCACTCACTCACTCACTCACATCTTCATCTCGGCTGTTCCTGTGAATCATCAAGCTAGCCTTCAGTTTTACAGCATGCCCCAGTCTTGGTCTCTCCCAGCCTCTCTACAGTGAATTGACAAAGCCCACTAGCTAATCCAGTGTGTGTGGAGTATTCCTGGAGACAGAATTAGGTGGATAACATTGGATTGCCCCCACCCACCCACCCACACACACACACACACCCACACACACACCCACACACACACACACACACACACACACACACACACACACACACACACACACACACACACAGACACACACACACACACACAGACACAAACGCACCCTCCACGTTTCCTCAACATCTCCCACCAGCTTCCAAGTCTGTGTTTCTGTGTATCCTCCATGTGTGTTGCTTAGACGTGTGCACATCTAGATATTTTGTGTGAGTGTGTGTGTGTTGGAGAGAGAGAGATTAGATCCCCCACAGTGCCACAAGTAGAGAACTTTAAAAGTCCCGTTTTATACAGAAAACCACATGAGGGCCCCCCTGTGACTCCCAACGTTAGGCTTATCCAGATTATTCAGTATTCCTAAAGCCATTTCTCCTCACTTTGAGAGCTACACTTTGCAGCACCTACACCTTCATGCACCTTTTGCCATTAAGGTAAATTATTTTCTGCCAAAATAGCTAAACAAAGAAAGTGTCTCTAATTTGTTTTTCTGATGATAGGAGTTCAAGGGCAATCAACTTCCAGTATTACAGTAGCCGCCCCGGGGACCCGCTATCACAACTGGCAGTAAAGCTCTTTCCTACCGCTCAATATCAATAATTGCCAACTTGTAAAATAACCAGAAGAAACACGGATTCCCAAGGTACGTGGAGTAATATAAACTGGATCAACGTCTTCTTTGTGTCACGGGGTTTTAGGGACAATTATTAAACAACACTTGAAAATCCGATTTTTTAAGTTTGACTAAATTTCCCCAGAGCAGAACTCATAGTCTGACTGTTTCTAAACACTCATGAAACTATGTGCACTAGCAAATTAAAATGTCCATTCAAATCATCCATCATCTGTGGTGCAATACATCACTTAAGTACAATCACTGAAACTCACTTTGCGGGGCTTGGTAGCACTATGATAGGAAGGTTTTATTTTAAGTGACTGTACCTGGCATCGGCGTGTGTGTGTTTAATGTTGGACTATAAATACATTTTAGAATTTCTGCAGCCATCACCATTCAAAAACATTTTTTTCACCCGAGTTTAAAAGCTTTATTATAGCCAGAGGGCAGCTTACATGTGCAGCTCACAGAAGAGCGAAGTAGAAGTGAATTCAGCGTGTCAGTAACTGGAAGGCAAGAGAGAAAGAGAGAAAACAGGCGGAGAAGAAGAGACAAAGAAGGTAACAGAAGCATAAGTTCGTTTTTCATACACAATTCAGGTTATTTCAACAGTATTTCATTCATGTATCGTAGGCTTTTGTTATTTCTTTTTTTAACAAAATTGCACAAGCTCTATACAAACAGGGAATAGGCATTTCTCAAGGGTTTGAAGAATTTAGGTTGCACATTAAAAACATACAGTATATAGTTTAAATCATGCTATGTGTGTCGATACGGGAACGAGCATAGGATTGAGTGCATATTCTCTAGGTGAGTAGAACATCTTCAAAGGCCAGGTTCAGTGAGTTCAATAATAACGTTCATATTTTTGGGTCACACGCAGGACTTACGGTCGTGACGCTCATTACAGAAACATATATACCCCATAATAAGGACAGACCATCTGGACAACACAGTATCAGGCTGCTGTACTGAGTTGCCCTTTGGACTGGTGCCCTGTTCTCTCTCTCTCTCTCTCTCTCTCTATCTCTCTCTCTCTCTCTCGCTCTCTCCCTCTCCTTCTCATATGTCTTGCCAGGTTTGTTGTCTGAGCATGTTTTGCCCTAAAATCAGTCACTTCTGTGGGGAATAGAAAGTTGGAGTGAACTGAATGTATTCAGCTGCTTGTTTGCCATAAGATCTCGGCTGCTTACTTTTATAACGTTATCCATAAGAAGAAATGATGTAGACTTTCCTGTCAGTGTACTTGTGTTTTAGATACAAGTTAGAGATAAGTTGAAGTCCTGACGTCACCTCCAAGCTATAGCTTCTGTTCCACTAGCCTCTTTTACTCTCTCACCATACAATCTCTCACTCAGCATTTCTCTCGTGAAGCTTTCCGGAAAAATGTAATGTGTACCTGGGATTTACAGTCCATTTCTAAAACAGACTGCCATACAGCACTTGCTTGTTGAAATGGAAAGCTTTGTGATTTTAACGTGGACAACAATTAGTTTGTTAGCATACAAAAAACTACAAACCCATAGAAATATAACAGAACAACGGTGCATGTACTTGCATGATTGTTGATTTTGTCCATATTGATGATATCCACCATTGCTTTCTATTAAAGTCATTTTCCAGCCATTAAGCTGTTATCATTCCGTCTACAAACATATACTGTTCAATCCTCTCTGCACCTGCTGTTTCTACAGCTGCTCGAACCCGCCTCTTTTGTCGAGCTGGTGAAGCTTAACTCACAATGGTCTGGGAAAAAGATGTTCAAATAGCAGCATGTGACAACGAATCCTTGCTGTACTGCAGAGGGACAAAAAAAATATATAAAAATGTTTTAGTGCAAATACATAATTTAGCTGAAGCAGATGTAATGTGATCATTTATTTTTGTGATGCTACACATT
Organism: Cebidichthys violaceus; assembly: GCF_023349555.1. Taxonomy (NCBI): domain Eukaryota; kingdom Metazoa; phylum Chordata; class Actinopteri; order Perciformes; family Stichaeidae; genus Cebidichthys; species Cebidichthys violaceus. The sequence continues at coordinate 6,873,569 of NW_027176705.1, forward strand.
TTATAGTTGACTTGGTATTCACCAGTGTAATAGAAACCACTTCTGTCGTTGTGAAGTATAACCCGCTGGCAACAAAGTATCGTTGTGCATTCAACACTAGAACCATTTGTCAGGTCATACTAACAACAAACAATCCACTAGTAGACATGGGATTCTAATAGCTTTCTGGTTTCTTTCTGTCTTCTTTTTTTACTCCCTGCTTTGCAAATAACACGAAAAGAAAAAACTTGCTACTTCCTTCAATTTCCCCCTGTCACTTTACACTAGCAACAAAAGTTCCAGGAGTCAATATGGGATTTTAATGGGTCACACTTTTGACAGCCTGCATAGTAAATCTGCTCATCGAGGCCAGTGAGAGCAGTTGAGGACATCCATGATTTAAGGTGTCCTCAGCACCCCCCACCGCATGCAGATGTAGCGCAGACCCTCTTACCTCCCTTAGCTGTGAGCTTAAACTGAAACAAACTCCTATCTCACATGCCTATACAGTTTCATCAGTCTTAGTGATGCCGAAACAATCCTCTTCAATCTGTATAATTTATTAGGCCATGTGGTCCAAACTGTATTCAGCTCTAAATGAATAATCGGCTGACAGCATCAAAAACAAGCCAGCACTGTCAACAAGCTGTCAAACTAAATAAAACAAACACTGATGTAGACACTCCTTCTTCCTTTTCTCTCCTGCTCCCTTAATGCTGGTGTTGGTAGTGATTCCCTCTCTGCACTGCTGCATGTCTACGGATCCGTAAAACACACTCACGTCAATAATGACAATTATCATAGGCTTGCAAATTTCTTTTTTCTTTCACCACTGAAATAGTAGGAAGCAGGATGGATGTAGGAAAATAGAGCAAACACACAGGCTGGTTGGCTAACGGTATATCTATTATCACAAACACAAGATGTGTAGGTTGAGATGTTTGTAAGGTTTAGGGTTTAACAAGACCATCCCGTCTTACCAGAAACTAGCTGGATGTTTTGCTAATTGGCAGGTCGGGTGACTAACTGACCAGATAACAGACTTAGTGCTGGTTGACTGATTGTCTGGCTGGTTGACTTACTGGATGACTGACTGGCTGAGTGGCTGGGCATAATGCAGGCTCACAACTCAAAGCCAACAGAGCAGCAGCATCCTGGGGAGAGATTATCAATACACTCACACAAACACACAGATGCACTCACGTGTGTCCTTAAAGTTGGACTAGAGAACTGTAAGCTTTCATGAGTTGAGAGTAAGTGATAAAATTAGTTTTGATTTTTTTTTTTAGGATTATAAATGACCTTTAATTTGAAATATCACTGCCAAATATGTTTATATTTGGCAGTGATATCTATGCCCTCCAGTGCAATGGATTAATAAATCTGGTTTGGCACCAAAATGTGGGATTAAGCTGGATTGAACATTTAACACGTTTGTTAAACTAAGACATTTTTTCCAAAGGACTTTATCTTTCATAAATAATTACCTAACTATTTTATATATATTTTTGTCCCTCTGCAGTACAGCAATGATTTGTTGTCACATGCTGCTATTTGATAACTAATATTTTTGTTGTTGTATCATTAATAGATGATTAGACCTGCTTTGATGTACATTATTTAAAACCTAAATAAATATGTTGTATTGGCTGCAAGGATCTACAATAAGTGTTTTGATTAACTATTAAATTGTGTAGAAGTATAAATAAAGATATAAGCAGATATGAGAACTTAGTAAATGGTAAAACCCTTACAGTAGTGGCCCAGGAGAACGTCTGCTTTGTCCTCCAACAAACGTGAATGCTTTTCTACCTGAGCTTTACTCTTTGGGCTTTGGTTTTTCTTCTTCTTTGAGATACTATGATAATAAAACAGCATGATAAACTGAGTACAGCACCCACAACAATAAGTACACTATCATAAATCACCCGCACTGGTAAAACAGTTACAAGTTGTACTGAAATACAGACTAAGCAAACAAAACACAGCTTTTCACTTCCTATTTACTGAGTCCATAGAAATATTAATATGTACTCAGCCCGCTATGAAGCCAGTAGATAGTCTTTGTTTTTATGCTCTGTAAAACAAACTCTTTGACACGTTCCTCTCTAATATAAAGTTTAGTATGCCAGGATAAAAGTGATTTCCCAGATTCTTTAATGACATTACACTATTTGTGCTCAAGCATTGTAGATCACATAATAATGGTAATTATTTGGTCTCAAAGAACTTTGAAAAAGTCAGTCAGTACATTGAATTCTTTCTACTTTTTTAATTGTTTTTGTTGATTCATGAAGTCAGGCTTAAGGTGATCTACTGGGGCACCCTAAGTTTTCTTTTAGTCAGATAACCGGAAGAACACAGACTGGAGTCTGATTAGAAGAGTACTTGTTGCTGAAGTGAAGATTCAAATAAACAGTAAACAATAAGGAAACACTCACACTGAGAAACTCAAATTTCTTCATCATATTTTAGAGTGGGAATCACCAACAAATTCCCACGGCAACGTCATTATAGCACATGGCCCACAGTACAGCAATTATTATTATTACTCCATTGCAATATGATTGCATGAGATATACCCTCTTTCATTTAACCACAGTAAAAAATTTAATAAATGTCCCTGAGGAAAATTAAATATTGGAATCAATTATATTTAGAAGTTAAATCCTCTGAATCAATTACGAGACCAAAATGAAGATGTCTAAAACTTTAAAAGGACCATTTCCTTCCATTTTCATGGAGGCGGGAGTGCAGAGAGAACATGTCAAGATGTAGGATTTTTTCATTAAGCCAGATGACAGATTGTACAATAAAATAACTTCTAAAACGTTGCTTATAATTAGTAGCCAATAAGGTATGACTTACTAACGCTACTTTCCAATTTCTCAGTCTGCTTTGTGTGATATTTTGTGAAGCAGGATTACCCCCCATTCCAGATATTTCAGAATTTTTGTTGTTGTCTCTTCAATAACTACATAACATATTTTTCAGTGACATTAACAAGTACCTTTATACTTTTTAAACTAGTTTTTTTTACTCACTTTTATTTAATTCTCACAGTAGGAGATCCAATTCTTTTGGATACTAATATCATGAGAATAATTTTGATGTAGTGGTCTCTCTAAGCATCTATCCCTCTGTGTCCTTTCACTCATTAATGAGAATTCTATGATCAGTGTTTTATCTTTTTCATTTCTTTAAGTAACAATCCTTCTTCCATGGATCCATTCCACCTCTCTCCTTTTAGCCCCCTGCCTTTGCTCATCTCTCTCCCTCTCACAATGATCAATAACAAAATACAATGGCTTTACAGTCTTATAACTATATTCAGTTATATGGACATATAGTGCTCTCGCTGTATTTATCTAAAACACAAAATATATATAATCTCAAGCTTGTTTCATTCAGTACAGTATGTAAATGCTCTCTCTGGCAAGCACACACATGTTCATCACTGCACACACCTACACTTTTGTTTGTATGTGGTGAAGGAGGCCGTGTTGATGCGTCATCCTGTAACAAGCAATCCGGCATCACATATAAATGAAACACCAGTCTGATTTATTGAATACTGAGGGACATTTTCATTTTTTATTATTGTTGGAGCAACGCTTGCAGTTTCCAGCTGCTAACACTCTTTGAGCTAAGCTCGGCTAAAGAGGTCTTTGCTCTTATCTCTGTAGTGGAACCATGGGGAAGAAAAATAAATAAATCTTCTCATCAGTGTTGGTAAGATGTCAAACAAATGTATTTAAATACTATGATTTTTAAAGTATTCAAATCACCAGCCTATTGCTATTCTAAAAACGTGTGCAGTCACCTGCAAACTACAAATACATGATGCTCCAGTAAATTAAAGTCATACTCTAGGTTCATTCTAAAGTCTCCCCTCACTGGCTGTTTTTTATTCTCCTGCTAACTTTAAATAGCAGAGCATACAGGTTGTGTTTAACCCTTAAATGCTTGTTTTTTTTTAATCACTCTAGCTACTCCATACACTTTTTAGAAACAACATTAGAAAACAATCCTTTTGACATTTTGACACCAGAACATTGTTAAAAACAAGTAATTTGAGGAACACATGTGAGTTGAGTGCTTGATTGAATTCAATTAAGGAATTAGACAGGGTGTAACATTGTAACCAAAGGCCTAAGGTAGGCATTTAAGGGTTAAATTCACATTACTGATCTTTTGATTAACCATGGATTATGTCATACATTATCATATTAAAGGCATAATATAGACATGACAGCACTGTGTATAATTGAGTTTGTTGTTAAAAATAAACAAAGAAATGCATGACCAAACAAACAAACCAACCTTAAATAAGAGGACCCACAACTAGTAACTAGCAAGCATCATTGCAATTTGGTTTCCTGAGTTTGGCCTATGAGTTTCCTTGGGTGGGTCTCTTTTAGTGGTCAGATGAGGTTACTGTCTTTCTGGCTGGAAAACTAAACTCAGGGAAATAAATAACATCCACCCATGCCAGCAGAGAGTTTCTCTGTGTGTGTGTGTGTGTGTGTGTGTGTGTGTGTGTGTGCGTGTGTGTGTGCGTGTGCGTGTGCGTGTGTGTGTGTGTAAAGTTCATGGAGTTCATGCATAATGCTGGGGGTGGCGATGGTGACAGGATGTCATGCCCCTCAGGAGTCAGACCCCCCTGAGACCAAAATCACAGGACGGCTGAAGCAGACTGCCTTGAGTTACTCGATTCTTTCTTTTTGATGTTGTCATAGTTTGAGCCAGGAGGTGGCTGTTGATAATTTACGGTTTAAGATAATTTGCAGTTTCTTGATTCTTGATTTTATGGATTCAAATGCTACACTCTGTGTATTTGTAAGAATCAGGTTTACAAAACATATCACGATACAGGGCTTACAATTCAATATATTGCATTATATTACAATAAAGTAAGCAAGGTGACATATTGCAATATTTTAAATCAAATTTTTGCAAGGCTGTTAGTGGTATATAGTAGTATAATAGTTTAAATAACACACCACCATATGCATAACATCTCATAATTTTTTTTATGCAATCAGAACAATGGGATCTGCATTAGCTGTAACAGCTGTAGTTTCTGTAACATCCAATATCATAGCACTTTGAGACTGCACACACAATTTTTACATGAAAACTATGCAAAACTATATACATATCGATTTTTTTAGAATCGTTACAGTATCACAAAACATAAAATTGTCATTCTTGACATTTTCAATATTTTTTACAGCCTTAGTCAATGCCATAGTGCCTCAATTCCTTGAACCTTGTAGCAGCTCCTAAATGTTTTCTGTTTAATCTCAATAGGAACCCATTCATAGTAAGTGATTACTGTCCCTATAACAGGCTAATTACAATAGCCTGTCATGTAGAACGATTTATGCTGAGTAGTCGCGATGCATTTGACCTGCGAGAGAATCCCTCTCTCTCATCCTCTCATTCACCGCATTTATTTATTTATTTACCTTTGCTCCCTTTATCACAGCTTCACCCCCATCAGTCCCTCTCTATCTTCCTGCTCGACTTTTTCTTGTCTTTCTAACAGATTGTTAATCAGTGATTACTGCAGCAACAAAAGGTTAGGTTAAAGTGTTGATGGGATTCTGTTGTCATGGGAAGTGCTGAAGGCAAAAGGCAGCATCCGCTGAGTTTAATGATCCTGCCCGTGTGTGTGTATGTTTAAAATCCCTTGCTAAATCATGCATGAACATGACGTAGTTTGTTAAAGAGCTGTGAGCTTTTGCACACACCACACACACACACACACACACACACACACACACACACACACACACACACACACACACACACACACACACACACAGACTGTAGGAGATGGATGTTCTAGGTTTTGCCTCAGTCTCAATCTGTCTTCCTGACAATGACAACGTGCCACAATCATGCCAGATATATAGCTACACATACATATAAACAGATGCACACAAAGGTACAGATACATATACAGATAAGGACACACAGAGAGACATAAAGAGCCAGGGATGGTAAGACAGAGTGACAGAAAATTAAAGAAACAGTAAGCTACACACATAAATCCGAATGCCATTTTTCTCAATTCTCAATTTCAGTTTTTTCTGCTCCCTGTTACCTGTAAATCCTCTTTCACTTCCCTGTTTTTGAGGAAGCCCTCGAGGCAACATGTCGTGTCAACTTAAACCTGTCCAATGCACCAGTGTGTGAGTTCACTTGTTTCTGATATGTATCAACCTGTGCTGTATGTGTCTGTCTCTGCCTGATTGGTAATAATCATATTGTTTCTGGCATTTGTGTGTTTTTTTTCACACATTGCATAATAATAACTGCAGGTCGGTAAAATGAGCACATAGAAACTGTTGCTATAGAAACACCAGAATAAAAGCACCCTCCCTGGTAACGACACAAGTTTTCATTTCTTCCTATGAGATAGGAAAGGGGGTTTCACTCTTTGTGTTCTCGCTGTTTCTCCCTTTCCCCCCCTCTCCCTTTGAAAGGAGACAACAGTTTCTCCCTCTTCTCTCTCCATGTTCCACTTCCATTCCATTTCTCACTCCCTCTCCTCCTCCTTTCAACCTCCCCTTCTACTTCCTCAGAGGGCCCTATTTCTGTGACTCGAATTTCCTGCACTAGTGCACTTGGCCATGACTGACAGATTTTTGATAATTTCATGACCAGAGGCTGTAGCGCTCCGGCACTGCACCTGCAGCGCTAATGTAAAAGAGGCTGGATTAGGAGGAATAAATTATCGTTATCAATCATGAACAATCAGATCAGCTCCTCTCATCCCATATAACAGCAGCGTGCTGTGCTCCCACCACACTGACATTTTGTAATGGAGAAAAGAGCCCAGAACTCCCCCATGAGGAAACTGATGTGCTTTATCAGGAAGTGCGGAGTCTCAAAGCACATATACACACTACTCCGAATATGCAACAAGTGTGTGTCAGTTTTGGCTCTGGTTCAGCAAGATTTTTTTTAAGGATGAGGAATGTGAGCTGCTTTAAAAATGCGCTCTGTCCTTCAAATGATATGCCACAGATGAAGTGCACATTCCTGTATTGCTGCCTTCAGATAGCTACAGAATTTCATCAAGTGAAAAGGAAAGCCTCTCATACATAATACAAGCACTTGTAGACGTCAAATGCTGGTAAATCCCTCCTTGTGAATTGATGCAGTAATCACAATTTTTTGGCGTGCTTTAGTCCGTGCAATGCAATGCGCAAAACAATGCATGAAATAAGCCGTGGTCTTAGCAGGCACAACTTGATACCAGACAACACTGACCCATCTTATTTGTGTTGACATCTTCCTCTGTTGTGCCCTCTCCCTATTGTCACTGCAAGATAAAACATTGAACTCATGCAGGCAGGAAATGATAGCAATAGCAATTGCAAGCAAATTTACCCACTGCACCAGGGCAATATTGCTATTAGTAATTTGCTACGGCGTGACATATCGTAAATGTGTGACACATTATACATTTCCCCAACATACTAGCACATATTTGGCCATGTTCAGGAACTTGTTTTGAAACTGAACATGAAATAATGTATTCATCACTGCAAGCAAGTACACTATGTGAAGTCCCTGGAAACGTATCATATTTCATTAAGTATTCATACTAAATGTGCAACAATCAAAGATAGGTTAAAAATAACAACACGTTGTTATTTATCAAAAGTGTTCAATCAATTATTCAAATGTTGCTCTTCCCTGATTGGTGCACAGGAATGTGTGACATCATGTTTTTCCAAACTGAGCTTCACCCATTTCAAACCACTCAGAAGAGCACGGATAAAGAATAGAAATACAGAAAAAAAAAAGTTTTAATTTAAAATCACCTGTTGGCATAACATACTGTGTTCATGTTTGAGCCCACTGGAATAATCAGATAGAAAAAAATAAAATAATTCAGGGCTGGTAAAGCGTCTTAATTTTTTTGAAATGTATGTTGCTATAGCTTTCATAAGTTATTGTTTTGAATATCTCAAAGTGCAGGTGGGGCATTTTTTTAATCTTGTAGAAACACAAACCTATCCATGTACAGGATGAAATATTTCCTCATGAATGCAATTATGCTTTTCAGGATTGTCATGCTCTGTGACCTTCTTTCTCTTCTTTTTTTTTCTTTTTTCTCTCTACCTTTTTTTGTGCTTGAGCTCTTACACTTTCTCTCCTTCTCATCCTTTTTTTCTGTCCCTGTAACATTTACAGTGTTTTAACATACCTGTCCCCGCTGCTGACCTCCTGCGCCCCTCTGCCTCTCTTTCTCTCTTGTTTTTCCACTTTTACCTCTGCTGTATCTTTTCTCACATCCATGCCATTCCCATTTTAACTTATACACTCTCTGCTATATTCTTTCTCTCTGACTGTGTGTGTGTCTCTCTCTCTCATATTCGCACAACCTGCTAGCTCATGTGAAACATCAATGTCCCAACAGATGAATAACAAAGCATACTGCAGTGTATAGAGTATTAGGGCCCCAAGGGCAAATATATAGATGCAAAGAGCTCAGCTGCCTCTCTCTCTTTCCCTTGCTCTCCCATTTGCACTCTTTTACATCTCTGTTCATTGTGTGTATCCATTCATGCCTCTCTCCTTGCATTTCTCTTTGTTGTGTATCTCTGCGAATGAAAAATTTCAGGTAATTTATAGAAATTGTAGTAATTCTTTTGATCTTTTTTCAGTGTGCATGAGCCTTAAACATTTCTCGTATACACACACCCAAACTTCAGAGACCAAGGCTGCATGTCCTGTGTGGGTAGTTGGCCAGCAAACACCTTGTTGGAGTGACAACCATTAGAAAGCAGCTGTAATACTGCCCTGTTTGTGTGCACATGCATTTTAACTGTGCACTGTGACACACTTATCACACAAATACCCAGCATATGTCTCTCCATCTCCCTCACCTGTTGTCTCCCCCCCTCTCATTTACACAGGAGACACAAAAGTCCTGAAGGACTAATATACTCAAGAGACAGGCACAGAGAAAAAACAAGAAGGAAGACCTATACAGAGAAGCCCTGACAAAGTGAATTTACAGTGATATACTTCTCTCTCCTGCTAACTCCTTTTTTCCTCCAGTAAAAGTCTGTTTAGAACAGTAAAATACTGAACCGTTGCAGGTGTAACTAATTAGGAAAATAATAGCATTGACAGAACGCAATTCATTTTGCCGGAGAAAGGAAGCTTAATTATTTACAACTGAATTACTTGAGCCCGTCTCTGGCCATCAATTTAAATAACTACATGCTGTGGTTTAGAACAGCCCAGGCTTAAAGGCATAATTTCTACCAAATTATTTCTTTCTTAAAACACCTAGTTTTTAACTCATCAGTTTTAAGAAACATGTCCAGGTCCTGAAGGCTTCCATCAGCAATGACCCAAATTTAATTATGCAAGTTGTAAGAACAGCTCAATTTTGTATGAATTATTGAGATTTCTGCTTTTTAATGTGCTGATGAAGTGTTACAAAGCTAAATAAAGGCCCCATATCACCTGTCATATAGCCTCATACTCCACTCTCACCTCCCAGATTCATAATGTATCTTGATACATTGGTATCTTGTGATGCAGTTACAATATAATTACAATGTGTTCATAACACACAATGCAGTGATTGATTAAACAATCGGTCATGTGAAAAATATTTGACATTTGCACCAATGCAACAAACACTCAGGTTGTATGAGGTAAGACAGTCTGTGAGGTAAATAAATAAGAAACTTTATATTACTGGTTTTATTGTATGTCTATATTCTCTATAGGGGACAGGTTTATACTGTATTTCATATTTGTCAAGTCCCTGGTCAACTGGACCGTGACAGTGGCAGTGGATGATAGAGACAACACAACAATACAATAGAGACATAAAACTAAAAAAGAAGTTCAGAATCTGTTTTTTGCATTAAAATTCAAGTTGTTTTTTTTCAGTAAAAAAATATATAACTCACTAAATTCACTGTCTCTAAAGTCATGATTATCGTCGATTTTAAAATTAAATCAAATTCAATATCCCCAGTTAACAAAAGAAATACCCAGTGAAAGAAAAATGGAAGGACAGACATATTTAAGACTGCTAGCAGATCTTAATTAGATTTGAAAGAATAATTTAACATCAATTTTATGGTTTACTCTAAATGAGGTTTAAAATATCATTAAGCTACAGGAGGTTAACAAGCAGACATAGCTCTTGGTCAAATGATGTGTAACAGTAACCTCACTTTAAACATTTAGAAGTAATCATGCTACATATCTAAAGATATAAAATCTACATCACTGAAAAATGCATGCTGATATCATGGTTGTTGCAATGAGAGCAAAAGGGAAAGTGGAGAGGGAGAAATTGTATAAATTATCATAAAAAACTAGTGAGCGTCTAAATCTTTTTCTCTTGCATGTGTGGGTCCTTGCAACACACACATGCAGATAAATATGCAAGAACACACACAATCAAAACCACATGCAGCATTGCTTAATGTGTTGAAAGAAAACACATTTGGAATTTGATGTAATCTGCCCATATACCCTCTCATCTTGCAGTTTTTATGATTTAAAAAAAAAAAGATTCAGGCTGTCGGATCCAGTTTAAAATTGCCTGGTCTTTCTACAAACTCGTAAAATATTCTTATTAAGTACAAAAGGATGTCAAATTGTTTGTAATGTGTAATGTGACAAATGTGTGAAGACTTATATTTCTCCCTGTTGGGGCCAGATTATTAACTGTAAGCAAAGCCAAACATAAAATGTCTTTAAAGAATATAACTCTTAACTGTGATGGATTATAGAGAAAAAATAATGTCAAATTGGTGATGTTTTTATTTAGAAAAAAGAAAAACAAGGTAACAACTGCTAACTGTCATATGAATTTGGGCTACAAAACCGCTTTCATTTGTTATTTGTTTGCAGTAAAACAGCATTGTTGTCAGATGAAACAAGCAATTGATTTCCTCTGTCAGGGAGAAATATCTTTATTGAGGAGGAGAGAAAATTAGAGACAGAGGAGGTGAGTGCGAAAGAAAGCCAGAAAGTAGTTTATGAAAGAGAAAGATTCAAAGTAAAATGTGGGACTTTCAAGTGCTGTGTGTGTGTGTGTGTGTGTGTGTGTGTGTGTGTGTGTGTGTGTGTGTGTGTGTGTGTGTGTGTGTGCGTGTGCGTGTGTGCGTATGCGCAATCAAAGAGTGACCCACTCCTGACCACCAGCTACAGTTTACTTTAGAACATCTCAGCATAATTGTGCAGTTTACCACATATGTATATATACACAAGGAATACACCCAAGGACATTCACACACACACACACACACACACACACACAAACATATATACACAGGATTGCTTACCAATGCTTGCTCTCAGCACCCGCTTTGCTTTGCTGTGTTCTGACACACGTTCAGCAGATTGCTGAGTTTATGGAATTGATATTCCCACCTAGCCTTGAATGCTGAATATCATAATATATGTTTTGTGTATGTGTGTGTGTGTGTGTGTGTGTGTGTGTGTGTGTGTGTGTGTGTGTGTGTGTGTGTGTGTATCTGCTGACACTTTGCCCTCCGCATCGCATTCACAGGTTCACTTTTCAAGAATGCAAAGGAATTCATAGGCTTTTTTTTCCTCTCTAAGCTTATCCCAAGGGTAAGTTGAATATTGAGTACACTCCCTCTTTTTTCAGCGATAGCACTGCAAGCAAGTGGGGTATCAGGGATTTTCATTGTCACTTATTCTCCAGTTAGATAGCTCTGTGTGCATCCTCTTCATGAGCAGGAGTACCGCTGCACACTAAAAACTCAGGCCAGAAAGGGAGGACACAGATCTTAAATTTTGTGAAAAGTCATAGCTATATGTTGACATAAGTGACCTCTAAGGTTAATAATGTTTAAAGCAGATTCATTCAATATTTTTATAATAACAATCAACCAAGTGTCGCAGTGATGAACCCATCTTTCAGCTCATTGCAACTTTGCTGTTTTAGTTCACTTTTACCACTCTCTCTTTATCTCTTTATCTCTTTATCGCAAACTGTTTTTAGCAAGAATCTTTTAGACTACCTGCTCAGCAGACAGATACAATTAGCATCTAGCATCTAAATGGTAAAGCATTTAGACAGATATCTCCCTCTGGAGTTGGTGGGTACCAAAAAGAGAGCTAAAAGAGTACTGAATTTTTGTGGCCCGAGCGGCTGTCGCTCAATGGTTAGAGAGGGTCGCCTGGCAACCGCAAGGTCGGCGGTTCGATCCTCAGCTGCTACAAGTCCTGTGCCGAAGTGTCCCTGAGCAAGACACTGCTCCCCGGGTGCTTCTTAGCAGCCCACTGCTACCAATAAGCTGCAAAAGGTACATTTTGTGTATATGCTTATGACGACTCTAATAAAATCAAATCTATTTGGAGCAGAGGACCTATTGTTCATCTAATGTTTATTATTATCGTACGCGTTTCATTGCGAAAAGGAGGTGCTTGGGATGCTGGTAAGATTTTAAATTTGGCATACAAGGCAGTCGTGGCGATAATTGCAGTCTGAACGGGGTGTCCAGCTGCGGTATGAAAAATTGGCTCGATAGCGCCCCCTTTTGAGTAGCCCCAACATTGGGTTTCACCTAGCTGTATGAAATTTGGTACGTATGTGTAACGTGATGGGACATACAATAAATCCTCGTGGGAGTATGCCCTAAACACAACATGAAGTTGGCCATTTTGAAATTTATGACATTTTTTGACCATTTCAAAGCGGCGTACTTTAACAAACTCCTCCGACAGATTTAACCCGATTGACTTCAGATTTGGTCAGTATGATCTTGAGATCTTGGCAGTGAAAAGCTATCAAAAGATGAAAAAGTTATCGAACTATGTATCCGTAGCGTGGCGGCAAAAAAACACCATTCGCCACGAAACAGAAAGTTGTTGTAACTTGGCCGCATATTGTTTAATCTACTCCAAATTTCTCATATGTCTTAACATCCTGACCCTGAAGACATCTACAGTATATGACAATTTAGAATAATTTGTAATAGCGCCACCTAGTGGCAACAGGACATTACAGGGGTGACCGTGGGTAAGTGGAGAGCAGGGCTGCCTATCAATTAGAGGGTAGTCGGTTCGAACCCCGGCTCCTGCTCTGCTAGTCTCATGTCAATGTGTCCTTGAGCAAGACACTTAACCCCAGTGCATCTACGGTGTGTAGATAAATACTGAATTGTAAGTCGTTGGATAAAAGCGGCTGCTAAATGATACATCCTCTTCATCACAGATTAATCAGATACATCTCAAATTTTGTAAGACATTGATATTGCACACCACCAGAAAAAAAGACGAATGATCTAAATATGTGCAAAGTAAGTTGTTTGGAGTGCAACAATTGGACAATAGTTTTCAAATTGCAATGGCAACAGTGCTGACGAAGTTCACAGTGTTTACCTGGGAAGGGAACTGAAGGGTGGGTACCACACTTCCATGCCGCCATCGTATGACTGCAATGCAAAGCGGCGGTTTAACGTGAGCTAAAAGGCACGCTTGGACAGCCCGGCTACGTAAACAAAGCACAGAGAAGCTTGGAATACAACACAGAGAGGAAGAGCGACTTCATTCTCTGCTCAGGTAGCCATTACTCCACTATAGCAAATCGTTTTTTGATGCTATATTAATGCTCTGAATATTGAAGAGAGAACCTTGAAAGACCCCATAAAATGAGGACTTGTGAAACAATTCATCCTCAATGGTAACCTCATGCTAGGATACTTTTCATTGGACCTATTAAAAGGGACATGGTGGTTGTATCGACCAATACAAATTGACTTACAAGCACTTCAGGAAATAGTAGATATGGACAGCTTCATATTGAAACTGACACTCAATTCTACAAGTTTACACTTGAAGCAGTTAAACTCTGTTTAGACTGCTGTGCAGTGTCGAACACTAAGCACCATATGTCACTCTCACCTCCCTGTCTTAGATATGGCAGCCAATCATGTCATTTTAAACATTTGACCCTCAAATGACCAATCCACAAGACTTCTACTTGTATTTCTTGACTGTGGCGACACATTTAGTAATGAGCTGTCGTTTTGTTCTGCACTGCATTAGCCATCACTTCATAAAACTGCCCCCAGTGCTTTGGCATCACCGGACTGACAGCAGCTCCCAAACCCCCAAACAAACAAGCATGGGCTGCTCTCTTGAGACTGTTGAAGCAAATACAAATAATGGAATGACAGAACTTCAGCCGGTGCCTGTGAGCAACCATGTCTGGAGAGACAGTAATATCTGTACTGAAAAATACATCAATCATGATTTGTAAAACATTTTGAAAGATGTATTATGTGCAGCTGCACAGCTATCACAGGGAGATGCAAGGCCTGTAGTAAGGGATGTACTCTCAAATTATTGTTTTTTCTTAAGTTTGGTATTTGACTTCAGTGCTTTGTTTTGATTTAAACCCTTTGAATCATCTCCATTCATTCTATTCAGAACATAAGCTGTTGAGTTGTAGGTTAAAGGATGATTGATTACAGACGCAGAGTCTTCCCTCACAAAGTCAATGTTTTTCAAGGCGAGAATGATGAAAAATATAGATAAATCTTTACAATACACACACAGACGCACACACGTGCAAATACAGGTACACATGCAATTCTCTCCCATGCACCTCTCTCATTTTGTCCTTATTTTGGTCTCCTTCTATCTTTGATCGTGTCTCTCTGTTGCTTACTTACAGTACACACACTCACACTCACACACCATCTATCCTACCTATCTCTGCTATCTTCAGACAGCAACCCATATTCCTTGCTGACAATGCTAGGGATTTACTCTGGATGTAACCTTGATTCTCCCTGTGTGTCTCTCTGTGATTCTCCATCTGTGTGTGTGTGTGTGTGTGTGTGTGTGTGTGTGTCACATGGTGCATGATACACGTCTCTCCTCTATTCCATGGTTGTTATGGTGACTGGTGACTTGGTATGTCCTGTCTCTTACTTCACAATTTGTTTAGCTCATCACCTGCAGTATGGATTTAAATGACAGTTTAATGTGCATCTAATTTACACCTGGCAAGTATATTAATCTTGTGTTTGACAAATAAGCTCTTTGATCAACTTATTGAAGTGTAACGAGGAGCTCGGTAGAATTTTCATCACTGTTTGTTCAGTGTTTATTAGTTTGCAAGTTTGCTTTTGAATTAATTTTCACACTTTGTTTACTTTACACAAGCAAACTTTGCACAGTCATCTCAGTCTCAAAAAGTAATCACACAGACCACAAGTCTGTTTTTTTTTGTTCAACGCATTAGTTGCAAGTTGCATGGACCAAAGTCCCACTCTTTCATTATCAATTCAGAATGATGACTGTAAAAAATCCAAACTGATGAATACGTGTTGAGAGTAATTGCTTTCACGGGAGAACACAACGTCTTTTAGAAACAGATTCCAATATAGTTAACTGCATAGATGGACTTTCATGTTATTTTCCAGAGACCTGCTTTTATCTACACTGAGCACCAGCTAAATGGCCTGAATGCTTGAATCTAACGGCAGTCCCATTTACTTAAACTGTTTGACAGTGGGCTGACAGAGAGCGCGAGAAATGGCGATAGCAAGAAAGACAGACAGAGAGAGGTTGTGCTATTTGTTCTTTGTGTGATAAATATAGGAGGTGAGTGGGTGGAATAAAAACAACCTAACACTCTCGCAGGATAAGAGAGGAAACGCAGAGAGATAGATATAATGACACCAGGAGAGAGACAATATGACATAGTGATTATAATAGCTATAAAGCCAGGGAGCAATGTAATGACACTTAGAGAGAGATGCCATGATATTAATACAGAAATAATTGTGGCAAAAGAGGGGGAAGCGAGAGGGAGAAAGGGAAGAGAGAGCAGGACAGAAGGAAGGGAAGAGGGAGGTGATGACAGAGCTGGGGAAAGAGATGGAGAGGAATGAAGCTGCAGGAAGGAAGAGAGTGAGGGAGCAAGAGATGCACGGTAAGTACAGGGATGGTTATAATACCGGTGTTTTAAAGACAGCAAGGATGGACAGGAGGCTGGAGAGAAAGATATACAGTAGATGTGGTATCGATCCAGAGATGGACGGTCACAGAGAGACTAACATAATGTGGAAGAGACACGATGATTCTGACACAGAGATAATGAAAAAGAAGGAGGGGTGGATCAAGAGAAGAGGTGGGAAAGACAACAAGGATACCAGAAAGATAGACAACAGATTTCACCTCTGCTCTCTTTTTTTCATAGCCGGTATTGAATCACTGCAGTCGATAGTTCTACACAGCGTAACTTAGAAAGATGCATTTGATTTGTGGCCCAGCACGCCGTGGAAAGAGGAGACCAGTATATGATTTATGAGTCAGGGACCTTGTGGTCAGGTTCTACTGGAGCGCTCCACCTCTCTGCCGCTTCTCAACACCTAAAATTTACCAATCTGTCTGATTGTTATGTAGATTTGTGCACTGTTCCAATTATTACTTAACAATGTAGACTTTGTTTGGGTTGCTGGCCAAAAATGATTGAGAAACAATCCATTTTCATCTGCATTAGAAATATCTAACATCTCTCTATTGTACAAGTGTAAAATGCAGATGATCATGTTGCTTCAATTTGATTGATTTGATGTTACCATGTGACATGCAGCTCTGGGGAATACTTGTTAAATATGGAAAAATACTAAAGTAGTTATCCATATTTCAACCTGGGACATGTCTCATGACAGCATCAGTGTACAGCCCTGCAGACCTGCACGTAAAATTGAATTACTAGTGAACATAAATAACAGAGGAAAAGCCTCAAAGCCTGTGGGATATAAATCAAACAAAACATACCTGTAGGATTTAGCCCTGTGTTTTAATGAAGACTGTCAGTGTGTGTGTGTGTGTGTGTGTGTGTGTGTGTGTGTGTTAGCATTTGTGTATGTATCTGAGTGCACATCACACAACAGCATGTTTTTGTATGCATGTGTCTGGAGCTGCTATTTAACGTACGGGTTCGATCCCCGGCTGTGCTAGTCTGTGTTGATGTGTCCATTGGCAAGACACTTAACCCCAATTGCTCCTGCAGGCTGTTCCTGCGGTGTGTGAATGTTGTGTGAATGTTAGAGTCCTGATGGGCAGGTGCCATCAGTGTATGAATGGGTGTGAATGGATGAATGATGACATGTCGTAAAAACGCTTTGAGTGGTCAGAAGACGAGAAAAACGCAATACAAGTACAGTCCATTTACCATTACTATTTATTCCGTTAAGCTGTCAGAGCATGGAGCCCACACTGTCACTAACTGCACTCCCTGAATACATATTATCCATTTTTTTTAAAGAAAAAAGCTATTTCAGAGTAGACAGAATATACAATATATGTTTGAAATATATATTCAGGATGTCAATGTGATCAGCAGCAAAAACAGGTTAAAAAGATAAAGATAGAACCTGGCACTCGAGACAGAAGACAATGAGGTTTAGGAACAACACCCTTCCTGTAAAGCTCGGTTGGTCTTTAATAACTGTTGCATTCATTAATAAAGCAAAAGCAGCATGTTTGTACATTAAGTATTCCTTAAGTAGCTCACGTAGCATAGAAGTGCTAACACTAGTTAATGATGTGTTGGCTCACTCTGCTAATGTTAAATCCACAGCTCTTTTACGTAGAAACGTAACATAGAAAATAATATCTCCTAAGAACCTCTCCAGGTTACGAGTGTCACTGTTGCACAAAGTTTTAACCATGACAAGCTCAAAATTCACAAAACCAGCCTGACAATCAAAATGGAACTATTGCATGAGAGTCTATGGAGCACAGCCGGATAATTGTTGGACCCTGGTCGGTGCTGGCCGATTCTACACTATGATTGGCCAGTCAGTGCTCAAGGGGCAGGATTTAGCGAAGGGTCATTATCTGTAGCTTACACATTCATACTTTAATATTATGTTTTTTTTGTTTTATTTCCTCTTACATTCATTCCCCTAAATGTTGATGGGTCAATTGGCACATCCAGAAATCTTTCTGTTGTATGATTATGTTGTATTGTTTTTCAACTGTGGCAATTACGTCTTTTTGAATATATAAAGAGTAGTTGTCTAATTGTCTCCATTATCGATTGCAGACCAAAATACATTTCAACTTTAAATTAGTTGACAAGTTCTGATAATGAAAACAATAGACAGAACATGTATTGAGTCAGGTAGGTGAAAACATTGTCTCAAATATTTTTTTATCAGCTGGCTGACTGGTGGCCTCTGTCATCGTTTTGCCCCTGCAAAATAGCTTCTATAAGACATTTGTATTACCAGAACCGACATTTAGTATAACTATTTAAGCCATACTAGTGATGGCCGTGTAGGGTGGTCGGTAAGTGAGTCTACCACTTTGGTCCAGACTCAACTATTTCAACAACTTTTAGATGGATTGCCATAAAACTTTTGGACATACTCACTCTGCTATCTAGTGGATGATGCATACTGACTTTTGGGATCCTTTGAATTTTCCTCTACTGCCACTATGAGGTGGATATTTATGGTGTTCAGTAAAATGTATCATGAATTGCCATGAAGTGTTGTACAGGCATTGATGTCCCCCTCAGGAGGAATTGTAAAAACAAATTGGTGATGTTAAGATCCCTTAGTCTAGTGTTTCATCTAGTCACAGTTTGTATTCCTCCAGTACTTTCTTTCATGATCAAGCACTGTGCTTGTTAGCATGCTAACACACCAAATGTGTAACCAAACAATGTTACATTCACAAAGAAGCAAGACTTTTTCTAAAATGCCCCAAGTGTGGTGCTACAATATGGCATTCAGCTTGATGCAAATATCTGCTGAATTATACTTATCCCATCTGCTCAGAGGGGGCAGAGGGGAATCTGGCATCGGAAGAGACCATGGACAGAAAGAGAGACAACTGGAGTCACACACAAAGACGACTGGAGGGGAGCGGTGAATTGGGTTGGAAAGACAGTGGAGAACAATCTGAAATTAATCTAGACACTCCAGATGGTTTGAAGTTTTTGTGTGTGCGTGCGTGCATGTGTGTCTTGGTGTATGTGTGTGTGTGAGCATATGTACATATGCACGTCTCTGTTCTTGCCAGCCTGTCCATTTGGGCCTGTGTATAGGTATTTACGTGTGTTTGTGTGTTTTGTGTTACTTCAGACAAACAAGAACATCTGGTATGTGCACAATGCGGACGTTTTGATCTCATTTTGATTGGAAAAGACAACCATGGAATCTGATGCATTCATATTTTGTCAGCATTTGCTTGACTACATTGTGACCAAATAGATAGTTGTCTTGAGTGTATGACACATTTTTTCTTGTGTGTGTGTAGGTATGCATGAAAAACAGTGTGTTTACAGTGATATAAGGTTAATAAATCAATAGCCATCGCTATCTGAGAAACAATTACTGCTGGCTTTCATGTTGGGCCACACACACACACACACACCTACACACACACACACACACACACACACACACACACACACACACACACACACACACACACACACACACACATGTGGTACTGTACTTTTTCCCATTTCGTTTTTTTTTCCTTCAATTTAAGCTACATTGGTTAGCTTTGACAGGCTTCTTTATGTGGTCAGTGTTGTTCTTACTCTAGCTAGTGTTTGTCTTTCTCACTTATCTGACTTTAGCTGCTTTAAGTTTTGCTCTGCCTTTGTTGAGTTCTGGCTCTGGTTTGTTGCAGTTGCGGCAGTTACATGTATAGCTTTGACCAGATTTGTTTCACATTAGCCTAGCTTTTGGCAACTTTTAGAGCTGCTTTATTACTAATTTACTGTTTTTTTGTATCTCACTGAACACGGACAGTTAACAGCTGTTCATGAATTCTTCAAAACCTACAGTAGCCAGCTGTATATAGCCTTTTCTTCTGTGTATGGGTCTGTGCAACTATGTCTCCTGTGAAGTATGGCCATACATGCATATACAAGTATTCAGCAGCACCCAGCGGAAATGTCGAGATCCGAACATACTGCTCAAATAGCATAACGGTGGTGAAAGAGAGATTAAGCACTTGTACTCTGCATCGGATCATATCCCACCTCATAATAGTGTCAGCTGAGACATCTTTCCTCCATGGCAATGAGGTTTTTCTAACTTTAACATACATTGAAATGTGGTTTTAGTTGCATAATAATAATCATACTTTAACCATATTCTAGCAGACCATAATTTTAAGAAATAGTAATATTATGTGTGATACACTGGATAGTTTAACCAGTGTGATGTGCAGCATTTACAGAAATGTTGAAAATGTAAATTCTAAAATGTTTTCATTTTTTTAAATGTTTTTTCTATAATGTGTTTTGTCCTAAAACACAAGTAGCTGCATATGTGCTGGCTTAGTTTGTATGTGTGCATGTGCATGTCTATGTAGTTAATGTTAAAGATATATACACATAAACTCTACGTTCAATGTGACCCTGACCCCCTAACCTTTATGGTTTATTGTCTTTGGATTTTTAATGAGTGAGTGTGATCACATGGTACATAAGCTGCTAAAACAACACCATCCAGTAGTCTGTGTATGTTTAAGTGTGTAGAAGCGTATGTGTCATGGGATGTTATTTCTGGTCAGAGATCAGTAGATCGCAGCACTTACATTGTAAGGATTAATGGTTACAGCTATGACATCTAAATAATATACAGAACTGTATGTACTCATATTCAGGCACTGCATGACAGCTTCACATGACATATGCTCTGGTGTCATGCGAGGCTGTGAGGCATGTGTTGCATTGTGTTGGAGTTGCATGCGAGGACAGGTGCTTGTTACACTGTAACACTTGGCTTGGCACATAGTGCATATTTAAGCTGTGCTCAGTGAATTGTATGAAACACAACCTATTCAATTATTTGTAAAGACTTTGAAGGATATATGATAAAACATGTATGATTAACTTTTATCTACATTCACAAACGTTCAAGACAAACGGCTGTCCTTTTGAAATCTGAAGTATGCAAGGCAGGACTGCAAAGCATGGTTTTACATCCATCCTAAATGATATTATGCGTTGCAGGAGGCATATTTGAGATCCTGATATTCTAACATGATTTTGTCTCGTCTCTCACTTCCAGCTGAATCTTGTGGTGGTGTAGTCCAAGGACTGAATGGCTCAATAGAGTCGCCGGGTTTCCCCCACGGCTATCCCAACTACGCCAACTGTACATGGCTGATAATAACAGGGGAAAGGAACCGAATCCAGCTAACCTTCGTCACGCTGGCTCTGGAGGAAGACTTTGATATTGTATCAGTTTACGATGGACAACCATCGCCTGGCAACTTAAAAATGAGGTTAGAAATGATTCTTTCATTTACAGTGTGATCTTCTCTCTTACTCTTCTGTTGTTCTCTCTCTTTCTTCTTTCCCTTCAAACCTCTCTGACTGTCACAGTTTGAGTATAGCCTGACCTCTTCTCCAGCACTACCTCCTCTGAACAGAAACTTGACATTGGGACACCAACATATTTCTTTGAATGTTTATTCCTCCCTAGTTGCAAAGTGACACAGTGACTATGAAGTCAAAGAAAAGCCAGTGTCAGCCTTAATTTGTGTTTTTTTTCCTGTCATAGGCATAAGTAGTTTAAAAAAAGGACACCAGTTTTTGTGCATGGGTTTCTCTTTTTCCTGATGACCAAATAATTTTGACAAAGCATGAATTCAACAAAGCATGCACTTTGACATTGCAACGGTTGGGAAGGCTGTTTTTTTGTCTTCTAAAAACTTAATCTGTAACACAATACACTGGAATATAGCATTAACAACATTTTGATTCATGCATTTTGTCATGATGTAGAAAGTTCATAGGTCAGAAAACGCACTAGTTTTGTTTGATATTGGAAAGTTCAAAAGCATTGACTTTGCCTCTTACAAAGGTATCCTCTGCAATAATGTAAACATTATTATAATATTGTGTGTCTTTGTTGATAATGCAGTATAGTTTGTGTCTATTCCATGAGTGTCAATCGAAGTCCTGTAATATTAGGGCAAAACACTTAAATGTAAATGTCGTGACCTCGCAGTATGTTGGAGCACTTTGATTCAAGCTATTCAAAGCATCAACTGGATCCTTCATATTAGCCTGTTTACGTCAGAAGTATGGCTTATCACGAGTACAATATTAGAGGATGTTTTATTTTAATATATAAAATGGAATATTTAGTCTTATCTTCAACAGAAATTAACTAAATTTCTTGGCTACATAACCTTGAGCTTATCAAGGAAAGTTTAATTTAGGCTACAGGGGCTTCTGATAAACCATGTGGGCCTGTGAACCAGCATGTCAGGCGTGTTCCATTTTACCTATGTATTACAGAACAGTGGGAAGAAATAAAGGCATCCTAAGGGCTATGGCAAATATAATGAAAAGGCTAAAAAATACTTTGCTGTAAAGGGTAAAGATTTAACTTCTTTGTAAAAGATGAATCTGAAGATGGAGCGAGGCAGAACAGAAATGGGTTTCTATATTGCATACATTATAGGCTATGCATTTCAAACTGAGTTCTCTTTCTCAGGTTAAGGCTGTTAAGGTATTTGATCATATTGAAGACAGTAAATGACATAAGCAGAAAAGAAAGTAGATAAAGTAAAGCCTATACTATAATCTGTAAAGGTAGGAGGAAAAAAAAACATATCTTTTACAATTCAGGATTTGTTCACAAATTCCAAAAGATTGACGGCATTAATAACAACTGCTAACTAGTATGATATAAGAGATTTTTAGTTTTTTAAAGCCCAAAGTGACATCCTCAAACGTCTTGGTTTTTTCAAAAACTGTAGAGAATCTAAAGATATTCATAAAAACCACAAATCACTTATTCATTTGAGAAGCTGGAACCAGAGAATGGTTGTATTTTTTCCACAAAAAGTTGATTTTAATTGTGAAGTCATCACTGTTGAACTCAAAAACATAAGGCAAATGTGTGGTAGTCACACATTCTTTAGTTGTCTCAAGTCTTAAGTTGAAAACCCTAACTGCAATTTTGAATGTGCCGTTTTATTTTGTCTTGCAAGTTGGACATGGCAAGATCAGCAGTTTGCGGATAAACTGCAGCCAAATCTATTTTAAATCTTTAAATCTCTTATTTGTTTATCAACAAAAATATGCAGGGAAATATAAGTCATTGAAGGATTGGCAGCACCAGTATTTGGTGAGTTGTAGGACTGTAATGTTGCAAAAAGTGCAGATAGCACAGCATCTACAGAGCTGGCAAACTGTGCAAAGCTTATTCATAGTGCTCGACTTGTGTGTAGGAGGGATGAGCTGGGAATGCACCAAGTAGTGTTTGAGGTTGGTGGTGCAGTTATGGATAACTGTGGGTTTTTCTTTGAAAAGGTGATGTAGCTCTATTATGTGTCAGCGTTTGAGTAGAACACTTTTATTTTTGACTGGCTGGAGGAGAATAGTGGAGACTGCAGAATGTACTTAGTGATGAGTTTGTGTGGACACTTACAGCAAGTATGCCTTCTTTTTGTGCACAAGGGTTTCTGTCTCTAGTTTGCTCCTTTGCAAAGCCAAAGCTGCAGTAAAGACAATTAATTGTAAATATAGTTATGTGAGGTATCTAATAAATGTAGAGGTAAGTCCAGTATTCCAGCTTGAAACACTGTATTAAAGTGTACTCTATATTCATAAATGAACCATGTACTTTTCATCAGTCATATGTACATCAGAGTAAATCAGACTTTATAAGAGTCAGTGTATTTAGATTATCGTAGCTCTGGAAAATTCACATTCTCAAGTGTTTGAGGCTGTTAGTTGTGATGAGTAACATTTGTTTGTGGCACACAAGCCTCTTTTGTCTCTTGACATTTACTCAACAATTACTTTGATGTATGAATGCATACAACTTTTAACTTTTTAAATCCCAAAGCTCAACTCTGAATTACTCTGTTCAGCATGATGCTTGCCATATTTATTGTAGGTTATTATAACAGCTTTTTGGGGAGCTTAAGCTCACCCGCATCATTCCAGATGTTGCTTGTGTTTTAGATCCACAACAAGCCATTAGGGTCAATCCATTTTGTTTGGGCTTATGTTATTCTTCACTGTACTGTTCCTTTACAATGTTTATTTCCAAAAAGTCAGAATGTGTCTGTGAAATTACCTTGAAAAGCTATTCAGTATACTGAAACAAATGAAAAGACAGTGATACAATATCTGAAATGTGAAAACAAAATTGAAATTCCCCAATACATTATAAACCACATTTGATTTTTTATCCTTCATTTTCTTCATCTTTCTTCTCTTTCTGTCTTTTTTTCCCTTTTCTTTCTTTCTTTTCTGCCTTTTACTTGTCAAAATACATCCTTATTTAACTCACTGTCTCTGCTGTGATCAGTTTAAGATCAGCCATGCAGTTTAGTTTCACTAAAACAAACTTAAAACAAAAAAGATTCTCTTAAAAACAGGTTTATCTTCTCAACAGGATTTGTTGGTTTAGCTTTCCACCTTCTTGTGTTCTACAAGAGGTCTACTTAATTTGTTAAACTTGAAGACAGCATAATGAAAGATAGCTTTAAAAGCACTAGTCCTTGGACCCCCTACTAGGCATGGGATGAAATAAAAATGTCATGTCACGATTAATCCCTCTGAATCATCATTTATGATCAACTACAAGTGTGTTGCAGTGTCTGTATCTGCAGAGACCCTGCCCTCTGCTAGTATTTTCTCTTTCCTCCATATTTTGCTGTGTTCATTTTGGTGTCAGCTTTGGGCAGTGGGTGGGAAGCTTCCAGCCAATAACAGTGCTCAGGTGAGGATGGGACTTTATCAAATCGTAGCGACCATGTCACATTGCTGTCTCCATCTCTCTGTCTTCTGCTCTCTGTCTGTTTCATGGATGTATAAAGGGCTGCAGGTCTGTTTGACCCAGAGCGGGGTATAGACTCACACTCTCTGCTCATACAGGCAGAGCAGAGAGGCCACAACACAGCGCAGTCGAGCGGACAGGATAAAGCGTTCCGCTGCATTCATTGAAAATCCAGCAATGCTGCAGTCTGTTTGAAATGTTAAATGCAGTGTGGGCTGGGGTAGAACTCATAAGAGTTTATTGCTGCTTATTTTAGGACAATTCATCAATTGTTTTTTGTAAAATGGTTGATGTAGATAACTGCAGTGGCAAGTGAGGTGGCAGCTGCAACCCTTTGCCAGCTTGGCGGATTTGCCTCTGGTGTTAATTAGCCCTGGAGATATTTGGCACCCGCGTTATCGGCTAGCCACCCAAGCATACCAGGTGTATTTAAAAAATTTTTTTCCACTGAAAGCTCTCAGATGTACAAGTTCTGTAGAGGAGTGGTGCATTAGTTTCTTCTAGAGCTTCTGGCCTTAAGTGCAGTCAATGAGCACTAACAGTGAACCTATTCCCAATGTCATTTAGAGCAGTGACTAAGCTAGGAGTTGCGGTCTCATTCTCTACTCGGCTCAGCTCCTCTGTTGATGGAAGCACTTCTCTGAATGGTGTGGACATGCAGCATGACAGGCAGCATAGTGCTGAAATGAGACCACTGGTCGACCTTCTTTTGTGCCCTCAGGTCTGCCCTGGTGTGTGTCACTGTGGGCAAAGCTTCAGTCCAGATTGTAAGGCTTCCTCCAGCTGAGTGTTGGTAGCTATTACCATCCTCCCTTTGCTTGTTAGAGTGTAAGTTATATTTTTACATAAATGTAAGAGCTGATTCCAATTATCCAGCTGCTGCCTTTTCTCTGTCTGAGCTCTACGAGGGCAGTGGTCAGCCAGTTGACCTAAAACACTCTCCTCCTCTCAGCTTCTGGCTGAATGGTGCAAGACTTGCTGATATGAACCCATCAGGCTGCCCACATGAACAGTGGGATGGAGCCAAGAGGAGCTGACTGCTCTCTCTTTGTTCACAAAGAGGAGCACAGAAGAGGCAGGATATATCTTTCTCTCAGAGCCCCCCCTCTAACTGCCCTCAGACCTTGTGTGTGGGGATTGCTGCAATCTCATATATAGAAGAAGGGCTGACCCGGCATCTGTGGCCTCTTCTTACCAGCCGCAGCTATGCGTCAGCAGTGGTAACTCTACTTCATCCCACTCACTCTGCTGACAGATGTCAACAGTGTAAAAATATTTATTTCTGAAATTGAAAAGCTTCTCTCATACAGGAACCACTGCCTGCTCTCGGCCAGTGTCATATAGTGTACAAGAAAGACACAGTAGTGGCAGTATTCTGAAAGTCCACATTCCCTTTGTCACAGTTTGTTGAAGTGGTGTATTGAGATGCACAGTACTTTGACCAAACTGTTTTGCTCATACTGCCCATATTGATGCACAGCAGAGATGACGAAAATATTGAAGGAGTTTGAAAAGTTCCCAAGTATTTGGTAATTCTTTTTTCGTCATTGAACAAGAAAAGTAAAGCTTTTTACAGCCATCACTCAAGCCTACAGGTTATTAGTGAGGGAGACTCAACAGATGGACTTGCCTTTTAGTATCACTAGTATCGTAATATTTATTGCAAAGTTACTGTTGTATTGGCTGTCTCTGATGTAATGTCTGGCTTCTATAAAGTGTCCTAGTTCTCTTTCTAACACATGCTTAATACAATTTGTACAGTTTGTGATATTCACTGTGTTAAGGCTTTTTAAATCCTCTACCAGTTAAGACTGTCTGAGCCTTTGTCACATAGGTGTCACTGGGAATGTGATATGTTAGTCTGGGATTTGGTGATTAAAAGGAATTTTGAATGCTACTGCTGAACTCTTGTGTATGAATTTGAGAAGTTTTATTGTCAGAGGTCAAAAATGACCTTAACCAGGTAGTCAGCTGTTTCTTTCCCATTTCCAACCACCAGTCTTTGTTGTTTTTATGTATGAAGAAGATTGTTCCCGAGCCTTAATATAGTGTTATTTATTGTAACCGTGACAATGAGACTCCCCTGACTAAAGCAAAGTAGTCATGTTAACCCAAACCAAGATGTTCCTCGGACCTTTACAATGTTATTATTTGAATCCTCTACATGATCTGTAAAAAAACCTAAAAAAACCTAATGCACCTGCCTTAACCTAACTAAACCATGAAGGAGCTGAATTTAACATTCTGAACATTAATATAGCAGCAAACAACTATTTGCAATGTAAAGACAGGGTGGGGTTATTTCTACCTGAGCAGAGAATGAAGTCGCTCTCCCTCTGTGTGGGTTGATATCCGATCTTGTCCTTGCTTTATTGACATAGCCAGGCCGGCTATGTGTGCTTTTAAGGCACGTTCGTGAGAAGAGAGGGTGTTCCACCGGCAAGCTCACAGCCGCCGCTCTGCACTGCTCTACAGCTGATAACACCTACTCTCTTGTTCCCTCTGAGGTAAACACTGTTAGCTCTGTCTGCACTTTTGCCGTAGTTTGCACTGTTAGCGCTGATAGCATCATTAGCTATGAGCCACCAGTTGCCATCAACAACTGTTGAAAAATCATCAAAAATGTTCCCATTTTCGAATCTTGCACCATTAACCATAGCGTTGTCACATGGTAAAGAAGATACATTTTTACAGTTTAAAAGGCACAACAGAATGGTATTGTCATGCCGTTAGGGGCATCAGATCGGAAAACACTTTTACCTTTCCAGGTAAGGACAAACAACGTATTTTATTTAATTTGCATAATTTGTTGCCAATGACAGTTAGAATTTACCAAACCTTCTTGATTCTGACCCACACTTAATCCAGTCTTCCCTTATACTAAATTTAAAATAGATAATTTATTTTAAGTGCTGCTGTATTTTGTCATACTTCAAGTTAGTTTCTCAGAGCCAGATGGAGAGATGTTATGGAGTCAGGTTAGAGGGTACAGCGGGGCAAACCATTGACATTCTTACTCTCATGTACCCTGTGGGTCCTGTGTCAGCAGCTCACCATGTATCCACTTTAGCTGCTGCACATGAGGCGTTTGCAGAAGTGGTTTGTCAAGCTGCACTTGGTCTAAGTTAAGTGTTTTTTTTTTGATGTAGGGAGCTTTTTTACTCTTAAGTGACCTACAGCCCAGCAAATTAATCAGTTCCTCAGAAGATCACCATCTTCATGCCATCATATGTATTTAGAACAGGATGCAAACATTTCGATTAGACTGAATATCAATATCTGTAGAGAACACACTTTGATATTTAACATTGGATGGCTTTGCTTCTGGCCTTTCTGGGTAAACTTTTGCTGAGGGGCCACAGGTTTCCATCTGGCACCGCAGCTCCGCGCACACTGATTTACTGCACTGCATCATCATACCAAAAGTTCCCAGATTAGCTCATTAACATGATCAGGTTGTCCTATTAGCATTGGATTTCAGTTAAAAATATTTCTAAATAGGCACTTTTACTTTTCGCGTTGACACAAAATCCTCCACCATCATCTTGTCTGTCAACCCTCTCTCGTCCCGTCCATGAAATCTGACTCCTTCTACTCTGTGCTGCGACACTTTCACTTTCAGTCAATTGTATTATCCATCATCCAATAATATATGTATTGATAACACTCATCTTATTTTTCAAATAACAATTATTTTCTTTAATGGACGCTGATACGCAAAAAGGAAATAAATGACTTTGATTTCTTTTCTTTTTTTTTTAAAAGGAGGATGGGAAAGTATAATCGATGTATGCTAGAACACTGTTTATGACTGGTAACACTGACTACTGTGGTAAGACTATTACCTTGTATGAAGTACTATTTAGCTAAATGTTTTTAGGGAACTCTGCTGGGACCAATATCAGATGGATGGGTTCAGAATTGTGTCTTTAATCAACAGTCAGGTGCCTGCATGAATGTTGAAACAGGTTTTGCTTGCTT
Organism: Cebidichthys violaceus; assembly: GCF_023349555.1. Taxonomy (NCBI): domain Eukaryota; kingdom Metazoa; phylum Chordata; class Actinopteri; order Perciformes; family Stichaeidae; genus Cebidichthys; species Cebidichthys violaceus. Next base: position 6,902,353 of record NW_027176705.1, read on the forward strand.
TATTCATTCCACCTGCTCTCTTGAGTTAGACAAATAATGTTGATATCTTCCAATGTTGTTCAAAATTCCTGCAGCTCAAAAAGAAAACGTTGTCCAGGAAACACAAAGAGGGATTTTTGCACAAAAAAGACAGTTGGAGTCTATCCACTTGACTTGATTAACTGCTGAAGCCTCACATAAGCTTCAGATAAACTTTGGAATACATTCCTGCCTTTACAAAGCCTGTTTCATTGGGTACCCAATAATTGAGGTATTGACAGACTTAAAACATTGTGGACTTGTACTTTTGGGGAAACATTTGTATATCCTCCATACAGGCTTTCTTCCTAAATTAATAATATTAACAAATCTAAACTCCCAGAATAGAATACCTGGCATATGGCATTACGCTTGCAAAACTATATCTAAGGGAATTTAAAGGTTGCAAAAATCATATCGGTTAGAAATCTAATACAGTGATAAAGGACAAGGCATCAAAAGAGGAACAGCTTTGGATGTTTCCGGTTCGAGGAAATATTTGTGGCCAATACACATTTTCAACTATTCATGAAATTTACAAATAAAAAGTAATTGCTTCCACTTGATCATTTCCATCACAATTGATGGGGCACTTGTTGTGGTGACCAGAGACATTGGTTTATTGTGCACTGTCAGACTTTGCTTCATAATTCACCAGTAAGCATTGTATCCCTTATGTCAGTGGGGGCAGACCGAAGCTTAGACACACCTTTCAATACAACGCATTCTTAACACAAAGCTGTTTTACTGCATTGCATCAGGTTGCCTTAATACTGCAGCTGATTGTCCAAAGGCATGTGGCTTAGCAAGGAAGGAATATCGTCCTAAAAAGACCAACCTCATTCGACTAACCTAGACTGCAAAACACACAGAATGAGGGCTGTGTTTTTTTCCCCCTCGTCTCTTGAATTGGTGTCTGTCATTGGTGTGTTTTGGTATCACTTCACAGCCAGTATGGAAATGACAAATGTTTGCAGGGAAACATTACTCTCTCAATGACATTATTGACGTGTGGCTAAGATAGACTTGAACAAATCTATCCAAATACTTCATTACCTCTACTATCTTCTTCTAAACCTCTACTATTACGTAGAAACCCCTTAGCTGCACTGAAGTGGTGCTCAACACATCCTGAGGACCAGAGTTGTTATTAATATGTATCTGTTTGTGCTATTGGTCTTTGCTCCTTATAGCTTACTCCCAGACACCCTCTTTACTTTCTAGTATTACATTGCTCCACTTGGTTTTAAGGCAAATGGTGATTTCAGTATTCACAAATATGATGGGATTATTGTATTATAGGATTTATAGATATAGATAGATTTACACTCATGGCAACCTGAAAAGGAGCATGGGCAGAACTGCTTTAATATACTAAACTCAAACTTAACATCAGTTGAGTTTTAGTTTAGGAATTAACTTTCAGTCAGTTTTAGTTGTGAATAGATGTTTTGCAAGTATTACATTCTAAACAACAGTAATACGTATCTGAACCTTTGTATCGTAAAAGTGGTCTTTTCACTGTGATATTCCACTCTCTTCATGCTGAAAAAAGTCACTGAAATAGCATTTAAACCATGAGATGAGGCCAAGACTAAAATGCATACTAATTAAAATACTAAAATTATTTTAGGAGCATTAACAGCTAAAGGACACGTCTGTCCTCATCTGCAGCCTCAGCTTCTACCGGTGCCAGTGGTTATATTTGTCATAGACCAGCACAAATTCAGCTGGAAGGAATACGTGAAATGTTTTTTTCAATACAACCAGCAATTGCTAATTTAATGGTGAAGAGCATGTAGCAAACGTTAGTCAACGCTAGTCACTAACCAAAACACCTGCCAGTCTGCCACAGGATCTGCTCAAACCACAAGGAGGTGTACTTAAAAGGTTTTCCCTGGTCCACTCCTGGGTCCATCCTTATTATTGTTGTATCTGACCTCTTAAGGCTGATCCAAAAAAAACAAGAAGAATGATATTTTTTAGGTAAATGTTGGGATGGTCAACCTCAAACATTTTCATTGTTTTCAATAATGACGGAAAACTCCAGACGGTGCAGCTGAGCCACTGATGTAAAAGGATTGCATGCTGCGGGATTTCCTCCCAGTGAAGCGAGTGGATGCAGGATCAGGAAATCCCAGGTTCAGATTGTCTGGTAAGCGCAGTCTCCAGTGCGGCAGCAGAGCGGGGATTTAGCCTTCATAACAAAATTGAAACCGTGAAGAGATATTTGCTGTATTTGACAAAAAGTGTGTGGTATTAGAATCACTGACTTGGCATCTAAACACCCCTTTAGCCTATGACTTATTATAATTTTAAAAATAAAACGACCGGTAATAATAGATTATGACAGAATCTTTACAACGAGAAATTTTGTCTAACACAACTTATGATCAGCACACTTGCACAATGCATTGACACACTAATACACACATACAAAGGCATAAACACCTACACACACACTACCACCAGTTTTCAGAAATGTTTGCATCATTGGTCACAAACTTTAACTTCCTGGTTCATTTATTCAGCTGTCAAACCTTTCCTTCTCTGCTCTCCCTTCTACACTTCCTCACCCTCTTCTGTGCTCTTCTCCTCTCAGTTTCGCTTGATCATGTTTTGGCTTTCTCAAGCACCTAATGGTGTATGTATTTATTCATTTACTGTAGCCTGAATAATAATGGCAGTGAGGAAAGGGGGGTTTTATAATGTCAAGAAAATCTCAGAAGATCTCATAAATGTACATGATGGTTGCGCTGATTTTTTTTGGTTTGCTCAAACATGTAAGCCTTGCTTCTAAAATGATTGGCTTCATAATGTGAATGACAAAAACAAAAACGGGGAATAATGCCTTGATTAACAAATAGGAATACTATTTAATCAAGGACAATGTGAGCTAAGAATTTGCCAAAGAATTTATTATTTCTTAATTGAGGCGGTTTAATATTTTTCAGTATATATTTTATTTACTACATATGTCATATGTCTACACAAAGGTTCCTGGCTATTGCTGCAGCTGCTAGTTGAGATGATGGTATAGATTCCTCAGCAGCGCAGTCAGAACAGAATCAAACAAGTATTGTCCAAGTAACAATGAATATACTGCTAATGGATAACATTTAAAAAAATAATCTTTACAACTCTCAATACGAAACACACATCTGGATAACATCTTTTGAAGACACATACACACACACACATTTACACCCACATAAACTTAGACTACCCCCTGTAACTGCAGAGTAAAAACTGTACTTTTCTGAGAAAAATAGGCCAACACTAGATAACCAGGCAATGGAACTAATCCAGGACTACCGCTAGGCAAGGAATGAGAGAAGTGAGGAGAGAAAGAGAGTGGAAAGAAAAGGTAGGGCTGCTGGGGGAGGGAGAGGGAGAAACAGAAGCACATAGAGAAAGAGACATAAGACCAAAGAGGAACTCACAAACACACATACACACACATATACACACTCACACATGCACACACACAGAGGATGCTAAAGCTGGTAGAACTAAGTCCCTCTGCGGTTGGTAGTTCTGTCCGTCTGTCTGTGTCTTATTGTATTCTTGATAATTCTCTAAGCTGCTTCGACTTGTCACCAACACATCAGAAAGTTGAGTGCACTTTTCACATTACGATAAGAGTTGAATGGAGATGGAAACAAAAAAAATAAAATATGCATGATCTCTACCGGATAATAATTTGGAATTTTTTATTCTCATCCTGTTGTTTATGCATTTTTTTCAACTGTCTGTCCAACTGAGCGCTGAAGCCACACAGTAGTTAACACCAGTTACAACTGGAGTTGTATTTGTGGGCTTAAACGAACACTCCACTGAACACTATGTTTTGATTGTACTAATTATACAAATACTCCTCCTCCGGTACGTTTAAAAGGTGACTTTAAAAAAGTTTGTAGCTTGCTCCATTCAGCATGGAGTCACAGTAGTTACAATAAATTCCAAACCGTTTGGAAGCAGGAAAAAAGGATCAAAATGTCCATAAAAACTTTCCAAACTACTCATGTAGCATAATCCTTTTCTTTACTGCTTGTCTGAATGCTCAGTATGATCCAGACATTCACTTTTTTGCCAAAATATGGCTGAATATGCAGCTTCCATTGTCGCTGGGGCAGTAAGCTGTTTATATTTGGTGCAAGCCCCGTAATGTTTTATGGGGCGTTTATTGTTATTATTGAACAATCTGTCCATTATGTTTCCAATCATAAATTAATTCTACAGTCCATAAACTAGTTGGTCAGAGAATAGTTAAAAATGGCCTAATGTGTCTTCAAATTGCTTATGTTGGACCAACAGTTTAAAACCCCCCAAAATATTGACTTTACAATGAGATATAGAAACAGGGAAAAGAAGCAAATACTAACTTTAACTTAAACTTTATTAGAGTCATCATATACATACAGGTACATTCATGAAATTTGACCATCCCAAGCATTGCAGTAGGCTGCTGTGTGTTCAGTCTTTCGCTCAGGGACACTTCAACATGCTGATAGTAGGAGCCGGGGATTGAACCACCAACCTTGTGGTTAAAGGACAACTAGGCACCATTTTTTTTTTTTTTTATTCGCTATATATCTGGTCAAAGTCTTTTAACACTGCCAAAATGTCAAGTCAAAAATCCAAAACCTAACCAATAACAGTTTGAACTCAATGACCCTTTGGTTTTCTCTTTAGGATTCACAAACTCTATACCCCAGATTCCACGGTAGCAGGAAGTATTTTGTCAGCAGACAAAATGAATGTGTATTGTTAAGAATGAAAGTGACCAGGAGGAGGTATGATAGCTGGAGCAGGCTGTGGACTGGTGCTGAGTTCAGCTGTTGGGCTGGACTGTTGGACTGATGAGAACATTTAGATCCGCAGGCCTCCTGCCTCACCGAACACCTGTTACCGCTGAGACACAGCGGTGGGTGAGGGAATACAGAAGGAGAGATGAAGCAATAGAAATAGAAAGTTACAGGTAGACACAGAGGTGGAGTACAGCAGAGTCACACCATATGACGAGAGGGAAAAGTGAGAAAATGTGTGCCAGTGGCCAGACAGACACACATACACACACGTCCTAAATGATCCTGTCTGTAATTAGCTGCCAAATTGAAATCTAGTCACATTTCGTCAGACATTTGCAGTTAAAGTTTAATTTACCGTGAATCCAGCCTTGTCACAAAAGTTTCACTTCAGTGAATTATCTGACTTTCTACTTTAGTTTGTTTGCACAATGATAGAACATTGGAGCAACGTACTAGGGAAAAAAAAGGGTTAGAAGATACAGTGACAACAAGAAGAAAAGAAAGTAAAGAATAAAAAGAACACAACTCCAGAGGTTCCCAAAACAGATCTCACCCCAAGCAGAAGACACAAAACAACAAAAGCATCAACAAAAATCAACATGACAATTCAAAACATAGCACTACTGGATAAGGCAATCTAAATGACATAAACACTCATGAATAGTTCACCATGAGCATTGGCCACCCACAGTGGTGTCATTCACATCAAAGTGTGGTTTTCTTGTACCCATATGCTATTCTGCTGCTATTTGTGGCAGTAAATGATCTAGAGGTGACAACCTTCCAGAGAAACAATAATGAGCTAAAACAAAAGTGCCTCACCGTGTCATTCATAGCCACACAAATGTATGTTACAGCTGTAAAGACGCAATACTCTTTATATATGCCAGTAAATCAAATCAGATAAGTTTAAAGAGTTATACTAGATGAAAACGCTGTGATTCACTGCCCTGTCTGGTTGAAAGTTTCATGCATTTGTTCATCTAAGCACACTCAGAATTATGGTTGTGGTTGCACCTCACCTCACCAGTGATGTCATGGTGTACTAACACACCCTGGAGTATACTTGTACATTAATGCAGTACAAGGTACATGGTAGGTCAGGAAAAATTGATTTTCTGTTAAAGGCGCTATGTAAGAGATTAGAAGCATTCCTATTGCCTCCCAAAGGCTCTCAACAAGGTGACGGCTGAGCTGTGGCTCGCAGCTAACAGTGCCAACAGTGCTAACAGTGTTAACAGTGCAAACTGACAGAGCTAACCGTGTTTACCTGATGGGGAGCCAAAGGGCGGCTGCCATGCTTCGGGACAACGCTGTCGGCCATGACTGCTTTATCAGCAGTAAACAGCGCATGAGTAGAGTGCAGAACGACAACTGTGAGCTAGCCAGTGGTGCACGCTCACATGCATGAACATACAGTAAAAGCATGTGCTGACGGCCCGGCTATTTCAACAAAGCAGAGATTACAACACAGAGAGGAGAGTGACTTAATTCTCTGCTCAGGTAGACATTACTCTACTATATTTTTACATAGCAAATAGTTGTTTGCTGCTATAATAATGCTATGAATCCCCTGTATTGCAATTTAAGTTTCTCCTTTAACTGTATTTTATCCACCCAAAAGTTGTTTCTGCATTTTTGCTGCAAGAAGACACTGGAAAAAGAACCTGCAATGAAGTGTTCTTGTCACTAATCCACCAGAGCTTCAGTATTGGATCGCACAGAGAGACATTAACACAGCATAAACAAACAAAAACCCTGAAATACATAAAAGATACGTTTTTGTGGGCCTTTGGAGTGTCAGGTAGGGTCTTTTTTATTTGTCTGTCAGTTACTGCTGTATTTTGAATTGCCCAAATGTAGCTGCTGTTGGAAGGTACAGGTGCAGCTGGCTTGCACACAAGTAATTGACAGCTAATGTACAGAAAGACACCAAAAGATGCCTCCCACAGATGTGTGATTAGGATATGAGCTGCAGGGAAAACAGTCATTGTGGTACGATTTATGTATGTGCTTTAATTATATTGTTTGTTTTATCCACATATTTGAATTGTTAATTTTTCTCTCATTTTCAATCAAAACTAACAAGTTATCCAAACTTAATGTGCCCTATTCCTTCATTACAACCATGAACCTACTTTCATAAAATCTACCTCAATATTTACAAATGTTTCAATGCTGCTCTTCACTTTGTTAGATGTAACATTTTTTGATAGTGCTACTTTTAATAGGATGTCATCACATTCATCTTTAATGTCACAGCTGTTGTTATAGTTCAAAATGTGTAAAGTCTTCCTTGTTTGGACTTAAACATGCACACACTGATTTTGCATTTGTGTTCTCTACATTTCATGATCAGTGTTGTGTGCAAGAGGAATGAAAATGCAAATAAATCCATTGTTTGAATACAATCAAAATAAAACAGTTAAATTAATTTCCAACAATAAAGCCTGTTTTATGATCATCACCATCATCATCATCATTATAACGTAGTTCTGCTGTTCTGTAACGTGTGATCTGATTTACCTCTACTGGAGTAAACCAAAACAATGACTTTCCTAGAGGGATAAATAAATTATCACATTACACTATTTCCACTAGGAGACAATGCTAAATTATCAACTCAGATACATGTAAATTGTGACACTCTTGAGTTTACAAGGCAACAGTCAGATCTATAGTAACAGCCATTTCTTATGCTCTCTTATTTAGCTCTATCCCTTAGGCATAGCGGTTGATTTATATTTTGCATTTCAAAACATCATACATCATAGGATGTAATGTGCACAGGCATTTAGACATGAGGCCCCTGGCACTCCTTTCCACACTGGTTGACTTACTGACTTACCGGCTGGCTGAATGGCTGGCTGTCATTCGTAGAACATCTGAGCTGGCATTTATCCAGAAAATCAACTGTTGTTTTTGCTCCCTTTGGGTGTTTGTTGAGCGGTAATATAGAATCTACACTTCCTGAAAATGCCGCAAAAAAATGTGTTTGTTTCAAACACATCAAGGTGGAAAGGCTGGATGGTAAAAAGCCAGAGTTTGAAATGCCTCCAACGGAATCCTTTTTTTCCTACAGATACATCAAAGTACAGAGAGGAAAGCGCTTTGATATCGGAGGCAAAAACCAAATGATGCTCTCCACTTTTCCAGCTTTTCCGTTTTTATTTATATATCAGGAAATAACAGTTCTTTTCATGCTTCACACTTTAAAAACTTTTAGCTAAATGGTCGACCAAAAGTACCACTTCATCTAAAAATGAAGAACAATTTTTGGACTCTTCAAACATGAAAATGTAGGCTAAGGAAACCTCGTTTCACCATGGTCAATTTTTAGAGGGTTTTTTATTCTTTCAAAACTTTACAGGCAGAATATTTCAGCAAAGAAGAGTATTTCATTTATAAAAGGGAAAGAGTTCTTGGTGTAATTCAAATGTTGCTGTCGAAGAACTAGAGACTTAAACAAATATGAAAGGATGGAACAGTGTTTGTCTCCCTCCATTCATCTTTTCATGACTCTCCTGTTAAGCTCTCCTTAATTTTCAGTTTTGCTGATGCAGTATTTCAACCACTTGTCTATCCCTCCTTATCTCTTTTGTAATCCATCGGTCATTCACTTGCTCAGTTTTTGTCTCCATCCCTCCATCATTTTTCTCCTAGTATCAGCACATAAGCATGCAAACAAGCAACTGCTGGCACACAGTGTGGTATGGCCAAGAAGGAGAGGGAGAAACAACAGCAAGCAAGAAATGGTGGATGTTTACTTCATTATCCAAAAAGTATGAGATGTGAACTTACTGTACATACTCAGTGCACAATGCATTGTGTCTGGGTACCTTGAGACCAATGAGTCTTATGAGATTTTGAGCCAGGCTAAAAGCTCTTAATATAGATCACCTTAGTCATTTTTAATATGTTTTGAGGCGGGAAAGTAACTGTTTATATTTCCAGTGGTCAGTTAATTCAACCAACATCTGTTTGCAAATTTGCTGCAACGTTTCCGTAGATGTGACAGAGCCACCGGCGTGGTGGCTTGAGGCCAGCCTGCCATCGCTTGAGCATACTACAGTGTGAACAGTCGGCTGGGAAAATCATACTTAATAGTTCATTTAGCAGGCAGTTAGCCACTGGTGCTAGCTGCTGATGGTCAATGATTGAGCACTTTCAACAGAGAGAGTAATCAGCAGTTATACATCAAGCAATGTAACTGATGCTGTTGTAGCGGACATCCACCGAGACATTATAAACAGATATGTCTATGAAACAATCTGAGCTAATAAACTCCTTTAAGGAACTGGTCTCACGACCCATAAGCCACTAAGTGGTCAGACTCACAATTTACCATGTGCCTGGACAAACTCAAGATAAGGACCTTGGGGTCACGCTTGACACTTAGGCCGTTAAGGCTGAGTCTACCATGATTCATGACCCCATCTTTGCGCTGTGTCCTCTATGTCCACATTCCTGAGGACATAGAGGACACATCCAATTGTAATAAACAACTTAAAAGAGACTGTTACTTGATATGCTAATCCTAGTTTTAGTAATCCATGTATTATGTGTGTGTGTGTGTGTGTGTAGGAATGTTCTTTCCCCCCTTTTCTTGTCTCTCACACAAGACACTGATTTCTGGTGAAATGATGTAGGTATAACTACATAGGTCTGTCTGTCATGATAACAATATCTATCTATGTTGTGTAATTGTTTAATTCAGTCTGTCTTTATTGAGTAATTTATATCAACTGTTTAGTACCTTTTTGCAGCTCAGATAGCACTCATTTCAAATATGGAAGAATTACAATAACTCTGTCAGTAACTACTATTCATTTGGTAAAATAAGGTTAAATTAATAAATCAAGATAGTTGTTAAGATGGGAGTAGTTTTGCTCTTCCCGCCCTAAACTGCACCCACTTTCTTAAGAACAGCACTTCAACGAGAGGACTTCTCTCTCTGCCACAATCTTTCTTGGTGCTTCTCAAACTCTCTCTGCTGAACGTTTCATAAATGTTTGGAGCCAAATTTAAGGTATAAATGTCGAACGATGGATTTAATTGATAGACACCAATTAATGATATGAGTCACTGATTCTATGCCTGGTCAGATGCAATCCTTTTCATTTAGGTGTGGTTTATTGTTATTCTTTGTTCTTTTCATCATATTTATTCATTCACTTATTTTGTTTATTTTATCGTGTATTCATTTATTTTCTGTTTAGTTATGTAGTTGGTCAAATAAATATTTAATTTATGAAGAATTTGATCATTTGATTTGTGTATATAAATTAGGTCCATGTACACCTTGAGAATAACTCCTTAACAACCCTGAGATTAAGATTTAATTGGTTAATATCAACTTTTGAAGTTTTCTGTATTTTTCCAAAATTGGGTGAAGTCCAAAATTGAATCTTCTGTTAAACTAATGGTGGCTTATGGCATAAGCTAAATACCATCATTATTTTATACAAATTTATGGGTTTATAAGTCATAAATAAATTATAATAATTGTTACATTTCTTTATTATTTAATTATGTTGTATTAAATCTGTTACCAGCAACAACGCTAAACTGTTGACCAATTAGTCCAGTTTGAGATAGTTGTGAAAGGTCATTCCTGACCTTGGGAACACGCTGTGAGATCCATAAAAAAACTGAATTGAATTAAGATGAATTTATTGCCAAATTAGTGAAGTCATAGACCTTTTTCAAGTGTACCAGTAAGTCATGATAGTGTGACAGTGATACAGCATGCACAGCAGCTTAATGGAATCGGCCATCATTGATGTAATATTTACACCCATGCGTTTATTACTCTGACATGTCAAAATGTCTTTCATATGACCTAGGTGATTATTTCTTTTGAGTTATATGTAATAATAATGGATGACATGTTTCAAGTAATTTGCCCAGCATTGTTTAGAGGTGTATAACTCAAATCAGGGTGTGGGGCTAACTGTCACTGAAACAGAGGTACTAAACAGCAGTACAATGTTCTCTCAACATCTCAGAATAGGCTTCATATATGATATTATTGGTAACTTCAACAGAGCTTCTATTTAAAGCAGCTTTTAGGAGTTTTTTTCTCCCACATTGAGCCAATTCTGGCATGATGCTCACAAGTGATCTTGCTTTAACCTCCTCAACAGGGTGCACAAACAAGCGTTTGTGAACAAACAATTTTCTACAGATTTTCTTCTGTTTTCTGACTTTCAAGTTTTTAATAAAGGTTTAATTCTTAGTTATTGTCATATTTATGAATGTTTGGGGGCCATGGAGGACAGTATTGTGGGTGTTTTTAAATGTCAAATTTGTTCATGTGGGTTGCCACTATTGTGGATAATTGGAACATTCAATTATGCAGTATATGCTAGTGTGTGTGAGTGTATCTGTCCACACATGCATGTGTGAGTAGGTGTTGAAGTTGGTGTTTTTTCTCTGTTAATTTATTAGGTTTTCATTCATCACTATCCTGATATGTGTGCTCAATTAAACCAGTTACATCCATATAGAACACATACACATGTATATATCAAATACCGTATCTCATTAACTGCAGGTGTCCATGGGTACACAGCAACAAAAACAGAAAAAACCCTGCTAATACCAATCTTTTTTTAACTGTATTTTGCCTGTATTTGTGAAAAACGTCCGTGCTAAAGAGAATGTATTTACCTTGAAGCAGACTTTATCTTGACTAGCATGAATTGAGCTAAGTAATCTCACCGCTGGGCATACCTTCAGACTGTTCACAGAGACATGAAAAGGCTTCCATAAGTTTGTCTCTCTTTAGGTAAGCAGTACAGTTTCCCAAAAGCTGAACTAAGTCTCATATCAACCAATGAGTCAGCACGCTTTGCATATTTTTAGCCCTGTGGCCAATTGCAGCAAAGCACCTGGCCTGACTTTGAATTTGTAATGAGTTTTTTTTTGCTACAGTGGACCAAGGTTGCTATAACAACTGACGATGAGTTGTGATGGGCGATTGACCGCTGACAGACTAGCGTCAGAGGGATTTGTCACACAAAGACGCTCTTAGAATCACAGTTTCCCCTCATGCTTTTCATCTTTTTCTAATTCAAAAGATCCAAAACAATCTTTCATTCTTGGTTTGCTCTCTCTGTCCAAATAAAAAAGAGGTTTCTGCATTACAGTACATTGTGTGTGTGTGTGTGTGTGTGTGTGTGTGTGTGTGTGTGTGTGTGTGTGTGTGTGTGTGTGTGTGTGTGTGTGTGTGTGTGGATGAGAGAGGGCAGTAGAGAGATGGAAATTGACGGATGGCTAACGGAATATTATGTCAAATATAATGATGGAAAGAGGACAGAAAAGGAGATTAGTAAAAGCTCACTTTGTTGCTAAACTTTTTCATTGCCTTAATACTGCCTTGAGTGCATGTTTGGTGTACGTCATGATCAGTGGTGCTCAGATGTGGCGATCACTCCTTCCAGCTTTTCTGCTTACCTAGAGCACCTTTTTATTGCAGACCGTCCTTATTATCTGCATTCTCACAGCGGCGAACATTCCAGCACACAACACCAACCAAGCACTGGACGAGCTGTATGGAGTATCGACAGGACAGAGACCACACGGCCAGAGGCTTATTTTATTGTTGGAGATTTTAACAACGCCAACCTAAAGAAAGTTCTGCCGAGATATCATAAACAAACCAGCTGTCCTCTGCGTGGTGGTAACATGCTCGACCATGTTTACACCCCTTTCCATTGCTCCCCTTCAGCAAATTAGATCACGTTTCAGTTCTGCTTCTGCCTGCCTATCTATACCTTAGGCATAAACACAAACAGGACAGGCTGTAGAGTGTACACTGCAGATTGGTATGTGTTTCAGGACAACAACATAGACATGGTCATTCGCAACATTGGCAAATGTATTATTAAGATTATACCGAAATCTACTATATGGATCTTCACCACCTACCCCCTCCCTGACTCACTGGACCCACTTAAATTTGCATACAGACCAAATAGATCAATGGACGAGGTCACCGTCCTATAGCCCTTTACCCGGTCCTCCCTCACCTAGACCAGAACAACACCTATGTGAGAATGGTTCTCACTGACTATAGTTGAACATTCAACACCATTGTGCCCTTCAAGGTTGTCATCAGACCTGAGACTCAACACCACCGTCTGTGACTGGATTCTGAACTTCCTGACAGGCAGACCCCAGGCTGTGTGGATATGCACCACAACATCCTCCACCCTGACTCTCAACACCGGCACCCCTCAGGGCTGCGTGCTCAAACTTCTCATGTAAATCCTGTTCACGCACGACTGCAACAGAGAGAAGGACACGCCCCCATCACCATCAATGATGGTGGAGAGAGTCAGCAGCTTCAGGTTCCTCTGGGTTAACATCAGTGTGGACCGCAACAGGACTCACCACACAGACATCATCACAAAGACAGCGAGAATAAGACTCTGCTTTTTCTATATAAATCAGCGTTTCCCCTACATTACTAGGAAGATGCATTTTTTAAAATCCATTTATACAGGTCAAATTTGTGTTGATTGCCATCCACTCATACTTCTGCTGTTTAAATTGTTTTCCCCAACAGATAGGGGAAGTTTCTAAATATGGATGACTACTCCTCCAGTTTCTATATTCAGTAGATATACTTGAAAGAATGTCCGCTTCTTACACAAGAGTAATATTTTGTTCCTCTGGATGACGAATGAACCACGAGACTCTCAATGTACCGCCATGGCCTTCAAGACGAGGGTCATGTAATGGGACAGAGACAACTGAAGGTGTCAGTATGTTACGTTTATTCCAGTTTGTCTACTTGATCTACTGATCAGTGAAGAAGTGTTTGAGGAGGCGTAGCTATGGCGAAGCCCATGGATCCTATGCACATAGCCGCAGAGGTTCCAGTGTAATTCCTTTATGCAAAAGATTCCGCTTAAGTTTAGGATAAAGATTATCTTAGGCCAAGTGTTAAGGTGAGGCATGTTGTGGTGAGAGTTGGTGTTCAGGTGCAGTCAGTGTAAAATGATGTATGTGTGTTTAAATCTGGTCACATCTACAGGATACGAATTGATCATTGCATTGACAAACTATCACTTTATTCCTTTTACTTTGAATGTGTATCTGAATATTCCATTTCCTGTCCCTTGTTTTGTGTGATAGCCAATTCATTTGTCCCTTTCTCTCTCGACTGTATCTCTTTATTTCTGTGTCAACCTGTCCATGTGCTCGGACTAAATAAAGATTCAGCTGAATGTCATAGAAGACTGAGAGGAGAAGGGAAAATGGCAGGGTAGTGTTGATGACAGGAGCAAGGCAAGAAAAGAGCGAGCAAAGCCGAGGAGAAGAGGGCAGGAGAGACAATACAAGGGGCGAGACAAACTAAGGAGAGACAAGTATGAGTGAAGTTGAATGGAGGAGAAGCAAGTGCAGATGATTTGAGGAGATGTAAGAGGTGCAGAGAAAACTGGAAAAGACTATTTGATCCAATGAATCCAATAGCTTTTCTGATAAGATGTGATCAAATCTGAACATAATCCTATGGCTTGTGCTGCTAAAAGTGCAGATTTATACAATGGATAAAGAAAAAGAGTGACAGAAAAGGGATGGATGGATAGATAGAGGCTGTATTGTAGGTAATTTTAAAATAATCCTATATTTTCAAAGGAGTGATTCTATGCCTGTGCTTTTTCCTTGGTTCTGTTATCTATCAGTGTTACATGTTAGACACTGTGCGTGGGATCTGACTGTCTGAGTCATTCTTAAGGTCTGATCGCCTGAATCACAGTAACACTGACTAATGTGGAATAGTTGTTATACTCCAAGCAATGCTAATTTCTCATTGCAGTTGTTGTCACGGCCTGAGAAACATTCATTTTACCTTTTGTGTGTTCAACCTTTTGTCATTTTTAGCACTGGGTTACTTTAAATACTTTAAAAGGGCAATAAGTAAGTCTTTGGCAGCCCAATTACATAAAAATGACTTATTATTAACTTTGCCCTGTGCTTAGATTGCTGCATTTCAAAACTCTTTTCAGCTCTGCTGCTTCTTTGTTTTAGTACAAAAACTCCTGGCAGACTTCCAAGACACCATCTGTGCCCCCAGCCACCTCCACCCATTACTCACATTACCTTGTGCTAACTCTTATATTCTAAGTTAAGAATCCTCTTCAAACAGCTTTTAGGGCATACATTATGAAAATACTCTGCTCGGAGTAATAATTGTTGTCTCATATGTTGTATGTGACATTTTCTCTTGCTCCCTCATAGAAAAATCCAGAATCTATGAATATGCAAATGATGAGTAGAGGGGGACTTTAAAGTCTACCTCTGCTTAATCTGCTGCAAAGACAAAAGATGCTTAAGAAAACCCAATTATACAATACACGATAATGACTTTATCCAACCATGACAAGGAATCTATGCCTGTCTCTATGTGGGTATGTTGTAGGCTGGTGTATTTCTGGCAACCCAAGGGAGTGCCTTGTTGAATTTGGTGCAATTTTGACTGGCAACATGTTAAATATTAATAGACTTTGAATAAACAAGCACACAGCGCTCAGTGCACCAGCTGGGGCGGGGCTTCAGGGCTCTGTGGACTAAGTCCAGCATGTCGTCCGCAGCAGGCCTGACTTACATTCACTGCACTTTCTTTGCTTCCGGTTGCTGGACAAAGCCTGCAAATGTCACGTTGGTGCTGGATATGCTAATTTTACCGGACTCTTCTTCGCTTCCCTGGAGTCGACATGAGTGTATAGCCAACTGAAAGCAGACACGAACCAGAGTGTATTTACGACTTGAGTATGTTTTCTCCCATGAGTAAGACTCTTTCCCCCTGTTTATGACTTGTTACTAACTTATAACACTAAAAATGATACCGTCAGCAACATATCTCCACTAATTAAATCCATTAAAATTGCAGTGTTTATCTCAAAGCAAGAGACTAAAACCCCTGTTTGGAAATCACCTTCGATCAGTGTACTACACCAGTGTTTCTGACCGCGAGGAGTGACTTGGCTGTTTTATTCAGGGGCAGATTATAAAGATTTGGGGGCCCCAGGCAAACACGGACTTGCTTTACTTTTCACCCTTTCTCTAACTTGGAATATTGGTGGTAGTGGTAGAAGTAGAATAAACTATTAGTAGTAGAACTATACCGTAGAGTAAAAGTCCTGCATTTAGATTTTTACTTAAAGCGCAGAGTGAAAGAGGTATCATCAACATGTCAGTCATGCACCACTGAACGACTTTCAGGAAGAAACTGAAACTGAAACTGGTTTTTTTCACCGTTAATTTAACGTTTTTTGTTTTATTGCTACAGTCTTTATTTACATTCACCCTTCAAATTCAAATCCACAGCAAAATAAATTGCTAAATGCATCAGTACCAAAGCGGACAGTCCGTGCAGGGATGTATGACTGTCAATTTAATCAATAATGGTAGTCTGGAGGATTTCATGTAGACACATCAACTGAGCTTTCTTCTGCAATTGCTATAAATGGCTTTATAGACCCCAACCCCCCCCCCCCCCCCCCCCCCCCCCACAAGTATAAAGGCAACAATTACATAACAGTGTAAACAGTGCTCTAATTAAGGATTAAGAGCTACGTTCTGAATGCTGAGTTATCATTGGAGCCAAATTTCTGAACCTTTGTTGGGTTATTATCAGTTGTGGTTATTTTATTTTATTTGTTCCTAATTACTAATTTTTTCAGTTTAAATAGAGATGGAGAATAAGGCCAGTGAATGAGAGATGTTGAGACAAGGTCAGGGATAAAGGCAGAGAAACATAGCAGGTGGAGACGTAGTGTGGGACCAAACAGTGAGGGAAGAAGTCACTGTAATGGATAAGAATCTCACCAGCCTTATCCTTTAACAGATACCATGAGCACATGTTGTCGCTTCTACTGAAGTGTTGAAGTTAAACTGGTCAGCCTTAAATGTCCTCGTTCCAACTGAATCTGTGCCTATTAATTTTCATCTTTGCAGCTGTGCAACTATGCTTTTTGGTTAGATGATGAGCATAACTTGGTCTTTTGATACATACTGTATGTGTGTGTCAGGGTGTGTGTGAAGGTGCCCTTCCTTCAGGCCTATGGGTGTATGTGACTGTAGAAGGTTTTAATGTTCACACCTTGTCAGAAAACTTACTCAGTTACTGCAGTGACACACACACACACACACACACACACACACACACACACACACACACACACACACACACACACACACACACACACATACATACACATACATACATACACAGGCATGCAGAGGACACATGTCATGGGCTTCTAAACAAAACTGACAGAGAAAGGTAGGGTGAGATGGGGTGAGGGAGAGCGGGTGTAGAAGAGGAAATGGAGGAGGAGGATGAAGGGAAGGGGGGTCTCCTAATTCTCGCTTCCTCTCTCTAATCCGCTCCTTCTCTCCTTTTTTCCTCCTCTCTCTCTCACTGTCTCTCAGAAGCATAGAAAATCAGTTTTAATGGTTTGTCAAATAATGCTTTTCTCCCCCACAGTGGATTGGCGATGCGATGTTTGTGTTAGCTGTGTGCACATCTGTGTGTGTGTGTGTGTGTGTGTGTGTGTGTGTGTGTGTTTGTTTGTGTGTGTTTCAAAGGGAAGCTTGCCCTACTTTAGCCAAGTGGTTTTCTCTGTTGATATTGCCCATAGCACAGGATTATACGCTTTTCAATGTGGTCAAATACACACACATTCAGAAAACAATGCAAAACGCACACGTACACACACCAGAGAGAACAAATGTATGTACACAGGTAGTGTGGAGTGCACTGTCGTACAGACACAGACCTTGTAAATACATGCAGTCACACAGACATATATGTCTACACACAGTGAGTCATGGGCATATGTGTAAGGATAGTTGTTGATGTTGATGTCTGCTTGAATGTATTGTGAAATTAATGATGTAGTATGTGTATAGAGTCAAGGTTGAAGCACTTTACCGTCTGTGTGTTTGTATGTATGATGGATATAGCAATATATCGCAAGTACTGCAGCTATAGTGTGTGCTTTATATGTTGCATTTGTGTGTGTGTAAAAAACAGAGGTGGTTGTTCACTAGTTATCACTTTGATTGATGGTTCCCTATGGCCTGACTGTACTGCACTACACAATGAGAGAGGTAGACAATGATAGAGGTAGCAAAACACAGGTAGAGAGAGAATTTAAAGTTAAAATGAAAGATAAAACGTCAGTTTGTTTATGCATCTATCTAACTGTTCTGTATTTGGTTCAAAGTACACAAAAGTTGAACGATTTTGAATTTCAGTTTAGTTAAGCAAAAAATGTCCTACATTGCAAATCCTGTATGAGGACTGTTTGCTTTTAGACCTACAAAAAAATGCAAAGGACTGTGTCGGTATGTGGCCGTGCTGGTGCAGGTACCAGTGAGACAGTGAAATGCAACACAAAAAGGGAAATGGGCTGAGGGGTTTGAGTTTCAGATCCATGGGTTTGAAAGCTTATCAGACACTGCACACTGGTATAGTAATATGATAAACATTTTACAAGTTAGCATGACAAAAGTCTTAATGATGGTGAGGTAAAATTACAAAGTGAATTTAACAAAAATGTGCTCATATTGGACTGGTTGATGATTAGCAAGGTTCAACTCTTTTTTGGGACCATGTTTATTTTTTTGCTGGAGCCCTTGCACAATGTCAACACATTGATTTATGTAAACAAATGAAGGGACTGTTTATTATCACTTTGTGCTTTTGTTGATCTAAACTCTATTAATATAATTATTGATTTAATTTTTTTTTTTTTTTAAACAGTTTCTTGTCTTCAACCCACTTTTCACTGCTATAGTATACTTCAACCGAGTGGTAGGCAGTTTTTTTTCTGTTTCCCGCCGTTGGAAATACATCTCTATAATCCTAATTATTCAAGCCAAATCTTTCTATCTTTGTTTTGCTTTTTGTTTTGTTTTTGAAATGCATATGCATATTTGCAAAGAGCTGTTCTGTTTGGCACATATCCATAACTCACAATCACAACTTTGAGCTTTTTTTTGTTTTTGTTCCAAGTGTCCCACATTACTAATGGCAAAGAACCAATGTCAGGCTTTGGGCCAGTTTTCAGTTTAGTTTTCTACTGTTGCCCTGTGGCACCAGTGGTTTGTGTACATAGATTATTTGAGTTTGAGTTTTTATTTTAAAGGCAAAAAGACTCAGATGTCATGTGCCATTTTTGCCTTTATATGATAGCATGCAGTAGAGAGCTGACGGTAGAAGAGAGCGAGAGAAAGGACATAGTGAATACAATACGGTCAACAAGTTAAATCACCAGGTCACCAGGGCACACTTATAAAATACTTTGTGTTTTGAGCAAAAGTAACTTTCTTTTCTCTTTATGGGCTAGTATAGTACATGTATATGTGAAGGATACTCAAATGTCAACGAAATCTAATTCAAATCTTAACTTTCTCTTGTCCTTTGAAAACATGCTGTGTTTCTTCATTATGTGTTTTGTTTCATTCTATTTTACCATGTAAACTGTTGTTTGCTGTTGTGATATGTTTGTGGAAACCAGCCACTGCTGACTGGCAGACTCTGTAATGTAATCTAGTTGTTTGTGAAGGTGCAACACTAGAATGTGAGGTTCAGGAGGTGGTCAGTATATGACGTGCATTACACCTTTATAGACTTCAAAACAAAAGGTTGTGTGTATTTGTATGTGTGAGAGACAGAGAGTACTTAGTCTGGAGGACCTAGAGTCTTGGCTACCAGCCAGCAGTCTGAATACCGACAAACGCTTGCTGAGGCTGCTGCTGCTAGGCAGAATGGGCCTTTATATGTGCAGTTAAGCCTCTGTGGCCACAGTTGAACTTTGATGCCTCCAGATCACGATTAGTTGAAATGTTACCACGTCGTTTGCCATGGACCCAGGCACTTAGATGATGCTTTGCAGGTAAAGGACAAAATCAACTGTCAGTTCAGGTAAAATATCTTCTGTTGTGATTACTGGACAAAACAAGGCTATACAAGACTATAAGACTATTCCTCACTAGAAACTGGAGCTGTTCTGTTTATGCTCCAATGACTATATTTACTCCCTTATCTTGCCATCAAGGAGAAAATCTGTGCTTTTATCACATGGGACCCCCTTTCATAACCTCATTGTTTCAACCTGAGATCCCCATTCAATAAAACATCATCTTGTGAGGGCCCACTTGAAGCAACCATTGACCCATGTTAGGGCCAGATTCACAGTGAGGAAAACACTGGTCTGCGACCCCGTGCGAAGTGGCTCGCTGCCAGCTGCCTACTCACAATATTCTGCCGCCCTGCTCCTGTTCCTTACCACAGCTCAGACAAATTGGTCCCTCTGGGATTTTGTGGAGATTTTTTTGTACCTACTGTGACCACAAATTATGTAGACTTTTCTAGAAAATTGCAAAGCAATTTACATTTTTAATGCAGGCTATTTTTGCAATATAATTGTAATAATTGTTGCAAATTGCAAGTCAGGGGCAGGAAAAGCTACTGAGGCAGCATTTATTCCATTCAACGGGGATTTAACTAACCAGCTGTGACTATGAGTCATTGAGAAAGAGACATATCTAATATTGTCCTGTGATAATTAGCATGCTGCAAATCACAGAAAGCTACTGGAAATACTTAAGTGTTCATCTCTTGAATTTTCTGACAAGAAAGTTCAGAGCAAAAGAAATACTGCAACATAGAAGCCAGCCTTGAACATGTACCTCCAAAGCAGTGTCTCTGTTGATTTTGTGATTTTATCTGCTAAAATTGCACAATGGTTTGGATTGATATGTGGACTAATTATTGCATTTATGTGTTTCACACCTGTATACACACATTAACACACATACACATGCCTTGCGCGTCAAGTCAAGATAGACATCTTGACAGACAGTGTGGGGGTGGGTGAGAGATTTAAGCACAGTATGAGGGGATTGCGCAGCAGGCTGTTGCTTGGGGACACCAGAAAATCAGCAGGGTGTTTACCCTCTCGTGATACAAATCAAATACCACCCACTGCCAAAGTGCCCTAGAGCAAGGCACTCAACTCCTCACAACAATGAGGAGTTCCTTACAACAGTGCAGCTTCAGATCTGTGATATCCTGTGTGTACCTTTCACTTCCTGTGATTTTACCCAGTTTGTGTGTCTGTGTGTTTTTGTGTGAATGAGTTTATGTATCTCAGTACGTAAATCATACACTCCCAGGGGCAAAGGAAGTGCAATTTATTTTCAGAATAAGATCTGATAAAATCGTTTCTCTGCATGAAATGTGATCAAACCTGTGAAAATATATCTCTCCTGAAATCTCTATTTCAACTTCTTCTCTTCTCTTCCAGAAACAAATAAAAGAAACTTAATTAAACATCTCAATCATATTTTTAAAGCCAGTATTTAAAATTGTTGTTTAAAAAATGTTAGCTTATGGCTACGGTAGCTAGCCTTGGGTAGACTGCCAAATAGTTCCATAGCCAGGGGTCTACAATTTAGCCAGAAAAGTAATTATCCATCAATGCATCTTATTATCTGCACATAAGTGGTTAGAAATATAGACATTTACCACATTATTTTGTATTCCTATTGTAATTTGGTGTGAACCTAAAAAAAAGACCAAATTTGCTTGTATTTAGTTAGACCTGCGTTTTCAAAAAAATCATCCAGTGGGTTTAAAGTAGGAGCTACAAGGGTTCCAAATGACTACAGTAGTATGTATTAAGTGTTAACACAAAGGAAACTAAAAAAGGAAAAAATGCCCATCTTGCCTAAGGCCATTCTCATTTTATTCACATTAGCAGCACATAGAGAGAAAAGAAGCTCTGGGTGTTTTTTCGTATCCCTGTCTGGCTTCACAAATTTACAAAAATTCAATGCTCTGTTCCAAGAGATTCATGTGGTACATATTCATACCACCACTGCTAACAGATTTATAGAACCACTGTTAACACATTTGTACCACATTATTTTTCCCAACATACTGTCTACAGTTTGTATAGGAAACACCACCAACTAATCCTCTAATTTAAAAAAAAATTCCCACTTTTTGTCCAAAGCTTGTTTTCTGCCATTTTTCTTTTGCTGTTTTTATATGATAGCAAAAATCTTCCCCACTGAAAAATAAGCTTGGTCATCATTTTCAGTACATTCACCTCTTTTTAAGATGTCGTCCATCATCTACTCACTTCCTTTTCTTTCTCTCGCGCAGAGTCTGTCTTCTCCACAACAAGCGCTTCTTGTCTATCCATTTACACCGAGCTGTGTTGTGCTACTGATAGACTAGTGTTCCATCAGACAGACTGAAAAAATGGATTACACTCCCAGAATGACAGCTTGAAACAAATAGTTTCAGCCAGGGGTATACATCTACTGTACAAGTCTGAGGTCTATCTCGTGCTGGCAAGAAGAAGCCAAATGCTCTGCAAGATGGAAAAGAGTAATATTAGTTTTATGAGGTTACGTTGGTCTTGTCTCTGGTTAGTGTGTGACAGATTGTTTCTCTAGATGTCAGAGCCAATAGATATATGAGAAACCAAGGATATAAATTGCTGCTATCTCTCAAAAAAGTCAGCTTTTCTGAAAAGCAGAAAGCTGCTACTATTCTCTTGTGGACGATCATGTTTTACTTTTGCTGAATGGACTTCATATTGTTTTCATTGCTCCAGTGGCCATGAGTTTTACAGATTTAATCTATGTTAAGTTGAAACTTAAGTTTTGCAGCAGGCAAAGTAACCACATTTAATGAAGCTGATTCTGATTCTGATTCTGATATACAGTTATGTAGCTTCTAGAAATCTCAGCTGATTTGACCGGTTTGACTCATTTTCTGGGGAAAATTGAGAAATTTAAAAACATTTTGAAAATAAATCTATCAAAGTGTGACTCATAACTCTCTTTAAACCGTCAACACTGCAAAGTGGATTTCAGTCGTACTTCTTCAGTAACAACTTTAGATTGATCACACCTTTTGAAAAACAAACCAGGAAATTATTTAATTTGTAGGTTCTGGGAGCACTCTGCCTTAGTTATGATGAGTCATTGGAAATATATACTTTGACATGGACAGTGGAAAGACAGTGGTCTATTTTTTCCACTCCATTTAGCCCTCATGTTCTACACCTGTGAGCTTCCCATCACAGCCGTTTATTGTTCCAGCTTCACCAGAGCAGCTGGAGGTCAAGTTCCTCGGTCAAGCACATTATAATGGTCACTAAATAAGTCTCCCCTTCTGGCCAGTGGATTTTAACTGACAACTCCCTGTTCACAAGCTTTCTCTGTGCCTGTGAGGTGTTAAAATCCCCGGGCTGCAAACATCAGTCCTAATTTTACCTTGTTTAGGTGTGATTGATATAGGTTGTCATGGCCAACGCTAGAAAACAGTGCATGAAACCTGAGGAAAAAGTGTTGAGATATATTCAGTCAGTAGTGGTCAATATTAATATTAATCCATAAAGAGAAGAGAAGAGGGATCCACATTAAACGTCAATAGGTCAATACCACATTCATGTTGAGATACTTACCATAAACAAATAAGACCACCAACATGAAGACCAGCAGCCTTTGCAGGTCTTTAATGTAGCATTTTTTATGTATGTGAGCCGGTTTGATTTCACAGAAATGCTTCATGACAACAGCAAAAAAGGCTTTGTCACACAAACCTGAGTGAGAGGACTATCATTGTAGTGTGCAGTATGGAGAATAAGAAAACATATTTTACTATTAAATAATACATTTATGTTTTTTAAAAATGTTGCAACTGCTTTTTTCCATGCTCCCTATTCACCTGAAATGAAACGAGGCCTCTGAGCTTTTACAGATAGCCGACCTGAGTCTGCCTCTACACTCAGGCATACTCCTCACACTGCAACATACCTCGCACCCTTTTAATCATGGTGTGTACTTAAGCCTTCAGTGCTCTGCCCACTCTCCTGCTTCATGCCGGCTGCCACATAACTCACCTGAAAGCAACTGTATGCTGTCACTAGCTACTACTGCTGTCGTCGCTGCTACTGATGTGCATATAGAATCTCAAAAGCCCCATCTTCACCTCCGCATCCACCAGGCTCTGAGTCTTCCCTTATTGAGGAAAAGAGTATTCTTGTTTCATACTCCCTCCTTAGTCTTTTCTCAAGGGGGGCGACAAGGTTATAGTGTAGACACTTAACATCTATGTTGTATATGTTCTACACTCAAGTATCTATTCCACATGAGTTGACTCACTGAAATACACTGAGCTGCAGTAAAATGTCTGAACCAACTTTAAAAGTTGAGTTGTTGAAATGTTGCTCTTGGTGGGCCACTTGTAAGCCAAATGTACCAGCAGATTGCAAGGACATGCTAAAGGTCCTCAAGCTTTCATATAGACATTTGCAGAATAGAAAGTCTCCATGAAATTGAGTTGCTTTAAATAACTTCCACTGAAATTATTAAATGAGGAGTGTGTTAAGTTAAAGAAAATGATCAATATATTTGACAATACAATACACAAATGACTTCAGACCACCACAATCCTGTCTTTGAATTCCATTGTAACAATATGTCAAGTGGATAACAACACATTTTACACCAAAATACTATTAACTCCTTTTTGCGGCGATTCATTTTCCGGGTCTCCTACTAGGTCTCCTCTTTCATTTCAAACCACACCAGTTGCATTATTTTGAGAGACCAACTCGTTAACTTGATTTATTTTCCTTGTCTAATATATGAAAAGAATGGTATTTGGTAATACAAATAACACTGATGCTAGTTCCCAATAGCAGGTATGCCTTTTTACTGTACTACCCAATCCAATCCAATCTAAACAGGATTTTAGCGTTATAAGAGCCTGTCAACATCAGACATGCCCACAGTCTGATACACTGTTAAACAGGCGGATACAGATGGGCAGTCGGACAGATGGATGGAGCAACAGAAAGGCACACAGGCAAGCTGGCTGGGTGGTCATTGACTATGAAGACTGGCTGTCTGGGATCATTGAGTGGCTGCCCGATTATATAAGCTGGTTGAATGTTTGGACAGTTGACCATTGGATGAACAACCCGGCTGACTTATTTTTGCATAAATGTCAAACAGCTGTAGGATCAGTGTGCTGGCCTGATTGGGAGGGAGAGCGAGATGGAAAGAAAGCAGGGAGAGGAGGAGAAGTGTCGGACGGAGAGAGAGAAAGACACAAAGAGAGAAACAGAGCTAGACAGGGATACAGAATCATGTCGGTCTATCAGTACAGTGACAGCTAGACGATTACTGCTCATTACCTGATTGACTGATCTGATGTGTGTGTGTGTGTGTGCGTGTGTTTTTTTACAGCACCATTTTATTCCCAGAGACAGACATAAATGAGATGAAAATGCTTATGTTTGAATATACACGATGTGTTTAACTTCATGTGTACATTTTGCACTGCTAATGGTGATTTACAACCGTCCATGTGTGCATATAAGGAATATTCCAATGTTTTTCCCAATTAATACATAATTCATTGATAAACGTGTTTGAGCAAAATATTCATCAAGGTCGATGCCAGAGTTTCTTTCAAAGGCCTTCACAAACAGATTTACCTCTGCAGATTTCAGTAGCAGCCATGGTTGCTCCAAAAATGCAGCCAGATCAATAGAAGTCTCATACATACCGCCAACCACTCCTTAAATCTCTGACCAGTGTCAACAATTCACCGTGGCCCCAAGAAGAAATGCTCTTGAAAGTGCATAGGCCCATGAAATAATACAAAATCAAGGAGCAAAGCATGATCACAATAATTACTTATATCCACGTCACTTGGTAACATTTTATTTGTTGAGTGGTGAAATATTCATGTGAGCATGCAACCGCTGTCCCCTGTGGGCCACCAAGGTGATTTATTATAGCCTGTGACCAGGCAATACTCTGTCTGGTGGAGAAAAATAGAAGGTACACTGAAAATGCAGCACACAGTCTGAAAATTGTGTCACACTGCCAAAGAAAGAAATGCCAATCACATGTAATCCATAGAATCCTGAAAAATATATAGTATATATATAATATATACAAAAAATGATGGATGAGGCTAGAGCTGGATGATTTGCAAATATCACAATATTTTTGACCAAATACCTCAGTATCAATATTGAGACAATATTTTAGGATTGACCATTGGTGCTTTCACAAAATATAACGCAGTGAAATTTTTTATAAATTATCATAATTTATGTTGGTATAATGACTAAGTGTGTAAAGGCAATAATAGAACAACAGCCTGTTAAATTCAGATTAGGACATCACTTGAAAATCACTATGACAAAACCAGGAAAAGACAACGCTTGTGCCATATTAAGAAGTAACGATAACAAAAATGTAAGACCTTATCTAGTCGCATATCACTATATCAATACAACAACAATATTTTGCCGTTAGGTGCTGTGAGAAAACTCACAGCACCTAACGGTAGCAGAACATACATTTCCTGTTAGCCTTGCAATAGCACATTGCTGTTTGATTTAGTCAGCAATCAGATTGGATTTTAAAAACAACAACAATAACAACAACGTAGAAATAGTGGAAAGTTAACCAAGTAACTTAGCTTTACTTGTATTGGCAGGTATTAGTGCACCAGCAAAAAGCTGTTAGGAAATTACGTCAACCAATGTAAAATTAGGGATGAACAGAAGCACAAGATACTGTATATTAGCTTACAATAGCAGGTGAACTATACACAGAGCTACAATTGAAAACATTTAAAACATTGGAATAAGCTACTGAATTGAATAAATTGCTAACTAACAAACTTTCACTGTTTTGACAGTACTTTAAAATCAAATAAAAATAATAGGAAAGTGTAAGTAGATTTATCTTTTTTTACTAAAATATTAAGCAACCACACAAGTGAAAACCGTTATTAATTAATACAACTTGAAAAATCAACTTAAAACTAAAATACAGTTTTGTAGAATAATGGATCATGATTATTAAAGGTTTCTCGGGGTGTTTCTTAAGTTTAGTCAGAAATTTTAAAACTATTAGCATGCCCTACCCTCTACTGGCATATCCAGCGCACAACATGGACCTGAATGCTCCGTCTCAAAAAATCATTTAACAGCCAAAATATCCCAGCAGTTCAATTACTTGCTCAGTAATCAAACTTCATACAAATTGAAGAAAAAAAAATAGGTGCCAGACACTGCTGTGGCTAAGTAAAGAAAAGATCTTATTAACACCTATTAGAGGCAAAGCCTCTTTCCTCCTCCTTCATTCTCGCGTCTCACCACTCACCTTTCCGTTCTGTCCTTCCATCTCTCCTCTTTTTCCTCCATCTCTCTTTCTGTTTGTCGCTTTTCGTGTGCTTCCTCCATCCATTCTTGTCTGTCCTTTGTGTCCTTGCTTTGAGGCCAGAGAATTCAAATCATTAATTTTTCTCCGTGCTCTGTTTTCACTGTCCTTTTTTGTTAAATGGCTCACGCTGTTTTGTCTATCCACCTTTCTTTCCCTTTGGCTTTATCCAAATCATGTTTTCCTCTTTTCCACTTCTCACTTTCATTCTCTCTATTTTTTTGTGTTTCTCCCCAGCCCACCTCTCGGTTGACCGAGCAGACCTTTCAAATGATGAAAAAATATTTGTAGAAAATGACTAATATAGAAACCAGATTAATTGTTGTCATACCTTGATTACATCAGCACTTGGAACCTATGTTAACGTTTGTCTACTTGCATTCCCTTTAGTTTTTGTCTCTCCTCACCTTTCACTGTTGCATACTTTTGTGGTGTAGAGAACCAAGGATTTATTAATCAAAATTATGTCCAATCATTGTTCTCCTGATTTGGATATATCAAGAGCTACTTGACTCTGTACTTCAGTTTGCTCGCTCTTCCATGTACACTCGAAAGTAAAATAAGCTCACTTAATGCTTGTTCATGTCCTGCCCTGCTTAAACACTGACATAATTAAATGTAAACGTGACATGATACATAGCATATATAAAAGCAACTGAAAAAACATTAAAAGTTAATATATGCTATTTTGTCGCTGCTTGTCTGGGTCTTGGTCTGGTCGCTGTGGCAGCAGGAATATCAAGGTAGCCCAGGAGTCCCTCAGAGTTCCTCATTCGTGTTCTGCACCTCTTCCTGGGGGGGACCCAGCCGTTCCCAGGCCACATAGAAAATTCCCTCCAGTGGGTTCTTGTTCTGCCCCAAGGTCTGCTCCCAGTGATACGTGTCCAGAATAAATCCACAGAGAGCTATCCACGAATCTGACCATTTTAAAATCATCTCAGCTGGCACTTTTCAATACAAGATAGCAGTGGTTCTAGTGGTATTTTGGTCCCCTGCAGGTGTTCAGCCTTTCTACCCAGGGCTTTGGGGGGAGGATTTGGGCTTGGGACACTGTAGACATACTGGAAACATGATAACGTAACCTTCAAATTCACAAGATACTTGAAGTCCTTCATTCTGAGCAGAAAAGGAAGTTGCACTGTGTGTGTTGTAATCCCAGCTTCTCTGTTCTTTGTTTGAATAGCTTTTGTGTCTTTTAGTGCATGTGAGTGTGCTCCACTGGCTAGCTTATTGGGTTTGGGTTGCATTTTAGGTTTTTTGCAAAGTTTTTACTTTTTGTCAGATCCTGTTGCTGTAAAATAAGAGGTTTTTTTTAAATGGAATCTGTTGCTCGGAATACACTGCCGTTTCTGTCCACAGGGACCGCAGAAATTAACACAAAATGAACGTTCCTTGTAGTAGCTTTAAGCTGCATCTCTGTTTAATGCATTTCTATACTTAGAAAAGTGCAGCAAGTTCAGTTATTTAGCTCACATTGACTTAAACTTGGAAGTGATTTTCCATGCCAGAACTTCCAGTCATAATATGAATATCACATATTAGTTTCTTCATTATATTGTTTGTTAGTTGTAACGCTTTAATCTACATTATGCTGGCTTCATTATGTACAGTATAGGCAATTCAATACACTATTCATCGTTTTGAATTTCAGCTCTGTGTTGTGTCCCCCCTATTCTCCTCCCTTAATCGTTTAACCATTACCTCTCAATTAAAAATCAAGGGGCTGTTTCAGCTCAACCTCTGGTGTAATCAAGAGCTCACCTTGCTGTATCAGGGTCAAACAACACCAAACTTTTCCTATCACATTAGTTTCACTGTTAAAGTGTAAATTAAATTGCAGCATGTTTTTATTTGGGATTTTCATTCTGTATTTTAGAGTGTCTGTGCTAACAGCATGGTTGGTTATTATGAATAGTGGATCTTGTGCTCTGTAGCTCAGTGGCGCTTCAAATTAAAATAGTTTATTTTTAGAGAGTGATACGAAAATCACTGCCTGTACTCCTTTTCTTCAATGAGGAAGATAGCTGACCTACCTGATCTCAGGCCAGTAGGAATCTCTATGGCTTCAGGGCTGTGGGTCTTAACCACAACATCTCCAATGAACACAATTGTATTTTACTGCCAGATACATGTATTTTGCTATGTTTCATGTTTGATGCTGCCTTATCGTTTGTTTCAAAAGTCAACTGTCTTGCTGTGTTTCAGAGACATTTCTTATGTTTTTTCAGGTTGTCAGGATTCATGCTGCCCTCCCCTCTTGTCAGCAGTGGATCTATATTGGCCTTGTGGTTTACCACAGACTTTGCCGTCAGTGCGCAGGGCTTCAAAGCTGTATACGAAGGTAAGGCAATGTGTGAATGTACATAGTGATGTTTAAGTGCTGGCCTTGATGCACAGACAATTTCTGAGTTAGTAGTGATGTCTTGCAAGGTGCAAGTTTGTATAACAGTGAGCTTTAAGGAGTACATTAAAGGCCCCGTGTTTAAGATTTAGCGGCATCTAGTGGTTGGTTGCAGATTACAACCATCTAAATACCCCTCAGCTCATCCCTCCCTTTCCAAGCATGTTGGAGAACTACGGTGGCCTTCAGTTAGGGAGAGTTATCATTAGGATTTCAGTACAACTAGCTACTCTCATCAATACTTTGCTTTTCTACATGACTATATAATTGCTTTTAAAACTATATAATTGCTTTTAAAACATATATATATATATATATATATATATATATATATATATATATATATATATATATATATTCAAAAAAAACAAATGCATTCAGAACAGGATTGGAATTCATATTTAAAATAAATATAAATATTGTTCATAGAGCAGCTATACGGTTATGTTTACAACAACAAAGTCACTATATAAAGTCATAATATCTTACTGGAAACAAATGCTGTGCTTGTGTAAACATAGTGGGGATGGCCGATTGAATTAGGTTTCACTTTCGTTTACATGTTCACAGATGTATTGATAAAATATTGGCTTTTTACTCGCAAATATTTTATTCCACATCCAGTAACAAGCCTAATTGCTTTCAACTCAAGTATTCTTCACTTCACCTTGTTCACTTCACCACAGCGGCCTTTCTGCTTTGTGCCTGTGTCTATGTGTGTGTGTGTGTGTGTGTGTGTGTGTGTGTGTGTGTGTGTGTGTGTGTGTGTGTGTGTTTGCGTCTGTGTGTGTGCGTGTAGTTAGAGGAGCTCAACCCGACAGGGAGAGCAGAGCAGATGCGCGATGCATCATGATAATAAATGACATCAAAACATTAAAAACGAATAAAAACACTTGTAACTTCGTAGTTTATCAATAATCCGTTAATTTAGCACCGCGGGTCTATGTAATACTGGGTTTCGAAACGTATCCCTACCTACAGATAACGTGAAATGCAAATGGCTCTCACCAGTTTCAGGTGATTATGCACTGATTGATCCCCTAAATGTTACACACTGTTCCTTTAAGTATTCACAACAAGCACTGTCTTTCTAAACATCACATATTGTTTATGACAAAGTATCCAGGTGACAGGAATGGTTACAGTTGCTTGAGAGTGACTTTGATGACAATGTTTCACACCTTGTTTCTGTTGATCAATTGGTATGTAATCCAGGTTATCATAGTTTATTAATCCCAAACTTTTTGAAATCATCCTTGTTTATCTTTATATGAATCGGATGGTGTTTGTTAGGAATCAGAACTTAGAAAGAATTTAGTTTTTTATGTCTTTGTGGCAATTTATAGCAGAGATATTCTACACTTCTTTTGATCAAAACTGTAGGGCTGAAGCCTACCTCTGATATATGAGAATAACTGTTAGATGTATATAACTGTATATACATGTTCTGTATTCATGTGTTCTGTATTTTTATTTCTACATCGAGAGATCCGTGTTCAGTGCGTTGACTTCCTGGCTGTTTGTCGTTTTGCTGTGTGTCTTGCGTGTTCGTTATGCACGTAGTATAAGACCGCTCCATGTCTGCGTGCCTGTTGGGAAGCGACACAAATTCTAAGACTGACCTTTTGAAGATGCCACACACACACGCATGCACGCACACACACACACACACACACACACACACACACACATACACAGTATGTTCCATTACACTTGCATAACAGTTCATCTATGAATCATGAACTCTAAATATCAAAGACAAATGCAAGAGACCACATATACACACTCTTACTCCCCTGTGTGTATATGTGTCAATGTGTGTGAGTGTGTTTTATCTTTATCAATCTCTGCAAACTGCAAATTGTCTGTTGAGTCTGTGTGTGTGTGTGTATATTCCTGGATGTTTGTCATTTGTGTGTTTGTGTATGTTAAACAGAAACCTGACAGACATTAAACCTTTTCCCAGGAAGTACCAGGAAGTACTTTGTCTTCATTTTTTTCTTTCCATTGTTCTGTTTCACATCTGTGGGGACCCTTAAGTGTGTTTGTTGCCTCAGGAGTAATTGTGATTGTGTGTGTGTGTGTGTGTGTTTGTGTGAATGTATGTGTGTGTGTGTGTGCAACTGACAGGTCTTTCTGCTAATGTCTTTTTTGTGTGTGTTGCTTCATCTTGCATTGATGTCCCAGACTTCAAACATTCATTCATGTCTGTTTGTGAATGTGTGTGTGTGTGTGTGTGTTTGTGTGTATGTAGATACTGACAATATATGTGTATTGTGAATGTTTGTGTGTCTAAATAAAATGGCATTCATGTATCAAAACATTTATGAGAGAGTGAACATTAGTAACAATAATGAGAAAAAAACAAAGACATAATTGTATGTACATTACATATTTGATTCAATATAGATATAAGTATATCAGGGTATCAGAGAAAAGATCAACTTTGACAATAAACACTGTGGGTCTGTTGTATGTGCAATTATATATGAAAAGGAAAAATTAAGGCAAGCTAATGTAGTTGCATTGTTCAAATGATTCTCATCACAAATGAGAAACTAACAATTATCACATGCCATATCATTTTGCACATATAAAACAATTTACCAACACAAAGTCATTGTGCATTGAAAAGGTAATTCCATGCGTAATATAACACGATCAAATATGAATCAGTTGTGCTTCTCAAATTCACAGACAATTTCAGAGAAGTTTTAGGGAGTGCTTCTGACATTGCAACTTAAACCACACTTTAAAGATAACACTCAAATATTCCTGTTAACTAACACCATCCCAGTCACGACTTTTTGACTTGTGAAACAAAAACACTGCTTAAGTCGTTCACACCACAGAAAGACAGAGAAACGTGATTTTAAACAAAGTTAGAAGCACCTCTGTGACTGCAGATCCAACATTCAGCTCTAATATGGAAAACTTCTTAGAATCTGCAGAGTTAGACAGGCAAAAGTTTTTCATCCTTCCCAGAAAAACATTGGGGCCACCTACGATGTGAGGATCCTGAGTTGAATATTTGATGTGATTATAATTTCAGCAGTATTCGTGTTCACTGGAGGGAAAGTTTTACTGTGCATATTGACCTTTATGCTCTTTTATTTGTTCTTTGACCTCTATCTCTGTTCAGCTATGTAAAGCAGGAGACATTTCACATATTTTGCATTTATGGCTTATATGAATACTGTTAGGAAATGATCATAAAAATACTTGGGTATTGGTTACAGGGTCAGGAACTTGAATTCATAACCTTTTGAGATCTGAAGTCTCTTCACATAGTACATTTTTATCCCCCTCCCAACTCCCTTGTAGATTTGACAAGATGACAGTGAACACATCATGGTCTAGGACCAAGGTCCACAAGGGCTCAGTCCACAGGTCCAGGAGGTGGACATTGGGTTCAGTCATACATTGTTACAGTCTACAAATCACTAAACTGACACTTCCCTTCAGTGCCTGTGAACTTTGAAGTTACATTCAAAGAAATCTGTTTTGTTCTCCCTGTACTACAGTGAATCACACAGTGTTTTGTTCTCTGTTTTTGATAATGACCTTAAAGACACATTCTCTGATTTTGCTAGAGTCTAAAACCGTACCCAAATCCCAGAACCTCTTTCTAGCTTACTGTTGATGTTTTGCTGTGACACTTATCTTTAATGGCTGTGTCTTTGTGTTTTGGCTGTTGTCCCCGATGTCGTTATGGCTTCATGCTGCAGTCAAATGTCCCTGTGGAATTAAAGAAATAAGAACAAAGAAATTACATAACTGAACTCTGTGAGCTGATTTAGCCAAATGACAGTTTTTCAATGAAGAAAATATTATTATTCATTCATAATTACATAATCCCAACATATTATTTCCCTCCTCTCTGTTTCTTCTTCCTCCATGTCATTCTACCCCTCCCCCACCACCGCCTTTCATCTGCCTTGTTCATTTAAACATATTCACAATAAATCTATTCGGCCCTGTTTTTTTTATTGTCCGTAACAACCTGTCTCGTCTGTAAGCCCCCCTCTGTTAACATAACCAGTTAACAAATCTTTTCTCTGTTCTATTCCTTTCATTAAAGGAAACCAAATTGAACTATACGTCTGAACACATAGCTAACTGATAAGAGTCGCCTGAGAGAGGGATGGATGGAGAGAAAGAAAGAGAGAGGGAGGTTGGGTCAAATGAAGCTATAAGTGTTGGAAAGTGAGGCCTTGCTGATAACAAAGCAAGTTTGCAGACCAGCTCTGCAAGACGAGATAATCATCAATTAATTTCCCCTGAAGCTGAGAGAGAGCGAGAGAGAGAGAGAGCGAGAGAGAGAGAGAGAGAGAGAGAGAGAGAGAGAGACCTTGATGGAGGATTTTTTTTTGTCACATGGAATTCTTCCATCTCTTGAAACCATCATCTCTGCCTGTTTCCCCTGCAAAAAAATAATAGAATAATTTAAAATATTTATATTTGTTGCCTCTGTGCACAGGGATCATTTGGTGAGGGTAAACTCTTAGCAGCTTCATCGGGATTTGTTGTTTTTTGTTGGAAACAAGATTAAGCTCTGGGTTGTCCACTAGGACCCGCTCTCCACAATTTTTTTTTTTTTTTAACGTAAAGGATTCTTCGGTTTACAGTCCTGCTGGAGCTGGAAGCTTTACGTGTGTTTAGCACTCATGGTGCCAAATGCTAAAAGTTATAAATATTTAGAGCTTTAGTGAAAGATTGCCTGGCCTCAAATGAGTTTGCAATTGTCGCTAAGCAACTAGAAGCACTACCAGCACTTCCTTGGAGCATTTGTTAAGTGTTGCTACTCATAAAAAGAAACCCACTGGAAACAAGGCTTTACTTTCTAGTTCACAATAGTGACCGAACTGAAAAAAAAGAAGGAAAAACTGTATAAAACTGGCGCAAGTCAGTAAATTGAATAAATTGAGC
Organism: Cebidichthys violaceus; assembly: GCF_023349555.1. NCBI lineage: Eukaryota > Metazoa > Chordata > Actinopteri > Perciformes > Stichaeidae > Cebidichthys > Cebidichthys violaceus. The sequence goes on from NW_027176705.1 coordinate 6,936,802, forward strand.
CCCTCTTCAGAAAAAAAAATGAAGAAATTAATCCAAATTCTTTCAAATGTTTTACATGTGAATCAATTCAGTTGGGAAACTTGTTTCAGAGCAGCTGTGGTGCTTTTTACTGACGTTATATTGAATATAAATGTTTAGTAGGTTCAAGGGTTTAAGCAGGCGAGGCACTGCAGGAAAAAGTATTGTTTTTCATGCAGTGATTTCAATTTGAGATTCTGGATCTACCAGACTAGTGCTAACAAAACATCCAAATTACAGATTTAGATGTTTTTTTTACTACTTTATGTATTTGCATGTGTAGATTTCTCCTAAATTCACCAAAAGCTAGCATTAGCTAATGGCAGTTATTTTGTTTTATCCTGTTCACATGTAGTGTATGTAAATGTCATTTTACAATACATTTCTTTAGAGGCCGTTTTTTCAAAACAAACTATTTTCTAATACTCAAAAGAAATCTTCACTTTAGCAACACTTAGACATCAGACTTCCCTGTTTCATCCATATATATATTCTGAAAATGTTATGAGTTTGTTCATATATCATATGGTCTGTATAACAATTTATTTCTAAAAACATGGTGACATTTTTTTTTTCATGCCTCTTACAGTACTTTCTGCTTTATGAAATAAAAAGAGACATCTAAAAATCTATAAAAAAAAGAAAAAACTCAGTCTGTCAGTCTCTTAGTTTAAAATAATTACAGACTAATTATACAATATAAATACAAATTATGATATATATTGTGTACTTAATGACAAACTGGTACATCTTATTGTATTAGCTAATGTATTTTCAATGGGTACATTTTTAAGGCCTGTATACAAATGACCATAAAACCAATTATTTCCAATTTGTTTTATTGAATACGAATACTACGAATAAAATTAATAATAAACTGCAATATGTACTACAGCAGTTGAGCTGTGTGTGTGTGTGTGAGGGAGAGAGAGAGAGAGAGAGGGAGGGAGAGAGAGAGAGGGAGGGAGAGAGAGGGAGAGAGAGAGAGAGAGATTATTGACTCCCAGCACCACCTTAAAGACTAAGTCGAAACATCATCATCAAAGTCTCAACCTCACACACCCACTCTCCCCAAACACATACATGCACTCTGAGAGAAAGAGGCCGAGTGTACGTTTTGCAGTCCCTAGGCTAGTTGCAGAGTTTCCTCTCCTGTTGAGGGACTTCTTTGAAAAACACGACTTGGAAAGCCTTAAAAGGGACTTTGCACATTAATCACAGGCACACACACATACAGACTCAAGCACAAACATATGCGTACACATGCATACACGGCTATTGGAGATTACAAAGGGATCACTCTACAAAAGCATTAGAGAGAGAATAAAGATACGAAGATGTCAATACATAAGAGGGAAGAAAGAGAGAGGCAGGCCTGTGTGTGTGTGTGTGTGTGTGTGTGTGTGTGTGTGTGTGTGTGTGTGTGTGTGTGTGTGTGTGTGTGTGTGCATGTTCCAGTGCATGTGATACAGGTCACAGTTATTTTTATTTTTTTTCTCATTTCTTGTAACCATGTCACCACCATGTATAGGTTATGATGGGTGTCACTTTTACACTGCATTACAACATGTAATGTGTGAGTGCCCATGCCTGAATGTGTGTATATCTGTAAAATTGCAGGTGCAATGCACGAGTTCAATCCTCTGTGGTTCGTCTTCCTCCGTCTCTCTCTCCTCCGGTCCTCTCTCGTCTTCTCTCCTCTGCTTTGCCTTTCCTCCTCTCTCTCTCTCTCTCTCTCTCTCTCTCTCTCTCTCTCTCTCTCTCTCTCTCTCTCTCCTCTCTTCTCTTTCTCTCTCTCTCTCTCTCTCTCTCTCTCTCTCTCTCTCTTTCTCTCTCTCTCTCTCTCTCTCTCTCTCTCTCTCTTTGTCTTTCTCTTTCTCTCTCTCTCTCTCTCTCTCCTCTCTCTCTTTGTCTTTCTCTTTCTCTCTCTCTCTCTCTCTCTCTCTCTCTCTCTCTCTCTCTCTCTCCTTCTCTCTGCTGTGTAGACTGGTGTGGAATCCATTAGGAACACTTCTAGGAGCTTCCAAATCTTGCTGACTTGATGCTAGGCTTTGCACAGACTGTGGCCAGAGCCCCTTTTAGCCACCAACCATTTTTTTAGCAAAAAGCTTGCAGCCTCCTGCTTGGGGATTTGGGGTCCTTAGACACGATGTTACACATAAGAAAGATATATTCATCTAGAGATTTTTTCCAATGCCTCTAGCCAGATAGTTTTCTTAGTGGTGCCTTTATTTCACAGTTTTGCCTTGCTAAATCTCAGAGGGCTGCAATTGGCCAATTGCAGAACATTTCACTACTGTAGATGGAGTTGTGATATAATATGAATATGTACTTAGGGATTTCAGTAGACTGACTAAAAAGTATTTGGAGGGTGATTTTCAAATATAAGGTTTCAGGTAGTTTTGATAATAAATGCATGATACACCACTAAATTGTTTATTGTACTGTAGAAACATGTCAATTTAGCCCCTACTTAAATAATATTTTCTGTCATTTATTATCATACATTTGCTAACTCATTCACACAAGTCATTTAGTTTAGATAGTTATTTGATTGGATGAATCTATCATATTTTTCCATCGTCCAAGACATATCACAAGTGAGACGTGTTGTGCATCCATCTGAAAGCTCAAAGAGAAACTGAGGGGGCTTGATCAATCATTACAGATACCATTAATAAGTTAAAAAAATAGCGAAAGCACTGTGTGCGTGACAGGACTTCCTGTTCAGATTGCTCTTCACCAAACGCGCCAGCAAAAAAATGCTTTCTGTTTTGATTTCCCCTTTGAAGGGTTAGTGTGGGTGCCTACAGTATAAGGTGGTGGTGCGCCCCTGGTCTTGAGAAGCAGACTGGATTACCAGCACCGGAGCAAAGCAAAGCACTGCTGTGGACAGGGGCAGCAGCAAAACATATTTCAGCCACCTAAGAAAGGCCCACCTAAAGAAAGCAATATCCATTTAAGTGTGAGCTAAATATATAATATTTCCAGTGCTTTATCTTGCCGTCAGACAGTCCTTTCCAACTTGGCCACCAGACTCCATCAACAAAAAAACACTTATACTGATATTGATTTTATTTAGATGGGCCTTTCTTTCTGTGGCTAAAATACGTTTTTCTGCTGCTTCTCCAAACTGGAGCCGGTTCGATCTCCATCCATTGTAGGACACACTGACTATGGATATTTACCTCATACATCCTCACTTCAAAAAAGCCAAACCATCCCTTAAACGTCCATACAATTTTTTGTTAAATCACAACCTCAAATATTTCAGCATGCTCTATCTCACATTGCACGTTGCATTTCTGAATTAATTTCATCACTTTTCACCACACGCTGTACTTTGTTTTTGTACTCAAATCTTGGCTGTTGGGATTTCTGTGTTTGAATGACGATGATGATGATGTTAGGTACCGAAGTGAAATCCAGTTGGCCAGCTTGCTAAATATAGAACAATCAACCCGAAACTGCAAGAGGTTCAGTTATAAAGGTTCAGAGATCATCAGCCAATGTGCTCAAACTGCTGTTGTGTATCCATGAAGACAAATGTATTTTTAATATCTAAAACATGCTTTACCATCTGCTCAAAAGCACCAGTGGATAACAGCAGTTTTGACTTTCATAAGAAATATTTTCCACTCAATGTTTCCTAAACTTCACACTTGTCGTTATACCTTTGAATCTGTCTGGATAGTTTAATCACCAGTAATGATTAGCTACATTTCTGTTTCTGAACACGCTGTAGCTTCTGATGTAGGAAAATGCCTGTGTTCTATGTTTAGCATTTATAGATTTACAATAATAACTGTTTTCATTAGGTCAGAGAATTATTGAGCTTGTAGATTTGGCTCCATCAACACAGACTCAATTAATTTGAGTGAAAGTTGGAGGGTAAACAAGTCTCAGTCATTCCAAAGGCAAATCAATTAATTTGGATTTCCTTTTGATTAGCTTGTTGAAGAAATGGGTTGCATGTATACTGATGAAATGGGTTATATATACATGTAGAATATTAGCTGTTTGAAGTTGAAACGGTTTAGATGACGGAAATGAATGGGATTGGTAATATGATGAACATTGATTTGATGTATATAATGGGATGTCTTAAAGTAGAGCATGCTTGCACACATTACATAGATGAAAAAGCATAATTTCAGGTGTTTAGGTTGTTATGAAATACAACCATACAATATCTCTTCATATAAGTGGAAATGATGCTGCTACCAACTGAGACACATTATTCATGAAACACACAAAATGACATTTTGTACCTTTTTGAAAAGTGTTGTTTCTTTTCTCAGCAGGATATCAATGATTATGATTACGACTGACATTTACTACATTTCTATGTTACCAATGCAGAGCCTATTTTAGCTCACTATCGACCTGTTATCCCCTGCTCCTATCAGTATCTGTGTGCCCTTCATTGAGAATAATAGGTTGGCAGGTTTAGTCAAAGCCAATGGATTCAGCAGGGAAGCTTCTTAGAGGAAACACAGCAAATCATTAAAGGAAGGAAAGACTACTGGTGGATTTGTCAACTTGGATAGTCAGGTGCTGCTACATATTTGTGTGTGTGTGTGTGTGTGTGTGTGTGTGTGTGTGTGTGTGTGTGTGTGTGTGTGTGTGTGTGTGTGTGTGTGTGTGTGTGTGTGTGCGTGCGTGTGCTGAAAAGATAAAGAGAGTGAAAGAGCGACAGTGAGAAAGGAAAGGTAGAAGCAGTCCGTTACACCATTAACCCATATTGACTGGAACGCCATAGGAAGCTCTTCACTGTGGGAGTGTGTTATATAACACTGTTGTTACTGACGCCAGCAGTAGTCGGCTACATCGATCGAAGCAATGTCAACTATCCCGCTGTGTGTGTGTTTGCGAGTGTGTGCGTGCGTGAGTGTCAATGGTGGGGTAGCAGAGGTGTGTTCAAGGGTGATACCACTGTCATCAAAGCATGTTGTCGGAGCCAAGATATGTGCTCACACTCACCTGGAAAATGTTCAGCACATCCGCAGTGTTGTTTTGTTGGCTACTGGACAGCTCTTCTTGAGCAGCTAAAGATATCGGCCCACATTTAGGTTTGAGTTAGTAGTGCAGAAGAAAAGTTTCTGCCAAACTGTGTACATCAGCATTCTCACCTCAGACTTTTCTAAGGACTCTGACAGCTATTCAGACTTGGATCCTATATGCAGCACATAATCCACTCCAAACTTTTATTTTTTTAATTGCACACTCAAGACTTCACAAAAACCACATAATGAAAGAAAGAAATGTGATAGGAGACGCCAGGGGCTTATACAACAGATATCTTCTCAACATAAGGAGAAAACAAAACATAACAAAAAAGGAAGAAAAAAAACAACTAAGCTAAACATGTAGCCATCCATTAATGTTCTTTTTCATCCAGCATCCAACCAGAGAATAGGTCTGCATGAGATAAATCATTTTTACATCTCCAATAGATGTCTCCTTGTAATTATTAGTCTATTCAGATTCAACAAGAGGACCTTGATCTCTACGTTTTCCCAGTTGATTGCGTTTTCTTGCTGGCACAGTGAGCACATGCAACAACCTCATAATTTATCTTAAAATGATCACTTCTAAAAAAATAACTGAAATGCATTAAATCAACCATTGAATTGAATGGTGCTATTTGTTTTCTTTTTGGCTCTGTTAAAGGTTCAAGACTACCAAAAGGCTATACTGTGGTCAGTTTGAAGGTTATTAACTCTTAGAGTTTTTACATTTGTCTTATGTTACATTCAAAGTAATGTAAGAACAGTACAAATATATAAATAATCAATAATTGTTATGGTATTAGTGATGATGCACATTATGCATGAATATGAAAGGATTCTCTAAATGTGTTTGAGAAGCCTTTAATGGAATGTTCAGGCAATATTTCTCAACTTATAAAGTGCAGAGACATCATGTGACCACGTTGTATTTTCCAGGTATTAGCATTCAGATGGTCATCTATCCCTGGTATATATCTTTAAAGCAACCCGATGGGTAAATGATGGAGACCCAGCTCAAATTCCATGTTTATTCTTCTTGTTAACCCTAGGGATGGAAATTATTAACCTCGTATACTATTTGCCATTTGTCATCAAATTACGGTAAAGGTTCAGAACTTATAAAAACTCAGGTATCATGGAACTATGTCTCACCATCATGGGCCATGTCCATAAAAAAATGGTGAGTCTCTCTAACCACTATTGCTACCACTGGTGCAGCTCTAAATTAAGTCCTAATCTCAGACTGGTGGGGTGGCATGCCTGCCATTAAACACTGAAGTTGATGATTCATGAAGGGGATTACGTAAGGCTACCAATGCTGTAGTGGTATTAATTTCCCTGCTCAAAATTCTACTGGAAATAGTGTGTTTCAATGTCACACAGCCCCATACTAGAGCTTATCTTTTGAACCAAGGTCTGCCAGTTGGATTTTTTTATGATGTATGCATTTTAAAAAAACACACACACACACACACACATTGTGCATTTGATTATCACATTGCTGACCCAAGAGATTTATGCCACATTCAGTGAATTTCGGAAATTTTAACATTTTGAGATTCATCAAGAACTGATTTTATCTCATACTGGGACATGGGACCCCCCAAGTTTAAGTTGTCTTATTGCAGTCCCTATCTCAAGTCACAATGCAATTCAGTCCAGTAGCACTTTAATAACATAATGGGAATTGGGGTACAGAGATAAAGGATTTCTGTAGCATTTTTATATCTGTGCGCACACATTTTATCCTCTGTGTTTCTCTCCCTGGTGATAAGCAGAGCTCATAAAATCTGTGTGAAAATCTTCGAAACAGAAAGTGCTCGCTTACTGTCATTTAAGCTATGCTTTCTCTGACTCTTAGTCATGCTTTCAGTTTCTCTCTGGCCTTCACTGTCTCAGTTGCCAACTCTGGCTCTGTCTCACACCTTACATCTGTAACACATCAGTGCTATCCAAGGGAAAGAGGCAGATTATTATCATCAAATTGTGGTTGTGTTTTGTAACATGGCTTAATCAAATTTGTATAACCTGGACATCCCTCTCTTGACAAATTGGCCCTTTTCCTGTCATATGTTTTTGTAAGTCTTAGTCAAGACCTGATAGATGGTCACAGATGAGTGATAGTCACTGGAGATGGAGATGTTCTTTTTACTCCAATACCGAGTCGATTACTGATATTTGATAGTAATAGCTGTTTTAATGTCCATTGAAATGGAGAAATCTTTGTAATGTTAAACTAAAAACCAAATAAGAACATCAAAAAGGTGTACCCACAAGCTTAATCAGACTTCCAGACTTCTGACTACAATTCGAAACAATATATATGATCTGTAACATTATTTTTCAACAAATGCTTTTAAACATTTAACCTTTCCAGGAGTTATTTTTCTCGTCAAGGTACCTGCAATTTTTGATAATTAAATTATTGTGAATCCAGAAAAAACAACTATTGAATTGCAATGTGATTCTTTTTTCCCTGTTATAGCAGAATACTGCAGTGCTGGCAGTGGCATTCTCTCCGTCTTGTTCTCTCTGTTTGTGTTTTTTGGCATGTTTTAAAGAGTGTAGGGAGCAGGGGAGGAGGCACTACACGCCCAGTTTAGCATACTTGCTCCATTACTTGCTACATTTCAGATTTTTGAATTGTTCATCACCAGGTACACATTCATGTCATTATGAGTATTTTTTTAGATTCTGGCGTCAGGGCAAAACATTATTTTGCTCAGTTGCCAGATTTTTAGGTGTAACTTAATATATTTAATGCAATCTAATACATTAGATTAGCAGCCCTGAAATGATGACGATGGCCAAAATCCAAGATGGCTTTGGCCAAAATCTGGAACTCAAGGCTTCAAAATGGCAGTTCACAAATCAGTGGGTGATGTCACAACAACTACGTCCATTTCTTATATACAGTCTGTGACGAGAACACATATGCAACATTTCACTAAGGGGTAAGGCTGTGTTCTCCTCTAGAAGAAAATAAAACATTTTATTTAGTGTGCAGTCCCCCCCCCCCCCCCCTCCATCAATACCAGCTTGAAAGAGCACCTGGTGATGAACTGGTGATCATTTCCAGTCTGTGATAACTGCACTGTTTACAAAGTTATGCCAGCCTTACAGGTACTGCAATACTGTGAGCGCTTTAATTTAATATAGCGTTTTCTCCTGAATGCAAATTAAAATTCTGAGTGGAGTTCAGAGAGGTTTCTGGGTCCTCTTTTTCAAAGTCTGCATATTTTATTAAGATTCAATACAGCTCTCACCTGAACTGGACATCTGTCCAAACCTTTTTGTGCTTTTTGTTACACTCTGATGTTTGATTTATTGCATGTGGCTCTCTATAAAAACAAGTAGTTATAAGGCAGATTCTTACCACATAGAAATACAATTTTACTTCTACAGTAATAATTAGTGTAACCGTCTTCTATTTCCACTTTATCATCTATATATCCTGCAGATACTGTCACTGAAGCCAAGAGTAAAAGTTGATACCCTCATGTTTTTTTGGTGAAAGCTTCATTGCTTCATTGGTGATCTGCACAAATTAAACTTCCATTTGAGGTTCATCTAAACACACACACACACACACACACACACACACACACACACACACACACACACACACACACACACACACACACACACACACACACACTTAGACAAGGTTGGTCAGTCTATTGCTAGCTTACAGCTTACAGCTAGTTGGTACATTGGCTCTTTGGGTGAACAAATAGAAATGGTCCAGCTTTGCTTCCTGTCTCAACACACCTTCAGGATCTTGCCTTTGTGACCTCATGGTACCGGACATGCAGGAACACATTGACCAGAGCACACAATAACCATCAGATAAATAATATTTTGTAATACACAAAATACCATGAATACAAAAGCTACTGTAAAAACAATATGCTGCAAATGTTAGCTTTTTCAGTGATACTTGGTGTACTGGTCACATTTTGAATGATGTAATTCCACTTTACTGTTATTAATACAAGTGCATGGGGTGCTTAAAACAGATTGAGCGTAACATTAGATGCAGGAGATACATAGTAGTGCACATACTATTGCACATATGTATTTATATGTGCTGTGCATGGTTAGCCTGTATCACAGACTAACAACCAAAGACCAACGCTTAGTTACAGACAGAAACAGTAGGAAAAAAATATGTGGAAGAGAAATGAGAACAGAGGATGTAAACAAGTGGAAGAGAAGAGCAGAAGTGAGAAAGAAGGTGCATCAAGAAGCAAGAGAAGAGAAGAGAAGATGAGTGAGAAAAAAAAGAGAAGAGCAGGAGAGTGGACTAGAGAGTAAAGAAGAGCAGACAATCCCTGGAATACCAAGCACTTCTCCAGGCGAGAGAGGAAGAAGAGAGGAGAGGAGGGGTTGCAGTGAAAGACAGAGAGCATCCACAGAATCCCCAAAAAATGCTGGGATGCATTTACAGTCTCTGCTAGTAAAAAAGACACATATAAATGAATGTAGTTAGTGGTATCTTCTGGTAAAAGCGTTTTGTTAATTTATTGTTTTGATGACATTGCTTGAAAGTACTTAATTTCTAATCGTATATTTGTTTTTCCAAACATTTCGTCAAAGATGGAAGTATTTCGAATTGTTACAGTTGGCAGAACAGCAAAATAAGAGAGTGAAGGAAAAGAAGAAGTGGAAGGATAGGGAATGAGAAGGGAATTTAAGAAATAAAAAGAGGGATGATAGTAAAGGAGAGGAAAGGAAGAAGAAAAAGAAAAAAAGCGATAGAACTGACTCTAAGAATCATGCTCGCTTGGCTGAACTCGTACCTTTACCCAAGATGCATTCTGTTTGAGAGGTGCCTAAAAATAGAACACACACACACACACACACACACAGACCCATACCTCTCCCTGGGGTGGACTCACTGTCATGCACACTGAGACATATACACTGCAGACAAGCACATACAGACTCAAGACATCATGTTGTCTCACATTAACTACCCGCCACAAGTTGTTAATGTTTTTTTATGGAGAGAGAGAGGAAGGGCAGGACAAAGAAGGACTGAGAGAAATGAGAGGTAAAGAAAGGGACAGACAGGAAACATATTGACACAAATTAATGAGAGATTAAGTGTAACGGTTGCTAAAATACCAGCAAGGCTGCACCCATCAACACAGACTGACATTTGTGGAGTATCATGCGTGGAGTACACAAGCACGCCATGATCACAGTAAAGGTCATTGTGGGACTGGCGTCTGGCAATGCATGCAAAGTACTTGGCATATCAATGCTGTTTAATTCAAATCTTGTAATTTCAGTTTTGGTCATTTTAATACTTTCAAATTAGTGGAGTGATTACATTCTCCTCCGTGAGTTAAGACAAATTTTCATGCCCATAGGCATATGAAACCCTCTATAAGCCTTCAGCTCATCCAGCTTAAAACAAGGCTGTTTTTTTATTGCACACAAGTTGACATTTTAGAGATACATGGGTTTCACCTGACATCAGTGATATCTTACAGTGATTGTGTTTACTCTAAAGAAGAGCATAATTGCGCAGCATAATCACTGCTTGGCATTTACACCGGTCCAGCTTAACTTTCATTTTTGTCTTAATCACAGTACAGTCAACATTTCCTTTAAACGATGTACTTTACCTTGTGGACATGGAATATTTAATGGTGCTCAATGCTGTACTATACAGGTAGAAGTTATTTGATAGGCTTATATATAATTGGGGAAAATGCCTTGAAATAGTCACCATTATTACATAGCTTTTGAACAACCTGGCAAAATCATCTGTGCTTTTTTCTATTGCCCCCCCCCCCCCCCCCCCCAACAATATTATCCACTTTGTTATTTCAGGTTAGCTGACCTGTACTGCTGTAGCTGCAAGGCAACGTTGTGCCCTTTGACCTCCTGCTGTGTCTGTTTTGTAGCAAAAACTGACAAATACAAAAGAGTGAAGTGTTGCATGTGATCACAGCCTAACAGACGTTAAGCAGGACATTTATGAACTTTAAGATAACACATTTTTCACATGTTCATCTGTACTTATGTGTTGCTCATGTGGACATTTAAGGGACGGGTTGTATTTCTTTGTCATTCCCGCATTCTGGCGCACAGTTCGCAAACATCAATCCCATGTAATATATCCGGTTGTCCGTCCATAACCCAGAATCACTACAATTAGTCTGATGCTATTTTGCTTGTGCTTGGATCACCTGCTGCTCTGACTTGCTGTGTCTCCCTCCCTCTCCTCTCCGGCCCAGCTAGCATCTCCCGCCCCGCTCTCATCAGCGAGCTGAGTCTCCTCGCTGACGCAGCAACTTCAATCTCCGGACTCTGACAGCTTCTTCTGTGGGAGGACGTGTTGTATTAGGCTTTTTTACAAACTAATGACTGAGCGTTAAAGTTAAAGCTAGGTGGTAGCTGTTGTGGCTGTGTTTGACAGATTTTTAAGCTAGCTAAATGGATGCTCACAATGCTCTCGATTAATACCCTCTATCCCTGTTGCACTTGCTGGCTGTACTTGTTGCAGCTGCATCTTCCACTTCATTATCTTTTGTCAAACACCTGGCCATAAAGTCCCTTGCACCTCTGCTAACATTTTCTCTTTTTTGTTTTATGAGCACCTGCCTTTTGACAATTGACCATTTACTGGCAGGATGGGAGGGACGGGCTAGACGTTAAACATTTGATTTTACAGTAGCGTGACAGACCAAACCATTTTTGCATTAAAGGGAGGGAAAGTAAGTGTTTTCAACCACTATGTAGATAAAGATAAAAAATTATCTTTTTTGCTCACAATCTATCTACCTTTCTCATATCTTTCAGAAGCACCCTGTCATACCTCTATGGCTCGAGCTCTTTCTACATCCCACTCGCTCTTTCTTTCACTCTCTTCCATCTTTCTTTTCACAAGGGTCTGTTATGGGGTGAAGATAACTGGTCTGCTTTATTACCAGCCTGTTTTCATGCTGTCAGTTCATGGGCTATTTGCTTTCACGAATCATGACTCAGCTCATGAACTGCATGTACAGTACAAAGGTAGGAGGGAAAGTAAGTTGGTCAATAGGTCGGTACAGAGTGAGAGCAGATGTGGCATGTGTCCTCTTCTGAGAAAAAAAACAGGTTGGGTTTGATTTCATTTTTAAAGTATTTTATGTTCGGATTATCCGGATTCACAAATTATAATTTATTTTTTTACATTTTTAAATCATACAGTAGTCATTTCACTATGCTTTTGTCTTGATGTACATATTTGTGTCTCTGTTATACAGTTTTAATATGAGGGGTTCAGAGCCAAAACACCAGAGTCCTGTGAAAGAGAAACCAAAGCCAATCTGAAATATTTATGTTTTATCAATAAAGCACACAGCCAGTAAGGTTTAACACGCACATACTTCAAATCCTTTCCTAATACTTTGATCTGTTACACACACTTAATGCAATCACTCCTCTTCCCTCCTCTCCCAACATTCACATTGAAGACAAGCAAGCTCCTTCGTAAGGCTAACGCGCTTGCAATGACAAAGCTAATGGTTGTTATTAGAATTTAAAATTTGACTGGCATTAGCAAAAAGAATGTTGTTGCCAAAGCAGTTTATGGAATATTACACATCTTAAATACACAGGTGTCATATGCAGGTTATACTGATGCAGTCCAATACAGTACAGTACACTGCAATTTAATACAGTTTAACACAGTCACTTAATTTTGTGGATCTCTAAGTGATTTTGCATCCCTCAGGCTGTGGCAGGCAGATGCATGTTTAACTGCCAGAGGAGCTGCTGTCCCTACACCTAGAAGAACTGTCAGTTTCTCCTCTGGTGTGCATGAGAAAGTTTGATATTTTCTTTGTTATTTCCCCAAAGTGGAAATCTCTTAGTGCAGAGAACTTCTGACAGTGCATGGAAGTGCATCTCTGTCTCTACCTCCCCTGTCGAGTAGTGACCACATACCCGCTGGTCTCTGGGCAGCCATATCTGTCAGAGACTTCCTGTTTCTACTGCCGGTTGGTGGTCACTGAGCCTGTATTTGGTCAGGATACGTCTCTGTTTCCTATCTCTGACACAGTGCAGATATTCAGCACATTTTTAGTCTCTGTTTAGAGTCTCTTTTTATCTCTCTCGTCTGCACACTTGCTAACACTAAACACACACAACCCTACATGTTATTCTTTAAAGGAGTTCACTACTTGTATTACATATTTTAGTTTAAAAACATCTTGAAAATTCATTTTTAAAAGAATCTCAGATGCTTAGGCACGGTGGGGAGTCAATTTAGGATGCCGGTGCAATACACTGGCAGAAACCCTGGAATTAGACTCATGAGGATGTTACTGCCCAGCACTACAAAAAACAAAAACGGTGTCGGTTTTTAAAGTGAGACAATCTACTTTATATTTAAATTTAGTTGAATTGAAAAAAAGAGAGAATTTTGCTCTAACCCTGCCAGTGCAGGGAGTTCTAATGTAGAAGATAACTGAAGCTCTGTTGTCAAACCTCTATCATCCAAGTGGGCTGTTGTCAACATTCTCACTATCACAGTTGATTTTTAGTTAAAGCTATTTTATCTCTTTTACTGCCAGTGGGCCATCATCAAAAGTGCAGCTGATATTGAGGACTGATGATTTTTGAGAGGTTGCCTTAACCTTGTCAATGTAATTTTAAAACCTGACATTCCTGTTATGGCACATTATGACAACCTGACATTGTGACAAAAGTTGACTTTGTTGTTCTGACAATAGCTTTGATGGTAGCATTTAATGAATTGTGGTCGTGCCACTTTTTCTTTCACAGATGTATCATTTCCTCCACATCATTGAGTTCAGTTTATGGTGATGTACGTCTTGTGCTACTTTTCAGTGTAACAGGTTGTGTGGATCTAAGAGAAAAGTGTGGGGATCGGTTTCATTAGTAGATGATAAAGTAACTCCCACCCGAATATGTTATGCGACACACATATAAAAATAGATTTTTTTTTAAAATTATCCTCTGAACTGTATCACAAACAAAACAATGTGTTGTCATGCTGAATCACTAAATAAAAAATATGTATATAATATTCACATAAGCTTTTCTGTTAAATTACTAAATAAACCCTGGATCATAGCATTAACACAGATTATAGACAGTATGCTTGTCTTTTGAAGAAAATAAAAAAGAGCTAAACAATGCTTCCCCAGACATCATCCCCTTGTTGCATTTGAACAATCCCCTTTAGAGCAGCTTTGGACACTCAGCCAGCCAGTCCGCCAGGAGTCACATCCAGCTCTCATTGTGTCCTGTCAGTTACCAATCAGAGCTGGAGGAGCTATAACACAGATGGATTTAGGAAACGCAGCCAGCTCCAGACAGAGTTGGTTGACATTGAGACATTTCTGGATTTTTGGCTCAACAACCCCTGTAAGTAGTATTAGCTTCTTCAGTGCCAAATCGGTGTGCATGTAGTTATTAAACCAATGGCATTATCATCATTTAACCTTTTGAAACTGGGCCATTCCTCAAAACTTGTTGTTTTTACATCTCTGGCTTTTTACGGCTGAAACAAGTAAGATATCATTAATCAGTCGGTTTTTATGCTAAGCTATCTTAACCTTCCCTGGCTTTAGCATCATATTTATTATACAGACATGCGAGTGGTGTCAATCTTTTTTCGTCTAACTGTTGGTGAGAAAGCAAATAGAGATATTCCTCAAAATGTCAGGCATATTTCATTATCAGTTGTTTTTTTTGTTTCTTTTTTTTCGGTGGATGTTTAACCAGCAGCTCTGAGTAAAAGTTAGAAGGTGACTAAACGAAGATGAAAAGTGTTTATAACTTACTGTCAGCTACATGTTGGAAGTTGACATTCCCTCCCACTGCTGTGTACACTACTGAAAGGTGTAGTATTTTCAGTACTGCAGAGTGGCAGCTCTCCTGCCAGCAAGTTTATCTGATTACCTTAATAGAATTCATCACGGTGAAAATTTAACTCTTTGCTGCATCTTCTCCTTGACCAGAATGCACTCAGAAGGCCTTTGGGTGTGACACTCTGAATAAATGAACAGGATCACTGATAGCACTCTGTCAGAGTGTACTCAGTGTTTGAAAACACATTTTAAAAGTGAAAACTGGAAGCTGCAGGACGAAAATAGTTCCAGACCTCTTTATAATTCTGTTTAGTACAAAGCTGAATGTGACTATTTGATTGAAGAGACGATTATGTATCATTGTTCAGAGACATCAAGAGTTGGTGTTTGATCAGCACTCTTAATTGTCTGTACAGTTGGTCAATTAGAGTATTTGATAACATGAAAAGGACTGTTTCATGTCAGGTATTTGCCAGTTGGGACACCAATTTTGGTTTAAAGTCTGAAAATGCTGTTCTGAAAGGGTGAAGCCACTCTGTCTCTCTGTCTGTGTGTGTCTCCCTAATGCATCTGTCCTTCCTCACGCCTTAAGGGTCATTCACAGTCAGACACATTAACAAGGCTGACTGCATGGACGTCTTGCTCATTGATCAAAACACACACACACACACACACACACACACACACACACACACACACACAAGGTAGCATTAGGCAAAGGCACGCAGTATTTCTCCTTCACTCTCTTGCCTGGTACTTCTCTCACTCTGTCTCCTTCTTTTCAATACAAAACTGTTTCATAAAACAGACAGTCCAGAAGACAGTGCTGATAGCATCAATAGAAGATCCATCAAAACCACCTAAAGGTGACAGATGGCTCAACAAGGACGTGGATGATTTGTTTTGTCCTACTCATTCTTGTTCACATTAACCACTTTTCAACACGGAAAGAGCTTCAGCTGTGTTTTTTTGTCATACAGCTCTTGCACGTCCCATATAACATGCTTTTCTTTTAATCTATCCAGCTGTCTACACCGACCGCATGAAAGCTCACGTCTCACTCACACATAAGCGCAGCCTGAAGAATATTTTAACATTTTTACTGTTTACACTATTTTCTCCCTTTTGACTTCAGCAATTGTGTGTTGAGCTCTGGGCGCTGCCAAAATACAAAAATCTACACTTAATACTACGCTGAACACCTCCTGTGTAGACTCAACCGGTTTTGAAAAACAAAATCAGCACTCATTTTAAGCGCTGCCTGCCGGGGACTGGTTATACTTTCTGGGAAAGTAACTTTTTCAGTAAATATTATCCATTGTAATTTTTTAAAGATACATTTACATAATTTTGTATTTTTTTCTACTATATTGTTGTATTCCATTACATGCACATACAGAAGCACAAGAGCATGGTTATTCAGCAGTCTGATTTGAAACACCTCTGCATGTGGTCGCACAGACTGCACACTGCTCCTTGCTGATGATTGGCCCCTAGTCATCAGAATATTCTGTGTTTTGTGTGACCAACAGCTGATTTGAAATCTGTGTCACACAAAACACTGACTACTATTTTCTTCAGGGATCTTTTGCTTTTTTGGGGGGTTCTCAGGCCTCTCAAAGTCCTTCAAATGAAAGAAGCTGAAATGGAAAAATCACTCTTTGATCGAACTGCTTACAGCTCATGTCCAGACTAAGGCCATAACTGGGTTATGGCTTTAGTGCCTAAGCCTTAAGGCCTGGTAACTCCTAGTAGGACTAGAGTAAAACAGTATGTGCACACAACGGTTGTGTCAGCTGAACCCATAATGCTAAAACTCCTATACAAACACATATTGCATTTACTGATTGCCCTGTTTTTTTATGTTCTTTTTCTCTTACATATGCTTTTATTTAATGTTTGCTTTTGTTTTTCAGTTTAATCTTACTGATTTTCCTGTTTACCTTTTTCATGGACATGTGCCTGCGGCCAACAAGAGGCCTCTCTTTCTTTCTTCTTGCCGTATTTTTCCCACATTCTACTGCGGTTCATCCAAGCATGGAGTCACTACGAAACAAGTTGTTGGACGAGAACCCAGCATAGTGTCTGTTTGTGTGTGTGTGTGTGTGTGTTTGTGGTCACTGGTTGTGTCGCTTCATGTCTGAGATACAGGTCACTTCCTGCCTACCCAAATGTCGCTTTCTCTCAGCACCAATTACTCACACACACACACACACACACACACACACACACACACACACACACACAGACACACACATTCACTTGTCTTGCCCTGGGCTGCAATGAGCATATCAGTAGTAAAATTCCCTCCACAACTGGAGTGTAACAAAATCACTGACCACACCAAACTCACAAATACAACCACACACACGCACACATACACAATCCACCAACACTTTCCCGCTGGTTAGGTTGTAAAGTTGTGGCCTGTGTTGACAGCTTTCACTGTGAGAACTGAAATCAGTCAAGGATTATTCTGCTTTGTGTGTGTGTGTGTGTGTGTGTGTGTGTGTGTGTGTGTGTGTGTGTGTGTGTGTGTGTGTGTGTGTGTGTCTGCATCTGTGCATGTGGTAACCAAACCAGCAGATTGCCAGCAGTCGCTTGGTTGTTTTCTGCCTGCTCATGCAACAAATCCAATTCCAGGCAGTCAGCAAACCAGAGATGTCTATCTAAAAGAGTTCTGCCAGCGCAGCCACTGAGGCCAAAACACAATTTTAGCCAGTGAGAAAAGCTTTAGCTCTTATTGCTTTGCAACTGAGTTAAAACATGGAGTAAAAGAAAATCACACCAAATTGGCTTAAAATGCTCTAAACCCCTCAAGAGGTGAAATCAGGGCCAGAGAAGTAAGTTTGGTTAGATCTTTAACGCCTTAGCCTAAAGCCTTAGCCCCCAGAATGAAGCCATGCCAACAAAAATTACTGCTGGTCTGTTTTTGTTTGTTAATTGTTAGACTATACCTGTACCATAGTTTCCTTCAAACCAACTATTAGCTGACACCAGTACACACTGTCACATGTGATTTCAGTCACCATAATGAATTGTCTATGTATACATTACGAGATAGTACCCTCTTTACTTCCCCTTAGCTCTTCACATGTTTAAACAGTTGTACATAACGGTATCTAGGGAGTGTGTGTGTGTGTGTGTGTGTGTGTGTGTGTGTGTGTGTGTGTGTGTGTGTGTGTGTGTGTGTGTGTGTGCGTGCGTGTGTGCGTATGTGTGTGGAGTAGTTAAATGTCCAGACAGACCAGCCAGCAGAGGCCAAGTAGATCTCTGCTCTTTTCTACTTTTCTACTCAACCGCCATTTCTGGCTCTGTACACTTGATTGTAACAGTGCTTCACTTGTTCGACTGCATTTCTCTCCAGTGGTTGAGACAAGGCAGTGAGACTAAGGGCAGAGTTGGAAAATTAGCCAGCAAAAAACTATTGAAACTTTATCTCCAATGTGACAAGTTCTCAGTAAGAAAAAGTAACAAATTCAACATGTCATTGTCTCCCACTCAAATGCATACCAGACAACCTGCTATGCCATAAATTGCTGGTAGCAATATTAATGACTCTGTGGTAGCGTCAGCGTGTCAGAGCAGTGCAGAGGATTTATCTAGACTTGAATCTGGAAGGTTGAAGAGGTCAACTATCAAGTGCTCCACTGCAAACGTCGGCTCTATTTTAACTGAGACTCGATGCACCCGCCACTTCAATTATTTAACTACAGGACTCCTTGAAAAGCAGGGCAGGTGGAGAGCGAGACTGAGGGATAGAGAGAAAGAGAGAGACAAAAGTAAAGATTTTGAGTTACACTTAATGATTACCACCATTTCACTGAGGATGCTAATGAAACTTATCAGTGTAGAAACCTTTGCTTTACAATATGGCAACTACCTGGTGAGTAGGAAATAGTTACATGTTCATCATCACGGTATCCTTTCAGAGGAAGTGCTGAAACCATGATGACTAAATGTTATTATATATGCATGGAGAGTGTTAATATTAATGGCCACATTGCTGTCAGCTTTTTAATATTCAGAGAAAGAAAGACAGAGTGGAGGGCGAGAGAGGTCAAGTACTGTGTATAACTAAAATCACTGCAAAGTGAAGCTTTACCCGACACAACACTTTACGCTAAGTATGTAGTATTTTTCATCAATTAATCATTACAGCACTAATTTAAGGACATTTATACACACTTTTCTCTTAATAAATACAACCATCTGCTCATCTGCACAAACAATTTGATGTTTTATACTTGTGTAAGTGTTACAGTTACACAGCTGTTGGATTGCTCGATGGCTCAGACCAGAGATTAAGCAAAGTATCTGGGCTACTGCTATCCCCATTAGGGTGCCCTAAGCATAATTGCTGGAAGATGGTGAAGGGGTTCGTCTGGAAGCTCGTCTCCATGAGTGGTTAGCCGACTATGGAGATGTTACCAGGAGATCAGGCAGTACAGCAGGAGACAAAGTCAAGGTCGTTTTCGTACAACAACACTTCCAAGAGGCTGTTATCTCGTCACCTTGTCTCTTCGAAATCGCAGGGGTACAGCTCAAGCCTTGGAAATTGACTTCCACCTTGCTAGCGGTGTTCACTTATCCCGGTAGGAATTGACTCCATGTCGATAGTATGAGAGCCTGAAGACTGGTCCCAGACTCTATTCTCACTGCAGAATTTCTATCGCAACTTGTACTCTTTCTACTCCTTCTACTCCTTGTACTTCTTACAGAGGAGAGCAGATTTACTGTTAAATTGTATTTAACTTGTATGTTTTGGTTAAAGGTACGACCTTAATTAAATTGTAACCATGCACTGTATTCAGCAGCACACTCTTCCATCACATGTACAGATCATTTGCCAGCATTCCATTCAATGGGAATTAATT
Source organism: Cebidichthys violaceus (assembly GCF_023349555.1). Taxonomy (NCBI): domain Eukaryota; kingdom Metazoa; phylum Chordata; class Actinopteri; order Perciformes; family Stichaeidae; genus Cebidichthys; species Cebidichthys violaceus. The sequence goes on from NW_027176705.1 coordinate 6,956,545, forward strand.
TAAATACAACCCTCTGCATGCACAGTGCATGCTCCCATCACATATGCAGCCCACACTACTGCCAACACTACTGTACTGTCTGAGCTGAAGGACTACATGCTTCCATGCAATCTCTGATTATATTACTGGAGTGAATATATTTTATATTTTAATGATATTTCAGTTTACCAGCAGATAGTAGAACACCATGTAGGGCCACGTTAGCGGCTGTATGAGACGAACCAAACTCTATATTAAGTCCAATGTAAACCCTCTCGCGGCATTAGTGTACGGTATTAGCACATGACGTAGTATTAAGTCTGTGAGTGTCTACTTTTGGCGGGCAGGAGATGTGGTGAATGGGTCAAACCAACACAGGACTATCATACAGGAGAGGGGTGTTCGTGTCCCACACTAAATTAAAGTATCGTTGACATTTTGTAATCACGTGACTCGTCTGTGACACTCTGTAGTGATTTGAATCTCTAGAAAGTGAAGTTGACGTCAACCACAGTCTTTTCCTAAACCTTAGTAAATGGTTTTGTTGCCTAAACTTAACTTCATTTGAAGACAGAAGTTTATTTTGATGTCAGCCGAAGCATTGACAGCCAAGGAGGGAAGGAACAGTATTATTTTGCTAAATTCTTTAGCATTCAGATAATGTTCTTACAACATCCACTCAAAAGTTGTTTTTGAATCACTGCCACAGTTGACCCAATAATAATAAATGCTAATTAGCAATCTAGATTGTTTTGGTATGAGTTACCCAATGTTGGAAATATCAAGATGTTTGCCTTTTCTGGGATATAATCATATTACATGGCACTTGGCTTGTGGTTCTCAAAGTGGCAAAAAAATACCTTGTTGTGAGTAGTTTTATGGAGAAACTATTTTCTTTCTACCAAATGACAACCTACTATAGTGGGTTAGACGAGAGGCTCTTGCCTCGGCTGAGCTGTAATGTTAGCTATAGCTCAGTGGTGCTAGGTGAGCTAGCAGTATCGTTTATCTATGAAGCTCTCCAACACTCAGCAACTCGCACCAAAACAATCTAGATTGATAAATAGTACCTTAAGAAAGAGGAAAAGGAAAATTTAGTATTTTGGGTGAGTTTTTTTTTTCTCTGAAACTACTGCTTTTTTCACTTTTTGGACTCTCCCAGCTGTACCCCCCCCCTTCTTTCTCTCTCTGCCATCCACTCATGTCTGATGTGTCAGTCAGTCAGGGTCTTAGCAAATCAAAGTGTGTGTGTCTTTGAACACGTGCATGTGTGTGAATGTGTGTGTGTGCGTGCTATATCTAGTGGAGCCAGCCTTGTGTTAATCTGACGTGCTTGGTTGACGCTCTTCAGTTGAAACTTTGCATGACTCCATGACAATCTCTGCTTAAGCTGAAAGACAGGACGAACCCTTGTGTGTGTGTGTGTGTGTGTGTGTGTGTGTGTGTGTGTGTTAGAGAGAAAGAGTGTGTGTTTGTGTATGTGTATGTGTCTGTAAAAGAGACAGACATACAGACAGTGAAGGACAGAGTAAAAGGCAGAAGGCAAGAAAATGAGTGAGATGGCAACAATCATTTTAAATGTGTTCCCAAAAAAGAGGGAGAGACACTAAGCCTTTGACTTTGTCTTGCGGTTTGTGTATGAGGGTTTAAACTAGGCCACTGTGGGATCAAATCTCTTTGTGTGTGATTGTCAGCGTGTCTGTGTGTTGCAGTGCAGGTGTTCTTTTCTTAGAAAAAAAAAATCCATCTCTGTATGTTGCATTGTCCACTCCAAAAAAAATTGAAATGAATTGCAAAATCCTAAGGCATTTTCTTTCAAAATTCTGTATTGTCAGTTTTATGCCATTTTTAATGAATTTTTGGTCAACTAAATTCAGTCAATCAAGTTGATGTTCTCTGTGGTTGCTAAAATACAATCTTACAAGAATACAATAATAATTTGACACATTTGAATTTGCTAACTAATCTGCTCAGTACACAGCAGAATAGTCAGAGATCGGAGCCCGTATTTATCTAACCTGTACAAATTATACTAAAGAATGCTTGAAGGGCCCGTGTCCACCAAAGCAGTTTTCCCCAGCTGAAAACACCAGACGCTCTTATGAAAACGCTCAGCTGGAAGCGTTTTGGAGGCACATGTTTTTTTCAGCTGAGACATTTTCTATGATATGGATTAACTGCAGAAGGGAAAATGTCAGCACAAGGTAGAGTACTGTGCCTTGCTCTGGATGAGGGAGGGCTGAAGCACGTAGGGAAAGAAGATGAAACTGCCGGTCTTTGTGGGTTCATGACATTTTGTTGACGAGGAAACAACTCGGCGGGTACCATTATTTGGTTCAGATTCAGATCAACTTTGTTATCCCAGAAATTATCAGATTTGTTTGGTCCAGTGCTCCAGGCACAAGGTCAACATTAAGTCCAGTAAAAACAATAGCATTGGTTACACAATAGGACCACAACGTATTTAAAATAAATGTGCTAGGCAATTTGTCCCACCCCTCCTCCACTGGGTTTGGACACAGTGACAGTAAAGACAGAAAGTTTTTCAACATGATCAGAAAAAACGGTTCAGCACTTGAATGGACACTGAGCGCGTCGTCACGCTGCTGGCATTTGTAGCAAATCTTAAATACATGGAGCTCCCATTGCAAAGAATTACTAAAATACACTTTGGTGGGCACAACCTTTAAAGGAGCATTTTTTGTGAATAAAAAAATTGTAATGGGTGTAACCGACGTAACTATAGTGTAAGACATAAATATGGATGAAATAATATAAATAGTCTGAAATGAAAAATAATATTGAAATTATAATTATTATTACCAATGCCACATTCCAAACTAAATATACTAAAGATATTTAAGACCACAACTTAATATATTTACGAGACCTCTGAAGGTTCAACACATTTTTAAGCTATTATTTCTAAGTTTTTAATTTAGAGTGAAATCTTACTGGGGTAAAAATATTTTACATTAACCCTGACTTGAGCTGTTTAAGTTGTTGGTGATGAAGTTTCAACCTTAAAAAAAGAATTGGCTCTGCAATCATATTGTTCTTACTTTCCTGTTGAAATGGTGTGCAAAGTAGATGACATGGGGTTTCACATATGAAGACTGACTACCCTAGTTCTCACCCAGAAATCCAAAAATCTCAGAGAAACTTGATGCAACAATATAAAAGCAGTCAAAATGGATCAATAGGAGGCTGCTATGAATGTGGGACTGTGTGCTAGGCAGCAAAGCATATCTTTACACCCGTAACAAGTTTATAGGATCGGCACGCCGGCAGGGTAATTATGGAGCCTCATTGCACTCCTGCTGTGAGAGAGTCAGCACGCCTCCATTTAATTGCCCTCCAATGCTCCTGACCTTAAGCAGGACGTCCCAATTCTTCTCAAACATGCCTGAGAATTGTCTTTGCTGGTCTTCTGGTATGAGCGGTCAAATCTGGTCAGCATCAGGTCAGCAATTACACTGAGTAAGGCAAGGAGAACACTATACGAACGAAAACAAACTCATCTGTCATGCAGTCAACCATTTCGCTACATTATACCGGTTTTGTTTCGTATTTTGGTCTTTGCCCACCATCCGTATTACTTTTGAGACCTTGAAAGTTAATGTGGAAAAATCCTTATCTATTATTTTTAGTTCTGGAGGCAGCTTTTGTCAGACAGAAAGCTGCTGTTCCTCTTATTAAGAACAGAGCAAAGGGATTTCTCCAAATCCTCCATCACACACAAATCCACACAAACACTGTCACGCTTCAATGCTTCCCTCTGTTTCAACTTAGCTTGATCTAATCGAGCCCAGTGCATGACACACATGTGCACACGCACGTGAACACGCAGACGTGTGGTGCTGGAGCGGTTAGCGGCTTTATTAATATTTCATGAATACAGAAGGTGTTCTCTCACTCCGTTGTGTCGCATGTGTGACTCTGTGTATGTGTGTCTCGCTCTGGGCTTGATCAGATCAGAAATTGAAAAACATCTGTGGATGTTTTTTTGCTGGTGGCTTTCAACAGAGTGTGTATGTGTCATACATGGGTCCGCAGGTAACACTAGCTGGGGAAATTAAAATTAAACATCTTTATTGTGTTGTACCCTTCACAGGAGCGGACTGGACAAGATAAGATAAGATGAAACTTTAATAAAGTGTGTGGGGAAATTAGGTCATCAAAGCCGCAAAAGCAGGGTGACAGAAAAAATATGAGTGCACCCACACTAGCAATAAAACTGTTCTAAATTAAACCTTAAGAAGATGAAATAAAAAATAATAGTTGCCAGTTCAAAAACATGGTAAATCGGCTGTGGTGGTTGGAAATGTGATGGACAATATGGATTACTGAAGTGTGGATTACGTTTCTGTATTTCAATTTGAAACTGCAACTGCACCCCAAAAAATAATCTGGCTTGTGCTGCCAACTAGTGGGGACAACATGCTTTTTCCCGACACTGAGCAGCTGTGATGTAGTTTTGAACTTTGGTATGTTGCCAGATCACAGATGGATGTGTTCACTTCATCAGTCCTCACTTCAACAGATCTTGTGTGAAGTTACCCTGTTAGGGTCAATCCAGTGATTTACTATAGCATCTCCAAAATCCTGTTGTTTATTCCAATGTATGGGCCAAGCCCTATAAACATGGGATCCTGCATTTCCCATTATGCAACTCTTACAATTCATTAGCCATTCAGGTAAAATCACTCTAAGTCAGTAGTCTTTAAAGCTCTAAAACCCACAGTTTGTTACACAGACTTTCTGTAGGAAGGCTGCATTTTCAAAACCCAGTCTGAGGTAACAATGGTGACATCATCATGAGGTTTATTTTATTAGGTTTTAGAAAGGACCCCTTGACATCACTTTCTAATTCACTCGGTAGTCCAGCATTTCCAACTATTAATTCTCCACTACAGTTGCTGTAATCAAGTGGTTAACATTGTGAAATCAAACAAAAACACTTGCTTCAGTGTAGGCAACACAACCTTGGTTTGGGTTCAAATTAATACTGTATTTCTCTAAAGTGAAAATGAAACTCAAAACACATATGGGACACAATCAGCTGTTTGTTAATTGAAAGTGAAATTTCACATTGTAAACACAAAACACAACACCAGCTGTGGTTTCACATTGACAGGAACACCGGTCTCCTGGTTGCCAGTCCTGTGTTTGTTTGACCCACCTCCTACCCTCCCTTCTTCCATCCTGTGTGGGTGTTTTTGGTCTTCATAGTACGTCATCACACTCCCAGATTATTTTCTCTGAGTATCTAATAATGTCGCTGATGGATTTACATTGTAGTTAGTGGAAAGTCTGGTGCGTCTCATATAGACACTAAAGGGCGCTTGGTGTGTCAGTATCAGATGTTGAAGGGCGTGACAAAACGTCAGTATTTGACGCCCTGGTAATGATAACAGGCTGACCTATCAGATCTTCTATTCACATTTAATTCCTGATCCTGTATTTTCCCTTTCACTTCCTACTGTCTAGCTCTATGCCCTTAAAATAAAGCATTTACTGAGAAAGAATATCTGAAAAACACGACATGTCATGCTACTTGCTGTGTTTTGCTTCTTTTTTTAAACAAACAAGAAATGTTGCAGCAGAGAAAAGGAATTTTATCATTTGAATAATTAAAACACACTACTACTTTTTTTAAAAGGTGGACATGAGTCATTTTTCAGAAAGATTTGTAATAATGGTTTTGTGAGGAATTGCATGTGCTTTCATTTTACTATTTGTGTGACACAGATTCCAACAGAAGAGTCATGTCCTACATGTGACTACGGTGTGTGTCTGTTCACTCGAATGGGTTGAATATTTGTGTCTACGCATCAACCAGTTTAAGAGTAGAGGTTTTTCCTAGTTCATGGAGGGTCAAAAAGACTTGCTGAGGCCCCGAGGCTCAGCTCATTGGGAATTGAACTGGCAACCTTCAGGGTCACACAGATTGAATCTCTTCCTGGCCGTTCTAAACGATCTAGATAACGAGCCCGTTGAGAGTCGATGAGTGTGTAGATTAGCATAAATTAAAATAAATTAGGAAGGGAATTAATATTCTGTTCAATCTGTTCAGAAGTCATCAGACTATCTAGAGGGAAAGACGGAGAAAGAAAAACAGGAAGATACAGCACAGAGACACAAGAAAGAAATTAGGCCATACCTAATAATGTGCTGTCAAAAATTGGATCAGTTGAAATGTTTTGATTGGTCACTTCTGACCACAAAGATAAATGAATGAAAACTATATTCAACAGATTATAAAGTGAGTATTGATCTGATATATTTTTTGATCTGATAATGATGAAGGTGGTGATGGTAGTGATGATATTACATCAAGCCACTATTTTGAATGTGTCATGCTTTATATTCTTGACAATTACAATAAATAATGACCTAATATCTTTTTTTTTTAATTTAAAAACCTTTTGAAAACATGGAAGGTTAAGCATGAAAGCTCTTTTAATATTGCATATTAATAAATGCAACACACACACACACACACACACAGAACAGTAATTGAAACAAAGGATTCACATTCAGCATGCTACAGTAGAAAGACAAGTAACAGTACATAATTTAGAGGACTAGAAAACATTCATCATAGCCAAAGTCTCAGTTTAGCCTGTCTTGCTAAACTTAATTATTTAATTAATGAGGGGGGCAATTTATGCTTTATGAGACAAAACCCTGTTAAGAGAGAGCCACAATAAGAATGGTCAACAGCAATTATAAAGTATTCTGATACTTGATCTTACAAGTCATTATAAAATGCAATATAGTGCTCATAACTAAAAATGTACAATGTTATAAGCAGATTATAACACCTTATAAGTATGTCATTTTTGGACATGGGTGTCATAATAAGTGCTACCAAAAGAATAAATAGGATGACATAGCAACGATAGTGCCCAGCAAAGGTAGTCACTTTGATTTCCACTGTTGCCGTGTTATTTGTCATGTCTTTTATGCTCGACAGTAGGGCTGTAAAGATGAGAGAAAAAGGCACGGGAAGAGAAGAAATGATAGGCATCATTCTGAGGAACACTGACTTTCAGCTCTCGTATCATGGATATCCAAGGAGTCATAAAATCCAGGCAATTGTTGACTGTATGAGTGAAAAAACACAGGGTTCTTACCTATTCATGCCTCATCTCTTCCTTGCTCCTCAGCTCCTCCCACTACAAACCCAAGGGAGAGATGCCAGGAATATGATGCATGAACATAACAATGAACACATCACCCATTTCTCTACTGGGACATCCTTGTCCAGTCAGGCATCAGTTGGAAACAAATTAACTTACCTATGTTGTTAATGTTTTTAACGGATTGCACTGTTTTGTTGTGTCACAGATAATTGTATGTTTTTCTGCTCTGATTGCTGTTGTTCTCTTTGAGACAATGCAACACACTTTTCGTGCCACTTCTGCAAAGGTTCATGAATTGCTGCACACCTAACACAACATATACTTTCTATCTTTTACAAACTCCTCTCTCAATATTTGTATTTATTGTGTCTCACAGTATATGAAAGTAAATATATTATTCCTTTAAATGTCCACACATACACAGCAAATCTTTGGTATAAATGTAAAAACTTTTTCAGAGTTGGTGATTTACAGCAACTTTACCACTCAAAAATGTAATTCAAAACACACTGGGATAGTTCAGGCATGTGCTTAAATCTTTCACTGGACAGCACTTTAGGTTTTGATTAGCATTAGAGTATCCGGTCTGGTCCACACCTCTCAGGTGTCTCTACCTCTTCCCTGTAAAACAAGCACCGAGAGCATAATGTATTGTGGTGAATTAATCTCATTGATAATAATTATCATGTGTGTACCTATGTAGAAACATTTCATAGTCACAGACCAGACTTGTCAGATTACTAAAGCCTTTCTATAATATAATGCTATAATTCAACATTGTTCATTATTCCCATGTCTGCCAACTAGTAATGTACCTGAACCAGTTGACTCAAAATTTCTTGGCAAGTTACCCTATGTGTCATTAAATTGAATACACTATACAAGTGAAACAGTCTTGAACCTGTATCACAGCAAACACTCATGAACCTGAAGCCTCCAGACTGATCGACACACAGCCTGCAGCCTCTGTGCACCACCTCAGGGGAAACCCATCTTTTCAAAGAAACCCACATTTCTCCTACACTACATCTTCAAATTTGCTCATCCGCACTATTGCATTTCCAAAGTGGTTTATTTAATGGATTTAATTTCCTTGTGCATTTCGAAATGATAATTAAATGTGAAATTCATTATTTTGTAGATTGTGTGCAACCTCAACTATTTTTTAAAAGGTGCATTGCACAATTTGCACTTGACTGCACCCTGTCCCTTGAGTCTCACAAAAGGCCTCTTAATAAAGCAGACATACAGTATACACACAAACACATAAACATTTTCATGCAGGCCAAAATGATCATAATTGTCATAATTCAGGCGTTAAGCATATTTTAATCTATCAAAGGACACTGCAAGGCAGAAAAACAGCAAGCTAAAATAATTGAATGCTGTGAAGTAAAAAATAAATTCAGGTATAGAAAAAGAAGAGATCAGATGTGTGGGGGCCATGGAGGTATTACCCCGGTACTTTAGTAACTAAGAGACCATTTAAAAGCCAAGCTTTTGAAACAGGTATTGAAAGCAGAGAAGATCCAGAGTCTTTTTGAAAGGTGAGCAGTAGAGGGAAAAAAAATCAAAAGAGGAAACAAAACACAAAGCATGGTTAGTGAGAGACCAAAAAGTGAGGCATGATTAGGGCAATGGAAATATTATGGAAATTTTACTGGGATGTGATTACAAAAGATCAATATGGAAAGACTTAAGATATAAAAGAAAAGATGCCATGGAAAATGGGTGAGTGAAGTCTGATGTATGGGGTCCATGGAGACAACACTCAGAGTCTTGTTATTTAGAAATGCTTTAAAGGTAAGAATTGGAGGTGATGTGATGTGAATGGAAAAATGCTAAGTGCTAGCTAATACATAGAGACAGTTTACAAAAGGAAGATGGGAAACACCAAAGAATGGGAAGATAAAATAAAGCTTTCAAAGGTTAATGTAGATTCAAAACAGAAATGGGGATAGGAGACAATGAAGCATGAGGATTGGGTATTGAGAGGGGGGGGGGGGGGGGGGGTAGAAGAAGAGAGAAATGACAAAAGAGTGAAAGAAAGGAGTATAGGTGAGATTGCTGCTTTTCATCACCCCCCTCCCTGCCTTCCTTTTTTTTTTCAGCAATGAGTGAATGCTGTGTTATTCTAGGTGCTTGTGTATGCTGGCACATGTTTATGTGTGTGCGTGTCTTTGCTCTGTGGTATAGGTGTGCGGCTATCTATATGCATGTTAGATGAAAGTGTTGTGCGTGTTTATGCTAGCCGGAGTCATGCCGTGAACAATAAGAATCCTTGATCATACATCAAAGACTTCACATTGGCACACACACTCACTCTGACACACACACACACACACACACACACACACACACACACATTACACTTCACTTCACCCACACGCAGACACATGCGCTGCCTCTGAAGAAGGGGAGAGAAAGTTTTAAAATCCTTTCACAGTGTTCTGCACTTCTTATAAGTACAGCATAGGTGGCACCTCAGCAAACAAAGACAAACAACGTATAGGCTGTCTACAATCAATCAGAAAATTCATAGGTGCATACCATCAATTAAGGTATTCTATCAAAGTAATCACATTTCTGTCTTATCACTTTACAGTCACAGTTTTTTTTGGCCACGAGGGGATTCAAACAAACTGAAATCACCCCACTGACATATCTCCTCATTAAATTATTATGGTGCATGTGCTTGCAAATATTGCCATTGACATTTCCTCTACGACGCAGTCTGACACACGACTCAAACGATAGAGTATATCCACTTTTCCAGGCCTCTGCCATTTTGGATGCTGTTTACGTTCTTTGCTCCCACAAACAGTGCATATGCTGATGCATACACATGTATTCTGAGAGCGCCCGGGACAAAGCCAAAGCAATATAACTGTTTTCATAGATAGTGACACACTTTTTGAGTCAGTGCATCATAGTACGATACTGTTGACTTCAGTAACTGTAACACAGGTAGATGTTTTCTCCAGGCTAATCAAATGCAATATCATTAGTGGAAAATCTAACTGTATTGTGTAACATTCCTGCGTTACTGAGAAAAGGAATTTAATTACAACAATGCAATACCTTGTGACCCTGAACACTGTGTCCACCTCACATGTCCGTCAGATTTTTCATCCTGCTCAGACAGCAATTACAATCTATCTTATAGAAATATGGTACAGAAATATCCTCTTCAACAGATCATAAAGTATCCTCGACAGTCAGTCAATATGAGGAGCCTTCATCCTGCGACTGCCGAGGGTTAAAAACGAAGGTTAGATCTCCAGTTCTGCTGCTACATAATCGGATTTAGTATTGTTGAAGGGCATTAAATTCAAAAGCCACCTGCGGAAAAGGTTGTAAGAGTTTTGTCATAGCTGATAAGTCTGAACCACTTTTGTGATCATCAGCATTGCTTCAGTCTTTTTTCTTTACTGTGACAAATTGCCTGCTATGAATTACAGTGCCTGGTGAAATATTCTGGCTGCTGTGACCTGGTGACAAATGAATTAGTTACATTCCCTTGACAGAAATGAGACACATTTCAGTCACCCTAACAAGGTCCAGTCACTTTCGACATTGCCCACTGAGCTACTGACCCTAAACTATGAAATTGAATTAACAGAAAAATGGGATGAGGATTTTTTCGACCTGTCCACTGTGTTTGGTGGCAATGTCACAGGGCTGCTCTGGCAGTACTGAAGTGCTTCTGGACTGACTCTACAACAGACAGATATGATTAACAACAGCCCTGTCAGTGCCACCAGGCTTTGGATTCACCTAAGCTATTTACCTTAGGTACACAATGAATTGAATGCGATTTGCAATCCAGTGAGCCATTGTGGCGCCCGGACTGCTGGTCAGTCTGGCTGAAATATAACCAACAGCAGAAAAACAAAGCTACAAATCAAATGAAATACACTTTCACTGGGTCATACTACATTGTATTAGAGTAACCTTCAAAAAGGCCACAAAAGGCAGCTATGGATCACAGGAAAAGTGAAAATGTAGCTCTTAAGGAGAACCAGTGAAATAGATTAGTGTAAAACACGTAGCTGAACAGAAACGGTTCAGGTTTTTTCATTTCATACAGGAAAGTCCTTAAAGAAGACTGTAGGATTACTGGCCTGAAACGCCCTCTGACTGACGCATTCAATCAAATAACCTTCTGTAGTGGTAGTTCTGACTGTTCCTATAATTTTGAACCACAGACAGTATAGGATAAAAAAACGAACTGCTGGCCTTCAAACTGCAGTTCTGAACAGATACTCACAGTAGCCACGTTTCCATTCAATTGTCAAGCAAATTTTAAGCAAACTTCTGAAATGTCGTAAAAAAAAGAAAAGAAATATGAATAAGGAGCTTTTCCATCAACTGGTTTGAAGCGAATTAATTTGGCTACTGCGTAATTTGGTCAGAAGTTGGCGCTGCAGGAAACACGAAGCTGTAATCCAGTAAACAGAGCAGAAGAAGAAGTAGGCTAGAGGTTGTGAACTGGAAACAAAACAAGTCGGCTTAGCCATCTAACTCACCTCCGAGACAAAAATAGAGAGGTCTTCAGAAATGAGTTTAACTGGGCAAGTTTTAATTGTTCTTTCATGTCAGCTGGTATTGGTCATGTTTCATGCTGTCTGGAGACGAAGACAAACATTTTGCACACTATGGGAATATCCCAGAAGATGCCGAGAGCGGAAATACCTGATCAGTCATGTGAGTCAAATGTTTGCTAAATCAGAATTTATGCTGCAAAAGGCATTTCCATTTATTGCATTAACTCTTTTTTTACCAAGGCGAAAACCACCTCAAGCAAGCGTAGAAACTTTTTTGCTCAGTTGAGGAAATTTTATTGAATTTTGTCATTTCCATCCAGCTTTTCTAATGCGATACTTCAAAATGCCCATGAAATATGTGATTGGAAATACAGCTAATGGCACACACAAGCATGCACCATTTGTAAAAACTGAGCTCTCGCTGTATCCAGGGAGTGAAAAGACAAACCAGAAATGTGTCAGTGATGATTGGCTCATGTGACAAAGGCTACTGTGTGTGTGTGTGTGTGTGTGTGTGTGTGTGTGTGTGTGTGTGTGTGTGTGTGTATTCGTCCTGGTGATTCAGTTGTCAACAGCACATGCCAACAGCAGATGCTTGGGGGTAAAACTCCTCCTTTCCACCTACATATCAGGGTCCAGTGGCCACCACTTTTTTGTGTTGCTTGCACACAGAAGCACTTACACAATTAAAAATAGCATAGATTCCAATCATTGTAGAGTAGTAAATAATAATACATTCAGTACAGCCAAGACCAGCCAGTTTATTGCAAAAAATGGTAATGCAATTGAAAAAGGCCCAACTTGTCTGCATGCATCACAGGCTGCAAGGAGCACAATGAAACAGACAATAAATAAATAAATGTCACTTTCCTCAAGCACAACATGTGTAGGTACAGTAGCACATTTTAAATCTCCTAAAGAACAGAGCCAGCAGGTATTCCATCCTAATGTTGCATGTATTTTTGGTAACACCAAACCCCTTTTCATGAAAGGTTTGAGCTCACAAAGCATGTTGACTAGCCTCAGATGTTGTGTCTTGATATATTTATACTCTAAAATGCATATACTTAACTGGAGCATTTTTAATAGCCACTTGGGTCAAAATAGATTATCTCAAATATACTAATACTAATAATATTTAAAAACCGAATGTATGACCCCATGAATGATTAATTAAATAAAAACTTGTTTACAGTAATGGTGGATTGCTGACACATAGTCCACATTCAAATAATTTCATTGAAATGCACATGTTATATAGGATTATCTTATTCCTCCACTCCAACAGTTTTTTTTCTGTGTAAATTACAATAATCTGATTTTACTAGTCTCATTTACAAAAAGAGCTGATATAAAAAAACAACTATTGTGTATTCTGCATATACATTGTTACTTATTTGAAATCATAGCAAGAGGACATTAGCAGTTTTTGTCCCCTCACTATTATTATTATGGATGGTACTCTTCTCATTTGTCTGATTTATTCAGAAATTGAATCTGCAGAGGAAGATAAGGGACAGACTGTTCTTGTGTGGGCTACAGTCACAGTTGGTTTTAATGTATTCAGTTTGCTTGTTTTTTTTAGTCACATGTAGGTGCATGTGTATTGTTTGGATGAGCGTGAAAGCTGGTGGTTTGGTGAGATGCTTGTAATTATTCTCCCCCTGTTGTATTTTACGTGACATGTTTCACACGAGAACATCAAAAGTTTCTCCCCATTGCTTTCCCCTCACACATTCCCTCAGCGTACCGTCTCCCTGCGCTCCCTCTCTTCATTCCTTAAAGGTTTCCTCTGCTCTTTCATTTTCTATTTAAAATGTTTCTCCTGTCATTCTCACTCTCAGCTTCTTACTTTAAATATGTTTATGCACTGTTTTCTTGGTGTGTATTATAATAACATCACTTTGCCGCTGTCATTTTCTGCTCCATGTTCCTGCAGTTCCTTTATCTGTCCTCTCTTCCCTCCTCAAGCCGTCCTTCACCCTCTGCTGAAAGATGGATGGATTGAACAAAGTGGTTAATGAATCAATGAATGATTTCATACGTGCGTTTGTGACAGAGAAAGAGCAAAAGAGAGAGGTTTAAAAAATGTTTGTATTCTGCATATGTGTGTCTGTGTGTACGTGTGATAGAGTAGTGAATGATTGTGTCTGCCATTTAGTCCACCATGGCTGGTCACGCCGTCAAGCTTTCTTCCATTTAACAACAGTGTGTGTGTGGGTGGGTGCACGTATATGTGCGTGTGTGTGTATGCGCCCCTCTGAGTGTGTGTGTTTGCGCACAGGTATGCATGTGCTATACAGGATATGAGTTTCTCCAAGCGTAGAAATGGTTTTCTCTGGACTGAACACTATTTAAATGGAAACACTGTAAAATGTTATAAAAAGCTGAAAAATATTGTAAAACCAAGGTGCATTCAACGTTGAGTAGTTGCACGGTTCAGGCTCACATCATCAATCTACTGAGATGATCTTGACTTCTGCAAGATATACACACACACACACACACACACACACACACACACACACACACACACACACACACAGGGAGGTGTATTTTGTCACAGCCCGGATCTTAGACTGGGACAAAAACGGGAGACACAGGGGTATACTAATAAATACAATAATGTATTAACCACAAAATTATCAAAACAAGTCCAACAAATAGATGGGAGGAAATCTGAAAAGTCAGTAGTGTAGGGAATGGGTCAATATCTGCTCTGGCTTATATGCATGGGCCACACCATGCCCAGGTGTGTCCCATGCTGCTGACTAACCTTCAAACAGGTCTGCAGTCTTAAAGACTGAAAGCACAGCAACAGCAAAGCACTCCAAGCGGAGCGGATGTCACATTTAATGGACATACAGCTGCACAAATATATTAATGAGTTGTTTTTTTGTTTTAAAGTATTAACACACACACACTCATTGACACAATGTTTAAGTTGGCTCACGCACACACACACACACACACACACACACACTGCTTATGAACTGATACACACTGATCTTATTTTTTTATGATGTGAAATGCGCACACACTGCCCTGCCTGTGTAGAGATGATTAATAGTCACTGCTTTGTCGGATAATGAACTGTAAAATATATAATAATTGAACTGTGTTTTTATCCTTGTGTGTGTGCCCGTCCAAAAGACCTTTTCAGGTCTACTGAATGTAATTCAATTCAGTGTTGATAGTTAGTCTTTTTTTTTTTTTGGAAGCATAGGTATTGATCTTTTTAACCAGTGTGTGTAATTTGTATTCCAATCAGACTTTATTGTAAATTGTTTGTCAGGTGATTGGCTTTACAGGCACTGTAATGCAAAGTTGAATATATGATTTTTGTATTTTTTTCCATTTGCCCTCTTACACGAAAGGCATCTTAAAGGATATTTTCATATTAAGTTTACCACAGTACTTACATGCCTGTAAGATTAATTGGTCACTTCATGTGAAGATATCATTTACTAATGTGGTTGCAAAACCAGAGAAGGGTAACAAAAGCTAGACCTCTTTTGGTGCAAAACTGCATTCTAAAGTTTGAGCAAAGCTAATATGAGGCTTCAGCAGTCTGAGTAAGACAAATTAAGAATCATGAAAATTCACTCCAGCAGGAGTGTGGAGCTCTAAATAAGGTTTTCTACACAGGATCACTGGCTAAATTTCTTCAAACATAACTGTATTGTTTTTTTTTCTTGAGCACAAGTGATTGTATACAGATAAATTATATGAAATGATGACGCATCTGCATTTAGTAGCTACAGCAGGATGGCAATACCAGTCAATGCTTAACATGTGGCACAGCTGGATTTTTCTTTAGTGGGTCGGTGGGGGAATGTGGTCTCGAACGGCCACCTCAGAAGGCTGCTACATGCTTTCTGCATCATTGAGGATACATGGGACATCACAATGTCCATCTGGTTTGTCTGCCGTTATTGGGGATTAGTTCACAGTTTTCGTAGTTTTGACCCACCTATGGAGTAAAATTACTATAGCATCTCCATCATGCTGTTACTGTGTAGTAGTTTTGTAGCCACCTCTAGACTTTATTGCCATATTTCTACTGTTATCTTACAGTTATGCCAGCGTTCTTATCCGCACATTTGCATACACTGTAATTAGCTATATGATGCATGACTATTGTAACCATTAAGTATATTATCTGTTCAGTATTTTACTTCCCGCTACAAGGCCTGTGGAACATGCATTAATGAGGCTGGTACATTAAAACTGACATTTAAGTGTTTAATTCTTCAGTGTTTAAATTATTCAAATTATTAAAACTGTACACCTGGAGAGAGACAGAGCGGATGAGTCTTGTATGAGCCATAATTACTTTGTTTTCAGTATTCTGAGGCTCAATGAAAATCTTTAGAGCCATTTGCTGTTTTCGAGCTCCGTGACAACCCTTATCATAAAAACATGAAAACAAAAGCACATTGAGTGGGCACACTTGAGGGGTTGTTGCAGTGCACTTGTGTCTGGAGAGAAGATGGAGTGCCCAGTCTCTGTCCAACAGTGTCA
This sequence comes from Cebidichthys violaceus, assembly GCF_023349555.1. Taxonomy (NCBI): domain Eukaryota; kingdom Metazoa; phylum Chordata; class Actinopteri; order Perciformes; family Stichaeidae; genus Cebidichthys; species Cebidichthys violaceus. The sequence continues at coordinate 6,972,743 of NW_027176705.1, forward strand.
AGATAATTGACGTGACAAGGGGAAATGTGAGTGAAATTACCTTTAATCTCTTCTACACTGAAGACAAGACTACAAGGCTATAGCTTGTTGGTCCGTGTTTTTGCCACAAGTTGTTGTTTTTCGGTTACAATCACAAGAACAACAAGTTAATCTGAAAATCGGGGACACAGGGTATCTTTATTGGACGTGGAACATCAGTGTGTGTGTCGGTAGTCATATATGCTCCTAAAACACTCTCACACACACACACAAAGTAAAGACTGTGAGCTTATCTGTGAACTACACACTCCCTCCCACAGTCACCCATTTATCTTGTAAATATGTTCGAGCACTAAAGCACAGGCGGCTTAGTTCATGTGTGTTTGTTTCTGTTTGGGTTTGAGTGTGTATACAGTATGTGTGTGTGTGTGTTCAAGTATTCCAAAGAAAGCCCTGAAGGGGCTGTTTATTTCCCCAAACACAACATGTATTGATTGAGAATACATGAGACGCCCACAAACTCACACTGATTCCAAAATGCAAACACAAACGGACACACTTTTTCACTCAAGCATACTCACACAGACGCTCAAACATAATGGTGTACACAGGTCTACATAACATTTCTATCTCTTACTTTATCTCTCTCCCACACACAACAATTGAAACACACAAATTGAGCTGAGATGAGAGTGTTACAGTTGAAATATGGGAAGGTTTAACAGGGCTTACTTTGTTTTTATGGTTAACACCCACAGAGGAACACACATATACACACACAGACAGGTGGGCAGAAAGAACAGGAAAGCTGGGGATAAATTATGTGATCACACAGACAAAACACACACACACACACACACATACGCACATAGTTACTGTCAAGCTGCTGGTCTGCCACCAATATCAAAAGATCAAAGATCAAGTTTGGGCTTTGTGCTAGCCACAACACAATATATTTGATTTTATATGTCTTAGGTCGTGTTCTGCTTGTAACTGGGAGTGTTGCCCATCGACATCACCATTAAAACTGCTGTATTGCCTCTCTAAGAAGTGTTGGACAGGAACCATGGCTAATGTCTGGCTAGGTCATGTTATTGGCCCCTAGTTTGTTATTTAATTTGAGACAAAAATGTAAGTTTGTGTTTCACTGCCAAGTCATTTGGGTTGAAAGCAAAATATTATAGTTCATTTTGGATTAATTTACAAAGGCCCTGAAAAGCAGGTCCTCATAGGACTTCCAGAGGGTCCACAGCAACATCAGCAATAGTTTCATTTCACTCTATTTTAACAGGAAAACCCAGAGGCTCACTGTTACTGCTGGTTGTTGAATTGAAACTTTAATTTCCTTCAAAAATGTAAATTTAACATTGTCTTAAGATTTAAAGAGTTGCATTTTCAGAGTAAGTCTCTGCAGTGTTCTATCCTATTAAAACACACTATCCGTACTGTAACACCAGAATAACTCAACATGTTCTATGCAAATTTCCTTCCCTTTGCTCATATAGAACAATATTTAACATTTCAGTCATATCCACCTCAAAATCTGTTTGGATAGAGTATTTGAACCCTTAAGCATTTAGTGTTTAATTCATATTGTTTTGTACAAGATGCCATCTTAATCTTTACCAGCAGCAACAACACAGGCATTGTTTTCACCTTGTCTGTGTGTGTTATTGTGGCAACATTTGGAGACACCTACTGTAGCAGACCACCACAGAAACGATATTTTGTGTTTTTATTTCTGAATATGTGGACAGATTCTGTCAACACGATGACACCACAATTGTTCAAGATGCAGCCAGACATGTAGTTGAGATCAAAATGACAGTCAAGTTTGAAGATGGGTGTGGTCCAAGCAATGGGCACCTGAAGTACGGGTGTAGTGAGTGGTCCCCAACTTTACAACCCTGGCCCAGTTCAGCATTGCGGCTGGTGTGGTCCTATTGCAAGAATTTCTTAGTTCTAATTAATTAAAGGATGATACTTGACAATATTGAAAGTAATAAAATGAAATAAGAAACTGGAGACCATCTTGCAATGGGATCACATCAGCCGCAACGCCAAATCAGGCCAGAGACATAAAGTGGCGGGACCACTCTTGCTTGTACCACATGCATCTTTAAACTCTTTCCTCATTATGATCTCAACTACACACCTGTAAAGTCTTGTGACTGACTCTTGGACTTTTTTTGATGCTGTTGCATTGACAAAATCTGTCCACAGACAGATAATTAAACACCTAGCAAAGTATTCAAAACAGCTTCGGTCATAGTTCCCCCTACGGTAGGTGAATCCAAGACCACATTTTGCCATGATGACACACATACAGCTACGGACACAAGGAGAAAGCAAGACAAACTGTTGCAGCTGTTTTAAAAAAACTAGTTTGCACTAAATTATTGTTCATTTTGGTCTGTGTTTTTATTTAGTTTTTGCTGCTTATTTTTTAACTGCTGTTTCATGTTTTGCTTACAAAAAGAGACTGCAGTCCTGGTGTCCTTTAGGTATTTGTTCCTCCTAGATAGTTAATGAGCCACATTTAGTCTCAGATACAAAGTGCGGCTCATTAACTTTCAGGGAACAAAAGCCTGCAAGACATCTGCCCTTGACAAAGGGGGCTTGACACCCCTTAACAGGATTATACGGCTTTACACAAGTATTTATATCATATTTTCTCATATAAGGGCAAATTTCAATCAGAGGCTCGGCCATTACTCAAGATTATCTGGTCGTGTGGTTTTACAGATTCAGCATTTATCACACTGATTAGACTAGTCTTAGTTGTCCTACCAGGTGATATTTATAATGTGATATTTATTAGCTAACATCTACGTGGACTTTCTCTGGTATTTTTTTTAAAGCCTGAATCAACACGCTTAAAATTACAACAACTAACAAAACAACTATTCGAAAATATAAAAAATGTGTCTGCCTGTCCAGAGAAAAAAGTAGCTCTCCCTCTCTGTGTGTTAGCTTATCTCTGCTTTGATGACATATAGCCGTGTAGACCACGCATGCTTTTAGTGTATGTTTGTGAATGTGAATGTGCCCCACTGGTTAGCTCACGGCAGCCGCTCTGCGCTGTGCTCATGCATAAGTTAGAACTGATAATGCCAGCCTGACAGATGACATCGTAACGAAAACATAACAACCGCCCTATAGTCCCAGTTCATGTAAATATTGGTAGCACTGTCAGCACCTTTGCTGTAGTTTGCACTATTAGTACTGTTAGCATTGTTGAGAGCCATTGAGAGGCAATTGAAAGGCTCCCATTATTGTATTAAGTATCTTTAATATTAGTTCTCCTCATCTAGGTTCACTGGTATTAAGGAGAGATACTAACCTTGCAATGCTGAACTAGTGCTGAACTACTGTGAAGAGCTTTAATCAGGGCCCATTCCAATACATGTTAACCACAGGTGTGAGGTTTGGCCCAACTGTCTGCACCACTTAATTTAACCACTTCAACTGTGTGTGAGGCTGTATTTCTTCTTTTTGCTTGCAAACCTATAGAATGTTTTATTATATTTTGTGTCAGTTAAAAATGTGTTGTTATTCATAAAATGTAATATCATTCCTCAATGCTTTGGTTTTTTTTGTCTTTGCTATTTCAAACCGACTTCCTAACCTCGATGTAATTGTCAATACTTTCCGAAGAGGTCCACAAGGCCTACCGCTGCTTTCACATTTATTGTGTTGCACATGCGGGAAGTGTTAGTATCAGCAGCGGCTTTCAACCGAGCAGAACAGAAAACAACGGGGCTCCCGCTGTGACAGTGATGCTTGAGTGACAGAATGACTGCTGGAAAATAGTGATAAATAAGGCAATATTACACACGGAGGATTGCAGTGAAGCTGAACATTCAGGGACTGCGTGTGAATGAATATAGCTGAAACACTGGTTTGGGTCCTAAACAGGTTTTTTGGTGTGGAGGATCAAACATTTATTCCAAGTGCACGGATGCCAATATCTTAAGACACGTTTTGGACTGTTGGAGGTAGAGTCAGCAGAATCTGGCTGTCCACCTCCATTGTTGTTTTGATTGATGTTGTACTGAACCATGGGTGTTCCTGTGAATTTGGAGGTCCTGCCATCAGTGATTTATCGAGAGGAAGCAGTGGTATCTCAATTGTGTCACTCTATTCATGCTTTATTGCCTTATGTAAGCATATTTACAGCTGACAGACAAAAAAGTCTGTGATATGCATCCATTATATTTCTAATTTCAGTGACATGGTTGGTAGATGTTAGAAGAGCTTACTGTAAGTCTGTAGGATGTTGGGGTATTTATTTGGCATTGCCAGTAATTGTAGCTCATACATTTACTTTACGGCCGGACAGATATTCATCTTGTGTGCTGAGCAAACGTTTTAGTATCTGCCTCCTATGTGGTGAACATAACAGCCTATGTTGTCAGTGATTGACCATTTCACACTCTTAATTTCACAATAATGAAATGGCATTTCTAACCATTATCACAATGTGTGTGTGTGTGTGTGTGTGTGTGTGTGTGTGTGTGTGTGTGTGTGTATCTTTGTTTGTCAGTCTGATGATATATGAGAATGGTTGTGACATCGAGTTTACCCACAATTCCGTGCTGCCCGAGGGACCATGAACTGTCACCTACCAAGGAAATTGACTGGTTTGCACACATGCAATGACACACACACACACACACACACACACACACACACACACACACACAAATTAATGTACCAGTAATACACACATTAGCACACAGGACGACAAATTGATTCACACATACATACGGCATGAAAAAAGACACACACATACAAGCCCATCCATCCATTGCGTATCGTGACTTGACAGATGTAAATGTGCCCAAAGGACAGCAGGACTAAATGAAGATGCATTATTTTGTGTGTGTGTGTGTGTGTGTGTGTGTGTGTGTGTGTGTGTGTGTGTGTGTGTGTGTGTGTGTGTGTGTGTGTGTGTAAAGGAGAGGGAGTGGTGCAAGAAGCAACAGGGACAGCAATGATTAATGTCCATTTTAACATTTGAGCAATGCACACTTGTGTTCCTGTTTTTTTCAATTGTATTCTCCTCTACTCATTTCTATTCTTAGCATTCACACCTGTTTAATATTTACAGCATGTCAGATATCAGTGTTGTAAACCTTTTCCTGATCTGCTTATTTCTGGTTTCTGTCATAAGTGATCTGTGGCTTAGTTATCAACTTAAATTGTATCTGCTACCTGACTGGGGGAGAAAACCGGTGGATTCAGATACAAATTACAAACTAGTCTGTCTTAACACACAGAATTAGCAACACTGTATTTATGACAAAAAAGACATTTACTTTGCTAGGGCATACTTATACGTTCATGCTTTCTGTGTGTATGTGTGCATAAGTGGACTCACACATGTGCATGTGAGTTTTGATGAGGCAAATGACTCCATTTCCTCTGTTGTTTTGTTCGATATACCACAGCCTCAGGGCAGGCCACTCTTACAATGGGAAGGCATAGCATGTCAAGTTTGTCATCATTGATGACAAGAAGGAAACAAATGGAACAGGATGTGTTGGCTGTGCTCTTTGGAGAGGAAGAGAGGTAGGAGGAGCCGGAGGGGACAGGGTGATGAAGGAGACTGGGAATGGATGTGGTTTTAGAGATTTTAAGTTTTTTTGGCTGAAGATGCTATATCATGTCTGCCACCCAATGTTCCTCAGGACTGTGACATAGTTAGGCGTAAGGGAACTTCAGGCATTATTGCAGAGAGCTCATGAAAATAGACAAGTGAGCAGAAAGACAGACGGACTGGTGTTTGCTGACTTTGTATATTTTTATGCCTTTAATTATTTTTCATTGCAGTAATGCATTTCTCAGCACAATTAAACTGCTGCTTCACTGGTTGCTTTCATATTATTGTAACTAGATAGTTCAGGCCTCGAGTACAGTATGAATTATACAGGAGTTCAAGCATGAAGCTATATTTGGCAGCATGAACTTTATTTATAATAATAAATATATTTGAAAATTTTACAAAAAGTTAACATTTTACAACTTTGTTAGTAGTTTCTTCAAATATTAACAAAGTATGCAAGCTTTCTGCAACTTCACATTAAAGCTGTAGGGTGTCACACTATCATTCTTTTTATGAGCAGCTCAGCCATTTGGTTTGAAAGTAAAACTATGTTGTTAATGTGATTCAAAGAAAATAGAAAAACAAAAGTAAAGTAAAGCCATTAGTAAACATCAACAAAAAGTAAAGCCATTAGCCATTACTGATGCTGCAGAGCAGAGTACTATATTAACATTATGTTTTGGATTTCAGAATACAGACAGCCTCTGAAGTCTGGGGACTCCAGATTATCATATTGGAAGCTAGTTGCACAAATCTAGGCTGAACTGTCCCGGATAAAAACATTTACATATGTGTATAGTGCAGAAGTTCCTTTTAAGAGCAAATAACTTATGATGTGTTCTGTGTTGTCTTATACGGAGGTTGACTGTTTGTCACCTGCAACACTCTGTAGCCTAAGGCTAGGTCACTGTTTCCATAGTAACCACCTTCCAGGAGCACATTTCCCAAATCTGTCATTGTGTTATTATTCTTGGACATGACATTTAAAGAACTCTCAAATAAAGTGCTTCCCAAAACTTGTTGGAAAGACATACTGTATGTGACTGCTATCATCATGTTGTGTTGGTTGCAGCAAAGAGCTCTGAAGCTTTAGTGAGAAATGTGTACAGTAGATCTTTCTCCTCAGCCATGATATCCTTCCAATCAATAAGTATTGTTTTAGAACAAGAATAGAAGAATAGAACTTAAAAAATTAGAATGTTTCAATTCTTTTTTCCATGATCTTTGGGGAAGTTGTTTTAAATCAATTCTTAGAGGTTTTGGCCGATAAAGATTCTCCTCTGTTCTATTATAAGTCTCTTAAGAAAGGAAATCCATGTACTGTCCTGTCCTGTTCCTCAGCAACTCCTTTAGTTAATTTTCATTCCCCAGTGCTCCCAGTCCAGCTGGGTATTGTAATCTATTCCAGCATTGCCCCATGGCTTTCTCCATGTCAGTCTTGTCCTAGAACACCTTAGGGGGCAGTGTCCTCACTTTGTATCTCCATACTTTAATGCAAAATAGCACCAGATCAACTCTGCTATTTTCCAGAGTCAGTGAGACCCTCATCTCAACTACATGTATTCACAGGTTAATTTACAGCCTAATTGCAACAAAACTCAAGTGGTATTTCTAAACCTTGAACATGCTTATGGCCATTTATTACCAGCTTTTGGCACACTGCCAAAAAACTAATGCTGAGAAGCTTGAACTATAATTGATCTGAAGTGGATTCCAAGAATAAGATCATTCCCTACAATAAGTGTCACTCTCTCCTATCTTGTCCAGGATACAGTATCTTACTCCTTTCTATGCCAGAAAATGCTTAGCACAGCATAGCTCTCATGTCTCCCAAATCCAGCTGCTAGCTGAATTATAAAAGCTTGTAGACATGATCATATTTTCACACATCAGTGGTGCTAATCCATGACAAAACAGATTTTTAAATTCAGGCACTTAAAAGTCAACACCTTATGTACCTCAGCCCAAGTGGCAGTTACTGACACAGCTTCTGCACAGGCAAAAAGATCTTGGCCTTGCCAGCCTGTAGGTTTCTCTAGATGACTTTGGTCTACCTCTAGGTCAACTCCCAACCCTCAATTCACCTTAACAGAAGTGGTGATCAGTGGCCACAATAATTAAAATAGAGCACTCAAAGCTTTGTCAGTCTTGAAATTGAATAAATGGAAACTCCCATTGTTACTGAATAGGTGGAAAGCACCACAGCTCACGACTGGAGAAGAAGCAAGAAGCAAGAGAGAAGAGGGTTGAGGTGGCAGTGCACAGCGAGAGGAGGGAGGAGGATAGTTTTAAAAGCCTCAAACACAAGTCCCTCAAGCTTCAATTTAACAGGTCCTGTCTAAAAGTAATTATTCTCTTTGCTACAATATATGTATTGCCGGCAGATAAACCTCAGTGCTTAGGCTCTGAAAAGGTTGAGAATCATTATTTGGTATCTAACTGCTCTCAGTAGCCCAAAAGAATGGCACACAGACACTGAAGCTCTGGGTTGACTATTCTGTACAGTAGCACAATGATATAACGCAGTTATGACTTGCTCGGACATGGAGGAGTAAACAGTTACAATACAAATAGCTTTTCAACTGTAGTAACTATTCAGTAACAACGTACATGTCACTACATTAACTTTGCTTGATTTTGAGCAATTTGCATGGCAACAATAGCTTGAGCATCCCTAGAACTACACTATTACATCTGTATACATAGATTGATGAATCAAACAGCTATGTGTAGTGTAAAAGGGTTTGCTTGTAAAGACAAATGTTACAGTAGGCCTGTGTTTCTATTCCATGTCTGTGGGCAAATAGCTGGTCATTCTGTGGCTGCTGGTCTTTGTAGTGTTGGCCATTACAGCGTGGGGATGTTGGATATTAGCAACCAACATTTCTTGGTTCCATAGTCAAGCTGGAAAGGGTAAGGAGAGCTGGTGTTTAACAGAGGGTAGCTGCTACAGTGATTACTCTGTTTAGCAGGTGATTGATTAGAAGCTCTGCTGGAAATGTCACTTGCCCCGCTAATATATTTTCACAGAGGGAACATAGAGAAGGCGGTGTTAATATATTTTAATACGTTTACTCTGAGGAAAAAGACCATGAATGTAACTTTTTAGAGTTAAATGGGGTTTAGGTCTCAACGTAATATTGTAGAATACAGAGCTGTATGTAGATAGAATGTGGTTTTCTATTGCAGTGGTATTTGGTATTACATGTACACAACCAAGTTCTAATCTATTACTGTTGTTTACTACGTAACTTGTGATTCACCAAGCCCTGACTCATTAGGTTGTGGTTTATTCTATGGTATTCTCTGTGTTGTAGAACAAAGTGAAGTCTGTACTCTGATTGCCCTCCTTCACTGGTGATCGCTGGGAATAAGTGCTGGAAACATCACTGGCTGGCACACTTAAAAGGAAAATCCAGCATCTGAAATTGTTAAGCAGATTTCAGATATGTTCTTCTCATTATCTTGGACAGCGCAGTCACTATTTGAGATAATAAACAGCTCTCTGTCCCACAGCAATAAATGCAGGAATGAAAACTCTGATCTGTAATATCATTGTGACGTACAGTGCCTCATGCTGCTTTGAATATGAACTGAATGAACTGTAAGCACACGGTATTTGTTCGAGCTTCGTCAAAGTAGACATCCCTTGGTGTCCCTGTGCCTAAGTGTTGTTTGCTGGAAAACTTCATCACTAGAGCCTGACTTATAAGGTTAAAACGATTGTAAACATTACTCAAGATGCTAATACTTATGCACAAACACATACTGGTTTACGATGAGTTGCTAATGCTTTGTAGTGTACCATTGTAGGTTGTATTTTATGTTGCAAAATTAAATCACGCTGCTGTTTGCAGTAAAAAATAGCACAGTATACATCCATAACCTGTTTAACTTAATCGGGTAAATTGGATTCTTTAAAAACTAATTATATACAGGGAAACCATTGGCAGCGATGTAACCTCCATATCCCCGCTGGAAAGTTATTCTTGAGTAATTTGTCTCCATGTTAAAGCTAACTGCTTTGGCTGGCAACCAACACATTTGGTAACGCTCTTTAAAGGGGCCCTGCCCTGAAAGTCAATGATCCTCTTACACATTTCTCTAAAAAATAGTGAAAATCAATTTAGAGGGCTCCAGTGGTGGGAGCAAAGGTGTGCTCAAAAGGTGGAATACTCCTTTAATGTATATGATTAGCTGCTGGAAATATCGCGTCAGCTGTTGACACATTAAAACTAGGGGAGCGCAGCAGGAGGTGAGGGTCCTCCATTCAGCTTTGGCCCTAGGCCACAGTTGGCCAGGAGCCCCATTAGTGTTTGGTTGGTTAGAGTTATTATGTTCAATGTGTCAGTGAAGCTGTTAATACATTTACACCATGGGAGCACTTGCGGTACTGGGGAGTCCATTTAGCTCAGGGGCTTTGGCATCTTTCCAACAGCAACAACTCTACATCAAGAATCACAGATTAAAAGAGTATGGCGATTGCTATTTGTAAATACATGTACACCATGGGAACTGAGTAGAGGTGTTAATGGATTATGGATTGCACCCATTGAAAGATGTTTTCATTGTGAACTCAGAGTCCCAGTAGAGTTGTCGATGGGAAGTGATTTGTTCAGACTCAAAGTGATGGATGGTGGGCAGGTAAAATTATGTTGTATGCACTTTTTCTCAACACTTACTGTATACTAGGGTGTTGAGTGTGCGAAATCTGCTATAAACAGGCCAATCTGCTATTGTAGTATAGTATAAATTCACTTGTTAGTCTGAAGATCTAACATCTATACTCCAAAGTTTACTGATTAAGGTTTTTGGTGCAAAAATGAGTGACTTGTGTTTTTTAAATGTATTTAAAGGGTGGAGAACATTACTTTGCATTTCACCAACCTGATGTTTGCGTTAAGCTGCATGCAATAGGGTCCAGAACTATTTTTATTTAAAAAAGTTAACTAATCCTGCAAAGTTTTAATCACTCTAAAAGATGAATTTTCCCACACAAATTTAAAATGCTAACATCTGTCCAAATCCCTGTTTGGCAATTTGTGCACACGGTCTGACATTTGTTCTGGTTCCGCTTGGTTTTAACTATACAGCCCCCTGGAAACCAAACTAGAAACTTCTTTTTTTTGGCCAGGTATGAGGAGCTAGATTTGACAAAACATCTGTTCCAACTTTGGCTTGTAGCAAGTTACATGCTGTGGATACAAATATAGTTCACTCCAGTTGTTTTGTTTCTGTCAGGTAATTACGGGGTCATCTTCCACTTGCATCCCATGTGTTTTCAAGGAGTGACAGCACAAACAGCATCGCTCACACAATCTTTTGGAATAAATACAGTATGTTTGATTATCACCTAATAAAACAGTATCTGTAATTTTTGAGTCGAGTAATTATTCAATTTTATTTAATATAAATTAATTTGCATTGAATGTTCTATTTGGAATTGAATTTTTGTTTGTCTGCCCCTAGTGCACTGCATTTTAACCACAGGGGGAAAGCAAGAGGTTATGATGGCTGGCTTCTATCCAGTAGCAATCGCTTTAGTGCATCAATAACAGATTCAAGGAGCTGTTTGCTTTGCTATTTTTAGTGGATGGTTACATATGTGTTGCTGTATATTTATATTGTAGGAGAGAGCATTGTAGAGGAAGTGCAGAGGACCTTGCTTAAGAAACTACTTTTCAGCAGTAGCTGGTTTAGGCCGGACCTTTGATATGACACATAGACAGATACATTTTCAATGTAGACACGGTTCTAACTAAACAATAACTTAGAAAGGCAGACCATGTCTAGGGTTAGTGAGTGTTAACAGTTTGCATTGTGAGCAACAAGAAAGGGTGTTAGGTTTGATCTTCATTCACACGTCTATTATAGCAAGCTCTTTCCAAAGACTCATTGTTATGAGGATTGTAGGGTTATATAGAGAAACTAATGGTAGAGGAGGGGGAATAATACATTGGAAAAGATCAAACTTAAAATATGATACAATTGTTTGCGTTCAAGGTTTCTGCAAGATACTGATAGTGATTTATTATTAATTTAACAAAACCTCTCTCATCCTCCTCTTCCTGTCTCCCTCACTTCCTCATTCCTTCTGGCTCTCGTCTTTTACTCCCGTCTTCCTTCATTTTTTTTTCTTTTAGCCTTAACACAGGTTTTGCTTCCTCTCTTAACTCTTTCTCTGTCCTTCCACTTTGTAGTCTTCTCTCGCATTCACCACACTTTGAATGCTAGCGTCAGTGTTGCTTAGCCTTGATGTCATCACCTTTCGCCTGCTACTCACTTCTGTATCACTGTTAAAATATTGCCCTGTCTCAGAGTTACCATAGCAACACACTGACCTGCCTTAAGGCTGTGAAGGGCCGGAAGGGACAGCTGCAACAGAGGAGTGTCATCAGTCACACACACACACACACACACACACACACACACACACACACACACACACACACACACACACAGTCATGCCTAAACAAACAAAAAGACATGCACAGGGTTTAAGACACACATACACACACACACACACACACACACACAGAAAGTTATTCCATTGATGGTGGGTGGTAAAAGTGGAAAAAGAACTTCCTCACCAACACACAGACATCTCAAACACTTTTGAGAAAAGTTTCAAACCTTGACCCTTCTAACGTCAGTTTTGGACGTGGCAGGAACAGCGTGTCAGTGTCCACTCATAACATAAATAGTGTCTTTTTAAGATAAACTTCTGTCTTCACAGGAAGTTAGGGTTAGGTAACAAACCACATCACTATAGGTTTAGGAAAATAATGTGCTTGACGGTAACTTGACTGACTGAGTAAGTGGCACTGACCAACAGTCAACGTTTTAGTTGGATTCAGACCAGGTTGGTGTAGAAGGAAACACATGGCTGTCTACAGAGTCACTATAACTATAATTTTGTATCTTTAGATTGTAAACATTTTAAGTGATTTGAAAAAAAATGTGTTTGTTGTACTTCTGGGTTTAAGTCCCACTAAATCAGCTGTAATGAGATAATGAGGACTGCACTGTCCTCTGTGCTCATCATGAGAAACAGCAGTTCCTTGTACACATCTGTCCATGTTTAGTATTCTGATTGGTCCATTATTGTAATGCACGCTTTTTCGTGAAATAACCCCAAATGACCTTGACTTGTAAATTGTTAGAATAAAATAAAATGAACAAGGAGTCATCCAATATTATGTAATCAAAGTGATTATGCTTCTGAATACAATTGCGAGTGGCTAATGTGAACTTTCCCTGGCATGAGGTTACAGCTAAACAAATTTGTATAGTGCTGATTAAAAACAAGGCAAACAAATCAAAGCACTGTGTGCACAAAGCCAGTATTACTCTCTCCATCTACCTTGTAAATAAGTTGCAGTAACCAGAGATAATACTGATTATTGATGGCAACATAAAAAAAGGAATTTATCATTTGTTATCTGAATTTGTAGTGGAAAAAAACTCACTTACTGTCTTATGAATTTTGATCTAAACATTGAAGACAAGACACAACAATTAGGTCAGGTGGAGACAAAAGTGTAACACCTATATTTATTACGGTTTGTTTGAAATCGCCTTATCATAGCATGAGTGCATGCATTCTGCATTAAGCCCTGCTTGGACCTACAGTACAGCCCATATAGTACACCTAGAGGAATCAGACATTATCTTTCTAATCAATTTATTAGGTCTGCCATTACACTAAGCTACTGCATGGGCACAGAAGTATTATGTTACCTGCAGTGCCATCAGCAATGTGTCTTCTTAGCATTAAAGCTGGCGCTGTTAAAAAATATGTCATGATTATCTATTTTTGTAACATCCACATTTATTTATAGTTGGACTGAACAGGAGAATTAAATTTGCATTTGAATTAAAAATACACAGTATTGTTTGATGAAAGTCAAACATTTTCATTTGTTTCTGTTATTTGTTTGATAACTTTAATAGACTTAATTTCAACACCAGGAGCTGTCCATATTAAACTCCCACATTTCAATAGAATTTACTTGTTATAGCAACGATAGATTGCTACCTAAAAGTTGATGTGGCTAAAAAACAAACAAATAAAAAACTTGTGGTTCTGAGGACTATTCCTTTAATATCAAATCCCTTTAAATACAGCTATAAAGCCATCATCTGCAGTAAACATGTATATGAATATGAAGTCCTTTAGAAGTGGGCCAACTGTTACCAAATTTAAGCTACATTTCATATACTGTATCTCACATTCACCCTACTTCAGCACTGCATTCAATACACTACCAAAGATTATGTTGTGATTTTAAAAGGCTAGTCCCAGCAAACCAGACTCTACTGTTCAATATTGTATGGCTGAAAAGAGAACACTTTATTGCCAAAATGAAAATGTTTTCTCAAAAATGCAGCTCTTGTTAAGTATGAAATTAGCTGGATACTGACAACATTTGTGAACACTATCCTTCCCAAATACCCCCTGATTATTTCAGACATCAGTCTAAATGAGGGAATATCTTTGTGTACCAAGCTGGCTCACCTGGCAGACACAGGACTGTACGGTCACATAAGTGTGACTAACGACTTGGCTCAGACGCATTCTTTTTTTAATTCTCTCTTTTTTCCATTGCTTATCTCATTCTCTCTCTCTCTTTTCCTCCTTTTTGCCATCCTTCAGTCAGTGCTTTAGTTTGGGCTCTGAATTTGATTGTGTGTCTTACCTTGTTAAAACAAAACAGGCAGCATGTTTGCACAGAGGACAGCATGGTCAGCTGAGTGTGAGTAACTTGCCTCTGATGCATGACTTCATACAATCCGAATAATGAGTCAATTAGTATAAATTATACATGTTTAGGGCCCACTGTAATTAGTTCACCTCTCTCTTTTCCTGTCTGACTGGAGTCTTCGTCTTTACCCTTTCCTGTCTCCTCCTCCTCCCCTCCTCTCCCCTCTCCCGCCCTCCATCATTCTGTTGCTACTCTTTCCCCCTCTTCATTCTCCTGTCTATCTCTACATCCTCCTTTCTTTTTTCTCCACTTCCTCTTCTTCTTTGTCTTCCTCTCACCCCACACCCCTCCCTCTTTCTCTCTGTCCTAGTTCTCAGGGTCTCATGGTGAAGCTTTGTCTAATTACCATGCTAGCGTTTAATTGGAACAGCATCCACAAACACACAGATTGACTGACTGAATACCCCTTACGTGTAGACACACTGCACTGTGCATGCACATACGCGCACACATTAAAATTAGCCATTTGGATACACATTACATGCACACAGTACACACCCAGCAAGTTAACATGCTCCAGTTATACAAATACACACAACACACAGTGTACACTGGGGTCAGATACTGTGGAGATCATCCAGGTTGTACTGTGCTGATGTCCCTTCTGTAGAGCTGTTGGCAACAGTCACAGATTGATATTGGCCTGGTTATACCATGAGCTACCTTTAGCTGCTCCCACTGTGGAGCTGTGTCACCTAAGAACTGGCAGCAACAGATGCAGATTGGAGAAAAACTAGCCAGACATCTAAATACCACTCAGTCACTTTCACATTTTTTTAGGTTCCTAGGGAACCAAACATACACATCTTTCTTTTTTTATGTTTTTGATTCTGATGGTTAATATTTGGTCAGTTTCCACTGTAAATAGGAATGATTCATGTAAATCGTTGTTGATATTCTGAGATTTGTTTGACATTCAGTTTTGTGTGAATCATCACATAATTTACCAATTTACATTCAAGAGATATTGTTAGAACTGTTGTCAAAACATGTATCCTATGTCAATGGCTCTTAACCTGGGGGTCAGGAGAAAATACTTGCTACTTTCTTTGCTTTTTTCTTGGGAAATAGTTTAAGTAAACAATATTCAAATGAAACATTCAGAGAAGCTGAAATCAGTCTTTTGATTCAACATGCCTTTACCTCATAGACATATGCGATTAGTTATGTTGGGTCACAAATATTATTTGTTTTGTTTAATTTTAGCTATGATATAATTAAGTTTAATTGTCTCTGTTTTTTTCTTTGTGTTTCAGTCTTGCCCAGCCACACATGTGGCACCCCCGGTCTCATCCCAAATGGGGTCATTCATGGCTTGCGGTACAACATGGGGGACAAGATCCGATACAGCTGTGAGTCAGGGTTTGTATTGGAAGGACACAGTATCCTCACGTGTATTGTATCAGCTGGGAGTGGAGCACAGTGGGACTTCCCGTCACCATTTTGTAGAGGTAAGATGTTTTCTTTCTTTCTTTCTTCCCCTCTTTCCTTCTGTCTTTCTGACTGTGTCCTTTTTGTCTATCTTTTTCCTTTCTTTCTTTTTTTCTCCTCCCTTTAATGTCAGCATTGAAGCCATATCCTCTCTTCTTGAAATAGATCATACAAATATCCCATACCTTACCTGACATGACAACTTGCATGTAACAAAACACTCATAAGTGAAATTTATTTCTAGAAATTCCTAATGCCAAACAAGAAAAGCAGGATAAAATGTAAGGAAACATAAACAATTGTTTGGATCATGAGAATAGAAGGACCTTAACATGAGGTCACAGGCCAGAGGAAGGTGAAAGCCGCAATGTATCGATTACTTTTAAAGCACACCTTAACAAACCATTGTATGAACCAGATGGAGCCTAAAATCCTCAAGCAAAGCCATTCTGATGGTTCATTAGTCTACAGACTAGAACAGTTATGTCCAGGTTTTTACCATCAGCGCCAGTAGATGGTTGAACAGCTTAGCTCAGTGATTTCGTATCTTGTGATCCATCACTGCAAAGCACACGTTATATATTTTGTTTTGTTTTTCAGAGGATTCATTTAAATGATTGGATTTCTGCTTTCTTGCTGATTATACATCAGCAAGAAAGCAGAAATCCAATTCCTCCTCCAATCATTTCCTTTTTTTCACATTAATTACTTTGTTAAGAGTTTGAAGATGTAACTCTGATATAATTGATGATGAGGATAAAAATGACAATATTATTGTTATTTTTGTTGCAATATTCTTATTAACATGTGAATTGTGTTAATTTATCTCAAAATAAATGAATCTAAGTATATACATTACGTACGAAATCAAGCTATTGAACTTACCATGAAAAAAAAAAAAACAATTAATGAAAACTTAATTTGAGTAGCACCTTTGATACAAAATAACGCAATTAACAAATTTCTAAATTACAGTAAAACAATTTGAAATGTATGCACACAAGAAATTAACATGATAAAAGGGAAATAACTCTGAATACAATATTATAACAGATAACTAGCACATGATCAAGCCAACCCAGGAGAAGATGCACCAAAGCCAGAGTTTGAAATATAAAACCTACCTGTCTTCTTATCCTTACCTCTCTCTCCAGCGGAGGGAGCATGTGGCGGTACGTTGCGAGGCACTGCAGGTTCAATAACCAGCCCTGGATACCCTGCAGAGTATGACAACAACCTGGACTGTACGTGGTCAATCCTCTCTGAACCCGGGGACACTATAGCTCTCGTCTTCAACGACTTCTTATTAGAGGACAAGTACGACTTCCTGGAAATCAGCGGGACAGAGGCACCAAGCATATGGTGAGATGCATTCCATAAGCAGACTGCAATGTCGAGTAGATAAATAGTCATGTTGGAGGGCACACAAGTCTTTGTGAAAAACAGCAGGAGTGACACACCACATGCTGAGGTGGACCATAATAAAAACAGACACACACACAGTCACCACTGACATTTGAAAGGTGAATAGCATGTGCTTAGCATTTGTCTTTCAGAACTAGAGGATAACAAACACAGACAAGAAGCCACAGCCTCGTTCTGTGTTTCAGGTGGGGACACATGATTCTACTCTCAAAGAATTAGAAGCCTGGAGGCATTATTGTTTTGTGAGCTTACGTGTTCACATTAAAGAGAACAGTTGTTGTTTTCACTGCATTTTTCTCTAACTTGAATATTTTCAAAGGGGGGCATTAAAAGAGGACTAAGGATGTTGTTCAAGAGGACAGATACAACTACTGATTGATTAGCTGCACAGGAGTCCTGTTGATTTTCCTGTTTTATTCAAATCCCACAGGGAAGGTGATAAATTGTTGTTTTCACTCCCATTTCCTGTGGTCACATTTGAAAATTGGCACTATGTTGTACCAGAACCCACTCTGATTTTTATTTAGAGCGCTGTTGGTATTCATGTTGATTTGTTTAGAATATACCACATCTCCAGTAAAGGTTTAGGTGTGTTTTTGCAGGGTTGGAGGCAGCTTAACTGTTAGGTATGCAGGGTTGTTGCTGTTTCAAGTTGCTGGAAATGCCTAGGAAATCTAGAGAGGGGAAAGCAGTTTGTCCTTCCTCAGTAATAACAACATACATACCTGTGAGCCAAGGCTGCTCAGAAATCGAAGGTAGTACAGTAGACTCCTGGGTTTCAGTGTGTCATACATATCTCTAAAAATTAACTCTAAAGAAAATGATACTACATTTAGGAAATCAAAAAATTCTGTTATTCTACAACAGTCTATGTTAGCCTCTGTTACGCCACCTTTGGACATCTGCTTTTTAAGGAAGAGTAATTGTTTTCTGTTTAACTGAAATACGTTTCTGGAAAAAAAATAAAAAGAAGACACACCAATTGAATTAACATTTAAATGTGCTTGTTGCTGCTTGCATGAAATAGTTTGATATATATGTTTTTCTAGAATGGAGAATTATTTGCAATATGTCTTTGAAATCCTTTGTTTAAAAAAAAAAAGATTTGTATCACTGCAAATTAAGAAATCATCAGCAAAACTTTTTTTGAAAAAACATTTTCAAGTGGCAATATAAATTTAGAATCTTATTTTTTATCAATCTCACCTCTCCCTGTTGATTCCTAAAACGCATTTATACATCACCATGTCCTGCAGAAACTGCCTCCCAGTTTAAACTTCCTCCTGACTTCAACTGATATATGACATTGTCTTCCATGTGAGGAAATGATACATGATTGTGGCCCAACTTGCAGAAGAACAGAATGATAGGTCGACAGATAAATAAATGAAGGATAGCACCAGTTGGAAACAAAAGGAATGGAGAATAATTGCATGTTTAGTCCTGTCACCAGCAGAGCGGTACACATCAGCCATCGCATCCTCATGATACAGCGTGTGTGTCAGTGTCAGGTCTTAAGTGGCCCTCTAGCTGTGTGAGCTGTTGATCTTTTCTCTAGGCTCTGACAGATTACACACACTCAAGTTTGCACACACATACACACATAGCTCGTCTCTGACAGTATAACATTCAAGGACCACTGTCAACCCACCCTCTGCAATGCAGGGGGAAGATACGGAGCACACCCAAGGTTTTATCACATGGAAAACAGTGACTGCAGCAACTGGAGCCTTTTGATGCAACACCTTGTGTTTCATTTTATATTTGTTGGAGGATTGATTAAAGTAATTTCAAGGAATGTCATATTTAAGTTCTCAGATAAACACTACAGAAGTATGAAATGATATGAGGAAAATAATATCCATCTTAAAATGTATACAAGGTTTACCAACAAAGTAAACTTATTTTGATATCCTCTAGTACACAGCAATAACAGTAGTTATGCATGTTGTTTGTTCTTTTGCATTTTTTTTAATTATTTTTATTATATATGTGACAGGTCAAAAACAGAGAGGGAGTGAGAAAGGGGGTATACAACAAAGGTCCCAATTTAAGACGCCAAAGGTCACTCAGATGCCAGATAAATCAATGGCCTAAAACAATGTAATTATATAAATATATTATATGAAAATAAACCTAAATGGACTTCTGTATTTTATACAATCCTAAATCCTTCTCTCCAGAGGTGGGATTAAGAGATGAATGACATTCACACCGAGGCATGTGGGCAGGTCATTGTGAAATGACTGACACCTGACAGGACCACTGTGACGGGTTCTTCCTGTTTACCGTGAGCTTTTTCTGATTGGCTGTCCCAAAAGCAATTTCCTGTTTTATGTTCCTGTCTGCTATCTGGCAGTTTGAATGTCAGGTTGACTGGTTGACACACACACACACACACACACACACACACACACACACACACACACACACACACACACACACACACACACACATACACACATGGCCATATCATCTTATTTCATTCCTTGTATCCTGCTTTTGGACCACTAAACTATCTTTTTTTTATTTTTATTTTGCCTAATCTGTTTGATTATGTCCTGGATACCCAGTTTTCAGGCTTCAACGGACTTGCGACGCTTTAATGCTTTGAAACCTGCCTTCTAAATGATGTCAGTCTGACAAAAGAGTGCAGTTGGCTAATGTGAACTTTATTTCACCCGAATTATTAGTGAAATATAAAGAAGACTGCACGGAGTATGGGGTAGAAAATGAATGCAGACAACTGGGAGACAAAATAAGAGGGGTCAGGAAGGCAGAAGGCTTCCAGGCATTTGTGTTGCTGGTGCCTACTGAGGTCCAATGGCTTTATAGCATTGTATGGCTTATAGTATGCATTTCTCTTTGTTCGCTATATAGCAAGTGAAATGTCAACGGGTCACACAGCTGCTTCTGCAGTTGAGAAGGTCAACAGTCCCTCTCAGTGCATGTATTTGCACATGACTTCCATGAATCAATATGACGTTCCTTATTCTTCTGGGAAACAAGTAATCTGACAAGTAAACTAAATCCAGGAAGAAGACTTTTTCAGAAAGCTGATAATCTGAGGTAAAACCGCTGGTTTCTCCAAGCAACAGCATGGCTGTCTTTTGTGAAAGAGACACTTAGAATTTTTTATTTGGCTATTTGATATATGATACACAGGCTTTTCACTGTTTTTACAGAGTCCCAGTTTCAATACTTGTGTTTGTTTCTGTGCACTAAAGTCTTGGTGACCTGAAAACTTAGAACACATAAATAGCTTATCTTGAATAAAATCTAATACACATAGACTGTTATCTGTTTTGTTGTTACAGCTGATATCTTCAAATCTGAACAGATTTTCTACTTGATTACCTACTTATTCAGTTTAATTATGTTTAGCAGATATTTCCTGCTTTTAAATCCTTCTTCTCCTGTCTACAACATAACCTCTACCCTTCCACCCTTTTTTCCTTCTTCTTCCTTTTTCTCTGCATTCTCAACACTCCCTCTGGCTATCCCTTCTTCTCTCTTTCTCTCCCCACTGTCTGTCCTCCTTTCCTCTTTTATCTCAGTCTATCAAAACACAAGACAAACCAAAATGCTTAAAGGCCAATGGTCGTTTTCTTCAACTGAATGAATTTGTACTATGCTAAAGGCCATTATATCCAAGAAGCACGGCCAACAGTGATTATCATATTAGATTCTTCATTGCTTACTACATTATTCACATTGATTTTAACCCAGTTGCCGTTAATGAAAACTTCAGAATTTGCTGCAATGTATCATCACCATGAGAGTCAAGGATGTTTAATAAGTTTGTTTGTTATGGTGATTTAAAGAGACTGATGGAATCTCTGAATTTTCACATTAAATTAATCCTTTCCTATCCCACTTCTAACTAAATGAGGGGCCCGGATTGCCAATTATTCCTTAAATTGAATGACAGGGTCACTCACTTGACATGATGTAGAAACTACTACTCACATGTCTCCTTCCGTAATGCAGGACACCTGCGAGAAGGTCAGTCTCACATTCAGTCACTTCCATGTTTAACCCATTTTCCACAAGTTTAGCCATCCTGACAGAAAGTTGGTACTGATAGTCATGATCCCCTGAGAATGAATCTTGATGACTTTGGTGAGCCCCTAACTTTTCCTTTATTGACACCAGCAGGTTGACGTTGCTGGTTTTCAGTGAAATTTTTGACAGTGACAGTTTTGGATGGATTGCCATGAAATTTGGTAGGCACATTCATGTCTCTCTCAGACAGAATTGTAATACGTTTTGTGATCACTTAACTTTCAATCCAGCACTATCATCAGGTTAAAATTTAAATTTGTCTGAAACTTTGTTATACGACAAAATATCTGCTAAGCTAATAACAATCCTATCAGCCTTAGCTGTACTTTGCAAATGTTAGCATGCTAACATGCTAAACTAAGGTGAGTATGATAGCATTCAGCTCTGTGCCACTTTCAACCAAAGGAAACCAGTTATTTTGAACAAACAAATAAGTAGTTTTCATACAGACTACAGGCCAGTAAGTAAACATGCAATTTTCTGGAAGGGTTATATTATAGAGGAGATTGTAAGCAGTTTACTATCCATTTGCACTGTATTTTTATTCTCTTCTCTTTTCTATTACCTCTGATTCTTCTCTTTATCGCCATCATGTCTCTCTCTTTCTCTCTTTCTCTCTCTCTCTCTCTCTCTCTCTCTCTCTCTCTCTCTCTCTCTCTCTCTCTCTCTCACACACACACACACACACACACACACACACACACACACACACAAAAACACATACACAGTTTAATTTTTAATTACTTTATTGGCTGCAATAGAAATTGTTGATGCAAAGTAATTTCCATTCAGTCATCCATTTTCTATTTGCTTATCCAGGTCATTTTCTAGTCAGTTAACCAAGGCACAATTTGTTCATTGATTGGAAACAGCATAAGAAGAGAAGCCCAGATGTTACTTTTGTGGGAAGCTCTTCCAGCTTCGTCTGAGGGATCTGGAGTGACAGTTAAGGCCATGGAAGAGATTTAGCCCCACTTGCTGTTCCTGGTTTTCCCTCAGAGCCCCCTCTCAGTAGGCTGGCAACGCTTTTTTACCATTTGCCAGAACTGCCTAAAATGGCTTCTTTTAATCAACATCAAGGTCTTGCTGTTTGCCAACAGATTTCTTTCATTCTTACACTCATGAAGTGTCAGACCAGCCATCCCCATTTCAATCAACGGCAACTTCAATCTAATTTTTGACTACTTGCTGTCACCAATGCAAACAACTAGCAGTGGGACTTATGGATTGTGTCTGTGGGCAGGTTCAAATTCATTCTTTAATGTGGTCGTTGAGATTATTTGCTTTTCGCAATAATGTGGCAAGAGGGGAGAAGGGTGAAGCATGGATAGAGGGCTGGCAAGGGTCGTGTGCTATGGTCAGCTTCAAGTTTCCTAAACATTTTGCCCCGTCGCAGTTGCTCATCTTCATGGAACAAGCAAACAACTACTGAATGGTTTCAGCCATGACGCTGCTGATTCTTTTCCAAAGCCAAACACACTAAACCTCTCCAGGGGAATCAAAGATAATGGTCTGATGAACCCTTAAGGACAACATCATCTGCAAACGTCAGGAATACCAAGCTAATGTCACTGCTGCTAATGTGTAATACAAACACAAAAAAGGAGTCCACCTCGCCTCGCTTGAAGAAACTTGATTGTTCTGACATACTCATACTTTTGCAGCAAATCCCACAGAAATCTCTGGGGAACATTGTCTCAAGCATTTTGCTACACCCCAAAACACATGTAGACAATATTAACAAATCCCCATCTCTGCTGAAATAACTTAAATTGGGTAACATGCTGATCCATTTTTCCAAGACAGAGCCTACATCACTCATAGATGTGTTATTTAACAATCAGCCAGGATTTATGTTATAGCATCCTGATACACGCTTTCCATGGAAGGTTTAGCTATGTAATTCCTTGATCATTACTGAAATTTGGGAATGGCTTTGTCCGCCAATTCAAAGTGCACTACAACAGGCCTGCAGCATCTGTGGATGAACCGCATCGCATCCATTCTCAGTGCCTAGTGCCTCGTTCTTTTATTTGCCCTCACCTCATGTCCCTCTGTTACATCTCCTTTCACTCCTCCCTTTAGGTCCTTTTTTTTGCTGCTCCTCCTCCTCTTTTCCTCTCTCCCCACTCCTCTTTTGTAGCCACCAGCCCTATTAGTCTCCTTTCTCCACTTTGAAACACCTGTATTGTCCTGTTATTACATTTACATTTTAAATTATGTTTACTGGCTCTGCTATTGTGTGTGTGTGTGTGTGTGTGTGTGTGTGTGTGTGTGTGTGTGTGTGTGTGTGTGTGTGTGTGTGTTTCTGTTTGAGTGCGTGGGCGTGTTATGAGATTAAAAGTACCAGTGTACCAGGGTTTTGCACTAAGCACTTGGAATAAACAGCTATCTGTTTTGGATAATGCGCTTTCCAACTTTTTTGACTTGTTTCCAATCATTTATTTTTACAGTGCCTTTTTTCATTTTGCAGGTGCTCACATTCACATGGACTTGTGATGCCGTAGAATACACTTAAAATAAAGTATTGCCAATATGGAGGACCAGGGCCAAAACAACAGTGGCCAAACAGTAGAGAGTTATATCTGTTTCTTTGTGATGTTCATGTGTCACCAAAAAGCGTGTGCTCTAATTATAGAGGTGCACAGAAATACCTGCTCTAGGTTTCTTTGTGCCCCTCTCCTCTGTGTTTTGTGACTTGGCCTCTCTTTTCCTATTGTCTACTCTTCTCAGGTCTGTCAAACCTCGCCACTCATATCTTGTACACCTTCTTCTTTGTTTTATCCTCATCTGAGTTCTATCTTTCGGTGAAACTTTCAATTCTCTTTCTTCTTTTCTGTTCTCCGTCCCCTCTTTTCTCCAGTCACTGCTTTCTCATTTATCTCTATCCTTTGCAACCTCGTATTTGTAATTTCTAACTTCATTTAGACATGCCTCCTTGCCTCCCCTTTCTTAAATTTCAACATCTCCTCATGGCTTGTGTAACCTCTCGCTCTCTGTTCATTTAAGTGAATTTCCTTTTCTCACCTCCTCCCCCTTGTTCTTCATCCATCAGCTCCTGTTTTCTCGCATGTTTTTCTCTGTCCTCTTTCTTCTGTGCTTTCTTTCACCTTGTAAATTCCCGTTAGTCTCACATTTCTGCTTTTCGTCCTATAACCTATTCACTGGTTACTGTCCAACCTGTCTCCTCTGTTACCCTTCATGTATATTATTTTCAGTAACTTAGGCTTTCTTCTTTCAAACGTTTATCACTTTTGTCCTTCTTTCTTCCCTTTCAGTTCAGTCTCATGCCTCATCTCTCTCTCCTCCTCCTCCTCTCTGACCTCTTGTCTCTCCCTCATTCCAATGTCAGACAGCTGGCCAGTCCTCATGAATAATTGAAGAGATGCAGCATACCTCTCGTTTTTTTATCTGTTTCTCTCTCTACTTTTTAGATTTCCCTATTTTATTGTCCTTTTAAACATTGAATGATTTTGTGAAATTAATTTGTCAATATCCTTGCTGTCCTCAACCCTAACCATGTCCTGAAGAAGGGTGCTTTTCTGCGAGTTCTTAGTACATTTGTTAAAGCTGTGATTATTCATTTCTTACCACTTTCTTAGCACAGAAACATGCTTATTGTAAATTAATTTAAACAATTTGTGCAGCATTGTTTCAGAAATCAAAACATATCAAATAACTAAACTAACTAACTACAACTATTTGAAGAAATACATTATATTTCTTCATATTGAATTTGTATGCAAGTATAGGAATAGCATTGTATTATAATGGTATTGTTCAATGAGTCATTTTTTTTTTTTTTAGAGAAAACCAGTTTTCCATATCAATTCATGGTCATCAACACAGGACGGTTAGTTGTAAATGGTCTTTGCTGTTCATTGATATTATTAGATGAGTCGTGCCCATCTGACAAGCATTAAAATAGATTAGTACATTTTTTTGTAAAACAGCTGCTTATTACTGCCAACTTGTGTCCCTTAAATGTGAATTCATTGTCATTTGTACAATATATATATTATTCTGATAATGTAGGTAATTTGATCAGATATTGCTTATCCCCCTGTAGTTGTCATTCATTGTCTTTTTTACATAACTTTAATATAAAAAAATCACTAATGTCTTGAAGTTCTCTTTCATTGACTTCCGCTTTTTCATTGAAATGTATTCAGTTTTCCTCCCAACTTTTATCCAAATGTAGACTGACTTTAGGCAAAACAGAAAAGCCAGTGAAGCTGTTTCACCATATGAACCTTATTTATTGTCTAAGACCTTTTCCCTTAATCCCGCTGAAGTATAGAGGATGAGAAAAAAAACACAAACTTACAAACTTAACCAGGGTGAAAGTGCATTGAAACTTAAGAAAAATGAATTCTCATTTAACTAAAAAGCTTAATAATATAATACTTAATTGGTGTGAGTAGGGCTGCACCTCAATTTTGCTCACGCACCATACATTGAGCTCATAAGTCAGGGTCAGGTGCAGAACATTGAATATAGTATATAGTGCATTATATTCACTGTCCACCATTTAATTTAGGACCCTAAAAAATTCCAACAATTTTGCTGGTGATTATTCTCTTATCTCATATATGTGATAATGTCACACTACATGCATGACTATTTAATCACACTAACTAATAAAGACCACTGGTTGACTACATATTGCTCTACTATAGTCAGTATGATGTGTAGACTAAACAGTCTCCAGGACGACACATTGACAGTGCTTTTGTCTCATCTGACATTCTTCATATTCATTTTTTGCTTTTTTCATTTAACTGTATTCACAGAGACAGAACTTAATTTCTCCAATAATGAGCACTCAATTAAGTCCTTTAACAAGGACTCTTCATATTTTCTTTACCGCTTCTCATATTTTGTTTCTGCCCTTTTCCTTATCTGTGTTTCTTCCTCCCTCCCTCCCTCTATCTACTCAGTATACCTGCGGCATTATTGAAGGGCAGTTACAGTGGCTCTTGTTGCTCTAGGGAGGATGGTAGAACATTGGCTTCCAGGCAGTCTCTTACATCATATCCTTTTTGTCTCAGTGCACCATTTTCACAACATTTTAAAATCGTTCTTTACCACTGCTTTGGTTGCTGTTCATAACAAAATGTGAGCGCAGCTAAAGCTGATGTAAGACTTACCATAGGCAACCAACTCATTGTCTCAGTGGTGATGATTTAAAAGTGTTTTTGAAGATGTGAACTTTGCCGACTTTCTAATACTTCACTATGTGCTCTTCAATATGGCTTTCTGTTGCTTTCCAATCAATCAGTGAACAGACATATTAGTGCATTTTCACTTTTCTTTCCAAACAACGATTTGTTGAATATTCCTTCAGTTAAATACACTTGGGAGGGAGTGGGAGTTGTACCGTACCCAGTGCAAGCACAGTGCTCTGCTTCTGGTCAGTGCCGATCATTATGGGAAGGGAAAATATCACTCATTCCATTCCCTGGTCCACATTTTCCAAGCCAGTGGAACAAATTGCCTTTCAGCTAAAATCTCTTTGAATTACAGCCAGCCTTTGCACCTTGGAGGACAATGCAAAGTGACATCAATATCATACTTTGAACTCTTTGGAAAGTTCTGCTTCATAAAAGGATTTTCTTTTATTCACAGGCAATCGGATGAAGTAATTTAGATCATAGAGTTATTCACACTTCTACAGTATGTTCTGCATTGTATGCTATATTGTATTTTTGATTTTTTTGTGCTGAGGGATTTCACAGCAGTGGTTGTTGCAATCTATTATGCTTTAATCTGCAATTACATGGCAGCATGTTGAAGCACTTTCTTCTAACAATTGTATTTTTGTTAGAGATGTTTTTCTACCTCAAATTGAAATGTATAAGCTCATCTTCCATGCTACATCCATGAACCAACTGCACGTACTGTAACCGAAGGTTATAACAAACAATGTTTGTCTTTGGAAGAGGACATAATCTCTCTATTGGCGTGATATTTACCAGCATTGTAGAAATATATGGTGCACAATAATAACATAATGCACTATAGAACATACCCTTATTCACTAGAAAGGGTGAATACTGTGGATCTGCAATAACAAGAGCTTGAGTTTTGTTACATCATACCTTTGCTTTCCCATGTGCCTGTCTATCTGCTGAATTTTCTTAAGTATGTTATAAATGCTAAGGAGCAAAAAGTTACTACTGTTTGTTTCTGTTTGTTTTTTGTTGTGTTTTTTACGAGTTATTTCTTATTTTCTTACCTCCAGGCTGACTGGTACAACCCTGCCCTCACCGGTGATATCAAATAAGAACTGGCTTCGGATACATTTCACCTCAGATAGCAACCATCGAAGAAAAGGATTCAGTGCTCAATACCAAGGTATATCACAATCTTTCAGTTTTATTACTTATCTGCTCTCTGCCTGCCTTTTATGCATACATGTATGGTATGCTCACACATATTTACAACTAATCCACACATATAAAAACATTAACAAGATAGCATTGGGAATACATGGTAGTTTTTCTTGCAGCATATTTTAGAATAGCAATTATTATGGACAGAAGTCTGGTTTGACTTTCTGGACCTTTCTTGTCATGTGATTGACTGGTTGTATTACTTAATTAGCATATTAGGGTGCATATTAGTGTCCATGTGGCGGCTCAGATTTAATTGACTGCTTCCAACGTAAAACATGGCGATGCAAGACTTGTATATTTTGCTGCGTGTCTAAATTCCTGTCTGTCTCCATCTCTTTTACTATTCATGTTATGCTGTTTCTTTCTTCCTCAGTCTTTGGTCCCTTGCTCTTGCCATTGGTAACTTTCTGTCTGTCTCTTCTGTGTGTGATGTGTGTGTGTGTGTGTGTGTGTGTGTGTGTGTGTGTGTGAGAGAGAGAGAGAGAGAGAGAGAGAGAGAGAGAGAGAGAGAGAGAGATTTGCTTTTCTCAGTAGAATGTAGTTTGGTTGTAGCACTGACTTTGTTGTTATCCTCTGCAATGGTGCTACTTACGATAAAGTAGATGGAATCCATTTAAAGCTGCTCCACTGCTTTGCTCATTTCTCCCCTTTTTCTCCTCTCTTGTCCCTTCTTCTCTGTGTCTTTTAATGTCTTCTCCCTTTCCCCTGTTCTAATTTTCAGTTTCTGCCGCTGTTGCATTTGTTGTAGGTTTGTTATTGGAGGGCGAGCGTGAAGCATTTACTGAATCGCAGAGAAATTGCACTGCTGATGTGTACTGAATGGCAAATGCTGAAAATAATACGCATTTCAATTTGTACAGAAATTTAAGTTTAATACATTATTATCTATAATTAAATTATTAACCTCCATCTCCTCTTCTTTCTGCAGTGAAAAAAGCAATAGAGTTGAAGTCCAGAGGGGTGAAGATGATGCCCAGTAAAGACTCCAGTCACAAAAATGCTGTCTGTAAGTAAAATACTGTCTGCTGTTTGTGTGTTTCAGGTAGTGTACTGTAATTTAGAAAGCCCTTTTTTAAACCAAAGTTGAAAGAAACACACACACACACACACACACACACACACACACACACACACACACACACATTATATATGTACAGAAGGACACACAGCCTGCATCCATCTTTGATGTGGCAAGAGCAGTAACTATCTAGGAGACAAGAATTCAAGAATTAGTGCCGCACTCTTCGTTTTTTTTCATATTTCCTTCAAAGGGTCAGAGGTTCATATGAAATTAGTTCTATATATAAACATTGATGTGTATTTACAGAAGCAAAATGTGTTTATAGAAGTAAATATATTAAAAACACACCCAGTATTTGCAAAGAGATTGTATTTTTATACTACAGTAACAACAGTGAAGTTTTGACTTGCATAAACTATTCTATCAATTTAGTTGTTTTACACACTATACAATGATGATTACTTCTTGGTAATTACTGTAAAACATGCTGAAAGAGCGAACTGAATCAGAATGTAGTATTTGTTATTCTTTTTGTTGTGTCGGCCCCCTTGTACAACCATCATGTTTGAAACCAAGTCATACTCATGAGCCTCTCTTTTGTTGTTATGATGGTTTGAAGAACTTTTCAAGCTGTCCTTTGTCACACACAGTGAACCTCCCTGTGCTGGTGTCATGATGACAATCTGCTACAGTCTATAATAAGCTCAATGCAGCGTCATTTTTATATTCTAACTTTCTGAATTTTTAAGTGGAGTCTGGGGCTTTGGTGTTGGGATTCTTCATGGCCAAAGCTGGAAATGCACCCACTACATCTTATTTGCCTCTCTGGAGGTGTAGCCAAGAATTCTTAAATTGACAGTGTAGTCTACATCAGGTAAAGTCATTGATGGGTACATTTTCACAGCCCACTTCTGAGACATATTGTTAGCCAGTAGTGAAATGCAGTGTACAGAGTTATATTATATTTATGGCAATAGTTGACGGGTAGATGGATTGAATATTACTGTATGGTTGTAGGCTTCTTAGATGCTTGCTGATAACTTACTTCGAAGAACACTTTCCAAAAAGGCGAAGGGTCACAATAGGCTATAAAACTGAAAAGCATCTGTTATGCTATGAAGCTGAAAATACAAAACAGATTAAATACAAACAACAAATAAGTTAAACGTTTGCATTAGGAGGAGTGTTACTATTAGTTTCCACAACAATGGAGCAACGCCAACACACCGCTGCTGTTGAAGCTGACCAGAAACCTGGAGATGGGTCTTCTAGCTCTGCTGTTTCATTTGTACTTGCCTAGTGCAGCTGTCTCGCACCCCAATCTGCTTATTGTGCTGACCTCAGCACGTGTTGCTAGCAGCTAGAGCTGATATAAGTGTCAGAGCGGAACTGGTCCTTGTGAACTTTGGTTTCACATTACAGTATGTGCATCAATCTAAATACAAAATAGAAAATGCTAAAATGGGTAGACAGATATACTGTGGTGGTAGTTAATAAATATAATTCTTTCTGAAGTGATGAACAGGATAGAAATTGTCCTCAGAGCACCTGAAGCAAAGATAAAAAATGCCATGGGCAGATTTATCATATTATTAAACCAATATTTTGATGTGAAGAAAATTGTCTGAAGTTCTGTTGTTATGTTAGAATCTGCACAATGAAAACAAAGACAAAGGCAAAAAAAAATTAATCAAACTTTGTCAGACAAGGTCTCAAGTTTGTTTTAATGCTAATGTGCACAGTAGGTGTCAATTTTGCATTTTATTTTGGAATTCTGGCCATTGAAAGAAACCTCAAGTGGCTGTGTTTCAGCATTTAACTATTTACTCAGTTTCGGCTTTGTGATATCTTCCCACCTGATGAACCATCTTCGCTAGCTACTGATACTATACAGCGAATCAAATCCATCACTTGTTATTTAATAAGTCACATTTCACCTAAGTTGCAGCTAATGGGAATCCAAATAAACTTAAACAATATGTTGACCATGAGGCAATTAAACAATTGAACAATAAATGTGATGAATATTTCTACAAATGTCAGAGTCTTTGCAGCTTGCAGATGCCCTTAAAACAGTATCCGGATCATGTGACTGAGGCTTTTAATTGTCACGGAAGCCCATGCTCATACCTCATCCATTCCTTAGGGTTTAGCTTCATAATAAACCCCTCATCAATAATTCTGCTGATTTACACGCTCAGCCAAGCATGTGCTGGTGCAATTAACATTACTATGTGTGTGAGTGTGAAGAAGAAATTGCGTGTGCTTGTGTGCTTCTCCATGTGTTGTGGCAATTAAGATTAAACTGGTATGCTCTATGTGTATTTGAGTGTGTGCATGCGGATGTGAGGAGTTCCTATGGTAAATCAGTTTATTATTTTTATCAATGATGTAGGGCTCAGTGAAGAGTGCAGACATCTCACACACTTTCGTTTTACTCACGCTTAAACAAACTAAGCATGCACACATAGATACACACAAATACGTAAGCACACTCATACACAAATGTGTTTTCCTGTGAAAGAATTGCCTGAAGTCAGTCTGCTGAGTCCAAAGCTATTGCATTTGCTTGTTACGAGAAGGGCCAGCTTACAAAAACATCTTGTTGTGAAGTAACTCTCTTATCATGGGGGTCTGTGGAGGTTTCTCTTAGGCTGACATGTAAATGTATTAAAAATAATTATAGTATAGCCTTGCAAATGTGATGTTCCGCATGTTTCTTAAATACATATTAATTTGAAAAGCTAAACTCTGACTCCGTAAGCAATGAAGCTCGTCTGCAAAAACTCAGCTACGTAATCTTATGACTTGTTGTTCAGATCTTGTTGCACATTACCCTGTGTGGATTTTATCATGGTGTTAAGTAAAATCACAGCGATCAGCAATGTTCCATATGTGCTTAAAGAATCTCAGAAGTAGCTGTCCCACTTGTAAAATGATCACTGCCCTGTAGCAAACAAGCTTTGTTATCTGTTATCGCAATGCCGAGCCAAATAATGATGATAATGGCTTTTAACTGTGTTGTCCAGGGCTCCCTAAAGCTTTTGAAGCCCTGGACCAAATAAGAAATTTAGTTTCTCACCA
Source organism: Cebidichthys violaceus (assembly GCF_023349555.1). Lineage (NCBI taxonomy): Eukaryota > Metazoa > Chordata > Actinopteri > Perciformes > Stichaeidae > Cebidichthys > Cebidichthys violaceus. The sequence goes on from NW_027176705.1 coordinate 7,004,519, forward strand.
TGGGACCCATGCTTATTAAAACATAGCATTTTTATCGTGGGGATCAAAACTGAGTAAATGTGGGTTTTTCGATTGGGTCGAAGGCTCAGTAAGGTTACCGCAATCATGTAGTTCAGTTAGTCCATCAGGCTGGGAGCCTGATCATTAAAACATTAAAAAGGATAGCCATGGTCCTCTTTTGGTCCCGAACCAGTCTTTGAACAACACTTCTTTACACTGTATGACCCCCAGTAGTAATATAGCTGTATTGCAGATAATTATGCAATATATAATCATTACAAAGAACCAGAGACTGATGATAATGAGTTTTACCTGTCTAGAGAATAGAGTGCTTATGAATCATAATCTAAAAGACTGTCTGTTGCAGCCTCTAGCCTATAGTAAAGCACAGTCTAAATGGACAGACACACATGAGAATATGTTTCAATCAGTTTGAGAACGGTATGTTTTTGAATAATTCTCACACTGACTATTGATTAGAATCTTATGTGATACTTACTGAAGATAGATAGATAGATAGATAGATAGATAGATAGATAGATAGATAGATAGATAGATAGATAGATAGATAGATAGATAGATAGATAGACAAATAGATACTGTAGATAGTCAGAAAAAAACACAGATACAGAAAAATAAAATAGATAGGTATACAGACAGAGAGAGAGAGACAAACAGATATGAAGATAGATAGATAGTTAGATGCACAGAGAGACAGAAAAACAGATAGATAGATGAATAGATAGACATACAGACAGACACACAGATGGTTAGGTATCCAAGGGATACACCAATGTAAAATATGTAGAGAATGTAAAATGGTTCAAATTAAAGCAGCCCATCTTGCAGTTGTCCTCTCACAGCGGCAACATTAGCTTACTGCTGAGGATGTGTCATAATTATAGAGAGACAGAAAGATTGTGATTAAGGAGTTTTACTCCCTAGACAATGACCTAGAACTGTAATGAATCATTATTGTGAGAGTGTGATTTATAATCAGTGTTTTCTTCAGAATTGTCTGGCAAGGTAGTTCTGGGCCGCAAATTACTTAAATGAAAACGATGTGACCACTTGAAACAAGGAAAGCAAATACATTTGGGAAAACCTCACAGTAATGCAGACTGTGCAAATATTATTTTATACTGTGTTTCATTACACGTGGCTTTGACTCAGCATCACAACAAGTGTATTTATATGGATACATCTTGTGGGCTCAACAAAATGATGCTGGGAAGATGGCTGCAGTCTTCAGCTCTCGGCTTGATTGACCTGTGTGCACAAGAACATGGAGAAGAGAGAGAGGGCTGAGTGGATAAGAGGCAACAAGGAGAGCAGAGGAGAGCATATCAACAAACTGCACTTCACACATTTCTCTCTTCATCCAGCCGGCTTCTGAAGAGCACCTCAAAGACTCTTACCTGAAACAGATGTCAGCTGATCTCACACACACACACACACACACACGCACACACGCACGCACGCACGCATGCACGCACACACACACACACACACACACACACACACACACACACACACACACACACACATACACACACACACACACACACACACATACACTCAAAATACTCTCCCACGCTCTTCCTGCCTCCCTCTTTCTTTTTGCACCCTCTGTCATTGACTGTTCGACCACAGTGTCTTTTTTAATGGTTCATCTGTCTGTTGGTATAATAACTAATCTTTTGTGCTACACAGTTTGCATTCTCAATGCATCCGTCTTTAGTTTGCCCTCTAAACACGTGTTTTTTAATTTTTCTCCAATTCCCTGAGCCAGTGGTTTGTAACTCTTTCCCATGGGAACGTCAACAATAGTTTGTTACAACAAACAAACAAAGCTAACATCAAAAAAGACTGTAATACCGGTTTTCTTATTTTATTACATTTTTACGTAATAAGCGAATAACAGAAATCCGACGAATAAATCAACAAGTGAACGAACAGAAAATGGTCAAAAAAAAGAGAGAAAACAGAAACAGAAATAGTAATTTAACACACACCCTCTGAGCAACGACATGTATTTTTTTCATGCAATCTAAAATGAAACCCAAGACAACAAAATGACACATGAAGACAATCTTGTTGTCTTGTTGAGAATTTGGATGATGGCATTAGCACAGTAGTAGAAAAGGCACTCAGATCAGCACTATACATAGGTATTGTACATAATAACTTTATCTGCAAAGTAACTACATTTGTTAAATACTAATAATTAAAGTATAAAATTGAACAAAAGGAAATATTAAAGTAAAGAACAGATATAGATACATCTCACTACTGCAGCAGCCACATAGTCTTTATGTTGGTTACCAAGGAATTCATATTTTTCAGACAGTTACATTTTCTAAGGCGTGAGTGCATAGTGAATAGTTGAGGACAGGAGGAACCGAGTCATTTAATGAGTTCAAACCCTGTCTATAGGAGTGGGCGGCTGACGCCAAGAGTCTACTAGACATCAGAAATGCCAAACATATACTCATATTGGCATCAATGAGAAAATGAATCACTTTTTCCAAATTCCTAAAAAGTTGACTGTTAGATATGAAAGGTTTGCTGAAGACACTTTGATGATATGGGAATTATATTATGCATCATAAGCTTGTGTTTAGGCGTTGAATGGTCTTTTAAGTGCAAATGTGGGATTAAGTCAGTTTGAGGATTTTTGACAAGCCCATCAATATTGCCAGATATTTGGCAGCTATTTTTCTATAACAATCTCATGTTGTTTGCATGAGCTGGATTTGTTTCGGCAATATGAACCTTTGTATTTGATGCCAATGAAAGCCATTTGAACATTTTGTGAGAGAAAAAGGATGAGAGTGTAACAGAGAAAGTGTCTTTTTATAGGGTGTTTGTGTGGTGATTTTTGGACAGAACATCACAAACACAGCAGAGCAACAAGACAGCTTGTTCTGTTTGCATCATATCTCACGCAAACATGCATAAACAGCGTCCATACGCTCACAACCCCTCAGCAAAAATCACACAAACACACCAAATCATTCATCCATCTTTTATGCTGGGATGCACTCCTTTGTAAATTGCAGCTAATGTGTACTAGAGAGTGAAATGCGGGGTGAGCAAGCTGAGATTACAAAAGTAGAGAGAAGGACTGAGTGGGAGCAGATGTGGATGACAGGAAGAGAGAGGCTAGAGAAAAAGATACTAGTAGCGATGGACAGAAAGAAAAAGAGATACTAAGAGGTCAGATATAGCTCCTTCTCCAGGATATTCTCTTTTCTTTCCCTTTTTGCTTTTGTAGTCCCTGTTCAGCATTCTCCTTATTTCCATTTTATTCATTCTCTCTTTCCTTTCACTTTATATTTTATTTTTTTGCTAACCACCATTATTCATCCACAGAGTTCCATTAAGACAGAGCTGGTTTAAACTGGTTTCTGTCATGTTGTCTGGTCTCATTTACATTTACATTACGTTTTAGGCATGCAGCAGATGCTCCCAGCCACAGCGAAGACTAAAACCGATGAAAGATCCCAAATATGAGCTGGACAAAAATTAGCATGTGTTTTGGTTGTGCTTTTTTTAGATCAGTTGTGATCATGCAGATAGATGAGAAAAACTAATTACTGCAGAACATTTATTTTGCCATATTATCTTTTTGAAAAATATTTAGTTTCTATGTTTCTTTTGTGACAATTTCTCCCTTGGGAGATCTTTGTGTAATTGCACACTACATTTCTGGATTTGCTTAGGAGTAGTTCACAACATTTTAGATATTCTAAAAACTAAGATAACGTTTATTATTATGTAAGAGAGGCACAACATGATTGCTTAATATTATATTTAATTTCTGCCAATAAATCCCACTAAATGCTACACACTGTTCTTTAAAGTAGAAACTGAAATGTGACAATGTAAAAATACCCAGTTCAAAGTTGAAGTCCTCCATTCAATATTTTAATTAAAAGTATAGTATTATGGGCAATGTATTTGAGTATCATCATTTAAAAAGTTATCATTATTGAGGCAGAATGGCTCCTGTCATTACATTTTTATGTCAAAATAATTAAAATGTAGAAAAATAGCATTTAATGTTTAAGTATGTAAGCATTTAAATGGAAATGCTAAAGGTAAAAGAAAGACAAGTACAGAATCTAGAAAATTACAGTGCAAGTATACATGAATAAAGTATGTGAACTTAGTTACTTTCAAACACTGCAAATGTTCTTGTTCTTTATTCGCAAAGAGCAATCAGTCAAATGTCTCACCTCATGACATCTGGCAGAGTGAATTTGAGCTCTGTTCAGGGACAAGCTAAAGTTCAAACGATGGGCTAAAGCTGTTCACAGTTTTCTACAGATGTCAACGCCTCACAACTGAAGGCTTTTTGAATGCATCTTGACCTGGGCCTTGTCAGGCTAACGCTACTCTACTCGCAGTAACATTAGCACTTTGTGGTGAAAAAAAAAACATTATGAAGAATGAAACATAGGCTAAAGAAACACTTAACAAATGTAAGTTGATTCATTTTGTGGAGAAGAAAATAGTTTTATCTATTCACTACTTATCTTAAGAGTTAGCTAACAGGTAATGTTAGTACTGTAAGGTTAGCTAGCTCAAACCCTGGTCGTTTGGTTGATTGTTCATGACATGCTAGGTTTGCACAATGTTTAACATGACCTGAACAGCCTTTCATGATACTTTATGAAGTCACGTTACATGCAAAAAGATCTTTATTGATATGGTGAATGGAAGCATTTTTTGTGTTTTATTCTTTTTAGTTTAGGAATTGACAACTTTCATCATTTTGGCAGATATTTTATCTACTTTTGTAGTGGGCCAGAGACATTTGAGATCTGTCTATTTTGTGTTGGATGATCTCTATAGACTGATAACTTACTGATCATAATCTGGGTATATTGCTGCTCTTTGATGATTTTTTTTTATCGTTATATCTCTTCTATTATGATTACATCTACCAGGTAGAAAAATAACCACAAAAGGGAGAGGCCTTGTTTTCACATCGAGGCGTGAGTTTTTCTCAGACATGTTCCTGTCAACTGAGAATATATCTATATTAATATTCAAAGGATGACTGCATGCCTCATTTTATGAACTCTCACTACCATTAGGGGTGTAACAGTTCACAAAATTCTCGGTTCGGTTCAATACGACACGGTGCCACGGTTCGGTACATTTTCAGTACAGCAAAAAAGCAGAAATGCCAGAGAAATTTCCTTGATTTTAAAATATTTGTATTCATTAATTAAAACTAATATCATAAAGTATGTTTGTTTTTTTACTTTGAACAATGATGTATTAATGTGTGTACAGGAAGCTGCAGCAACTCCTGTTTTGTCTTCAACACATGGGCTGCTGCTGTGCTTCAGTGAAAGAAGGTCACAATCTCTCTGATCTTTGATAGGAGGCCAGAGATCTGCTGCACTGCCGTTGCTTTCTGAGATGCTAGATTAATGACATCAGCAAAGCATCCTATTTGTGTCGTTACAGTCAGGTCGCTTTGTGTAGCCTGTGATGTCCGGCCGTCTGTTGTGGGCTGTGAAGGAGTAGTGTCACGGGGCTCAATAACATTAAGCATGTTCGTACAGCCTGGTTTTTCCACTCCAGAGTAGGGTCTCATATCCGCGACTATAAATGTACTAATCGCCGCTTTAGCCTTGTTCGAATCAGTGGCGAGTAGCTGCCTAAACGCTGCGGGGAGAGTTTGTAGCGTGTGTGCTGCTGTTGGTTTTCCTGCTAAGCTAGTTTAGCATAGCGGGCATCCCAGAACAAACGTGCCTCAGTTTAATTTAATTTAATTTAATTTAAGCTTTTAGTATTATTTATTATTTAAACAAATTGTTCCGTTTGTAATGCGTACCGAACCGAAAGCATCGCACCAAACAGTTCAATACAAATACGTGTATTACACCTCTACCTACCATGTATGTTTCCTTTTTTTCAGTGAGTCAAAGCGGTCTTGCTGGTGATGTATGTCCAGATCCTGGAGTTCCAGAAAATGGAAAGAGGATGGGCTCAACCTTCCAGTAAGTTCTCTTTATTCCAGACTTAATTGCTCTCACTCACTCCAAATGAAAGTTCATCATATTAGGTCAAATCAAGTATATTAAAAACACCCACGAGTGCCTTGGGTATTGTTGATCTTTTGTCCGGCACATAGATTATTATCGCATGTGTGTCAGACATGTAGAAACTAGACTGCATAAATTATGTAACTCAAACGTCTTTTTACTACAACAGATTATGTTTGCAGACCTGGCACAATTCAAAAATCATTTGCATAACATGGGAGAAGAGGAATATTTGCTCCATTTATGTGTACTTTGTGCTTCGTTTGCTTCTTGCCAACATAGTATATTTGATAATCAAAAGGAACAGAAGAACTCATGGTGGACTATTATTTTTGACTGATCAACTGTTAACTAAAACTATTGAGCCTTGCTGCTGGCTGAACAGAGTTTAGTGCAAAAACACAGTACAACTAAGTTTACTAAAGTAGAGTTGGTGCCCCTCCCACCCTGCTGTGGCTTTACAAAAAACTTGTCTGTGCAACATATATGATAGACAATGGGTGCAGTAGGGGACACAGGTATGCTAAAACTTGGTGAGCTTAGTTTAGATCTTCAGATACCATGTTGTGTTGAGTTGTCTCCTCTCCTTCAATCATGGACATCCTTTCACTCCCACACTGAGGGTGAATGCCACTCTGCCCCTCCTCTGGTCCCAGAAATGGTCCAATAAGCATGCAACTTTCTCAAAAACGTTCCCCATCGTTTTCCTGGAGACTGAAGTGTTGTGTTTTGTGGTTCATGTATCATCATGAATAATTTCTTTCTGTTGGGGACCTGTTGTTACAGCTCAGGCTTTTTTTACTGGCTTGTAATAAACATATTCACATTCACAGTCTTCTAGATCCTCCTGAAGGGGGAAGCTGTGCAGTGCTCGTCAGACCAGCCCCACATCCGCCAACCTGTTTCACTTCTAGGAAAGCAAATTACTAGCTGCTACAGTTTCGACCTGCAGATAGAGATATACAAAAACACAAAAAAAGACAAAACCACCTGCTTTTTTTTAAAGAACACTTTCACCTGTAACTGTCTGTCCAGAACAGCAGGTCTGACATTAGCCATATGTTTAGTGTGTTTTGCGTTGTTCTCCGGGTGTCCTTGTTTCTGCATTTTATCATCATTAGTTGCTCTTCTGTACAGAGGCACACGGTTAACCATACATATTTATCAATGTACTTTACTAATCACCTTCCAGTTTTATAAGTGTCCTTACTCATAGAGGGGGTGTACACAGAGAATGTGAAGGAATGTTTCGGAAGTAGGATCTTGGCTAAGACAAGGACTTGGTGGTCACAGAGATCATTAAATGATTCACTCCATGGTGTCTGCCATCTTATCTGAAGAAAGGAAGACACATCATTTTATTTAATCAGGAGTGAGCAACTATAATGATCACTTCTCCCCATGACTCATCCTTTTAGCATCAGTGGTAGCTAAATTGCTCTTAAGTTTCTTTTGCGATTATGAGGGAATCAAGACAGGCATCCCTTTTTTTACCTTTTTCTAGGGCTATTTTCAGTCCAAAAAACTTTTAAAACGATAATCATCTTTTAATCTCCAGCTCCTGGTGCTCTTCTTTACCATTAGCAACTTTGGCTGCACAAACTCTGTAGGACTATTAGCGGAGCTGTCTGAGTTCATTACCTCTGTGTGTGTGCGTGTTTGTGTGTTTATCTGTGAGTGAGTATATGTGTAAGTGTGCATGCATGTGGGCATGGATGTGTTTAGTGTGTGTTACAGGTTTGTATCTAATCATCATTAAGCAATGAGATGCAGGAGCTGGAACAGAGTTGTGGTGTAATGAGGTAAAACAGGAGAAATGGAAGGAGAGCAAACCTGCAAAGAAAACTCAAGACGTGCGAGATGGCAGTCACTTAGTGTGTCACGGCGGTTTTGATTCACAGACAACCACATACACAACTGTGATAAAGGTTTTAGTTATTTTCAAGGAAATAGCAACAAAGTTTTCTTTCATGTAATTGTAAATTTCACAGTGAGCGGCTGGATGGGAGGTATTTTCAGTGTCATCAGCAGCGCCGAAGTAGCAGAAGCTGTAAAGTGAATGACCCAACTCCCTGTGACAAAGGCACAGACAAGAGAGATTTGGCCAGGCAGTACGACTCTACAGTGTTAAACAACAGGGTGGAGCCACTGAACAACCAGAACCCTATGTAGCGAATGTTTGGCCAGGTGTTAGACTGCGGTGTGTATCAGCGGGGAGGAGACATTAAGCTTTAAAGACAAGATACCATGCAGACATCCACTCAAATGGCTGAATGTCCCTCTCACTAGTTAGACAGCGGGGTGTTGGAGGGAATGAGAAAACAAGAATGATGAGAGAGGAGGCGAGAGGAATGGAGAAAAGAAAGAAGAACAGCGCAAAGGAAAGCAGACAACAAGACAAAGGCATCACTGAAAAAAAATAAAGGGTCTTACAGAAAGAGAGGAATTATAGGTCCTAATTGGACAATCTTTGAAAACGTTTGGCTTATAAAAGCCACTGTCTCATTAATATCATGGCCATCATTCATACATAATTTCTGCAATTACTTTGCTTCCCAGTTCTCTTAAGACATAACCAGCAATGTAAGAGGTCTGTACATTACCACAACATCACCGTTATGAAGCAGTGAGCACTAGAATCAACGATACTGTTATTACTTTATTGACAAGTGTTGTTACTGTTGTGCCCCCTTAAATAGAATTGGATCCAGCGTCCAGTTCAGTTGTGATGACAGCTATGTACTACAAGGATCTAAAAGTATCACCTGTCAACGAGTCACTGACACACTGGCTGCTTGGAGTGACCACAGACCCATCTGCAGAAGTAAGTTTCACCTGTCATTCCCTATTTTTGCTTGAAATGTATTGCACTGATCACACATCCATGGAATAAGACAAATAACAGATTTGTATTCATATTCATATTGCATTAAAACTATCTCAGCATTCTTTCAGTGCTAGTATGTTATGATATTTACTTAAGTATTCAAAATCAAAGTAGTTAAAAGTTGTTTTAGTTTTCCGTAGACATCCAAAGACTATATTTACATGGTACATTTGCACACACTATCATACATATTCATACTGATGGTGGCAGAGCCATCAAGCAAGGTGCTGACCTACTTATCTGGGATTCAGTGTTATGCTTAAGGACAGTTCAGCATGCTATTAAATGGAGCCAGGAGTTTAACCACCAACCCTTATGACTGCCTTTAATCATCCCAGAGGTCCAAGGGTTAAAAAAACATGATGGCCTTGCTTTAGGCTATGTAGCACTGAAACTAGATTTTAATATTCACAATGAAGCAAATAGAAGCAAATATGCTTGTAATAGTTCTTTGATAACAGTGTGGAGTTCCATGGCAGGAATGTGTAAGCTACATTAGAGTTTGGCCACACAGACAACACGTGTTACAATACAGTACAATAAATCCATTGTTAGTTTTTGTTTCTTCAGGGGATTTGTTGATGATAATAAAAAGATAAAATAAGGCCAACCTATAATATTATACTTAATGCTGCCTGAGATCCCCAGACTGTTGTTCCAAAGCCACAAATATAGCAAAGGCCTGTTCACCTTCAGTCATTAAACTGGACAATGAAACAGTCACAAGGTTCCTTTCTCATTCTCTGGCAAGGAATCCAGAGCAGAGCTGAGAGCCAGGCCCTGCAAAGCCCTAAAACTAATCAATAAAACTACTAAACCAATATGTTATGTATATATAGCATGATGCAGTACCTACGTTTGACTTAATTCATGGTAAATGCCTCTGATTATTTTCACTGTATTGTATAACTGCTGAGATTTTGCATACCCTTTTCAATGCTGCAATACTTTTGTCTCGTTCCAGACCTCTGAATCTGCCCAAATCTCCCACTTTTTCAGCATTTAATTTGGTCTAATGTGTTGTTCACAGTAACACAAATAACAACTCTTAAATGGGCATATTTCTTACAGCCCCTAGCAACTGCTACCTCAGCTTGTGTGCACTGAAAATGACAAAAATGGATGTCTGCACAATCCAGATACCCATTCATAAAGCATTAAATATTATAATATATCTGTTTAGACTGAATTTTCTCAATATTTATCTGGGTATGTTATTTTGCTGGTATTTGTTAATGCAGAGGCACTAAAGGTTTACAATAACTGAAACATAATGAATAATATCAATGTGATTTACATTTTGTTGTGTTGATGTGTTCAAATCATGATTCACTTTCTGACTGGCTGAGTGACTAAATAAATAATATAAGTTTGAGTGGCAGAGCAATGATGCAGGGGCTCTCACTGCCCACATGTTTACTGACAATACCATGTGGGGTGTATTGCCCCACAATAAAAAGGCAGACAGATAGCATACACACACTTATATTGACGGCAAGTATCCAAAGGACAATGTCACACACACACACGTCATAGCTGCAGCAGTATTTGCCTTGAGCTGTGTGTGTGTTTGACAGACAGGAAGTCCCAGTGCTCAGACACACACTATAGGGTCCTTGTCACATTGTATTATAGTGTAAGTGTGTGTGTGTGTGTGTGTGTGTGTGTGTGTGTGTCTTAAACCCTGTGCATGTCTTTTTGTTTGTTTAGGCATGACTGTGTGTGTGTGTGTGTGTGTGTGTGTGTGTGTGTGTGTGTGCATGTGTGTGTGTGCATGTGCGTGCGTGTGCCTGTTTTGTGTCTGTGACTGCAGGAATCTGAGTTCATGATATTGGCTACTTTTGTCAGTAAGAGACAGTAGTGATGAAGACTGCAGTGAGACATTGAGAGAGATGGAAGGACATGTGGATATTATTTTCACAATTAGCTTGCTTGCAAAGCTTCGGTGAAAGGTTCATTTTACCGTTCATATTTTCATGCAATAATTACACTTTTTTTATTGGTTAGATGACCTTGAACCCAGGACTGTTAGATAGATATTTGGTGCAGTACATGTTAAGAAGAGAGTAGTTGCTCAGTATGCATTATATTTCATGTTCCTTCAATGAAGTCATATGCAGAAAATATGTATGGTAGTTTTAAACAACAATTTGTTTTTCTTACTTTCAAAGTAAAAAGGGTACTTTTTAAGGGAAAATCTGAATTTAAAAGGTGAATTTTCAGTCACAACACAATATAGTAACAGCTGGAAACTGTACATTCAGAATAATATGTTCAACAGTGATTTCTGTTTTGATATGTTTCATAAAAATTGCTGTAATTATGGAGAAGAATAAACACAAAGAGCAAAAAAGCGAGAGCAAGGAAGAGAAAAAGAAAGACGAACAGAAAAGAGGCAGTCAGACGCAAACAGGCAGGCAGAGGTTAAATATTGCTGTACTGCTCTGGTGTATTGTGTTATCTGATGTGATCACTCTCCTGGGATTCAAACCCATGAGCTTCTCTCATTCTCTACTGAGACTTTAATGTTAATTAGAAGCTGGTCTCTGGGATGAATCGCCATGAATGTGTTTCTGTGTGTCCGTGTGCGTGTGTGTGCGTGTACCTGTGTGTATCACAGTGTGTTTCGGCTTTCTTTTCTAATTAACAGGCAGATCAGTCATCAGAGGTCCTCCTCTCTCTCCCTCTCTCTCTTGGTATTTTCAGTGCCTCTGAATCTTCCTTGCCTCTTGCCCTTCCTCCTTCAATTTCTTTTCTTTCCCTTTCTCAGATTATTATCTTTCACCCTCTCTATTTTATTTCCGTCTCTTTCTAACCTCTCCCTCAACTCTCTCCACTTTGTCTATCAACCTGCCTGTTGTGTCTTTGCAAACTTCCACCCATCTCTCTCTAAATCCTCACCCTCACTATAATTCAGTATTATTTGTATGTCCTTATTTGTCTTAAATGTTATTTCCTCTATGGCATTGCCATTCCCTCTCTCTAATGGCAGTGATCACCTCTAGCTAACTAATTATGATAGATAAATGGCAAATATATGAGCAGATAAAACTTCCTCTGCAATGGTGACAGTGCTTGTTGACTGAAAATGTCAAGTAAACTATTTAATATTACTGTAATAGAGAGAGAGGGGTTTTAAGAGTACTTTTGACTTTTTTTCTTGCCAAATATCTCTTTAAGGCAATATAACATTTTATGACTTCATGGGGTACTGAAAGCAAAATATATTACTTGCAGTATTACACAGGACAAAATCAATATGGATAAAATAGAGCATTTGGAAGGATATTATGAAAAATGCTTTTCATAATGGAGATCTGCAGGCTCTTTAGGGGCAAAGGTATATACTGAAGGTTTTAGCAGCAGAGTTTGGGGCAATTTTTACCTGGAACATTTCTAAAAATAAATGACTGTTTTTCCATAGTGAAATGACTTGTTATACAATGTAGGACAGACATACTGTACTTTGACCCCCAACTATAAATCCAAGTGATTTTGGTGATCCCCAGCCCATATGATTAGCCTTTGCCATCACAACAGCTTTAGGCTCCCCTAAATTGTCATTATAAAAATAATGAATAATGTTTTGGGATATTATTAGAACATTATCTTCTAGAGAGAAGCCTCCAGTTTTTGAGGTAACTATGATGTTTGATTCTGGTTTGTTGTTTTTGAATTTATTGTTCTTTTTTTTTGGGGGGGGGGGGGTGATTGTGACCTTCCAGAATTTGAACATCATGAGGAAACAGTGTCTTTCAGTGTCCAACACACAAATGAATGTGGATGTATGGAAAACGAATGAAAGAAAAAGTCTTCAGACCACAGCCCAAAGCACTTATTTTTCCCTCCATTGCACAAAGCTGTATGTTTTGTACTTATACCAAGTTATGCATTTGTATGTTAACGATGCAAAAGGTTTCTGAAAGGCAGCACTCCTGTAGACAGTAGATTTGTGGAGCTAATGATATGCCATTTTTGGTAATTGGATCTACTTTCTAGAATACATTGTTTTCCTTTCCTCAAACTGCAGCATGAATATACAGCATGTGATTCTTTCATTTCTACATCGTCACAATATTGCAATTTCAACCACTCTTTTTGTACATAGAAAGTAACATTTTTCAACCATTGTCTTGTTTTTGTAGTTCTGGTGTTTACCACTTTCACTCATGATGTCATAACAGTTTGCAGAGATACTGTATGTTCTGATTCACCCCACTGACCCTACTATAATTACCCAAGTTTTTGTGTGCACACTGTATGTCAGGTACAGTATTCACCTTCACGTTCAGTGTTTTAGACAATGAAGTAAAAAAATTTAATTTGTATCACTATCATAGGTGAGAGGGATGAGTAACGCATTAATGGAAACATGACCTTAATGATAAAAAAAGACATTTGATGATAAAGACGCACTTCATAAATGGTAACAGCCCACTCCTAAAGAGAAGTGTTTTATCTCTGACTCACTGATGTGAATGAATGAAAGGCTTCACATCCGTGTTTTACTGATGATTTGTAAAAATATTAGTAAAATTTAAGAAAAACTGTGATTAGATTTAAGTAGCCAAGTGGAGAAGTAGAATAAGTAAGTTTAATCTCATTAGCAATCAGTGTTTGTGGAAAACACCTGTGAAATACTTGTGAAAAGAAGACTTTGAAATTGACTGTGAATGATTTCATTGCAGGGAATTTTTCAAATATTTGATTTACTAATGTCCCACAGTTTCAGCTTTGGCTATATTGAACCTTAATTCCTCTGTCAGTGCCACATCCTCTCTCTGTTGTTTCTCTTTGTAAGGTAAAAGGACATTTGCAATCTGAGGGCATAACTTTGATTATCCCATAAATCTTTTTTAAAACAATGTCGCTCTGTCTCTCTCTCTTGTGCTTTCTTCCTTTGTAGCTCGTACCTGTGGCAGCAATCTAAGGGGGCCCAAAGGGGTCATAACTTCTCCTAACTACCCAGTTCAATATGAGAACAACGCACACTGTGTGTGGGTCATCACTGCAATGGAGCCTGGGAAGGTGAGCTCATATTCATTATTTTATCCACCCCGCCTTTATTTCACCTGGCATTTTGATCAAAAAATGTCATTGGAATCTGACATGAGGAAAATAAATCCTTGACACCTTAAATTTACTTGCATTATACCGTCTAATATAGGGGTCCGTGCTTTTGAGACAATTCACTTGTTGTGTTGGTAAGCATTGTTTGGCCAATAGTACTGAGTTTGGTGATCAGTCTGTGTTAACCACCGCTTTAATTTCAATTTCATTGGTTAATAATATTCAATATCGCCAATTCAAAAGATTGTACTGGTTGTCATTTAAGATAGCTAAGTAGATCCATAACATAGTGATGAGGAGAGGCAAAAACAGAGCATGAATTGCTGTAAAAAGCTGTAAGATAGACTATAAACAACTTCCACAAATATTCACTTTTGTTGTCCAATGTTGAGAAAGTTGAATGGCTGCTGTTTTAGACTTCCTTTTTGTTTTCCTGCTTGATGACTGAATTCAGCTGATATTGCTGAGCTCACCACACCTCCCCAATTGTGTGAAGGTAACTTTGTTTTTGAGTCATTAATGTATAGAAATGAATAATTCATATACCTGCAGTGCAACATCTCAGGTATCTCTAGTATAATCTTTTGTGGTATTATTTCTCTTCATGTGTCATCACATAACCTGTCTTCACTGTCTTCTCCACTTTCCCAGCTCCTGTACCCTCAGCTCTCTGCTCTCTCCTTCTGCTTGCCTCTCATTTCCTGCTAACATCTCTGTTCTTTATTCTCTACTTCTCTCTCCTCACCTCTCTCCCTCATATACTCTACTCTGCTCTCTCATCTACTTTCTCATCTACTTCTCCCTGTATCATCTTCTTTCCTCCTTTCACTTTGATATGTCTAAAATGTTAAGTTTGAAGATGGTGAGAGAGAAGAGCAAAAATAGATCAAGATGGCACTGAGCTCATTGAAAACTACAGAGAAGAAGAGAGAGAGAGAAAGTATAGAGGAGAAAAACCGGGCTGAATGTTCAGCTTGCAACTTTACTATGCAAAAGTGAATCCAGGAAGAAAGAAAAGGAAAGAGACTGAATGTCCAAGCAGGCACTTGACATGTGGCATTGAAGTTTTCTCTAAAGGTGGATGTAAATGGAGTCGACTCACTTCTGAGGCTCTGAGGGAGTAGGATGGAGAAATGGTGAGATGCAATTAAGTAAAGAAAGAAAAAAGGGGGAGAGAGAAATGGACTTTTTGCTCTCACCTCTGTCTCTCTGACCTTGATAGAGAGACATGAGAACAAATAGTTACTGTATGACAAATATTTTACACAAGTGTTATTTTAAGCCTGTGTACTTATCCATGAGACTCTAATGTCTTTTTATTTTGACAGAACTTTGCAGCCATTGTCACCTGTCCTTATTTAAGTCTCTTACAGTCCCAAAAAAAGTTTCATAATGACATATGTGCCACATATTATTGGTGATTATGCTTGGTGTCAGATGATAGATTACAAGCCATCCTTGTGTCGTGTGTGTGTGTGTGTGTGTGTGTGTGTGTGTGTGTGTGTGTGTGTGTGTGTGTGTTGCTTGGTATTTAAAATAGAATCCAAAACAGTAGAGTATAATAGATTTAAGTAGACTTAGCTTATAACAGATGAATGTCTGTCATCTGTTGTGTGTACTGCCTGTGTGTGCGTGCTTGCTTACTTGAGGTTTGAGAGCTCTTTAGGAATGTGCTATAATGACAGATTATCAGCTACTACAGCTGCTGGCATTTGCAGAATGTCACTATCTGCATACACAGAGGGAGAGACAACAGGATAAAGACAGTAATAGACTAGACTGCAGTAGAATAGAATAGAAAACAATAGAACATGTTCTAAATTAATGACACAGTAATGAAAAATAATAATAAAGTCCAGTCTATCTACTATACTAAGACATCAGTGCACTGTATACAATATATACTCATGTGCTGAATAATTGTTTCCCTTTCTTAAAAGAAAAATTGAATGCACAATGTATAATCCTCCTTATTCCACCACTTAGTGGAGTGATCCAGCATGGCATGATGCTACGCATGTGTGCTCCTAATCTGCCTGTTGTTGATCAGGCAGACACTGGACGGTTTATTGATTTTGTGCGTTGGGTTAACTCACACTACACATTTCAATCTGTCTTTCTGCGTGGCTTTTAACACTAAGCGTAAGCACGGTAGCCGTGGTTGGTTATGTACAGTGGCGATTTCAAACAAGATATACAAACAAGTCGGTATTGCTCTCTTTACTGAAAAGACGACAACCAAAAACATTGACTTGCACAAAATTATTTATTATTATTGAAAATTAACGATGAAATGTAAAGGAAAATGTAATTTAGGCTACAGCCTATTAGATTCCACCACTTATTCATGTAAGTCCAGTAAACTCCTTGTGCAGACACCTTACTTAACTTCAACTTGGTTTTGTTAACCTCCTTGACAAGCACATCATCCTTAATTTAAAGACATACTTTATGTATACCTGCTGGATCATCGATCTTTAATCATAATTTAATTTGTCTGTACAGGGAATGAGACAAATTATTAAACACATCACTCAGAATCTTAAGTGTAAGTTCCAGATAAATAAAAATATGTTTTCATGTGGTTTTTGTGGCCAGTTAGAGATAAAGTGCTAAAGGTTCAGGGAGCGAACATGATATTTAAACAAAGTAAATAAGATGAATAACAGTTATATTTCTTTACCTTTCTTTTTTCTCGGATTCCATCTTCATCTCTTTGTCTCCTCTCCTCCCCTTCTTTATTGCCTTTCTCTCTCGCTCAGCCTCTGACTGACTATTATTCCAGATGACTTCTTTCATCAATAACATGTTATACAAAATTGAGACAGAGACAAATGTTTTTATTGAAGTGTGGGGGCCTTTTCTTTCCTTCTTTGTGTAGGTTTACACAAGTTTCAATAGCCAATATTACATATTGGCTGCTTGTGTGTCTGTTGTCATTCTGTTAAGTTCTGAATAAAAGCAGCACAATCAATATGGTTTGTAATGGTCTGACAGCCTGTCAGAAAAAGCCACGAGTGTACTTCTATTTGTGTGTGTGCCTGTGTTATTATTTTGTTAGTTTGCGAACAGGCACATGGTTGTGTGTGATTTTATGAATATCGACTGTGTTTTCTTTCTGCCAACTTAATTGCTAACTGCCAGAGGTTGTGAAAAATATGCTGTCAGGAAAATTTGTCCACACAGAAGAAAAAAGGACTTAGCACTGTGTTTCTGTCTATATGTGTGTGTTTCTGTATGTGTCAGTCATTTGATTCATCAGTATGAAACAGATAATTATTCCGTTCAAGTCTGAACCATGCCTGACTGCTCACACACATCCACCCTTAAACGCATCATCACACACGCCCATTAGGCCTCTAATCACTGCTGTCTTTTTCCTAATGAATTCATATTAGTGTGCGTGGTGTGTGTGCCAGTGTGTTATTATGGAATTGGATGTTGGGTCATTTTCATGCATGGATCATCATCATCATCACTTTAGTTTTGGCAGGACCCATTCTATGACATTCTATCAGATTCTGTTAAATTTTACTTGATACAGAAATTGAGGCCAGAATATGTTAAAGTCCAGTCTCATTCTACAACCGATCATTGTTTCGCAACATGACTGCACAATTGCTCAGGATGAAGACATTAATACCCAATATTCAATGCATTATCATCATGGTATGAGTGTAAAAAACACTTTTATTTTTGTAACTCTGGCCATTTTTCCATGGTTTATGGCATTTTTGTTAGCTACAACACTTTGATTTGGCTATTACTAGGTCCAACAGGGTAACAAGTACAAGCAGACAGATTGTCATTCATTTTGTAAATTCTGTAAATTATCAGTTTTGCCAGATTAGTTTCCATCTTTTTTGGAGGTAAAAGTGATTACATCAGAAATGTAGCAAACGTCTACAGTAGATTAAGTTAGGTTGATCTGCAAACTGTAATGGGTCATAGTTTTTACTTTTATTCATTTTTCTCTTACAAATAAGTTGACTTACTGGGGGGTTTATTTACAACCTCTGTGATGCTGAATGTTGTTGCCCAGTTGGACCTAATTTTTCTTTTTTTGGAGATTTCAGCAATTTCTTTAGAGAACACATTATTATTACAGACAGAAAAGTTGTTTTTTTTTTACTTAGTGTTAGTAAGCTTTAGATTGGTTACTACCGTCTGCATTTTGCTCTTACAATGTATATTTTGATTGTGGAGGTAAGACATCATTGCTGGACCAGTGAGATACAGTGTAATTTGTATGGATTGCTGCAAATTATACATCATACAGGCCATAGCTCAGGGAGGATGTTGATCACATAGACTGAGAAAAATCAGTAAAGTGCATAGTAAATAATGCTCAGTGTCCATGGTAATGGGAAGCCAGTCACCAGTAGCTGCCTAATGAGCACATTATCTCAAGTCAAGGCTTTTTGCTATTCAGGCTTTTGACTGTAATTTGGCAGTCTGACTGACCATAATTCATTGTATTAGCTCTTTCTTTGACTCTCATTCCTGAACATTGCACTTCTCTACCATAGGAGGCTGTCCATGGTGATGCACGAATATCCCAAGGTCACACTTTTTTAGTTTTGTGCACTGGCTTCATGAATTACAGTTTCAAGTTTATTTGATTGTGGTAATGTACAACATTATGGAATAAGGCATCTGCTAACATGTCAAAAGAAATTTCTCAACCCACAATCTGCCGTTGCCAGGTAGTTTTCTGCTGTATCAACAGTTTATAATGTGGTTTCTACAAAGCTGTCACACAGCTGTTGCTCAAACATTGTATGCAGTCTATTTTCCTAAGCTGTCCAGCCAACAGGTCAACAGCACTCAAAGGTGCCGTAACAACTCAACAAGAGAGTTATTTTACCAGACAGCAGCCGTTTGCTTTCTTACCACTTAAAACAGAAGTCACCTCGGGGCAGGACTGCAACACATAAACATGGCATATCTGGATACTTTGAGGGTATAGCCAAGAGGGTAGCATCCTTGGAAGTCTATTTTTAAATTGACTGGTACTTTATTTGTCCCACATTTAAACTCGCTTGTCAGAGCATATAACATCACTAATACACAACAACCAAGTAAAAAAACATTTACTTTTAAACCCAAGATGCAGTAATCACCACAAATGCTGTACTCTCTACTGTGTATCGAACCCATTTTACAATGGTGCAGATGTAATGACATCAGTAATGACAGGGAATGATTCTCTTGTGGCCAGATCTCAAGGAATTCAATCATTCCTCCTTGCTTTCTTTTTCCTCACGCAGTCCAAAGACATGCAGGTCAGGTAGACTGTTAATGGGTGATTGCCTATCTACGTTAGCCCCGTGATTGCCCAGCCATCTGTCTAGGTCACTCTTTGCCCTCTCGCAATGCAAAGTGGTACAGACCCTGACCCTTGAGACCCAAAAAAAACTATAAAGCAAAGTAATGAATGGATACTTAAGGTCTTTACACACAGAGAGCGGAGAGCCTTACAATAGACCACGGGAGCCACCCATATGTAGTATAACAGACAAAACTCCTGAAACATTGTATTACTTAAGGAATCACGGTTTGAGCTAATGAGTTGACCCTACAGCTAAACTATTATACTCTGGCCTAGTGGACTGCATTGGGCTGTTGCATTGGAAATGGACATTGGAATTGCACATTCAGCTGAAGCAGTTACCTCTGTGTGCTGGTTAACTGTATTGCAGAGGCTCTACACTGCTGATCTAGATGAATTGTTTGGATGAGAATCCACAAATAGTGACTTTGTATGCATCCTGCTGCTAAGTTTGTCCCTTGTTGCCCAGCTGCACAGTGCGTATGCATCGTAAAATTCTCTGTAGTTGCAATATTCAGTGCACTGTAAAGGTGATTTAAAACGCTCTCTTGAGTTGCTATGAGCAGAAAAAGTGCTTCTAAAATTGAGATTACATTGTCAATGAAATGCTCCCTAAGAAATCAAGTAGAGAAAAATATGATAATAATAGTAATCTGATTTTTGAAAATAACTCTCCGAGGCATGAGGGATGTGCTGTGGATAGTGTCCTCATACAGGGTTTCAGGTTATTCTCTACTTGTTCATTTGGCTGAAAGACTAAAAGTAATCTATTGGAAAGAATGCCCCAAACTTCCATTGTGGCAGCTCACCAATTACTTAACATAGCTGCACAATTTCAGCAAGGGACTGCTCATACACTCAGCTTTCAGGACACCTGTTCCCTGTATGTACTACTTTTGACAAGGGGTCACCTCAGTACATAGTTTAAACTTTTTCTCTACAATTTATGTGTCACACGGTAGTAGAAATGCATTTAAGCTTCAGTGGACACATCATTTATGTTAAAAAAACTCTTCACTTTAGCCTAAATCCCATCGGGCCTCTAGCAGAATACAGTTTGTCAACCCTGAACCCACCACTGTTATGACCCTATATATCACTGAAATTGGGATATTATTAGGGGTGCTCATTAGTATGACACAATCAGTGTGGACAGGAAGTGACAAAAATGAACAAAACAAGCATTCTATCAAGAGGAAGAACATGAATTTGCTTCACTTGTCTGTCTAGCGTCGTCAGCGTTAGACCATCCAAGTTGGTATTCATCAGTGGTGTTCAATTTACTGATGTTGCGCCGTATAAGGTTTGGGTACTTGACTTTTTAAATTATGTTACCTCTCATGTCAGTTTGCGATCTAAAAAATATTGTATTTTTCATTTTGATTTAACTTCTGTCATGTCAGAAGTGTGGGCCTGTGTGTTGAATGAATTGTATTCCTCCTGCATATGTACATTCTTACACACTTCGCTTCCAACTTCTGATTCAAGTAAGTCAATAGATATATTTTGTTGCAATAATTGCTACATACAGTGGGCCGATCAAATCCAGAGTGAAAATATTGACTGTTTTGTGCTCTGTTAGAAATCATTGTGTGTTGTGAGGTTTGTTGTAGTTTCGTTGGGTGCGATAGTAATAAGGAGGCTGGCGTTACTGCCTCCCAGATTGAAATGAAACCTATACCCATGTGCACTACCCTTGGAAGGGGTCACCCCAGCTTATTCTGTAGTTGAAATGGCTGACTGAACGTAATTCATTAGATGTGCGTAGAGTGTTGACATTTTAAAGGGACCCAAATCAAATCTCAACCTAGGGCTGCACAACAGCATAGTAAGTGTGGTAGGGAGGCGGCCCTCTGACCAGAGGTTCCTATTTTTAAATAACCCTGCAGAGAAGCATCTGACATGCTGAAGTGCCCTTGAGCAGGACAATGAACCTTTACTAGCCTGTCTGTAGCTGAGGCTGCAGTGAAGTAGAAAAGAAATTCCTCCAAGGAATTCCTCTTCTTTTTTTTTAAACTAACTTAATTGACTTAGATAGATAGATAGATAGATAGATAGATAGATAGATAGGTTTATGGATTTATGTTTCTGTGATATTTCTCCCCACTGTTGGTGGCCAGCACTGCTGCGGCCTGAGCTCAGCGAGGGATTTTAAGACCTGTTCCACCCAATTATGGCTTTGTGTTCTCTTGCACCACTCTGACATAAGGTCATAATGGTGAGAGCAAGAATCAAGATCAGCAGACATTGTATAGTTTTTCAGTTTCACATTTTTTTCCAGGGCGATGAATCTCTGGGAAGGCATGCAACCCATTTATGTTCTGCTGTAGATGGGTACAGTGTACACTGCGTGTAATGTTTATAAGCCTCTGTTGACTGACACTGATCAGCAAAAGTATGTGTCAGATTGTTTGACTTGAGTGGCAAACTCATATCCCCTGTGTATTTAGGATCGGAGTAGTAGGAAGATTACTATCAGTTTCTCCCCGGCTGTGATCGTGCCCTGAGGAGACCCTAAAGTTCACGGCACTACAACTTTACTGGCTGTCTGAGTGAAGGTATTTCACTGTAGGTTTGGATTGCACAATGCGCCAAACAATGTTTAAATGGCCTATTGAGCTGCTCTTAGCTGCTCAGCTGCTTACTAATGACCTCAAAGTGATACCACTTCACCCATCCCTTCAAAGAGCATCAACCTTTAAACAGAAACACTGCTTTCTCCTGAATGGTCCAAATTTGAACACTAGAAACTCTCTTGTAAATCACTAGTGAGTACTACAGGAGCTCAATAATGGGATGGGATCAAAAGAAAATATACAGAGATGTACTGCAGTCAGTAAACTGAAGGCAAAATATGTGCTTACTGTCAACAGTGTTTGTTCTTATTTTGTATCTTTAGTTTGAGAAGCTAGTCTAATGTTGTTTGGGGTTGCAGGCTGCTCCTAATGTCTTTCTAAATGTGCCCATTTGGATCTATTGAACAGCACTGAGCTTCTTGCTAATGACCTTAGTGTGATAGCGCTTCAGTTCCTTCCTTTAAGTCTCTGCCTTGACTGTCTAGACACGCACATACACCAACATATAAATAAAGATGGAAATATAGAGGCACTGAAACGTAGCCAAACTGTTCTCACACAGAGGGTGAAACAGGCATGCCTAAACATCATTCTGCTTCAGCTGTTTAGACCTATACCTGGGAAAACCACCTCCTATACACACATACTCACAGTCATAAAATCATGTGTGCATCTGTTTCTGACTGTTCAGCTTCACTCCTTTTCTTTATGACCAAAAGCTGCTGCTGCCGCTGCTGTTGTACAAACTTATAAACAACCTCCATTTCTCTGTATTTTTTTTAATTTTTTTTTTATGATTGAAGAAAATCAAAAACAGAAGAAAAAGAAGTAATTCCCCTTAAGTCTCAAAGCCTCTGAGTGTATATCTTTGATTAACAGCTAAGCCAACTGGGCCACAGAGATGCAACTTGAGAACAAGCAACGTGTGCTTGAGACTGTAGTTTACAAGCTGAGAATGGACAGTTTTATGTTAGAAGTGTATTAAAGAATAAGGAAATTGCTCAGCTGGCATTTCAATGTTTATTCGCGGATGAATCACCATCATTGATCAAGGTTGAATCGCCATTGAATTTGATTTTGCAAAGAGAATCAATGCTGAAATAGCAACATTGTTTCAACATTTCATAAACTACGAGTTTTTTTTTGTTGGCCACATCATTTTCACATCCCCGTCTTTTCAAATGTGCTCATTGAAAGGAGTAAAACACACAAAAAATCTAGCTGGTCTGTAAGATAAACTCAGTTTGACACAATCAAATATCAGTGCATACACGTACAACCAGTTCATTTTATTTTCATTGATCATACTTGACCACTTCTGACTCTAGCATTATGTGAAATGTGTTGCATTGTAAACTCAACATTGTAAAGCAGCCAACAGTTTAACACAAAATATTATTGAAAAATTCAGAACAAAATCTGACATTTTGAAACAATTGGTGACTCATCGGTTTATTATTAGGTGTGCAATTTGCAGCAGGTAAATAGAATATGATAATTATATATCTGATTAAATTTGTACTTTTATCAGAGCGATACAATTCCCTCTGGTAAAAGTAAAAATACATCTTCAGGCTTTTCACCGGTTGTCAAACATCTTTGACTGATGTTTGACAACCAATAAATGGTTTCTGTATCCCCCATAATACCAGCGTAGTTGACGTGATGAGCACTACTGTTTAATTAACATGTCTTTAAAAGAATAAAATAAACATTGGAAGATTTTGACAGTGTCAATGATGTATCTTCATAAAAATCCACAGAAACCCATGTGTTCTTGTGAACATTTAGATAGAGGGGGAAATATGATAGAAAACACATTAGCAAATAAAGTGCAATGGTTTATTAATGCTCCCTGGGATTTGTTGTTAGCACTGTGCTGTTATAAACCATGTGATGGATTCTCATTGGCAACATCACATGTTCATGGTTCATATTAGTTCTCTAATACACCAGAAACTCACTGATTGAGACCAATATCTTTTCTGAACATGGGAAATCTACCATCTCCCATTCTGTCAGGGAAATGATCTACAGCTCATAAATAATTGACAAGCAGCAAATAATAGAATACCAGTATTACAGCATTTTAGAGGCACAGTAGATTGATGATCCAGTGCTGTATGCATGCAACTACAAACACAAACGTGTCTGCAAGTTAGGTAGGAAACACCCAATTTCTCAGTGTTCAGCTGCAGAATGGCGTGGGGCAGGGTGAGTAGCTCCCAGAAATGATTTGTGTGAATGTAAAGGAGGATGCTGTCAAATAAAAGCAAGGTGGCTTTCAATTTCAGAGTTTTGTTCTTTTTCTCTGCTCCCATTCATTAAAGATGGATTATTTTGAAACACCAAAATGTCACTGAAAAATTAATTGTTATAACTTTGGCATAGCAGCTTCCGTTAAATAAGATGATAGTGACAGTCAAGAACTATGGTTGTCTATCTCTCATGCTGGTTTTATCATTAATACAAAATATTTCCTCCCACATTTGTTGCCTCGTGCTATAAGGTGAACACAGTTTCATTCTCCATCAAATGATTTGCTCTTTCAATTAATTATTTTCTTTTTATGTTAATTACAAAGCATAGCTTGTATGATTTCCCAATTGTATGATTCATTTCACATTCTGGCACATCAGGGATTCCCCAAAGTTTCTGGGTTTGATGATGCTATCTGTTTAAACAGTTATCAATACATTTTGTATGTTGTTTTTGCAAATGCACATTTGACAACCTATTGAAGCACTGTAGAGTAGTACTGTCGAGAGAATGTTAGTGCTGCATTGTTTCAGTCATGAAGGTAATTGAGATCTTTATAAAAAAGAAAACTTTTGGACTGGGATAATAGAAGTTTTCTTCCTATTATCTGCTCAAAAATGGTTTTCCTCTTTGCTGTAATTATGACTTCATGGCATGAAGTCAAACTTGATAACTGGAGTCATGAGGTCAAGAGTATGAAGGAGGCTGCCAGTCTTTTCAAAATAGTGTTTTCTGTTTACAAAATGTTATTTAAAATTTTTTGTTATTCACATGCAGCCCCTAACATCATATAGCACTTGCCCAAGAGGCAGTTTATGAAACTCCCACTTCAATACTAAGCTTTCACTTTTCTCCAGTGATATAATCATTAGTTTTTATTGCTGGAAATTGTAAGGATGAAAAAACATGAGACCATCCCTGCAGGAATTAATAATAAATCTCTTATTGTTTTTTGTCTTTTTTTTTGTCTTTTGTCTGTATTCTCACCTTTCCTAATTGTCTTTGTTTATAACTGTTTCTGCTTTTTTTCCCTTTTGTTATTCTAGGTGATAAAGCTGTTATTTGAAGAGTTTGACATGGAAAGAGGATATGACACACTAACTGTGGGAGATGGAGGGAAAATAGGAGACACTCGGAGGGTACTCTATGTGTAAGCGACACTCATGTGTTCATAAAGTAATCTTGAAATGCAACAGTGTAGAACACATTAATAGTTGCAATCAGAGAGATTGGAGAAACATGAACGCTATTGTGCAGATATACATTATATACTGTAGATTGTATTGTGTTAGCTACAGTGTTTTGATGGATTTTTCAACTCAACTACATCATGTATTAGTCCATCTAATAATTATTGTTATATTTATTTACTTTATATTTTTTTATTTATTTATATTTGTAAATGATTAAAGTATCCTCTAGTCAAAAGGAGGAAGTGACAAACCAATAATGCTTATTAACAATTTGTGTTACTGTGTATGTATTTGCGTGTATCTGTGTGTGTGTGTGTGTGTGTGTGTGTGTGTGTGTGTGTGTGTGTGTGTGTGTGTGTGTGTGTGTATGTGTGTTTGTGTGTTTGTGTAGACTTACCGGTTCCAGTGTCCCTGACCTCATCGTTAGCTTGTCCAATCAGATGTGGCTACACCTGCAGTCAGACGATACAATCGGCTCAGCGGGGTTCAAGGCAGTCTATGAAGGTATGGCCTCCTACCCACATGTTTCTTTCTCTCTTTGTCTCTGAAAATGAAACACTCACACACATCCACACAAACGGATATATACGCTCACATAATGGAGTGTGAAAGTCATTGCGTTGCTGACGGAGTGATTCAATAGTGAACACAACTGCTGTTGTCTGTCCTTGTGTATACATGTGAGTGTGTGTGCGCGGCTGTGCATTACAAGAAGGTAATAACTGAATTACGAGTCAATCAGCTGATCGTTTTGCTTGGTTATTTTTCATATTACACCAAAGCTAACACTGATAGAGAGATAAAGATGGTGACAGTCACCGTGAGTGAAGGTGAGAGGGAGATATATAGCATAGATGTCCCTCTAAATACTTGATATTTAGAACAATCCATTTATTCTATTTATATATTTGATTACCTACTGTATTTCACCATGCCAATGCAGCTCTTTAAACTGTATTAACATAAATGGAACAAAACGTAATTGAATTTACTTGAGACAAAGCGTAAGACAGGTAGAGAGATGTAATTTAATAAACGCAGAGACAGAGGAAGAGGGACAGCAAAAAATTGACAGAGTGGGACGAAAGGAGACACAATGACAAATTGAGTAAGAGGAAATAAACTGTCTAGGAGAGATTGAGGGAATGCGAGAGAGGAGGAGAGAGTGAGAGGGATAAAGGTTGTGCTCTTGGTTCTGCTCAGCTATGTTTGATTCAGTGATGTTGCTGACAGTGTTGTCCGGGGTCACTTACTGTTCAAGGGAATCAGCACAGTGTAGCTACAGAAACCGCATGCAACTGTAACTGTAAGCAAGTCATGTTGAACATCATATTACAAAGTTCCCTTGGCTAGGCTGAGATGGTGCTGACCTTAATTTTGTTAGGTTAACATTTGCCCGCACAACAGTTTGGGCCATTTTCCTCTTTACAACTTGCCTTGAGTGATCAAAAAGGCCCACCTTAATTATATGACATATATTTTAAGGCAATGACACATTATAAACTAACATAAAAAAGAAGAAAGTAACAAACATAAAATCGTACTTAATAACCTCTAGATGATCTTGTAGTGTTCCCCAGGATAACTGAACAACCGCCTGCAGTATGTTTTGTGTGCCTGTCCTTGCATGTATATATGTGATGCTGTCACATCATGTCATTTCACCATGTTACACTCTTTGATCAGAGTTACCCCCTGAGAGCCTTAGGTTTTCAGTCCTGCAGGGAAACACAACACGTGTGTAGCTTTCTTGCTTTTGAATGCTGTCATGTTATACTTGTCAATCACTGCAGCTCTCTGAGTGTGTGTGCATGTTAGAGAGAGAGAGAGAGAGAGAGAGAGAGAGAGAGAGAGAGAGAGAGAGAGAGAGAGAGAGAGAGAGAGAGAGAGAGAGAGAGATCATAAACACACACAGCTCATTACAATAATTAAGGCTTTCAGTGAAATGCTGCTGCCAAGTTTTCAGGCTGATGGCAATTGGCTGTGAAAAGAGTAACGATTTAAATAATGTACGTTATTTTTTAACTCATCAAAGGACTAAAAATTGTGATTGAATGTCTTGATGATTCCTCCATACTATTAGAAGTATAATTGTTACATTATTAAAACATAGTGCATCTGGATACCATCCTTGTTCTATTACGGCAGATTTAATACCCTAACTACCAGCCGCGACCAGCATGTTGCTCGTATTGTTTTCACCTTTTGAGACTGTGTGTGTGTGTGTGTGTGTGTGTGTGTGTGTGTGTGTGTGTGTGTGTGTCATCATGGCAAAATGTGGTCCTAGAAACACCTACTATAGCGGGAACTACCACAAGCGGTGTTGACTACTTTGCCAGGTGTTTATATTTTTGTCTATTTGTGCACAGATTTTGTTAATATGATCGCATCACAGCCGTGCAAGATGCAGTCACAAAAGATGGGTGTGGTCCGAGCAAGGGTGTTGAAAGTAGAGGAGTAGGAATTGGGGAAACGCCATTGGCTTAATGCCTCTGGCCTGATTTGGCATTGTAGCTGTTCTCTTATCCTGACTGGGTTTTGATGTGAAAATCAACCTCAAATTGCAAACAATTAAAGGTACAATCCCGAAGATCTCAGCTTTGTTCTCTTTGATGGCACTTTTGGCCATAAACTTTAATTGCAGGTGGGTTTTTGGATCTCACTTCCTGAATATGTGCGTTCATAATACTGCAAATACAAGAGCTTCCATCAGTGGGCCAAAGACTTAATCCCTGTTGTGACACGTCATTTGGTGGTAGATAGTAACCTAACGGACATTTATTTAAATAAAATTCTAGTTTGGTAGTGGTTTGCATTACAATGATTGCTGTTTGACAGCTGATGCTCACACTAGCAGTTAGATAAACCAACAAAGTTAACATGCATGCAGCTGCTTTAACATGTGATAGTTGCATGACTTGATCATAACAACTTCAGAATGTAAATTGTTCACTGGGATTGATTACCTACATCAAGCAGTTCCTGTTCTCCAAAACAAATGTGGCTGGAATGTATTGAAATACATCTAAACCTTTGTGTTTATGAATTTTGCTTTGAAACATGGTTGGCAGCAATGCAAAGTGTATGTTTGTAGTTAATTGGCTAACACACAAAAAAACGAATTGAAAGGTCCCTAAAATCAATGTGTTTTTTCTTTCTTTTGCTTTGTAACATTTTAATACATTTATCCTCCATGTATTTTATTTTATTTTCTTTCCTCAATTATGTATATTGCTTTGTTTAATAAATGACTTTTCGAGAGGAAAAGAAACAGAAGCATAAAATGTATTGAGTAGTAAATCAATGCTCTGTACTTCAGTAAAAATCTTTCAACTTTGAAAGAAATGAAAAGAAAATAATGACAGAAAAGAAGAACGAACTAAAAAAAGACTAAATAGCGAGCAAGAAAGATGCTACCACCATAATGACAGACTTACCAGGGGCTCAAGATCGTTGATATCCATCCTGACACTCGTCAACTGTGTGACAGGTAGCTCTGGGCCACACACACACACACTCACACACAAACGCCTGCCACTTCTTTGAGTATTCTACTCTTGTGGGTGTACTTAGATCCCAACAGATAGTAAAAGTGAAGAACACATGCACACACACACACACATACATTGCTCACCTTGAGATGTATTTGCCCAGAGCGAATCCAGGAGCATGGTGGAGCATGTGTTACAAGATGACAGCCGTCTGGTAGAATGTCAAATTTTAAAGGAGGGGAGAGAGGGAAGAGCAGTGGATAAAAACATACTGCTATTAGGGGAAGAAGGGATGAAAAAAAGACAGTGACAAAATGAATGGAATATGATTGTAGGCCAGTTTGGCAGTACTGCTAATGTGACACTCATGCCAAAAAGCAGTGTATTGAATCAGATAGAGAGAGCGGGAGCAATGAGGAGAACATTGAACACACTGGGAGCAGAGACACTTTGAAATAAGAACAGGCAAAAAAAGAGGGATGAAGATAAAGAAACAAAGAAAGAAACAACATGTGTGTTTGATAAGCAGTCATATGTATTATAATGTCACAAACATCAGTGTTGGTTTCTTTGATTTGTACCTCCTGCTGGTTTCTTAACAAGAGTATGCATGGATCAGTGTGTGTGTGTGTGTGTGTGTTTGTGTGTGTGTGTGTGTGTGTGTGTGTGTGTGTGTGTGTGTGTGTGTGTGTGTGTGTGTGTGTGTGTGTGTGTGTGTGTGTGTGTGTTTGCATCTACCTGTGTGCCTCCACTATTTGTCTTGCCTTTCACAATTAAAGCTGAATTACACTATAATTACCCTCATGACAATTAGCTGTAACAAGGGAAACAATCAAATTAATTTCTCATAACTACTTTGTTTCTCTACACAACAGTGTCAATAATGGACACTTGGAATTTTCGCTTTTTTTATGGTCCACACAGCCGCATTGAAGCTGCTGCTAGTCCTTCTTTTAAGAAATGGTAAGTCAACCTGTTGACAAACAAGAGAAGAATGTAGCCGTTGTATATAGCCATATATTTTAAGTATGGCCTTTGTGTTTAGACAGCACACAAAGTCTGTTCACAGGCTGCAGACTCATTCAAAGATGCACACACATTTATGTTAACCCTAACCACAAGTCTGAAAAAGGTTTTTAAAAGTCACAGTTTAGAGACGAAGAACGATAATTGGCAACTGCGACAGCCAGCAGTATTACATGAGGATGAACATAGCACATTAAGGTTCAAGCTTCAAGGTTGGAGGGAGACAACCAGGGGGCAAACAAGCTAAACTGTTTCTGCAATAGGTTTAGTTCACAACCCTCATCTGTCTCCTCCACACACCACACCTCCCAAACACCTCTGCTGCCTACCCCCCTCACCCCCCTGCCCCTTCTGGTGAGCTGCATGGACACAGAGCCCTCAACTTCAAAGGGCTCTTCCACCACTGATGCTTCAGGACCTAACGGCATCAGCCCCAGGGTCCTCAAGACCTGCGCCATCTAGCTGTCTGATGTCTGCAACTCCTCTTCAACCGGAGCCTGAAGCAGGAGGAAGTCCCGGTGCTGTGGAAGACGTCTTGCCTGGTTCCTGTACCAAAGAAGACTACTCCATCTGGCCTCAACAACTACCGACTGGTTGCCCTCACATCTCATATGATGAAGGTGCTGGAGAGGCTGGTCTTGGCCCATCTCCGACCGCAGGTGAAATCCTCACTGGACCCTCTGCAATTTGCAGTCGCACCTGGATGGAACTGGTGGCTCTGTGAGAATCACTTTCTTTGACTTCTCCAGTCCATTCAACACCACTGCTGCTGAGTGAGAAGCTGCGGGTGGTGGGGGTAGACACGTCCACCGTCTCCTGGATCACTGACTACCTGACAGGCAGACCACAGTTTGTTCGACTGGGCTGTGTGCTGTCTGATACGGTGGTCAGTGGTACTGGAGCTCCACAGGGAACTGTTCTGTCTCCCTTCCTGTTCACCCTGTACACCACTGACTTCCAGTACAACTCAGGGTCATGCCATCTGCAGAAGTTCTCTGATGACTCTGCAGTGGTCGGGTGTATAAGGGACGGACGGGAGGAGTACAGGGCAGTAGTGGATGACTTTGTGGAGTGGGCCGGTAGAAATCACCTGCTTCTGAATGTGGCCAAGACCAGAGAGACGGTGGTTGACTTCAGGAGGAAGACGACGGAGTACCTGGGTGTCTCCATCGACAACAGACTGAACTGGAAGGCCAACATCAACGATGTGTATAAGAAGGGGCTGAGTCGGCTCTTTTTCTTGAGGAAACCTCGATCCTTCAACGTGTGCATCAAGATGTTGGAGATGTTCTTCCAGGCTGTTGTGTCCAGTGCACTGTACTTCGCCGTAGTCTGCTGGGGGAGCAGCATTGGAGCCGGAGACACCAACAGACTTAACAAACTGCTTAAGAAGGCCGGCTGCATCATCGGCTGCAAACTGGACAATCTGGAAAAGGTGGTGGAGAGGAGGACAATGAAGAAACTATTATCCATATTGGATAACCTGGACCACCCTCTCCACCACCTACTGCAGGGACAGCGGAGCACTTTCTCCAACAGTATCCTGTATCTGTCACAAGGACAGATACAGGAGAACATTCCTGCCCACTGCAATAAGACTGTACAATAAATCACCTCAGTCCAAATCATTCAATCATCAAGACTATAACATTGTTACACTGTTGTTGTTGTTGTTGTTGTTGTTGGTTGTTTGTTTGGTTAGATATTTGTGCTACTATTTAGTTAGTTAATTTAATATTATTCTATTTCATTGTATATATTGTGCATTTTCATACTCAATATTTGTTTACTCTATTACTTAGATTGCTTACCTGTACCATAATTTCTGCTGTAGCGAACTAATTTCCCCTTGCGGGATTAATAAAGTATCTATCTATCTATCTATCTATCTATCTATCATTACCATAAACACCCCCTACAGAATGTTCCGATTAGTCTCACAGACAATCTACAAATTAATGAATGCATTTTATTGCCATTTAATCCCACCTCACAAGTTAGAACAGACAACCCCTTATCTGAATGTCACCATGTCACATGTTGACATTAATTATCAGCATAAAAACATGGCTGTATGTGTGTCATGTGTTACAGAGATCGAACGTGGAGGCTGTGGTGATCCTGGGGTGCCGGCATTTGGTCGTCGTAGCGGTGATCGCTTTCAACATGGTGACGTGTTGACCTTCTTTTGCCAGTCGGCATTTGAACTAGTGGGAGAGAGAACCATCACGTGCCAGCACAATAACCAGTGGTCTGGTAATAAACCCAGTTGTATCTGTAAGTACACATAGTCCATACAGACATATTTCTGTTGATTGATTTCCGGTTCATTTTGCATTATCATTCTTGCCTCTTTTTTTAATTGCCATATCTATTTGTCTTTGCTTTTTTGCTTGGATTCTTACCCAATTACTTATCAACTTGACCTCTTTCCTTCCTGCCTTTGTTCCTTCTTGTTTGAAGTTTCATGTTTCTTCAACTTCACGGCTCCATCAGGGACTATATTGTCCCCGAACTACCCAGAGGAGTATGGGAACAACCTGAACTGTGTGTGGTTGATTATCTCTGAACCGGGTAGCCGCATTCATCTCCTTTTTTCTGACTTTGACCTGGAGCCACAGTTCGACTGGTTGGTGATCAAAGATGAAGGTAATTGTATCTTAATATATCTGTCATTTTGAAAACGTAGTTCCTAAATTAACACCTCAGGATATGCATATATGCAAATTCTAAATTGCTGAAATATGGATGTGCATGTGTTTTTTCTGAAATTGTTAAAAAGTTAAAATAATCTGGGGGTGCACTCTTTCTCAACTTAGTCTATAACCAATAGGTAAAGATAACTTCTTATTGGGTTTGGTTGAGGAATGGCCATCTGGCAAACTGGATGGAAAGTTGGAATATTTATTTTATTGTGCACTTTTCCTCTACACACAGAACACAGGGCAATTTGATCACCCATTGTCATCAAAGTTATTGATTTAAACTGAATCAACTAAAGCCCCTGTTTGACTGGCTTGTCATTAAAGATGAAGTTGTGCTAAATCGGCTGGCTGTAAACCTGTCCCTCTGCAGGAATGTTTTTTTGGAGCAGGGTTTTGAAAATTACAGGGCAATTAGTGCTGTTCCACTGGGCAAACTGAAATTAAAGTTGTTGCTTCAAAGTCTTCTAGCTTGCTCCGCTTGGTGATCGATCACTGCTGTCACATGGAAACAACACTATGTCTTCTTTTCAGAAATTAAAACGAAAAATTACTTATTCTATAACTGACATGCTCTCTTGAAAGTAATCAAGATTTCAAAACCTTCATGAAATTTACTGCCTCTGTTTTTGATCAGATAACTGATTTTACTATTTACTGTTGTAAGAAATATTGCATCAAAATTGTGTGAACTTTGAAGTAAAAAAAAAAAGTAAAATCAGTTAAATCTAAAAGTGCATTTAGTTTGTATAGTACACCAAGACAGTACATATGACAGACGTTGGTTTTGTCTCACCATAAACCGGTGTTGGCTTGTAAATACCTTGTAAAGGATCAGTATCCGTTAATATGGCACCCATTAAATTATTACTAATTGGTGTTCAGAAGGTTAACTACTGTACAAGTGTGCATAAAGTATTACTCTGCTTTTCAAAATCATACTGAACATATTTTTGAATTAATTTGAACTTAACTGCTGCACCACAGCACTCAACAGGCTGATATAGACTGAAAATGGGTTTAAAAGTAGTAACGCAGCATTGCAATGGTTGAAGTGATAGCCATTTGGATAAGTGGATCACTTCTCATGTGTTGCTTATACATCATTGATAACATACAATTGGCATTGTCTGAAAGTCTCTCCTTATGTCACACATTCAAATGTAAAACAATTGTATCATTGTTATCAACAAGTTGGCTGTTATGCAGCCAATCTTGTGACACACAGTCTGCTGTTATGCCTTTGAACGAGCATACATAAGAAAGAGATGCTTTAGTCCAAAAGGAAACTAAATCTGCATCCTAATGCAATAAAATAAAAGTTTCTCTGCATCAGAGAAACCCAAAGGCTTTTCCATTCACCAAGAAGTTTATGTGACCTTGACATTCAAGACTTCTGTCCCTGTATAATAGAACAATGAAATACAAACAAATGGCAAGCAAACGTGAACAGAGCAACCATAGTAATAACCCATACATCACCTGAGCTGGGAAACAGTACTATAGGAAATCAGATAAAGGTTCAAGGTACACTTTTGAACAATACATAAATGGTTAACATAATCAGAAAGCCATTGTTGTCATCTAATAAAAGAGCACATCGTGATAGACTGTTACAAAAGGCATTTCTGTGAATCTCTCCTCTTAGATAAGTAAGCGTAGGACCTTGTCACTCTTTCAGCTATTGTTGCATTGCTTCTCTTTTACCCCTGGTCTCTTGCCTATCAATGCAATAATGAATATGTGAAAGATTTTTTGGGTTGCTGAAGAACAAAGTGAATGGCACTTTGAAACTCAGTCGCCATGTAGCTTAATTGAGTCAAAGTCCAAAACTCCCAAGTCAAGGAGGGAATGAAAAGAAAAGTTTCTGTAGGAGTGTTGGTGAAGAATCCCAATTTCAGGCTACAGTGTATTTTATCACTGAGGAGTTCTTGTATCTCCCCTTCTGTCCCTGTCAGGGTTGCCATCTCACACTGCTTTTCATTACACCTTTTGTTGTTGGATTTTGAATATTATTTTCAATAAATGGTACATTCCTAACGATGTTTTCTAAAACACTCTGCAATCAATCATGCTGATTGCTCTCTGTTATATTTTAAGGATTGGATGGATCAGGAATAATCTGAAACAGTGTCAATACCCTTTTCCTCAGCCATTATCAATATCCAGTACCGTAATCGTATAACATGTACAAAATTCTAGTGTATGTGATCTGATCTGCATGCCCCTAAAATATATATTTCAAAAGAAAAGTATAAATTATAAAAAAAGTATAAATACTGTTCAGGTGTCATCAGTAGAATATAGGTCTTACTTTGTTATTGCAACAGCTAATGTATATACACAATCGCTTTGTGTATGCATGGATTACCACAACTAGATTTAAAGACTGTCAGACTTTGAAAAAACATGATTGCAGATGCCATTGGGTCAGTTCAAGCGTCACTGAGACCACAGAGTTGCTTGAATTTTTGAGAGTGACCTTTTCAAATGTAATCAATGAACGGATCAGAACACAAGATACCACTTCAAACCATTTGCTATGTGGGCAGATGGCCCTTAGTTGACGAACACAGGACATATTGGGTGGCAAACGCCATAATGAATATCAACAGTGCTGCTTCTCCGACCGGTACAAAACTGCAGGTGTTTTCTGATGAATCGCAGTTCATGCAGCACCAATCTGCTAGACTCCTGGTGGGTCATCAGCAACAACAAATATTGTGTTAGTTCTGGCAGTGAACTGAAGTTGTGCATGCCAATAGCTCATCAGCATCAGTTGACATTTATAATCGTTGAACACACTCAAATTACATTTCCAATCGCATTCAATCAAGACAATAAAGTGGTCTTTATAATCTCACAATGTCTCTCACTTACTTGTGATCATTATGGCGCTGCTGCTGGTAGTTAATCTGTTTATTTCTACCTGCTATAAGCTGCTGTTGCTGGCTGCGACGATTGATTTCTCGATCAACCACCTCAGCTTCCTCCTGTTCATGTGTCTTATCACCATTGCTGGGGATGGCATTTCTTTCCTTGTGCATTATGTTTATTCCATATCTCACTGATAAGGGCCTGCTGGGTTCTGTTCTGTGTAGCCCTTTAGGGTTATATTACGCTCCCTACTGAATCTGTCGCTGCTGGTTGGATCATTTGGGAGCACCCTCAAGAGCAGAGTGTATTCTGCCAAAAAAGTGTGTAGTTGCAGTAAATGATACTATGCTGTGACACGAATGTCTCAGACAGAAATTAGGTGATGCATGGTTACAGCTGCACAGGCCAGTGGGAGACAGGTAATGGTTTCAGGGCCATTCAATTGGCATACAGTGGGTCCTTTAATGGCTATAGAGTGATTCCTTAATGCCAGAGCATATCTTAACATAGCAGCCAGGTTCAGCCATTCATTGCAATCATATACCCCTAAGGGGTTTGATTGGTACTTTGAACAAGATAATGTTCCCTGCCATGGTGACAGAATTGTCTAGGAATGCATGGCTCAAGACACCTTCCGGTGTAATAACGTTAATGACCTGGACACCACAATCCCCTGATATCAGTTTCTTTGGTAGTCACTCAAATGCAGCTTCTATAGAAAAACAGCATCCACCCATCAACATCTGCCAGTTGTGTGAAGGACTGACACCAGAACTCGACAGGTCCCTTATTAAGTCACTGCCCAGACATGTAGGAGCTGTTATTCGTACTAAAAGGTGGTCCAATGTTTTACTGAACAGGGGTTAGGTATTATCAGGACACTGAGTGAATATTTCTGTTAAGTTGAAAATTAAGTTAGAGCTAGGTATCAGCAGGGTAATCAAATTTGATTTCAGTTTAAAGGGTCTTGATTCCGTATAGGTTTCATCCGACATTAATGAGATTAAAAATTAGGGCTGCAACTAACGATTATTTTAATAATCGATTAATCTGTCGATTATTTTTTCGATTAATCGATGAATCGGTGGGGAAAAGGCGAGTGAATAAAAATGTGTCTTTAGTCTTGCAAACTATACCACCCCTGCTTTACTACTGTTATTAAGGAGCTAACGCTAACTTGTCATGCTTGTCAAGCAGGATAACGAGTAAACAGCAGCACCTGGAGAGCTACTGGAGGGACGTTACGTTCCTCACTTCAAAACGGAACAAAAGTAGGATTCTGTAGCGACTTATCCTGGTGTTGAACTCCCTTCCTCCTCCTCAAGGACTCCAACATGTTTACGTTTTAGGTGCTGAATCATCACCGTGGTGCTCCCGTGCCGTGCCATGTCGCTTTTGCATATCTTGCAATTAACACACCTTTTCGATTTATTTAGTGTGAAATGCTCGCACACCTTGGATGACTTAGGTCGTACTGATTTCTCTGCCTCCGCTGTGTGTTTCAGAGCAACGTTACGGGTCTCTCCGATGGGCTTTCCTCTACCTCCGCTCTGCTCCGCGCTCAACTTTTGTTTTTATACTCAAACATCTCCGCGACTTATTGAGTGGCGTAATAATCGCGCGACACAACGAATCGATAATGAAATTCGTTGCCAGCGCTTTTAATGATCGATTTTAATTCGTTGTTGCAGCCCTATTAAAAATCCTGTATTGATGTACAGCTATAATGACATTTAAGAATTGTTGCAATTCTCTGTGTATTCTCTGCATATGCATCCAACTAAGTGCATTACTACTATACAGATATGGAAGGACGTGCATCCCACTTTAGGTCACTGTCGACTTTTACTTGAATTTATATCTTATTATACAGTGAAACTGAGATGGTTGCAAAAAAACCCCTTCCAGATAAGAATCTGTAAAATGCCAGGGACTATGTTAAATGGCCTTGTTTTCGCACATTGATGATGCATTTCATCTCAATAGTCTCAGAAAAAGACCCAAACCTGAAAAAAATGCTAATTATCCTTCAATGGCCTTAAAAGAAAAGGATCTAAGAATTGTTGTTTTTCGCTTAGAATGAGTCAGTTATTTCTATATAGGAAGCGGGTCTTCTTCACAGAGTCCGCCATGTTTTTGCAGTAGTCCAGAACGGACAAACCAAACACTGGCTCTAGAGAGAGACTTCTGCATTTTTACTGCAGGTGTATTCAGTAGGATGCAATCTGCAACCTCACCGCTAGAAGCCACTTAACCCTACACACTGCTTCTTTAAGGACAAACACTAACATTTGAGACACAAAGCTTTCAACAGCATATACATTGTAACTCACTGCTGTTGTTAAATCTCAAAGCAATGTACTGAAATAGCCAAACCGGGCTCCACCAGTAACAAGCTTCAACATTTTAATACAGCATACAGTGTCAATATTTCGTCACTCTGGAAGGAAACATTCTAAGCCACATATTGCTGCTAATATTTATTTGCATTTATTAAATAAGATTTTGAATTCAGGAATGGTAATGGATTATTCCTCCATTTTGGTATTGACATCAGAGAACTGAATGAAGTGAATTGGGAGTCAGTGGGATTAAATTCTTTAATCCCATTGACAGGCAGGTGATTGACTAATAGTGTTATTCATTGTGCTACTGACAGAGTATTTATTAAAGCATGTACATTGGTAACATTTTTCTGCAAAATAGCACCAAAACAACATATTACAACGTGCTAACATTAACAAGAATCTTAAGACTTATTGAGTCATCTCAAAGTTATTTTTTTCCTAACACTAATAACATTTAATACATCTCTTGAGGTCTCTTGTGGTGTTTTACTTTTTCCTTTTTACAGGAGTCCTTCACTCTCCAAGTATGTCCTTGGCCTAATGTTATTCAGACGGAATTAGATAAGCACCATTAAAACGTGTCTGTAAAAGATTGTTTAAACTCTGTTCTATTTTAGGCCTGTCTGAGCCAACAACATTTGGGACGTTCTCGGGAAAAGATGTTCCATCACAGATCGCCTCGAATGGACACATCATGAGACTGGAATTTCAATCTGATCATTCTAATACTGGAAAAGGCTTCAATATCAGCTACACCAGTATGTACTACCTACCTACCTACCCACCTACCTACCTGTCTGTGTCTGTCTGTTGATTAGATTTACTGACATGTAAAACATATACAATTTCTTAGAGGAAGAAAAAGGGCGTATTGATAGATGCCACGGTTTGTGACAGTGTGTGATCATAAACAAAGACATAAAAACTAGTCGTCTATTATCCAATGCAGCTGCAATATACACTATGTTTTGAATAAGGGAAGATGTTCTTACCTTTTCTTGAAGCACTTGCCATCTCTGTCTTGCTGTGTTGTTGCTATTCTTCTTGACTGATTGGTATTTGTGTGTCTCTTGCTTTACTGAGTTAAACCTGTGCCATTGTCAGCTTTGGACCTGTCTACTGCACCCAGTATATTTAACTGCTCTAAGCTGAACTAGTTCTGCATGACTGACTGATTCATTCTTTGTGATTTCCATGCGGTTTTGCACCATTTCCCACACTGCATACCAAATGACATTGTCTCTGACTTTCCTTTGAGAGGTTACATTTGACAAGTGAAAGTAAAAAAAACAATATTTGTTGTCTCTTCAGCACCACAGAATAAAAAGTCCTACCTCTAATCCTAATGCAAACAATTTTCTCCCTAATCCTAACACAAATGAAGTGCACCATTGGAAGCAGAAATATGCCATTATAGTTTTTTTTCACTCACAATGTACAGAAAATCTCTTTATAGTACACACACACATATATATATATATATATATATATATAAAATATACTGTTATAATTACTGTTGATAAATACCCATTTAAAAAAAAAAAAAGACTTAACTTTCAGTCATATCATTTTTGTTGATGAAACATTTTGAGAATGTAATTTAAATTTGTCATATACATTAACATAGTAACTTGAGAAAGACAGATCAGGCATCTGTGTGCTGTTTCACTAATTTGGCATTTTAATGCATATATGAATATCAATTGGTATTGCTGCGAGTATATATCAGTATCTGTTTATATGAATAATGTTGTGTAATGCAAATATAAACTTTGACACACCATAATAAATGTTATTAATTTATTAGTTTAAATTTAGGGTAAATTGATCTTATAGGGGAAATATCTGTCACGTCTAAAGATTTACTTCATTGTAATGACAGCTATAGTTAATATCAATGCTATATTTGGATAAGGGTGTTTTTAAATAGTGATTATCACTGTTGTACTGTTTACAAAACCATAATCACTATTACCTAATTTAAAAACATGTATGGTTCCCATAATTTACTATCCACAAATGATTGTGGGTTTTCTATAACAAATACTTATTTTCTTTTACTCAACTATGAAATAGAAGCCATTCAGTTATATGAACAGTTATGATTCTGCTGTAATGCATCGCATTGTTTGTGATAGACTGCATTAACCGCACAGAGCCGCAGCACAGTGCATTGCTGACCCGCTCTGAGCATGTACTGTGGTGCAAAATGACTACAAAACACTGGCAACCAAGAAACAAGAATTCATTGTACACTAGGAAAACGTCTCACTGCACCCCCTTGAAAAATCACTCGTTACCAGTACAAAGCTACACCTTGCTATGCCCTCGCTTGAAGACAGAGCCCTTTGACACTTCATTTTCAACATATTGCTGTCAAAGTTAGAGGTCATTTCTGTATTTCTCTTTTTCTCTCTCTGTCCCATCACTGTTATTGTACCTCCGCCAGGAGAATCACACACAGTCAACTCCAGGCTTTCAGGGAGCTCGAGGCTGCTGGCGCATAGAGCGGAAAACGCAAGGCACTCAGCAATACAAAAGCAGCGCGCAAAATGCTTCGCTCGCATTGAAGACAATTACAAAAAGATGACCCGATCTGCTAAAATTTGTTTTGTCTGATCAGGGCATTATACTGCCATTGACTGTGCTTGCTGCGTGAATTTGTATTTGTATTTATTCGTTTATTTATTTTGCAAGGACAATGCACACCAATCAACAGTCAAACTGTAGGTGAGCCAGAGTTAGCCAGAGAGGCTAGATTTCATCTGCTGTCCCCGGCCAGATGTTTGAAGGCAGCCTAAAATTACAAAATTTCAAATTAAAATGGAATTAAAATTCATAGATAAACAGACAGTAACATATAGACAAAACCAATACACATATAAGCAAAAGAAAAGTCTACATAAGACACTAGAGCAGAGCAGACATAACAGGCTGCAGCATGCGTCAGGCAGAACAAACCCACCTACAGTACAAGCACATATATAACACTGAGGCACATAACATACACATCAAAAATAGAAAATAGCAACACTGAACAAGACATGCTTACTCCTCACTCACTAATCTTTAATAGTTTGCCCCCAGCTGCTGCTCTGTGGCCAGACACACAGTGGAGGAAAACAATAGACTATATTTCTCTGGGTAAAACATTTTGCTCACTTTTATTGTTTTGAACAGTATGTTAGGCTAACAAAACTACACACACAGCTGACTGCATCGCAGCCACTCAGCCGCTGCTCTGTGTCAAGAGACACAGGTGGTCCGTGCCTTTTTGATGGGCATCAACCTCCTGTTTATACGCGTATTGTTGAAAAAATAGACTTACGCCTGTGAGACAGACCTAAGACACAGTTGAGACACATACCTTTACAGAGCCAGCACAGACATCTGCATTGATTACAATTTTGAAAAAGAGCGTATCTGTTGAGTTGTGTCAATTCAGTCATACAATATAGCCATTGTAGACACACCTTGCGGAGATCTGCACTCAACTGAATGACAATGTCTAGTACTGTATTTTTTCCCCCCTTATTTTCGAAACCATCATATTGATCTCCATCTTTCACTCAGGCTTCTTCTCCTTTGTTTTGCTTGTCCATTCACACACAACCTTGTCTCACACTTCCTTTATCTGAAACACTCACAGCACAATCTCTCTTCTCCCTCCTCTGAGTTAACACATATCATTTGAATATTTTGTCGATTGTCATTTTGTCTGTTTTCTCATATATATGCATCCCTCTCATCCTTTTATCCCTCCAATCTTTTCCACTACTTTCACATACCTTTACTATGTCTGGTGTGTGAAAGTTTGCATGGTTATTTTCTGTTTGCCTTTGGTTTTTGTATGCAGTATGTGTCTGCATG
Organism: Cebidichthys violaceus; assembly: GCF_023349555.1. NCBI lineage: Eukaryota > Metazoa > Chordata > Actinopteri > Perciformes > Stichaeidae > Cebidichthys > Cebidichthys violaceus. Next base: position 7,046,215 of record NW_027176705.1, read on the forward strand.
TACAAGCAAATGTGTTTGCATTCATCTGGCGGTCTATGTAATATATGTGCGGATTTTTTGCGTATGTGCCCTTTCCTCTCTTGCTCTCATTTTTTTCCATCTATCTTTATTTTTCTCTGTCTGCTCTCATTTCCTCTCCATCAGTAGCTAATCAACCTGAGACATGTCCAATCACTGGGCGTGTGCTCTGGGTGGGATCAGGTTAATCTCTGGAATAGGGATGATATAAGCTAAACATGACAGGGTTGAATCCACATGAAGATAATTCCATTCCCGTATTTCCATATCAGTAGAGATGTCACATTTACTGACAGTGATTTTCAAACTTTTTTTTTCTGGTAGAACCAATTTTCCGGTATTCAAATAAATTGAAATACCTTGTTTTTCAAATTATCAAATATCCACATGTATTCTGAACCACTCCAACAATTCATATATCCATGCTATGATCGGTAGGCACAATGTGATTTCTTTCTCTTTTTTATCCGTCACATTTTCTCTGTTCTTTCAGTTGCAAAGAAATTTGGCTTTGTTTCAGTTAATTTAGTTCTTTGTCTATTGGCAGCTATTTTAACTTTTCTCTCATTGTTATTTCTCTGTAGCATTTGGTCAAAATGAATGTCATGACCCAGGAGTTCCTGTCAATGGTCAAAGGTATGGTGACCAATTTCAGCTCGGCAGCTCTGTGGCTTTTCGCTGTGATCAAGGATTCATTAGGACACAGGTAAAACTCTATCTGTCTTAATCTACTATAATAGGGTGTTCACACAACATACAGATGCTTATTAGAAGTATTAACATTACTAGCATACATATTAGGTGTTTGGAATAGCAGTCGTAGTAAAATGCAATTTACTGTTTACTCCCCTGTACTTAATTTGTCTCTGTATAAAAACTACTTTTGATTGGATTTACTTGTATTTATGTTAATTTCTCAATTTTGTTATTTTTTCTGCTTGTATCTTATCTTAAAATAAGTACTATACCTAAGTATCACTTTTTCCAGGGGTCTGATCAGGTCACTTGCATCATCCAGGATGGAAATGTTGTGTGGTCGGCGGCTGTACCTCGCTGTGAAGGTAACCACACACACAAACTGTTTACTTTGTACATGAGCAATGGGCAATTATTGAAAATGTTGGACTTGCCAGAATATAGGGTGACAAAGCAGCTTAAGTGTGCTTATACAACTTAGGAATTTCACTACATTTCCTCCTCTAATTGCTTTAGCCCCCAGCCTCCCCACACGTATTCAGCTTGTTTGCACGCATCTTTCACTCTCAACAATAATCTTAAATGAGATTGGCACAAGTTCTGCTGAAAGTAATTCAGGGAGATGCATTTATTATATGCAGACTCCAATATACAGAGATCTATCCACAGTGTGCAGATATGCTACTATTTAGAAGTAATAATAAAAGGACAGCGAATGTGATTTTATTTTAATACTTTTTAAAGGGAAATGTTATCCACTGGCCTGTGAGAAGTTGTATGTCTTTTTTTGTATCTCCTCCATCTTGATTGTATTGTCTAAATGACATTATCAAATGTTGGCTGTTGTTAATAAATGGAATGGAGGAGACAATCCAATTGAATAGGCCTGTCACCTTATTAAATATGGAGTATGGGAAAATAGTATCCCTCCCATTGGACAGGGAAGGATAATTAAGTTTTATTTCTAAAAAAAATAAATGAGAATGACTTTCTCTTGTCCATCCCATCCATGAGTACCACAGCTAGGGCTGGGCGGTATGACCAAAAATGTATATCACGGTATTTTGTAAGATTATACCGGTTTCACGGTATATCACAGTCGACGGAGCCTCTCCCAGCTGTTAGCAGACTGTTGTGCTAACGGCTAGCTACCGAGCTGTACTCAGCATGCTGTTCGGTGGTGACATTTTATAAATGCACAATTATTAGTGTTACAAATTGTTTATGTGTCACAAACTGTTGTGTGCCGTGGTGTTGACCTGTTAAAGAGCGTTAGTTATGGGTTATTAATTGTTGTGTTATAAAGTTATAACCATAATTTAGGGGCCTCTCTCTACATAGCTAGCTCCAACCCTAAAACTTTTTTTTTAGCTTGCAGAAAATCTGCAGTTATGTTATCATTCAGAAGGATAAAGGTAAACAACTTGAGAACATAAGACACGTAAGAGTGTAAAAGACAAGCCATTACAAATTACATATTGGAGGAAGAGCACTGGATAATAAATGGATCATGAACTCCAGGTCTAAAGTTTTTTTTAAAGGACGTTACTATACATGCTAGCTTAATATAAGTGCTAAACAGACCACTCCAAAACTCAAATACAGTAACAAAGTTATTGGGTATTTTATTTATATGGATTCTAAACCCAACTGAAGCTAATTCTTGCGTTTTAATGTGCTGTGATTTAGAGTTTGGGTCTTTTACTTATAAATTAGTGTCAAGACCTGCCAGCTATGCACAGTTCTTTGAGTTGCAGGAAATGAGGAGCCGTTTTCTGGCATTATTTGATACAGAAATATACTTGATTTGCTCTATAAATTATCATGCCATAATTATTTTAGCCCTTTTTCCCACATAAGTTAACTCAAATGTGTTTACTGTAGCACAAGATTGCCACAGCATATTTTCTGAAGGTAAATGTTTACGTATGAACTCTATAAATTTAGAAAGGATTAGAGAGCTAACCGAAATTGGATAGATGATGAATCTGCTAACTCAATGTGATATGAGCGTTGTGCTCATGCAATAATACTGTTGCAAGAAAAAAGTGATTAATTTCTCTCCCTCTGTGGCTGTGTTTATTTCCCTGTAGCTCCATGTGGAGGCCACCTCACAGCTCCTACTGGTGTTCTGCTGTCTCCTGGTTGGCCCTCCTTTTATAAAGATTCTCTGAACTGCCAGTGGGTGATTGAAGCACAGCCAGACCATGCTGTGAAAATACACTTTGACAGGTTAGTGATTTGGTTACATATGTAGGCATAGAGAGGTTTGTTTAGGTTTGCTCATCAGTTTCTCAGAATACTTGTCAGATTGTTATTAAATTGATAAGATGGTCATCTTGAAGCATGTCCGTTTTTTACACTTCTGTCTGACAGCCAGTACATTATTATGTTAGTCAGTCTATTAATTGGTCAGTCTTTCAGAAACATTGTTAATCAGATATAAATGTAGTTGTTGAGTTACTGCTGCAGTAAATAATTGATGTTGGCTTTTTGCACATTTTTCTCTGAAAACAAGCCACAAGCAGATGTAGTGTAGCCTGAAATTGCTAAAGCTGAAATTTGACTTTTGGGGAATTGATGTAAAGGCAACATTATCCTCATCGCCTATGAGGCAGGTCATTCAGAATTTGCACTGCGTGTAAATGTCTTGCGCTGAGGCTAGTTAATTGTTCCGTTGGCTGGTTAGATCAGTATGTGATTGTCAGTGGTTTCCAACTCTTTGTTTTCTATCCAGGGCAGCTAGTTAATTGCATTCATGTGATATTTTTCTTCTAAATCAGTTGCTACTGTAATTTATGTTTAAAATGAAAACCAGCAACACTAACGGTTTCAAGATTAAAACTGGTTCTGAGTGCCCTTCAGACACAACTGTTGGACATTGCAGGCAGAGACGAAAGTGTTCAGCAAGTTAGTTATAAAGGTAGTTATGTGGTTGTTTAAGTGCTCAGTTATTTAAATTAGCTGGTAAAATGTGAGTCAATCACTTTTGTTAACTCTGGGTTTCATTAGCTGGTGTTTGGTGTGCGCTACACATAGATTATGTATGTTTTATGAATATTTGTGTATGCCAGGTTATTTTGCATGTTATTTTTGTTGCTTGTGTGTCTGTCTAGATTCCAGACTGAGGTCAACTATGACACACTGGAAATCAGGGATGGCCCCTCAACCTCTTCTCCCCTCATCGGTGAATATCACGGCACCCAAGCGCCTCATTTCCTGATTTCCACATCCAACGTCCTGTTCCTGTTGTTCACGACAGACAACAGCCGCTCTGCAGCAGGCTTCAGCATCAGATATGAAAGTAAGGCCGATTGACTGACTGATAGAAATGTTTGGTAGACACAAGATGAAATACTTGCTGGTAGTCATATGCAGCAACATTTTTTTGTTTAAACCACCGTAAAAAGGTGTAAGTACCCCCTCCACACACACATTCACCCTCTTGACTTGTGGTATTTTTGCTTGTGTGATGTGATTTTCAGGTGTGAAAATGGAGTCAGACTCTTGTCTTGATCCTGGTATCCCAGTCAATGGTCGTCGCCATGGCAGCAGCTTTTTTATTGGCTCCCGTGTCTCATTTACATGTGATCTAGGATACACACTGAGTGATCAGGAGCCAATTGTTTGCGAGCATAATCATCAGTGGAGTCACGCTCTTCCCAGTTGTGATGGTGAGAATATTTCTTTCTTTTAATTTTAGCCCTCTTGATGAAGACCTATAGTGAGCGGAAACCTTTTGTATACTTTTCCAAAAATAATTTAAGAGCAAGAAGTATGTGATAATGTGAGGAACGCAGTCACTTGATGGAATACATGTGTTGCAGCACTGCACAATAAGATAAAGAATTGTGAGACCATGACTACTATCGTTTAGGTATTTTCTTCAGATCATCCATTCCTCCATTATCTATATTGTAGCTGCTTATTGTTATTATATATGAGGCAGATGCAGTTAGAAGTCACTCCATTTGGTACTCAGGCAGGCTTACATTTGGCAAAGAGTGACCAGCACCAAAGCTGGGTCATGCTAACTTGCAAATTTGCCTCTGCTTTACCACAGTTGTATTGTCCACAGTAAACAACTATTTGCAATTCCCTTTTGCAAGCCACTAGCTGTGTGTTTGTTGTGTGTGAGATAAGTTGGAAGGTATTGCAGTTTCATACAATACTTAAATATCACAATACAAACAAATCAAATGACGTTACATATCAGATTCAAAGACAAGGTCCAAGCAATCCACCATCTAAAATCACTAAACAATCTGGTAATTCAGCATTATCAGGTAAGCGGTATGCCTGCATTAATGCACGCTTGCTGTTTGAGGGTTTTATAGCCCTCTTCATTTTTCCACTAACTGATTTGGGATGGCCCTGAACATGACGGTCCCCTCTTCATGGACATAAAAACATGTGGAGTGAGTTGAGCAATGTGGCTGAAAGACAGTTGAGCCAGAGTCAGAGGCAGTGAGGAGAGCAGAGGGAGGTGCAGGTGTTCCTATAAGTCACTTTTTTTCCATTTCATTAGGTGTAACTGGCAGCCATAGTGTTAATTCTATAATCTATCTCCACTCCAGTGAATACACTAACAAAATGGTCCAAGTTGGACATCCAGCCTCAGTGAAATTATGCGGGTCAACAGGCACTACTGAAACAGATGCTCACTGACCATCGCAGGCCTTCTCATTCAGCATTTGCCCACAGCTCATGCTATCATGGGAGATGAATACACAGCGTCTGATTCATTCTGCCGATTGAAAAGAATCCAATTTGAAAGCCAAAGTCAGGATGTCTCAACTTGGGAGTGAGTTCATACCAAGGCAATCTATCTCACAGTCTCAGCCATAAGCAGTTTTAAACGGCCACAGTGACATTTTCAATTTTCAGCCAAGCATGCCATCTCACCAGACAGCTGTTACATTACAAGACACACTATTTCAGAATGGCACTTTTCTAAAACGGTGTGTAAGCCTTGACTAGAATATAATTTATCATAGTTTGCTTTCAGCGAAGATCATATATGGACCAGAATTATGTGTCAAATGTGTTTTACCATGACTGAATTTTTGATTAATCAGATAATCATTGTCTTTATCTGTTCCTATTGACAATTTCACATGTTCAGTTTACCTAATTTGCGTGTTGCTTGGCGGTGGGAGGAAGACAGAATGAACACACGCAAACACAGAGAAAACTTGCAAAGTCCACTGGAAAGAACTTGGACATCAATTTAAAGGAGAAAGGAAGTCATCTTTAATAAGTCCCACAACAATACTCAAAGCAACTCATACACACACATGGACACATTAACGACAATAATCTTATTTACAGTACAGTCTCAGAGGCACCGTTAACATTTTAACAGGAAAAGACAGCCTTTTTCTACCATACCGACTACATTACGCAGCCACCAAAAATCATTATTTTGACAATATTTTGTCTAAAAGAAAAACAAAATGACACGTAGTTCCCCCGCAGGCGTGCAGAGATCGTTCCCTTTCAGTAATGCCACAGTGTCTATTGGACCCAAACCGCTCGTCTTATTCCTGCAGGTCAGCTAAATCGCCAAACAGATAATACAGAACACTGGCTGCTCTTTTATGTGTCAGGGAGAATATTGAAGGGGTGCAGTGATATTTTAAAGCTTGCAGTTGGTGTCAGGACAACAACTTGTTAGAAGTGACCAAAGTCACAGTATCCCTTTTAGAAAAAAATGCCATGGCATCTTTGAAGAGGGAGATAATTAAAGCTAGATAAAAAAACAGAGGCAAGAAAGAGGAGGGAGTGTACAGCTGAAGTCTGATACTGTATGATATTTTTTCTGTATTTACCTCTCTCCTGTCTGGAAAAACAAGCTATCCTTCTGCATCCCTATCTTCTCACACACAGATCATTTGCATACTCTAATGTGTGCACCTTAACAGGCAATAGATACAGTATGTGCACAAAGAGGTGCACACGGGCCTTCCTCATCAAGGGTCATTTAGTCAGACAGTGTCCTAGTTTTAGCAGAATCATGATGGGAGTGAGAAGAAACTGGTTGTCGCAACACACACAAGACTGCTAGTCAGATAAAGAGTTGGCGAGCGGCTCTCATCACAGCTACTCAACTCAAGTCAAGCTTTGTTGAAATTATATAATAGAGATGACATTGACAGACAGAGAGATGTGGAGGGTGGAGAGGCAGAGACACAGAAGTTCTCTTTAAACACACTGGAATAACTGCAGTGTGAATAAATAAGAGAAGCTTTAAAATCTGTCTTCATAATTAAAAAAAGAGCGTATTCCCAAATCACCAAATGAATCATCACACTGTTTATTTTAGGAGATAAAAGGGTAATCTGTGCACCAATATACTGTATATATATATAAACCTTCAAGAATCAGACAGGAGGGACTTCACAAGAGGGAAGAAAAGAATTGCATTGTCTCTGATTCAGTTTATATAAGTCTGTGATGTGTTTGTTTCATAGGCAAGAAAAACACTCCGTTTTTATTTTAATGCCATTCAAGCACCTTGAAGCACTTGAATTGAATTAAATGTAACTGAATTGAGCTGAATAGAATTGAATGGGATGGAGGCACAGTCAGAGAGAACAAAAAAAAAAGTCGACATATTATCTTAGCTCAACAGTCTGTAATGCACCGCAAGCCCTCTTTGACTCTCCATTACGCTACTATAGTATTTTCCATTCTGCTCTATCCCAAATGAGTTTGTCCTGTCTATATCAGTGGTGCTCTGTGTGGAGGCTAGGTGTCTGGTAACACATACACCAATTCTTCAATCTTTTTAAACAAACCACTCTCTCTCATTGTCTTTGTAAAAGTGCTTTGTCTTTCTATCTGCTCTGTTTCTTTTCATTTCTATATTAACTGCGTCTCTGGCCTTCACCCTTTGTTTCTCTCTCTGTATCTGTATTCAGAATCAGCATTTTGTTTTACCTTCAAGCCCTTTCAGTTCATGTCATATACTGTATTTTGTGGACACAGACAATAACATGATGTTCCTTCATCACAAATTTGATAATTTCTTTTAAAATCTTTTTATTGATTTTGCAAATACTTCAGACAGAAAGGGAGAACAGGACTACCCCAAAAAAGTTAGGATATACAGGACATTACATTCAGTTGCGTGCCGCTTGGAGGTAGTGTAACTGTGACAAACTGCCACTGAATACAAAAATGACAAATACAACAAACAAACAGACACATCGCTCTGAGGAGATATGACTTACAGATTGGTTCAACCAGAGGTAAGATCCCCAAAACAACAACCACAGTAACAACACAAAAAAAATAATAATACAAATTCAAAATAAAAATAAACAAAAAATAAAACCAAAATAAATGAATGTACATATATAAATAAGAGAAAAAAAGAAAAGGGGGGGGAGGCGTCTGTTAGTTCACTTTTTGGATTGCAGCATCGTTCAAATATTTTATGAAAGGTCTCTTCGAAGGATTCACTGGAGTCTCTAAGTGAGAATCTGATCTTTTCAAGTTTTATATGATTTAAGATCTCTTAAGATTAACCAACTATTGTGTGAAGGCGGGAGAACGTGTTTCCACTTGAACAGTATGAGGCGTCTAGCTAAAAGTGTCGTAAAGGCCAGGATGCGTTGTCTTGTCGACGGCAGATCAAGTACTTCAGGCGGCTGAGTTCCAAATAATGCTGTAAGGGGTTCGAGATCAAGTTTTATACCTAGTCCCAAGTGTATTGAATATTTGATCACAGAATTTTTTTAAATTTGGGCACGACCAAAACATATGAGTATGGTTGGTAGGTGACTGTTTGCACCTATTGCAGCTGTCATTCATATTCAGGTAGATTTTAGCCAGACGGGCATTTGTGCAGTGTACACGAAACAAAACCTTGCATTGCAGCAGCCCATGTCTCGCACAAATTGAGGAGGAGTGGGATAAGGCCAGAATGCGAACCCAACGGTTATCAGATATTGGTTTACCAATTTCTCTTTCCCAGGTCTGTTTCAGATGAGACGTGACTTAAGGGAGTCAATGAGACCATAGATAGTTGAGATGGAGCGTTTTTGCGCAGGATCTAGAGTAAGCAAGGAGTCAATCAGAGATCCAGGGGGATGATTTGGAAAGTGAGGATATTCGGATTTAATGAAGTGTCTAATCTGTAGAAAGCGGAAAAAATTAGATTTAGGTAGGTCAAATTTAGATGACAGTTCTGCAAAATCAATAAAGTCCCCATCTTTATAAAAGTCTTTAATGTTACGTAAGCCTTTGTCGCGCCACGTACAAAAGGTAGGGTCAGACACAGAAGGTGAGAATAAGTGGTTTCTAAAGGCTGGGGTCAAAGTACAAGGTTTGTCTAGTCCAAAATGTTTACGGAATTGTATCCAGATGTTGAGAGAGTTAGTAACTATTGGATTTTCTGAGATCCCGTGGGTTTTAAGTGGCAGTCGTGCCGTGATGAGGGATTGAAGGGAAATCTTGGAAGAGGATAGTTCCATTTAGGCCCACAGGGGGCCATTTCTTAGCCCATCATCCATCCAGTGACGTAGCTTTTCAATGTTGCAGGCCCAGTAATAAGTTTGTTTGGTTATTTTTTTTTTTGGGGGGGGGGGTTTGTTGTTGTTTTTGTTTAGTTTTTTCTCTTTTTGTGTCTGAGTTTGGTGGTTTGTGGGGTTGGCAGGTATGTTGTGTGCTGTTCTGTTTGTGGGTGGCATGCCGCATGTAACCTGTGTAAACTGAAAATAAAAAGATTGAAAGAAAGGAAACATACAACAGGAGATCATCCGCATAAAGTGACAGTTTGTGTATGATTCCCATCCTGGAAATACCCTCGAATCCCCCTTCCCCCCGGAGCCAGATGGCTAAAGGTTCAATGGCCAAAGCGAACAGAAGGGGAGAGAGGGGACAACCTTGTCTAGTGCCACGGCATAAAGTGAAAGGGTGGGATTTTACACCGTTAGTGAGAATGGAAGCAGTCAGAGAGTTATAGAGCTACTCGATCCAGGCTATAAAGTCTGAGCTAAAGCCAAATCTTCCCAAAATATAGTATAGATACTTTCATTCGACCCTGTCGAAGGCCTTCTCAGCATCTAAAGATAATTTTGCCTCAGGGGTGTCATGATTTGGGGAGCTGATTATGCTAAGCAGCCGCCTAGTGTTAAATGAGGAACTTCGTCCTGCCATGAAGCCTGTTTGGTCTTCAGAGATCAGAGATGGTAGAGCTTTCTGCAGACGTGTAGATAGAACCTTGGCTAAGATCATTTGGTCAACATTCAGAAGGGATATGGGCCTGTAGTTGTTGCATAATAGAGGGTCTTTGTCCTTTTTCAGTAGGAGACAAATGGTGGCTTTGGATAGTGTTGGGGGTAGCTGTCCTTTTGTAAATGATTCATTATATACTTTTGTCAGCAGTGGGGAGACTAGGTTGGAGTATGTTTTGTAAAATTGTACTATGAACCCATCAGGGCCTGGTGATTTGCCATTCTGTAGTAGTTTAATTGCACAAATTTGATAATTTGATGATATCTTGGACACACCATTGTCAGTAGTTATGTGAAAATGTTATGTGATGCCTATGTTAATCTAGGCATTTAAAATAATTCAGGTGGATACAGGTTATAAGGCAGTGCCAACCTACAGCATTGTTGCTGAAGTGGGGCACCCACCCTTCAGTTCCCCCTCAGGTAAACACTGTAGCTCTGTCAGCATGTTAGCCTTAGTTTGTACAGTTAGCACAGTGTCTACGAGCTGCTGGCTCAGGCCATGTTGAGATCTGTTGAGAGGCAATCAAAATGCTCTCAATCTCATGTCTTGCACCTTTAACCTGTCCGGACCACAACCTTATTGCTTTGGTTCACTCTCACTGCTTTCATCGTATCATTTCCATAACAGGCAGCTGTTTTCAGTTAAAAAAAACCAACATGAAACCTACTACACTATCTGCTCAGCATCAAATGTAGGACACGGTTAGCGACTAGCTGGTGAATATAATGGACCATTTAGCAGCTAAACAGCCAGAAATTTCCCTCAAGAGTTGGTGGAGATCCAGACTGAGCTAAAAGACAATTAATATTGGACTCGCATTTAGGTGGCAAGAATGACAACTCCAAATGAATGATAATGTTGCTCTGTAACTGCTGGATGTGTAAATATGCAACTGTTTACTAAGGTGATGATATGTCAATGTTATTGCAGGTTTATTAAGAAACGCAGTTGGGAATTGAGAATGAAACTATAGCTGTTTCTTCTAATTTCTCCCTCCTATAATTATGTTAATATCTGGGGAAAACTAGTTTTTTACATAAAGCCCATACTGACACATGTTCAGTTCACAAAATTATATTTTAAGTATTTAAAATTTTGCAGGTCTGCAGATAAAATAATGTGGTTATGTTCCAGTTTGTTAACTATGATAGGACATTAAGAGCAAACTAATCTCACATTATGTGATAACCTCTTAAATGGACTCAATATATGTCTATAATTTAAGTAAATATGAATTTCTTCTCCTTTTCTTTTTCCCCTTTCTCTATCTCTCACTTTCTCTCTATAGCCCTTTGTGGAGGTTATATCTATGGTAAAAAAGGGACGATTCTGTCTCCTGGCTTTCCTGACTTTTACCCCAATTCTCTTAACTGCACCTGGACTATAGAGGTGTCTCATGGCAAAGGTAAGAACACACATACACAGTCATTTACACATTGCATTTACACTCAATATGTTGCTGGATATGTGTTTCTGGCTTGCTGTCTGTGTTCATCTGCTGCCATTTATGTTTCTGTGACTAACTGTGTATCTGTCCATCCATTCATGCAACCATCTGTCCATTCATCCATTCATCCTTGGATTTCTAGGAGTCCATCTGGTTTTCCACACTTTCCATCTGGAGGAGAACCATGACTACCTTTCCATCACTGAGGACAGCAACTTCCAGGTTCCAGTAGCTCGACTCACTGGCTCAGTGCTTCCCCCTAGCGTCAAAGCGGGGCTCTATGGAAACTTCAGCGCGCAGCTACGTTTCATATCGGATTTTTCCATGAGTTATGAAGGATTTAATATGACTTTTTCTGGTAAGAAACCAATGTTTGTTAACATATATGTAGCAGACAGAAAATCAACCTAAAAGCTTTCTTACTCTATTTACAGAATAGACCTAACCTGCCTTTTTAGCCAGACATCTAGACTGACTGAAGTGATGTCATAAACAACGATGGTCTTATATAGTTGTATTCTGATGTGCTAATATGGCACATTATTCTGCCTTACAAAGGCAGAGGAGTATCTACCGTAATCCTGAGGTTGACAAAACATTTAATTGTAGTTTGAAGGTTCTTTGTTAAACTGTAACAGATACATAAGATGTAAAACCCAATTGTATGCATTTTAGGCTGATTAATGTTCTAATCATTGTTATGAGCTGTGCTATGCTAAGCTGTAATGGGAAATATTCCACTTGTACTTTACGGTTGGTGAGAATCACAGTTTTTTTTCCACCAACTGTCACAAGGGGCAATGTTGAAGCCATAACAATATGACTTCTTAGCTACCATGTCATCAATTTGGTTTCAGGTCTTACGTCACAATTTCTTTCTATTTACTTAATCTTAATCTAGCCTTACTTAACATTATTAACGCAGTTCCTGTACATTTCACACCTCTCTTATAATGACTCCTCAACAATATTATTTATGTCTCATGGATGTATAGAATACGACTTAGAGCCATGTGAGGATCCCGGCGTACCGGCGTACAGCAGGAGGATGGGATTCAGATTTCAAGTTGGCGACTCGTTGGCCTTCACTTGTTTTGCTGGCTACCGACTTGAGGGGGAGAGCAAGATAACTTGTCTGGGAGGAGGTAGACGAGTCTGGAGCAACATACTACCAAGATGTATAGGTAAGACAAACTCACAAACTTGTGTCTCACTGAAAATGAAAAATCATTGACACTGCATCCAAAGCATTCAGGCTATAATTACAGACATGTGGGTGTCCAGATTGTGGGCATTACACCATATAGTCATCGACCTTTCCTTATACACCGTTGTTTTATTTATATATACAGGTGTTGAAACTAGCCTTTCAAAAGTGCTTTCTGCTTTCAATATTTATAGTTTTCATCTGTGCAAATAACTGGCTGCTTGTAAAATAGAACTTTCAAATCATCTTTTTCACCATAAGAAGAAACCTAACGTATCAGCATTTTCTTGGTTGTAATTCACCAGTATTTTATTGCTGACTCAAAGGTAATTTACTATTATTTGACTGGTTGACAGTTGGCTTTATTTGCCAGGATTTGTCTGTTAGCAGGTTGTAATTTGCTGTTATTTGATGAGCATCAGTGTTTCCTTGGATGCTGCTAGTAATTTATGAGAGTCTGACTGTTGCCTGCTGGATATTTTCATACCCCAAAAAAGACAAGTCTGAAAATGCTGTAATAGCAGCTGGCAACACTCAGTTGGTTCATCTCTCCCTCTATTTCTTTCCAAATGTCCCTCTCTTTAGCACTCTGTCTCTCTTTCTAACAGCTTCTCGTTGTCTCTCTTTGTATTTAGACAGTCCTTGGGTAGATAATTAGAGCATTAGCTGCTATATGAAGAGTGTTAATACTGTGTCTTTTGTTACTCCCCTTTTCCCTTTTCTAATTTTACTCGGCATACTTTCAAAAGGCCTTTGTCTGTCTTGGTTCCTATGCTATCTCTTATTTCCCACCTTTTCCAGCGCTCTCTTTATCCCTTTCTTCTCCCCCATTCACTACCCTGTATTTTCTCACTCATTCTCTCTATAGTGTTGTCCTCACTTTCAAAATATTTTCTGAAGAATTTCTGGTAGCATTCTTGAACATATACTTCATATCTCATACCCTAATCTGCTTCTAAAACTGCAGAACAGTTTTCAAAAATGTTTTAAATTTGTTCAGATTTGATAAACACTGCATCCTTTCTTCCCTTAGTGTTCTTCTCAGTGAGTTCCACATTCTCTCTTGTCTATCTCATTACTTCCATGTGCTCTTTCTCTCTTCCAAGTAGTGGTGGTCCTCCTCAGTGAGAGTTAAAAGCCTGCCTTTATCCTCTCCCCATTTACATATGACAAAACTATATTTGCACAGAGTACCACTTATTTGAATTCCTAAACTTTGATAGGCACTGCACCTGCTAGATAATTCTGTATAATTTCTATGAAACACTTTTTTAGCAAACTTATCCAGCCCTGCTTTTATGCAAAAATTTAATTTTGCACTCCTTTTAATCTTTTGCAGTTTATGTTTAATTGCTTTGCTTTTGTGTTTTGCATTTTCTCATCCTTGTCTTAATTGTCTTTTCAAACAAGTGCTTATAAGCTATGTTATACTGTATGAGTTATTGTCATTATCCTCATTATTATTATCAAGCATAAGGTTTGTGGTTATGATGTATATGTACTTTTCTCAAATCTCATGTGGAATTGTGTGTCCTCTCTGTTTTTTTGTACAATAAGACAACCCAGATTTTCTGGCTGCTCAAAGGTAATTAGGTAGAAATGCTATAATCTTGATCTACACTGTCCCTGCCCCCTTTGCTCTCTTGCTGTAGCGGAGTGTGGAGCTTCCTCACTAGGACCAGAAGGCGTTCTGCTCTCTCCTAACTTCCCCTCCAACTACGATAACAACCACGAGTGCATCTACCGCATCACCACCGAAAAGGGCAAAGGAATCAGGCTGAAAGCTGAGAGCTTCTCGTTGCAAGACGGAGACAATCTCAAGGTATGCACACACACACACACACACACACACACACACACACACACACATAAGTATGACAAAGCTTTTCCCAATCAGGTGGTAAAAAATACATAAATACATACAGTATTTACAGATTCAGAGACACATGCAAAGCATACACAAGATTACAGTCATAATCAAAAGCTATCTATATGCAAAGCACATATATGTTTGAACAGATTATTATGTGTTTGGTTTATTACCAAATGTGCTGAAAAGAAAACAATAATTCAGTTATGGATGCTGGCATGATCATGAACACAGTAAAATGATGTGTTGGGGAAAACAAATAAAAATAAAGTGTTTGTTGTTGTGACCACACACTTAAAGATATATGATCAAGGATATGTTATAAAATTGCCATGTACAAGACATTTCCATCAGTGCTTCACCAGGCAGTGGATTACATGTGTGCAACCGTCAGTATCTATCTATACGGTATATAGATTAGATACTGAATTGTAAATCGCTTTGAATAAAAGCATCCCTTAAATGACTGTTATGTACAGTACAGTACACAACCTATAGTATACAGCCTATAGAACTTTCATGTTCAAAGCCACATACCTCTCTGGTGACATGATTTCAGATATCATTCAGCAATATAACAAGAAATATCATAATATTCAACCTAGACTTGCCATGCTTCATATAAGCACGTGTGTATAGCACATATACAGTGCTAATCAAGAGGTTCAACAACCTGCATGATGCCAGAACAATTTGAACACATATTTCAGGTAGGTTTCAATGCTTTAATTGCTCTCTTTTCTGTGTTTGACACAACATACATTGTAGTTCATTGTAGTTAATTTGTTGTTGCATTGTGTTGCATTGCAGAGCCCAAACTCTCTCATGAGTTATACAAGCTTTTGTCCCAGCCAAGCGCACCTGGTCTAATTATGATATCAGGGAAGTGTAATCTATAATTACGTATATGAGGTGCACAGGAAAAAGGCTTGAGTCAAAACTTGGACGACAACAGGAGCTTTGAGTCTTGGTTTAGCCAGTATGTAGCTAAATTGTATTAGCAAGGTGTGCCCTAGATGTTTGATGTGTTAAACATTGTTGTAAGAAGCCATAACATCCCTGCAGGGGTTTATTACCCATGTTCTCGATTAGTGCTGATGGTGCTCCTGCTGCAGTGGCCATCCACGGCTGAATGAATACTTGGGAAACAGAAGCACAAAGGGATCCATTCAGCCTCTGTTAACCCTCTAACAAACCCACTAGAGTGTATTATTGTTGTTTAAAGGTTAACCTTGGTTTTTATACACTTTTATTGAGTGTGATATGTGGTAAGACTGAGTAAAAGAAAATAGCTATAGAGGAAACAAGTATTTTTATCTTTATTTTTTATTTGCACAAACATATGACTTTATAAAATCAAGATAATGAAAGAAAAAGGTTATAGGAGAGGTCAATAAGCCACAGACTTATACAGCAGACCTCCTCTCAACAAAAGGAGAAAAATAAACAAAAACAAAAAAAGGATAAAGAAACCAAGCTTACATGATTTTGAAAAATACATTAAGAAATGAACAAGAAGCACAAAAAAACAAATAAATACATGAATAACAATACCTGCAAAAAGGAAGAAAAATATGAATTGTTTAAAATGTTCTAAGTATACCGAAGACGGGTTCCTTGGCGTTCCATATCTGTACACCACAATATCTGTAATATCCGCCAATATTGGTGTTGGTGATTTAATTTTAAGAAGTTGCTAATTGATGATTGTAGAAAAAAAGGCAAGACCATATATTTATTTCTGAACATGCATGTCTGATGAATATTTATGTCATATACTGAAATAATTTTTACTTTCCTGAATAGTGGAACAAAACAGTATTATTCACACAATGTGTAAAACTGCCTGTATGCCAGCTTGTGTTCCATGACTGTGGAAAAAAAAAAGATTTGTATTTAGACATATGCCTCAACTATCAATGTTTGTTTTGTTACAAAAAACACCATATTCACTGAGCGTGTAATGTCAGTTGTAATTGGTGTGATATGCACTTGAACACACTGGGAGGTAAGCTTGCTACAAGTTTGACATGCAATGTGTTCTTATGGTTCGTCTCAGTCTGCCGGAGTTGTCACAATATATACTGTTTAAAGGGAATTCATTTGATGTGCATACGTGTATACGTCATCAGATGTGCATGCATTAGTACGTTTTAAATACAATGAGAATTACAGATGTTCCCAAGTCCCATAATTACTCATAAATCCTCTCTCGGGTCCATGTGCCCACTTGAGTGTCCGTCAGGAGCAGCTCTGTGATCTGTTTTACAGTCTTGATGCTGTCCTACAGACATCGTCTAAAACTTTTTCAGCTCACAATGTCTCCAAGCGGTATTAGGCCTGAGGGCATGGTTAAGCCAGTATGTGGTTAGAGTGTATTATCAGTATAAGGTCTGGAGCATAGGCTGAGCCTGTCTTTGGGTAGATTGTAGTAGCAGGGCTCTCCCTGACTTTAAAGAGAGGTATAACAGAATTGTAAAGGGGGGAAATGTTCCCAGTAGGATAGGTACAGTGTTAAAGACAAATCCCTTAAAGGAAAGGAAAGTGTCATCAAGATGGTTAACAGAAGTAAACATGCTTAAATACTACTTATGCAGTATATTCCATCAACGCCTTAAAAAAGGCATGAAGAGAAGCCGCCTGAAGTTTTCTTTACATTACTTTCCAACATGCTTTGCTTTGCACAGCCACACCCCCTTCCCAGTTAAGTGTGTCATTGTCTCTGTAATTCAACAAAGGGATGCAAACACCAAGACTGACGAGCAGAGCTTCTTTCAAATTAAGATTGTTCTTCACAAGGCATTTGACATAGTATTTACTGTAATAAATGGATTCCTCATGAGAAAATAACAGAAACAGAGGAATATAATTCAGAGAATGACTAGAGATCACAAAAGTTAATGAGGATGCACTGGATGCTAACATAGCAATCAAAAAGTCATGGGAGTCACCAAGACTGATTGCAAGAATGACAAACAACATTCAACATAGGGCACACAACATTATTAGATTATTGGCTTTAGTTTGGCTTAAAATTACTGATAGCAAATAACTTTTTTAATTAGATGATAAAGTATGTTTTTCTTTGCAGTCATTTCCCCTCCCTGCACAATCCAACCGCTGCAATACAGTGACGTATGGTGATGTACATGCAGTACAGTATGTACAACACTCTGATGTTTATACAACACACATTTGACCAGTAAGGCCCTCCTTGTGTAATGGGCCTTACACAAGTAATACCAGCTAAATGAGGTTGCTAGCATGGCTATTGACCTTTGGTCGGATCAATTATGTAGAAAAAAAGAACAAAATCAAGCAGTTTGGATGAACAAATTTTTCACTCGAACAACCGTCATTTAAAAAATATAGGGTACAGTCAAAAATAAGTATGTTAAAAAGTAGTAATTAGGCAAAAATATAGAAGGTGCTCGACGTGATAAAATTATTTGTACTATAGGCATTTTGTGTGATGGTATAAAAAATGTATTATGAGGGCAGTGACTAATAATGTACAACATGTCTGTTAATTACAATATTTCCAAAGAATTTGAAGAAAACATAGTGGAAACTAAATTTAACTGGAAGGAAAGCCCCAAAGTGCCACATTGGCTAGCAATTAGCATGCCACTCCCTAGGCTAACAACATTGGAGCTAATGCATGTTACTGCAGCTGAACACAAACCATTTGTTTGACAGTTCCAGCAAGGTTTAGGGTAAAATATCCTCTAACATATGAACCAGCTCATTACAGTTCATTTTGCTACTGGCTAAGTTTTACCCTGGCACTTGTTAAAGAAAGGGCTAGCCAAGCTCAAAACCCCTAAAAATGTCCTCTAATACAGTGCATGACCAAATTTACTCAGATGTATTCCAGCCCTGAAGAAAAAAGAGAGGGTGAGACAGAAACAAAGTAAGGGTGTGCAGGAATTGTACAATGAAAATAAAGGTGGTTAGCGAGAAAGGGAGAGAGTAAGAAGTAAGAGAGAGGAGGGGTGGCAGATGGTGACATGTTGATTTATGAGCTGCAGGGCTTTTCATTAACCATACGGAGTTTTACTGAAACAGAGAGGAGGAGAGAACGATAGAGAGAAAGCAAGAGAGAAACAGAATGCAATAGAGAGAGAGACAGACAGACAGCAAGCTGCAAAATTGGGGGACACTAACAGATAGAATTTGAGGGAGGGAGGAACAGGGAAGGAAAAATAAGTTTAGGAGTTTTGCCAATACATTAGGGGAGTAATGCTACAACAAATACCACTCCTATTTTCTTTTTACTTTTAAACTCACATTATCCTTTCCCATGTCTCTCTATCTTTGTCCGATTTATGAACATACTCTAGCTCCTAATTTGGTTTCACAAAGACGTTTTCTCTTCTGACTGGCAGTCGAGATACACTTGTTGAGATAAAACAGTACGTATCGCTTTAGCCCTTTTTTTTGCATTCCTGCCACCTGCAGACCTGTCACCACCAATCTGTGGAAATGTCCCAGGCTGCAAAATATAAAATATAAGCAAGGACAGATTACATTTATATACGACCTGTGCGATAGCATTATGAAGTACTTCAGAGTACTAATTCTCCCTTCACACTGCAGTAAACAATAGACTGCACTTCTTTGCTGAAGTCTCCACTGTCCACATTACAGCTGCATTCAGATATTTGTGACCACTAGCAGAAGAAAGTGTCTCAGTACCACATACATTTCTCTAACCTCTTCTGCTGTACAGTATATTAGCTTATTTTAGTTTCAAATAAATAAAATTAATCTATTAGCTGTTTATTGCTGCTGTAGTGATTTGTGGACATCAACCATTCAATTGGACACTATTACGCTCTGCCCAACTTTCTTGTGTTGCCAAGTTGCAAAGATCTTTCTGGCAGCCATTACTGTACTGTACTCTCAGTATCCACTTGTCTCACAGTGCTCATTTGAAATAAATGACTTCCAGTTGTCGTGTCTGTTGTTTGTGCTGCCTCTGTGAGCATACAGTTACAGGTTGCTGATGAAAATAAGACAAATTCTAAGGAGACCAAAAAGAAAGATTGAATCTAGCAAGAAGGCTAAAATCTTAACTTCCTCATGAATTTCATAATTCTTACAATGGAAAGAAGAACAAGCTTATCAACAAGGGGAATACAAGCTATATCCTTCATTATTAATGCAGTCCAATGTGTTTATATTGTTGTACATCTAATCAATCTTGTCTTCACTTCCACTGGAAGCTATTTAATATGCATGACATTATTTCAAACCAAGTCACACACACTCAAGGCATTGCCTTGCTGTTTTTATCTCAGTGCTTTGTAAACAGCTGAAAATATGCAGACTGGGACTTTTAACTTTTACAGATGATCCAGTAAACCCATTTTATTACTTGTGAATTGTTTTCTCTGTTAAATTATATGCACTTTAATAGCAAACAAAATTGTAAGTAATGTAACCAATTTATTTGCCCACCATGAAACCCCCTAACCTTTTGTTTAATTTATGTCTGAAATTGTTGCAATAGAGCACCTTAACAACTAACTTGTGACCTCAGCAACTTCCATGTGATATTTTTGGCTCTATCTTTATGGTGCTTCACAAGGTCCACGCTGATGCAAAGCTAAGCAAAGTATCTATTTCCTGAGGCGCAGTGAGATTAGTTTTATTTTGCCTTGCTTCTGTTGTTTGGCATTTGAATGACTCACTGTGAGTTGCAGAGGAGAGGCACAGGCAATACATCAGTGCCCTGCAATTTCGGTTTTAGGACTGACCACATTTTGTGGTTTTCTTTTTTCCAGAGCAGGTCAGCGATGCACTGTTCATCTGAGTTCTGTCACATTGTCGTTAATTAAATTGGTAGATCTGCACCCACATAAACCTCTTCAAACACTCTTGATGCATGTTTTCATTCTGTTCCTGTGCTTGGATTGACAGGTATATGATGGAGAAAACACTTCATACCGTCTCCTTGGCAACTTTACACATGATGGCATGATGGGTCCTGTCATCAACAGTACGTCCAATCGCCTGTGGCTTGAGTTCAACAGCAACGCCTCTGGAACCAATCAGGGCTTTCGCCTCACATACACAAGTGAGTTGTTCTAGAAAGTTTAAAGTGGCAAACCTCAAGATTTCAGTCTGGTTGTTTTAGAATTTCTATTTCAGTGAAATCAATAGAATTGTGCTTAGAATTTAGCAGTCTTAGTCTTTTTGTTGATACATGAGCTTCAAATTTTCAGAATTGTGTGTGTAGTTAAATTGTGTGTGTGTACACAACGGAGAAAAACTTTATACAGCCGTTCACATTTTGGGTCTGAAAATGCTTGGTAAACATCAGCTGTGCCGCTTTAATTTTTTCATCCAAGGTGCTGGGAAGGTTGGGTCCCGCTGTACTAAGCAACCAAAACCTGCACTCTGCGATTATGATGATGAAGTTGCATCACTGACTAAACTAAACAAAGATGAATAGCTTTCCAGCACCCTAAATATCTCACAGTAGCTTTGCTAGATGTTATGATGTCATTGGAAGGAAATGATGAAACAAGTAAAATATTTCGTGGGACAGATCGTAAAGCTCTGGATAGTCCTGAACTAAAAGGATTACCTTTTCATATGTATATATTAGTGATGGGCAACGATTAATCACATGATTTTTTTGCGATTAATCGCATTGTTATGCGCAAAGTTCAATAATTAATTCAAAAGTAGTGTATTGCGCACTTTTATTTTAAAAGTACTCCTATATGAACAAAAGTACAATAACATTTATTTCGCAAACACTTTAATCAAATAAGGTGTTTTTTAACAGCAGTATTCCCTTTACACAGTAGCAGTTAAAATACAGTTAAAATGATTCTGATACTAGATATTCAGCCGGTGCTCACAACTTTATTGTCATGTGTGTAATAGATGCAATTTGAAATATACACCTTTAAAACTGCCAACCTATCTACGTCATTTTTTTATGTTTGTTAAATTCTCAATAACTAAATGATATGTTTATTATACATATTAATAACAAAAACACTTTAAAAACTCTAATATGTGTGGTATTTGTTATAAATGTACGTTGGTACATAGAGGGTGATAAGGGCGCAGCCATCGTGCCCTGAGCTTGGGAGTGTTTGCGAGCAGTGACGGTTTCGTTCTCGCTTTTGAGCACGCCTTCTGTGGATCTTCATTGACAACAGTAGATTCATCAGTGGACCATAGGGCTCAATCACCATTGCTTTACCTCCATCGTCTATAGACATTTATTTAAATGAAAATCTTCAAGATTGCTGCTTTACCTTAGGATCAACTAATTAGAAACTGCACAGCAATAAAGATTGTTTTCTATAACTAATGATACAGCCATGGTTTGTTTAAGTGTGTCTAAAGAAAGAAAGCAACCCTCTCTCTCTCTCACACAGACACACACGTATAGTTTTACACGTGCACACGAACGCACACAAACAGTAATTTCCTAAATTTTAAGTAGCTCATCATGAAGGTCCTTGTAAGGAGATGTTTTTAATTGAAAACTAGAGTGGTAGTGATTGTGTTAGATTGCACTCATGAATATATCCTCCATCTGTCCTGTGCCTCAGTCAAGTGATTCTTAAGTGCTACACACAAGAACAAAATAGGAGACATGTACTACAAAACTCTAGAGACTTGTCTTTCTTCGTCAGCAAATTACCAAGCTATTTCTTTCCCTTCTCACAGCTGATAAAAGATCAACAATCTGTTTTCCAAGACATTTCTCTTGAAGGTGGAGTCCAAAGTGCAGCAGTAGTTTACCAAGCATACGGAAAAAAAGAATTGAGTATATAAATGCTTCACACACACACACACACACACACACACACACATGCATTTTAATGACTTTAAAGAGAGTCTGTTAAGAAGGCAGGACCAGCTGCTGTGTAAGTCAAAGAGGCTATTAGAGGAGCATTTATCTGCAAGTCATTAAACGAAGGGGAGAAAGTGACACATCTGGAGTGTAAGAGTGACTGGACGGAGGGATGAAGGGAGATAGTATATGGATACTAGATGGATGCTCTGTATGTCAGTGAAACCATTAGACAGCCGTTAGTCTGTAAGTCATTAAACTGGAGAATGTGACACCTGCAAAGTTCTGTTACAATGGATGAGCCGATGGATAGATAAGAGAGATTGATACAAGGTTTATACAGGAGAAAGGAGAACGAAGCATCTGATCAAGATAAGCAGCGATAGTTTTTTAAATAGGGTCAAGGACTTGAGTAAAACTGCCTCTATACTACACAGCTTTAGAGGCTATTTTAATAGAGTAATATAAGTTCAAACATCTGTTCAAGACATTAACAAAAAAGGGTGACAGTGACATGCAACTGTTTTCCTGAAATGGATGCAGGAAGGGATAAAGAGTTGTAGGCACACCTCACAAAACTGTGGAGACGGCAACTTTCAAAAAGTTTCTGGCTTAATAACAGATGTTATAACAAGGTTGTTACAAGGAGTTATGATTTTGTGTCTTGAATCGGCTCTTAAATAACTGATGCTATTTATTGTTTTTCACATGATTGCATCACTCAACAGTCAAGAGGGATTGGTGGAGATTGCTGTTGTTTAATCAAATGATTAAGCAACACCCTCTGCCAAGAAGACACAGTTTTTACTGACTATGTATTTTGAAATAATATTTTAATTTCACTTAATTTGTTTGGATCACATAAAGTGTTTCAGTGCGAGTTGAAGAGGACAAACTCTCTTTATGTTCTATGCTGTGATTATATTCCACGGTATATTCAGTCTATAGTATGCGGCGGCATTGTGGTTTTGAAATTGACACAATCGACTGTATAGATGTGATTATATCATGTTTGCATTAAGTTGTCATGTAATGCGTGGAATTCTATACAATAAGCAGAGTCAAACATGTTAAAAAAAAAAGCAACTCTGATGTTTCTGATCTAAGAAGTCAATACAAGGCTGACTTAATTGAAAAAAATAAATAAAAATATGTTGACGTTGCTGTGTCTTTGTTTATCCATCTGTCTTTAAGGCGAGAAACTTTTCTCTTTGTTATCTTCGAAACACAGCGTGCTCATTCAAGTGTACAGTATATTTGTGGTTGTGTGGGATGTGAAATTATCATTTGATGTTTTTCCACAGTTTCATATAGAAACCGAGTTTTCAGTCCAGGAATATAATCGCTGTTACTGCTCACTACACATGATTATATCTTTCAGAGATGGGAGAAGGTTTTCTTTTTAAATATCATTGAAACAAGCATATGGAATAGATGGATAGAATAAGTTGAAATGTCCATTAGCTTTCACTGCAGCTGTCACATTGTGTTTCAGCACTAACAGTGAGTGTCAAAACTTGAAATTTGTGGGAGAAGTAGTGAGATTCAAGAGAAGACCTTATGTCCTATTGTCCAAAACTGCTCTGAATCACCCTGTTCATTTATGCAATGTTTTCTTACTGCATGGACAGAAAGACCTAATCTGTATGCGTATGCATACCTGTTTCTGTCTGTCTCTTTTTAGGTTTTGACCTAGAACGCTGTGAAGAACCAGGTGTCCCTAGTTATGGCTATAAGATCCAAGACGACGGCCATTTTGCCAACACCTTTGTCCTGTACTCCTGCAACCCTGGATACAGTCTCCATGGCACCAGTACCCTGACCTGTCTTAGCGGGGACAGACGTGTCTGGGACAAACCTCTTCCTTCCTGTATTGGTTAGTATGACAACACGTGTAGGTTCTATGTGCATCAATAATTCAGAACTACAATATCTGAATTTTTAACTTTCAATTCAAAGAGAAATATAGCATGGGGAGAAGCAGCAGTCGAAGCTACTTGTATCTGTTTCTAAGCTCCAGCAAGAGCATGATGATTTAAAAGAGAGAGAGTGAACGAGTGATTAAGTCAATACAGGTGAATACTTTGAAAAGAGGGCATGGGGACTGGGTCAATACTCTGTGGGAAATATTCGTTAGTGCTGCTGATACACTTTGTGTAGAAAGAAAAAGCCCTTGTTGATCCATCAACCTGTGCACACAAAACCTTCTGAGCATGGACAGCAGGATGTCACTTGGCATGATATTATAGTGCACCAGGCTTTTGTGCATTTTAAGGATGGCATGCTTTAGGTGCAAAATAGGGGAAGACTGAAGTCTGAATTGAACTGTGATAAATGTATAATGTAAGCCAGACTACTTTCTTGTACCCTGAAGGTGTGCACAGTATTTTATGCCAAGGACTTTGACAGAAGCCTTAGTTTTCTGTTCTATTCCAAGTATGCACAATAAATAGAATATTCTATCAAGAGAGACTTTTTTCAAATGCCAGAAAATGATGTGATGTAAAAACTATATTGATTCATCTGAAATAGAAGGGTGTCTCTATTCAAAGACTGGACAACGCAAACTGGAGTGAAACTGCACCCATATGCACTTTATTCTGCAGCCACCCAAAATTGATGGCTGCATCCTACTTTTAAAGTTCTAATAATGAATTCCCCTACCCTGCATGCTTTTATGTCAATATAGTTAGTGGCAATAATTTCACCTGGAGAAATTCAACTTTTGTCATTTAGCTAGTAAATCGTACAGACATATCAACTGTGATAGGATTACTTATTATAATACAAAATATTCTTCAGATTTTAGATAATTCTGACTCTGAGAGCTACAGAGAGTGACAACAAAAGTAACAATTCATTGAAACTGTAAAAATGTTAAACTCACACATACCGCTGATTATAGCACCAAAATGTTGTGATTGTTATTGACTTTATAAGGCGGACAGCTTATTTCTAATATGAATGGCAAGCAAACGCATTAAAACAATTGTTAGGTTGTATAGAATTCATATTAATATTTTGTTGAAAGAAAATAAAATTATTATAGAGCTCGAAGGAAGGCTATGAGAATCCATGTATCTGCTAATCTACACTCCCACAATATCATGACAAAATAGACAAAAATAATGGTTTCACATTTGCAGTACCTTGAACATATTTGAATGTTTCCTAGGTTTTAAGGTAGATAAGCTGCCAGAGGGCAGATTTAGCTTTAGTTGGTACTTGGCAGCTCTTAAGGTTGGAAAGGAATATGCCAAACGATTCAGGTGCTTTGACGTGGTTCGGTTATTGACCTGTGAATGTAGTTCTGTGTTTCAGCTACAGTACGAACAACTGGCCACTCTGAGTCCTTATTGTCACTCAGTAGCCACCAGTGAAGCATGAAGCATTGTTTGTATTGTTCCTAGCTGGCTTTAAAATCTCTAAGCAAATTCACAGTTGTTGAAATCCCAAATTCCTGCTTGTTCATAGATATTTTGTGGTTTTGCATATTTAAAAAATTAAAGCACTTTCCTTGTAAGTCTTTCTACCGTGTTGGGTAGATGAAGGCACTTGGCACATGTTAGTTTGTAATTCCCTATACTGCAGAGTCAAGCTTTGTGTCTTTTTAACCTGCCAGCACACCTGAGCTCTCTAAGGTGGGACATGGCCTGATGTGGTTGCTAATGGCAACTAAAAAGAATGTGTGTTCATAGGTGTGTGTGGTGAGTGCATTTATGTGAGTATGGCAATGAGAATGAGTATGCGTTTTTGTCTGGATGTGTGTAAATCTCAATGTGTGTGTTTGTGTGTGTGTCCCCCTGTGTACCTCTGCAGTCAGTCATTAATTTGTAGCTGCTCTGTCGCTGCCTTATTTAAGGTAAGCCAGCAACCAGGAGAATACTTGCTGGCAGAGCCCTGGGCTAACTGCCTCTATAGCTACCTTTCTATCTTCCTCCTTTGTCTGTCTGCTGGGGTGTTTGTCTTTCTGCCTCTCTGACTGTCTCCTTCGCTGTTTGTCTGGCTCAGTCCCATATCTGCATGTACTAGCATGGAGATGAGGAGATGGTTTTGCCTCAGGCTGTTTCTATACTGTGTCTCTCACTCTCTCTCTCTCTCTCTCTCTCTCTCTCTCTCTCTCTCTCTCTCTCTCTCTCTCTCTCCACGGTGTTGGGTTCTACCTCTGACTCTTTTTGACGTTCTTTCGTCTCTCTATTCATGCAGTAAACCTGGCTTCTAAACCGTCTCCTGTATATGTGCATGCCTCTTATTCTCTCTTTCTTTTTCTGTGCCGGGAAATTGCAGTCGTCATTGGCCCAGGACTACTGAATAACACTCACTCTTTTTTCCACCTGCTTTTCGTGATAAAATACAGCACAATAGTTTCCTTTTCATCTATGCTTTCTATCATTAAAACAACTGGCTGTATGCATTAATAAGTGGGTATGTACTTGTGTTACTACCCCTTTGTGTTTGCGTGTACGTGTGAATGTGTATCTGAGAGCATGCTGCCAAGGGTAATGCAACAGCAGTAGATTGTTGTAGTATTGTAGATTGCATAGCTGTGTTAATGGTGCATTCTTAACTCACACAAACACACGATGCAGACACTAATATAAAGCATTTTCTATACAAACTGTTTTCAAATCAGCAGCGATCTGCTGACTCAGTGGGCTACCATGTACTACCATGATGACTTAAAATCTGCTCCCAGCCTTTCCCCTGCTTCCTGCTATCTCCCCTGTTCCTCGCCAGTGAAAACAATACAAAAATAGCACAAAAAGCTGTCTCTCTCTTGTGCATTAAACAGCATTTTTATCCTGAACTTTGGACGCTATTGGGAGATCCTCAAGGGAACACAGCCATCAAGGTTATTCACCAACCCTGAAACAATAAAGCAGGAGCTTGGATAATTCAAGGTTGATTCAGCGATTCAAGGCCTTTTTTTCCCTGCTACTCATTTAACTCAACCTTCACACCTTAGGGTAATTTACCGGAAAGTAGAGGAGCCGCCTCTTTTAGAGATTAACTGAAATGTTCATTAAATTGGAAGGAAGAAAAAAATATGATACAAAGATTCTGATTGTATTAAGAGTTTTCTTCACAGGTCCAACAGGCTGGACACAATCCAAAAACGGACCTGTGGAAAACCTACCCAAACTCAATGTGCATAAATCAATTTTCAAGAAAAAAAGACTACAGTGAGGATAAGTGGGCTCAATCCAAACTATGGTCGAGCTTAACAGTTTCTATAGTGAAGGCCAACAATGGCAGCAGCATTGTGCCCTATGGATTAACAAGCCTTCTAGATAAAACGAGCAGCAATGTGATGATAATGTCATGAGAACAAATGTTAAGTCTTTTTTAAGTTCTTTCCGATATCAGAAAATAAATAGTAATTTGATGGCATACCTTTTTCATCAGGTTGTGTGTTCAGATTCACCATGACAATGCAGCTGAATTGGACCAACATCACATTTTTTTCACTTTATTTTGTTTATTTGGTCACCCTATTCAGCTACATTCAGGGACTCATTTTCTCCAATAATGTTCAAATGTCTTTGTTATTGAAAAGAGTGGATTGTATGGCAGAGCAATTGCTGCAAGTTGCCAACATTATTTAATGCAGAGTTTATAATTCATAGAAACCCTGCAGCAATCCTGCAATATATGGGGTTCGCCACAATGCCAAGATGCTTCTTTTTTGTATCTGTCCTGTTAAATGTGTGTAGTAGTCTGTTTAGTAGTGCTGTATCTGCTGTGGTTTTGTATGTATTGCTGATTTGATGGATATATTTTGAAGGCCCTACATAAAAAAGGGGGAAATATGTTGTTTCTTTCTCCAGTAATGATCATCCCTTTGTCTCATTTTTTTAGCGGAGTGTGGAGGTCACATAACTGGAGCAGTGTCTGGACGGATTCTGTCTCCAGGATATCCTGCTCCATATGAAAACAACCTCCACTGTACCTGGACTATCGAGGCTGACACTGGCAAAACTATCAGGTTATTATGAAGGAGTTGGATATGTATACTGAAGCTACTGTGAGTACCATGATGGCCTGCAGTTATCTAGAGGGGTTTTTTGCATTAAAGGAAACCAGCAAATATTTAGTTTTCATACAAGTAGGCCTGTTTAACAATTATCTGCAGAATTGCTTTGTCCTGGCCAAGATAGGGTTAGCTGCCTGGCCAGTTCACTCTACTTGGATTATACAGGTAAACATTCACAAGACTGTCAGGTAAAGATATGTTAACTAATTATAGATAAATGTTCGCTGTCAAAGCCCTGCCGTGTAGAAGAGTACACCACATTAGTCATTATGCCACCATCGTGTTTCTCAACAGGTTTTGGCTACTGCTGACATTGTTGTGTGTGTGTGTGTGTGTGTGTGTGTGTGTGTGTGTGTGTGTGTGTGTGTGTGCGTGCATGCACTAGTGTGATTTGTCTATTCTTTGCTCTGCTTCATTTGATTTAATGGTTGACGGGATTTTGTTAAAACTGCTGGATTTAGAATAGTTGTTAATGTTTGTAATGGATCTCTGATCTCCTGTGTGATTTCTGTGTTTTCTCAGCCTCCACTTCATCGTCTTTGACACTGAGGTCGACCACGATATTCTGAGAGTTTGGGATGGTCCATCGGGGCCATCAGACGGGGGGATCCTTTTGAAAGAATGGTCAGGCCCAGCCTTACCTGAAGATATCCACTCAACGTTCAACATACTCACACTGCAGTTTGATTCTGATTATTTCATCAGCAAGCAAGGGTTTTCCATACAGTTTTCCAGTAAGTAGACTTATCTGTAATTCAGAATCAATACACTTACTTTATTACATAATCATCAACTTGTAATTCACATGGTAAAGGAAACTGTGAAAAAGTGTGCCATGATTGTACTAAATCACAGATTTGGGTGATCTGTCTCACTCTATCCCAAACATCCATTTGCAAGGGAAAAATCAATTACTGAATTAGCAATTAAATTAGCTAATTAACAAACTCCTCACACATATAGTTTTAGTTATTAAACCTCATTTACATTCGCTATTAGAGAAATAATCTCGGATTAACAGGATTTCTGAAAAAGTTAAAGCCAAAGAATCATTTGAGAAATTAATATTTTGCCCTGGGACTACTCTCTAGTACTCAAGGAGCCTAACAGAGACCTGTGGTTCAGTTTTGGGTGTATCTCACAGTTTGGGAAACCAGGAAGTGCAGTAAAAAACAATGAGTGCTGATTCTTCTCAGGTTAGTGAGCTATTTAACATAATCGTGAGATGTTTCTTTGACAAATTATAATTTTTTTGTCACAATTACACAAGAGATGTCAATGAACACAAACTACTGCTGTGGTTTAAGACAAAGAGTAACCTGGACAATAACTGTGCCCTTTGGTAGCAGGGATGGTCTTTGCTGTGTGAGCCACTGAACCCAAAAATGTCTGTTCACCCGTCCATTTAGAATCATGGGCCAAAGTCACTGCAAACCACTGTAGAAGCAAAATCAATCAGAGGCAGACAGTCATGACCATATTTACTTCATAACTGCATTTTCATAACAGAGCATCCACACACACACACACACACACACACATTCTTGTGCTTGCATATCTTTGGATATACATTTATTACTTATGCAATTCATATAAACACCTATACTGTACACCTAAATTTGCATGCATAAGCGTGCATACACAAAGTCCAACACACATAACTGTCAAAACTTTTTTTTTTAGATGCAAATTTCCAGTCATAAGTATTTACATCCAATACTTTCTCTCCCTCTCTCTTTCTCTCTCTCTCTTTCCCTCTCTCCCTTTCTCTCTTTCTTTTTCTCTCTCTCTCTCTCTCTCTCTCTCTCTCTCAAACACATTAAGTCTTTTTTTCTTTCTCCCCATATTTAAACAATAAATATTTGCACTCACTAACATGCTAATCAAAGCACTGTTATTCCATTACTATGGTAATGACTCCTTATATTTACCTCACTGTTGATTTACTAAAACAAAGGTAATGGTATTTGCCACCACACTGATTTATTTAAACCAAGGTTTGTGAATGTATTGAGCGAGCGATTTATAGGGGTGGTGTTACTACAGATTATTCTATCAGTTTTTCTCTCATTTTGTCCTCTCACTTCCCTCTCTGTGTACCTGATGGAATACATAGTGTTCTGTACTGGAAATATACAATAAATGTGGTATTATAATACTATGCTTGGCCAAGCATAGGGCTCTGGCCAAGATTTGATACTTGATTGAGTCTATAATTGTATAATGTGGATTTAAGCAGTGTCAAACATATATTGTCCATTCTTGATGCGTAAAGTAGCCCAAAATATTTAAACACTGATTGATGTGATGAAAGCACTCCAGTATATTTAAACACAATTGCAGACAAAAGGTTGACACCTCTACACACAGAGGCTGATTGTCATGAATCCCTACCAGGCACTACTACTACTACTACTACTACTACTTACCCTGATGGGGAGTCAATAATTAAAAATCAAAAAAATATATAATTTGATTGAACCTGAAGGGATGAACCATTTAGTTCATAACTAGTCAGGTTAAGTAATCACATGTATCCCCATCTACCCTGCCTTCTTTAATAAGATGGTCAGTCTGATGACAGTAAGCCAAATCAGTACTCTCCGCATGAAGAACAATAGTGCATCAATATGCTATACAGCACATCTTCTGTTCTTTTTCTGTAGCTACTGATATTAGTTGTTTGTGTGCTTCTCCCTGAATCTCTTTTTATGAACCAATTGGTAAATGTATGTCTCTCTTTGTTTGTCTCACATTCTCCAGCCACTACAGCAACAACATGCAATGACCCGGGCATCCCTGTAAATGGTTCTCGATATGGGGACAGTAAGGAGCCTGGTGACAGTATGACGTTCCAGTGTGATCCAGGCTACCAGCTGCAAGGTCTGGACACCATCACATGTGTACGAATGGATAACAGATTCTATTGGCAACCTGATCCTCCAACGTGTGTAGGTAGGTGTACTTTATTCTGTGGATCATCAACTGCCAAACTGAGATTCAATTAAATCCAAAAAATTAAATATGATGCTGTGGTCGGACGTTAATGAGTCTGAGACTTCAATGTCATACTGCGCCCTAAAAACATTTGCACT
This sequence comes from Cebidichthys violaceus, assembly GCF_023349555.1. NCBI lineage: Eukaryota > Metazoa > Chordata > Actinopteri > Perciformes > Stichaeidae > Cebidichthys > Cebidichthys violaceus. Next base: position 7,077,653 of record NW_027176705.1, read on the forward strand.
AAATATGAACTAGATATTAGGATTTTTAGATACTGTCCATCAGATGCTGGAATGAATACATCAAACAATGGAACACTGAGCGCAAAACCTCTGGAGGTGAAATGATCCAGAGTTTTTATTAAGTCCGAAGTGTAGAGAATAAACAACAAACAAGGCAGTCCAGGTCCCTTATGTGCCCCTTTGTTGTTCTGCCATATCTGACATACTTTGGAGGTAAATCAACTGCAGCCTGCTGGTGAGGTGATCTCTAATCCCAAATGATGCTGCTGCTAGAGCATCAGATAGTTTTTCTAACTGGAGGAATGCTCTTGAAGATCAAGGACAAGTTGACAAGGTGCTGGAGAAACTGTGGTTGGAATAAGCATTGAGCACTGTTGCTGTCAGTGGACCACATACATATTCAACATGTATCACCAAAACCTCCTGAACTCAGAACTGGGATGATGAGACATGCGCAGGAGAGGAAAAAAAACTGAAGTCAAATTTGTAGCATCACAGAATGATGCAGATAACTGGAATAGGGTTCCTGTTTGAAAACTGCTGAAAAGCCAGAGCTTGTTTGCTCTTTTTCTCTATTATCACCACCATCTGGCCCACCTGCTGCTTGTAGCCCATTGAGCTTCCACATCCCTCTCCACACCTCATTCACACAATCCTGCTGCAGTTTGTTTTTCACTTTCCCACTTTCAGGTGCGCTTTCCTTCCTTTATTTTCCTCCTCAGCTTTTTCTGACTGACTTGATTCTCTTACTAAAGGAAGGAGGTGACTTCTGGCCGTAAAGCCTATCTTTTTTGAGAAAAAGAAGGACTAGGAGAGTATCTGTAATTCAGCAAGAGCCCTTCAGTGTCCTTACCGTGCAACCTACAAATCCCAGAATGTTAGCACAAAACAAGCCTGTTGTATGTCCCGTTCTCTAACCATACTTTGCAGTTGATAGTAGGCTTTTGCTAAACCACATGCCTCTATTGGGGTAACAAATACATGAAGTTCTTTTTCCTGATTATCTGCTGCATCCACTTCAATTTTGTCTTGCAGATAAAACATCATATTGAGTTAGTCAGAGTAGATGGATGAGGGAAATCACCAGAGATTACAGTTATGGTTAGGATGAGACACAGCTGAAGGTGTAAACAATGTGAGTAAGCTGGGGAAGATTCCTGCAGCAAGCATGGTGTCCACCCCCCAGCTTGCAGCAAGGGACTATAGACATGTCCCTTCCTGTTAGATGCCACAACCCCCCTTCATGTTGCCTTGTCCTTGTCTTTATCGGCCAGCACTATTGGCTTGTAACCATGCCTGTGAAACACATTATGCTTTGTTCCTGATATTGCCTGCTCTGTCTCTTTGCCAGTGACCTCACATTTTGTACAACTGTAGATAAAATGTAGGGCTTAAATCTTAAAAATGTGCTTCTTTTTCTTTCACTTTCACCTCAGGTGGTGAATCCCTGGGTGTTCAAAAGCTGCTAAATTTAAACAAACATTATACACAACAGTCTAGTGCGCATTAGTGTGTCTGACTGTGAGTGATTTGCAACTGTTAATGCCTTTGTTTACCTCTATTTCACTGTTGATAATCCGTTCACACCCACCTGCCATCCCCAAGACACCTCTCCATGTTTCAGATTCTTTCTTTAAATCACCAAATTGCTGCATGAATGAATCTATCCATCTCTCTTGCTAATATCTCTTTCCTGCTTTCTGGCTTGTTGTGGGATAACAGGACCACTAGGGGTGATTCTCTCTGCTAACGACCCCCAGCGTTACACTCTCACAGTCTCTCGCTTTTGCTCTTTCACCTTCTCCAGCTACCTGTGGAGATAATATCAACGATCCACCGGGGGTAATTCTGTCTCTCCTAACCAACCCCTGCCATACTTCCTATCACTAACTAACTCTCTTCCACTCTGCCTACCTTTGGGGACTATATGAGTGGTCAATCAGGGGTGATTCTCTTTCCAAATTACCCCAAGCCCAATGCTGTGTAATCATTTTTCTCTGTCTGTCTGTCTCTCTCTCCCTCTCTCTCCCTCTCTTTCACTGTTTGTCTGTCTCCAGCGACATGTGGGGGCAACGTCAGTGGTCCTTCAGGAGTAATTCTGTCTCCTAACTACCCCCAGCCTTACCCCCCAGGGAAAGAGTGTGATTGGAGAATCAGAGTCAACCCCGACTTTGTCATTGCTCTCATCTTCAAAAGGTAAACCACCTAGATTTAAAACTTGGCCCGGCATATATATATGTGTGTAAACATATATTATGTACCTTTCTCATATGTATTCTCAAGCTTTAAACCAGAAGAGTAGCTTATCTGTGCTTGTAGAAACACTGCAGCCTCTCAGCTGGTATTTCTGACATTTCATTTTGAATGGATTCAATTTTTTTTTTTCACTCTAAAAATGCACATTTTATCAGCAATGATTTCATACTTTAGAGCTTCCTGTGGGAGTTCAGACTCTTCTATTGAATTTGCAGTTTCAAAGGCTGCCCATGTTTTTTGGTCGAGGACTTAGCTGCCATCTTAGCGCAACAATAACAGGTGTCTAAACATAAATCAAAATAAACTGGTAGCATTATGACAAACCAATGTTAATTAAACATTTGTCCTCAAGCTGTAAAACATGTTGTGTCATAATGTTAAAAGTAGGCTACTGTATGCTGTAAGAAACAGTAACTTTCATATCAGGATTTGAAATATTCTTATTGAAGATGCACATGTGTTTTAATGCCTTGTGTCGGTTAGTGGTATAGTAGTTAAGTCTGATTAATACTTACGTTTTTGTTGTCAGAGGAAGTATTATTAACTGATCACAAATAACGTTACACAACAACAAAAAAGATAAGAGGGCAACAGCAAGGTGGGTTTTTCCTTAATTTTGAGGAAATGTGGCTACAACAAACAAATTATAGCAGAGTTATGGTCTTACTGATGATATTGTTTTTTTATTATTTCATCCAAATACCTGAGAAAACATAAATAATTTAAAAAAAGATTTAGTGGATGGAGGGGGTCCCCAAAGACTCTTCTGAAACATGTTTTTCTTCTGGCTTAAATTTAATAATGGATCACCCTCCATGGGCTTTGTTTTATGAGTGTAGTTTCAGTTTATTTTTTAAGAATAGGCTTTTCATGACTTGCTGTGGCCCACACAGGGTAAAAGAAAGATATGTGTTGTATAGTCAGGGATCAGGCACTAATAAACCTATTTGAGTGGGGAAATCCCATTAGTCTACTGTAAAATCCACTTCTAACATAACATATAATTATATATAACATAATAAGTAGCTTGAATGGTTAGTTTGCGGTGAGATGATGTTATCATTAAAAACTTCAGGTAATTTAAATTACATTTGTTCTTGACTTTCAGCTCCTTTAACTACTTACATCTTTCAATCAGCCATTTTTTAGTGGTTAAATTGTGTAGCGGTATAGTTAATTCCCTATGCATTGTTGAAGTAAATAACATGAGTAAACTGATTTGCACAGGAACTTTTTGAATGTTCATATGTTGACAGATGCACTATTCTTGCCGTTTCTGTTTTGTCTTTTTTTGGTAATAGGCCAGTGTTTATTTACATTTCAAGTCCTGATTGTGTCTGAGTGGTGAATATTTTACAAGTCACAGTGGTCACTAAGACAAAAGTGAAGATTGGAGTTTCACATAAAGGATATAAAAGCTTTTCTCGAGATTGCCACAGGAGAAAAAATTACCCAATTTAGACTTCATGTTTTTCAGCTGAAGAAATAATTATCTTCTGTTGTAACAATGAGACAGTTTTTATTTTACTTTTAATTAAGTTGTTTTGTTATTGGTTGTTTTGTGAATGTGGTGGGATTTTTCTTTTTTGTTATTTATCTAATTGTAACCTAGTAATTTTGTATTATAAATGCAGCTTAAACTGACTTCTATTCTATTCTATTGACCCAATTAACAATGACTCATTCTTTTATCAGTCTTTGAATCAAATCAGAGTTTATCCAATGTAATCAGAACTCATATTGTGGTATCATATAACAGCCTTTTCAGCATTTACATCCATTGAAGCCAAGTGTAATTTTCTTTTCTACTTTTTTTTAAAATATCCCAAAGTGATATGTTCTATACTGAATACTTACAGTCAGTAGAAAAACAAAGTTTTATGGCACTGAATATTTCAGATGTATAATTAATTACAAAACAAACTAAAATATAGTTTCTCAAGTTTGCATGATTACTTTTGTTTTATATCCTAGTCAGACCCTTGTGTTACTCTTCTTTGGTCACAAAAGGTTATGATGTCGTCCCATTTCTGCTCTGTGAGATCTTTATGTTCATTTTATGACATTTAATAGCTTAAACATTCAGACCCAGAATGTATCACTAATGCAAAAGGTATTAGCATGGATCATTTTAATGCTTTGTCAGTGCAAAAAGGGCTTATGTGCTGTTAAGCCCATTCTGCACCAGCTAGCAACACAGGGCTTAAACTGCGGCATTCTGCACAATTACTTTAAATTTGGTTGCTTTTATAACTTCAAGAAGTCCTTTCCTCTGATAAATATTATTGTCAGTCAAACGTCAATAACAACTCTTTTGACCAAACTCAGCTATTTACATCGTTTTGTGTCTAAAAATAAAGGGAAGAGTTTGAAAATGTAAGGGACAGAATAATCCCGTAAAATACAAGATGGGTAAGGCATTTCTGGTTGAAAATATTTTATATATCAAAATCTCTGTCTGGTCTATGAGGTATCCTTTCTCCATTTTACCTGTGTGTTTAGCTGCTGTGTGAAAGGTGGGAGACAGGGGTAACACAGCCACTGTCAGGGCAAACACTGAGACTTTGTGTGAGTGTGTATCCTTATACCTTTACCCTCACGAGGATCAGATTCCTTTACGTATGTGTAGAGAGATGAAGAGAAGCTGTCAAAGAGAAAACCAGCAAAACTTTTACAAAAAAATGTGTTAGGAGGCACTGTGGGTTTAGGCTGAAAATAAAAATATTAAAGGCACATACTGTATTTTCCTTTACACGCAAACACATGCACACACATACTGAGAATATAAATCAAAATAGATGATGACATGCCCTTTTACGATGAGACAACAGGATGATTAACTTGATATTCGGATGATGCAGCATGGCTGCTTTTGCAATATTTTTCTTTCTTTTTTTAAATATCAATGAACTTAATGTTTTTTGACTTTTTATTGCTGCATTGCTTTGTATTGCTTGAAGAGGAAAACACCAACAAATATTTAAAGTTCTCGTTTTTAATGCAGTACATCCAGAAAACATGACAAAATGAAGAGAGATAGCATAAACTTATTGGCTGTCATTAAATGAAGCCGGTCTTTGAAATTTACACACATTATTGGATTAATTGTTTTAAAAATTTGAACAAAAAACTAAAAAAAGACACATCTTACTTGATTCTGAAACCCAAGTTTGGCTGTTTTCTTTTTGTTTTTTTACCCCAGTTTCAACATGGAGCCAAGTTACGACTTCCTGCACATCTACGAGGGTGAAGACTCTAATGGGCCGTTACTAGCAAGTCTCCAAGGCAACCAGGCCCCAGAGCGAATAGAGAGCAGTGGTAACGGTCTCTTCCTGGCATTCAGATCTGACGCCTCACTGGGCATGTCTGGGTTCGCCATAGAATATAGAGGTAATTAAAACCCAAAACGTTGCCCTCATATAATGTCCTTGTACATTTTCCTGCAATGTCACATTAAAGCAACTGAAATTTGTCTTAGAGTTTTAGAATTTGTAACAGAAATTAATGATAGTAGTGGTAGTACAGTATCATTATTAGTATCATTATTATTGGTAGTATTTGTAGTAGTAGTAGTAGTAGCAGTAGGATTAGCAGTAGTGCAGCTGCATTAGTATTAGCAGTACCACAGTAGTTGTACTGTTAGTATTAAGTGGTGACAGCATTTGTAGTAAAGTAGCAGCAATAGTAATCAATTGGCAATCTGAACATAGCACTGCACTCTGAACCATTAACTGTTTGATGATTGGGGGGAAAATCAATGCAGTGTGACATCTCTCATTTTATATTGTTTGGGCCAGATTTGGTAAAGCGTTTGCAGCTGTTTTTAGGTGCAGATTGGATGCATTGTGACCCAAACAAAATACTGTATGTTTATCAGATGTTTATCTGGCTGGAGTCACAGTTTGCGTGTCATTTTAGTGAGTGCTTGCTATTAAATATAGGCGTGTTAAAATAAAATAAAGCAATTAGGCTATTAATATTAATAATCACAATATCTGATTACTGTTACATAAAGTAATAGTGGACTGGGATATTAGGTTTGTGTTTAGCAAGCTTCTTTTTTTTACTTGACCATCAATGAACTGTAAAATCACCACAGGCTGCAACTGAACTTATCTTTTAAGTAAATGTTGTTAAATCTTAGAGCTGAAGGTAAATACAGCTAAAGACTCAACTGAGCGTTTTTATCCAACATATACTGTATATCCCACTGCTGAACTGAGCCTATGAACTCCCCTTCACTCCCCTTCACTTGTCTCAGATTCAGTCCAGGAGCTTACTGTGTCATGAGCTGCTATCTTAGTAAATCTGTTGTTGAATACATGCAGATTGAAGCCTTAAATTCAATGAAAATTGGCTCTGTCTTTGATGAATAAACCTGGAATTGGTTTTCAGGACACTGAAATACGAAACCGTCATTGCCCCTCTGTTTATGAAGTGTAATGATTAAAATGTTGATACAGGAATGTCTATTCTGTCTAAGAATGACTAGATAACATTTTAAAGTGCCTACTCTATTAATTTCACACTTGCTTTACATCAGAAGTGTTTCGCAGTTGAAAGGGCATGCTCTTGCATGTCAGCCCACGAGTCGTTTACTTTCACAGATTGTGACTCATCCTGGTTTTACAGATGTTGCTTGACTGGGAGTGATTTAACAGCTCTAGTCAATATGGAGCTGATGATTAGTTGTTTGACTGAGTAGAGACTAGATCTGCTCTGTCAAATTTTATAAAGTATATTTTTCTCTTGTTTCTCAAGCTCCATTTATCTCTAATTAAAAAAAGATTATCTCCCTTTCTGTTGTCTGTCTCCTCACGCTACCTCACACCTTTGTACTTTTGTCATTAATTCACTACCTTTCATCTGCCATCTCTCTAATTAAAATACAACCTTAATCATCTCCCTGTTTCACTTCCATCTTGCCCTCCACCTCTCTTTCTCTCTCTCTCTTTCCCCCTCTCTCTTTTTCTCTCTCTGTCTCTGACTGTCGGTTTCCCTCTGTCAAGCCCAATATCTCATTCTCATTGGGCAATCACAATAAAGCAAACAAGTTGGCCCTACGCCACATCATAAAGACTCTAGACAGTTCTGAGTTTTCTTGACTCCACAATTAGTTAATAGGGAATATTCAATGCCACCTACAGTATATTAGGGTTCAACAAATAGCCTGTCGACTAAATTTGGCCCAAAATTTCCACCAATAGTTTTAACCCTGAATGGAATCTGAAAATGTACTTTATTTGGCTGCATAAACAATTTAGACATAATTTAGAAATGTACAGCTATAACTATTTAAGTTGTATTAAAAATGACATGAATTTGCCATCAATACCGACATGTGGAGAGAAAATTGTTACACTGGCTTTTTCCTGCACCACATAGGAGAATGTGATGCAGTGCCTGGTGTTGATATGAGATCTAATGATCTTACCAGATCATTTTAAATTTTTTTGTTATACCAAATTAGTTGGGCCTTGTGTTTTTCCAGTAACACAATTTCTCTCCTTTCGCCACAGAAAAACCGAGAGAAGCCTGTTTTGACCCTGGTAACATTATGAATGCCAGTCGCACAGGCTATGACTATAAACTGGGATCTCAGGTCTCCTACAACTGTCACCATGGCTACACAACAGTGGGCGGGGATACCATCACCTGTGTCATGGGGAATGATGGGAAGCCGGTTTGGGACAGGGCTCTGCCATCATGTAAAGGTAGGAGAAACGCATCAAGAACTGCATCCTTACAAACACCAAGATGATGGAAAGCTTATGTTGAACTATTAAAAAACAACCTGCTGGTGCCGGTTTATTAGGCACACCTGTACAATTGAATGCAATCCATTACAACTGTTCTGCTATAAAGAGTACTTTTACGATGCCTATAATGTTCAGTTTTTGTTATGGTGTGTGTGTGTGTGTGTGTGTGTGTGTGTGTGTGTGTGTGTGCGTGCGTGCGTGCGTGCGTGCGTGCGTGCGTGCGTGCGTGCGTGCGTGCGTGTGTGTACATCTGAGACAGAGAGTCTGTCAGGGATTGGAAGACTGAACTGTCTAATTGATTGACAGCTCAGAGAGCCAAGGAAGTGACACCTGCCAAACTGTCATTCAGAGTGTATATGTTATTGTGTGTGTGTCTGTCTGTCTGTCTGTCTGTGTGTGTGTGTGTGTGTGTGTGTGTGTGTGTGTGTGTGTGTGTGTGTGTGTGTGTGTGTGTGTGTGTGTGTGTGTGTGTGTGTGCGCGTGTGTGCTCGTGCGCGTGTGTGTGCGCGCGCGCACGCGCGCGATCTCTAAAGTGACAGAGACCTGGCCTGGTGCCATATAGGTAAAATATTCAAATAAGCCACAGAGAGCAAGGTTGCAGGACTAGGAAGGAATTTTAAAATGAGCACAAAAGACACACACATACACACTCACAGACAGACAATGCACACTTACTTATACCTCTTAACACTTTGAAAAAGGCTCCTCTGAAAGCTCTGTTTAAAATTGTCTGAGAGACAGTGAAGAGGGGGGTTGGGGGGTGGGAGAGAATAATGATGAGATAATTGCACTCGGAGAAGCTATTTGAGAACAGCAACGAATAACAGACAGACTGTACAGATTATACTCCTACTTATCAACCTAAGATGTATTACACTTACTTACCCAACCTCAAATCTGGAAATGTATCTGTGGTACTTACTGGTACAGCTGTGATTTTGAACCTGAAGATGCAATAATCTGTTTTTTCAGATTCCTTTCAAAGAAAATAACTTTACACTTTCTTTTTTTTTTACCTATTTGAGGTAATCTTACTTGTTTTATTAATGGACAAGAACACATATTGGTATTGTGTGGTGTTGCCATCCAATCAGCCCGCTAGTTAGTCCATCAGTCATTTTTATATTCACATTTTTTAAGAGATGTGTGTTGTACATTAGAATTCAACAGTATTAGCCCTTTTCTTCAATGGAGCTGTTTCCTCACAGTGAGACAGACCTGGTTCCTGGCCCAGGCCCTTCCCAGATACATGAATTGATCTGCCGAGTTTGCCGTCACCTACAGTTCACATATACAAAGCAGAACAATTTAACTAAATCCAGTCCTACCCAGTAATACTTCTGCCGCTCATTTTGCATGTTGAATTTTCTCACCACACAGCTAGGGAAGTTTCTCTGTGTGTCTGTCGGTCTCTCTGTCTTTGGGCAGCTCCTGGGGCTTTTAGACCAAACTCATTAGAAGGGGTGAGACCTCTTTAAATAATACATCTCCACTTACACTCCCTCAGTCTCCTTTCTCTCTTCTTCCCTTTCAAACCTCCTTCTCTCCTTTTCTCTGAAATGTTTCTCCTCTCTCTCTCTCTCTCTCTCTCTCTCTCTCTCTCTCTCTCTCTCTGTCTCTCTCTCTCTCTCTCTCTCTCTCTCTTCTCGTTGTTTTCCATCCTCTCTTTCTCTCTTATTCCAGCTTCCTCCCACCTCCTCTGTCTGTCTCTGATTTACTCTATATTTTTTCTCTCATCATTTGTCTCTCTCTTTCTCTCTCTCTCTCTCTCTCTCTCTCTCTCTCTCTCTCCCTCTCTCTCTCACACACACACACACACACACACACACACACACCCCTCCCATCTTAAACCGCTCTTTTATTGGTTTCCATGGTAACTAAGAGCTGGTGCGAGAAAGAAGGAATTCTCCATGACTGTTGATAGGGTTGTGTGTGTGTGTGTGTGTGTGTGTGTGTGTGTGTGTGTGTGTGTGTGTGTGTGTGTGTGTGTGTGTGTGTGTGTGTATGCGCGCGCGTGTAAAAGAGAGTGAGAGAGACACAGAGGCAAAATGAGATGGAGAGACATAGCTATTATAGAGTGCCGCCTAGAGGTTAACACACGTAAACATACTAACACACAAATCTACTCTCTGAAAAGTCACTGTAACTGTTCTCAGGACTGCAAATCAACGTTAAAAGTTTAGGACATTTTTGAAATCTTTTCCTTCACTCTCATTACCACCCCAAAGCATTGCTGTGTGTGTCTGTGTGTGTGTTTGTGCATTTTTGTGAGACACAGACAGCGAGAGGTACATGTGTGTTCTTGTGTATGTTTGGGGATGATCAAAGCACATGGATGTGTGAGAGAAAGAGAGTGACTTGCATGGCATTTTTTGCATTTATTTGTGTGTCAGAGGGTATAAGTGATCAAAACACGTGTGTGACGGCTTTTGATTAGACTGACACCTGAGCCTAGAGCAGCACTACTGGGGATTGTGGGTAGATCAAGACAAGACCTCTGGACCTGAGGGTTTGAATGAAGCAGCACAGCAACAATTGATCCCCAAAAATATCAATCGATATCAAGAGGCGTGGAATGAAAGAGGGTGATTACTCTGATGCTTAAAGAAACAAAAGGAATGCAGGAAGGTATAGGAGATCAGAGGAGAAGGACGAGTTGGTGTGTGAATGCAACAACTGTCTAGCAAAGGAGTAGAAACCAAACCAAGTTTTGCTGTATTTTTTATTCTAGGCATGTAAATCAGTTTTACTGAGCAAGCCAGAGCCAGGAATATGGGCCCAGTCTTACTGTCCACACTCACGGTCTCATAGGCTTTGACTTGTGTTCCTTATAAGTCTGCATGGGCTCAAGGCTGTCCCACTGTGAAATCGGAAAGTGCTTGAGGGTTCTTCGGTTCTCTTTTTGAGCCCTTTATGCACAGTTTCCACTGAAATGACTTTGCTAGAGAGAATTACCCTGAAGGGGTGTACAAAAAACACTGAAGAAGCTGGACAAACGTGAACATGTTCATAGCACCAATTCACTTTTTTAAAACATTTACTTAAGTATGACATGATCATGACAAATTGTTTTTATCTGTTTTGATCAAGCATTGCTAGGCTATTATTACATATTTTAAATGAGCAACAATCAATCTCAAAATCACACCCTCGCTTCTGCGTGGCCACAGACAGGCCTACTTAACCTAGGCAACATATAAATTCACAAAGTGCTGTCCCATTTCTCACACAGCATTTTTAACCTCTGCAACCTCATGCTCTCACATTTTCACTGAGCACAGGGGTCATGATAATGAAAATCTGTTAGGGATCACAGCTGATAGCATGGGTGGACATTGGGACTGGGCCACAGAAGTATGCGCAAACTATCAACCAAAACAAGACAAGAAGAGGTGAGAAAAGAAGCAATAAGAATGCACCGTGTGTGTGTGTGTGTGTGTGTGTGTGTGTGTGTGTGTGTTGATGACATTGACAGATTTGCTTGTTACTGATGTTTCCTACACATACACAGCACACACATTCACAGACACTATTACACTAATTTCATCGACCTCTGGCCTTACCTGCAGTATAAATGTACACACGCCCACGTGGTTTTCACACAAACGGTTTGTAACTCTCTTGGGGGTGCTGAAGATGGATCAAGCTAGTGTTAGGTTTACTTCTTGTGGGTCATGCAATGGTAGTAGGGATTAATAGGCTTTTTGAAATTGCAGTATGCTGATACTGGAGATCCCACATTGTGCACTTGCTCAGCAGCACATAAATTAATTCACTAAAGTTTTATATTGCTACTCTGGAGAGGGTGCAGCAGAGCTGCCATCTCAATTATATGATACAAGCCATCATGTAACAGCAATTTTCTGGATTTTTTTTCAAGTTTTAAATCTGATATTTAGTTACCAAATACTGCTGTTGCATATTAGCTACTGCTCCATAGTACCACAGTATGTCTTGATTTCAGGTAAATGAATGTGTCCTTTTCCCCAGATACTTTGTCTGCCCTCAGTCACTGAAAGGCATCACTACTTTTTAAAGATATTTCCATTAATTTCACATATATAATATAAGGTTACAATTGGAGCTAGCCTATTTAGATACTCAACTAGATCTTTGGTTATTCTTTTGTTATTTAGAGAGACAGTCATATTTAAAAGAGACAGCAGCAAGATGATAGGCTAACGATGTAATTGTGTCGCTGTGCTATTGGATAGAAGAGACCAGCTGATCAGAACAGCTGATATCAACTTATGCAATAGCTTCATATGGATGCACACACACTCACACACAGATCAAAAGCACTATATTTCTACATTATATAACAAAGCCTTGGAGCCTCAAGAGTCCAAGTGATATTTAGGGACAACATGAATTTTCTGCTAAACTAAACAACTTTTGAGCCAAATGCAGCCAGTTGGATTTTTTTAAAAGTACATAAAAATAACAGATTAGAGTAGTGATACGCTTGTCAGCTTTGAGTGCAATGGGCAGTGCTCCCAGCAGCAGGAAGGAAAAAAATGAAAGAAGAGGCACACGGTTAAAATGTGAAAGCCTCATTTCAACATAATTTCTATAAATACTGGAAGCAACAAAGGGGATGAAGCTGTTTGGGCTGCCAGAAGTGTTGCACGTTTTGTTACCTTAGTTTGACAGCAGTTACAGTGTAGGCTAGTCCATAAATATTCATTTATTGACATTCTTGTATTTGTATTTTGCTAGATTTAAGTGAAACAATGACAATGATGTTAAAGTGCTGACCTTCAGCTTTAAGCGTATTTAAAGGTGTTGAGATCTATTTCACTTTCTCCACTCAGGTATATCCTACCGGTCAGGGAATCACATGCAAAATGTGTATATGGTGATTTAAAATGTAACTCTTCTTCATTCTTTAAAGTTGTACAAAATGTTTTGCTGCCTAAAGTTTTAAGTTTAGAAATTGCTGCAATCCCTATAACGTTAATCTGATGTGAATGTAAACACCCTCAAATATAAACTGAATCTCAGCACTTAAACTTCATAGTCATTATTTCATTACAAAGTCAATATGCTGAAGTACTTTCTGTATATGTCCATTCTCTCTCTATCATTTCACACTATACAGGGTTGGGATGGGTTTCCCAGCATGCACTGGGCAAGAGGTAGTACACCTCCTGGACAGGTTGCCACTCTCTCATGGGGCTAACACATGTCAATGGACTTTTTTTTCAGTTTTCCAATTCATCATTGATTTTGTTTTCCTGTGAAATTAAGACTAGACACTACGTGCAAAAAAAACCTAATCAATTTGTGCTTGCAGTTCGTGAAGCTGTATTTGTATCATTCTGATACAAAACCACTTGATTGGATATCTCAAAAATAATTATTTAATAGTAATTATTGACAAACATTCCCTAAAACATTGATAAGATACTTTGTTAGTACTGTTACTCACTGTTATGAGTTGTATTGCTATGTAATGTGTCTGAACATCTTTAAGTTGCTGTGTTTACGCTTTGTGTGCTGAGATTTCTATAGAATATATTGTGGGTTAATTAAGTTCTCTCTCTTCCCATTGAAACCTTCTATAATTACAGCTGCACAAAGTTGTGCGCTATTTATTTGTGTGAATTATTTCTCACATATGGCTCTGGCAAATATCTGAACATGAAGTGCAGGAGTTCTGCATGTATATAATCCTGCCATTTACACAGTCCATCCCAAATTGCATGAGCATAAAGAAGAGAGGGTTGAATTCACAGAAGATGCTCCTTGGTAAACAGGCAGAGTGCATTTCCAGACTGGTCAATCTGTTTGATGAATGACATGCATGTCATTACACACAGAGTGTGTCTGAAGTTGCAAAAGGGTTTGGTCTCTCTTTTTGGAAAATATGCACTGTTCAGAACAAGTAAACAGTACCTACAAATAATGATATTCCCTTTTCTCTGTCTTTCTGTAGCTCCATGCGGAGGACAGTATGGTGGATCGGAAGGAGTTGTTTTGTCTCCAAACTATCCTCTAAACTACACTACAAGACAAACCTGCTCCTACTACATCACTGTGTCCACACAGTTTGGTAAATTCATAAATGATCACACCATACATTCTTACAATGGATTGTAATGGATGGATGGTAATTGAATCACCAACACAAAAACTAATTTAAATATTTTTTTGTCTTCTTCCCTCTTCATCTTCTTCAGTGGTATTTGGTCAGTTTGCTGTTTTCCAGACAGCAATGAATGACTCTGTGGAGCTGTTTGATGGAGCCAATGAGAATGCTCGATTGCTCAGCTCCCTGGCTGGGTCACATTCAGGTGAGTCTCCTATTTGCTGATTTTTGTGTCAAACACAGCTGAAAGAATGCTATTAGGTCACACTGCCATAAAGGTAATTCTTTATTTATGTGGGGTAGAATAATACTATATTTTTTAAAAGCTGCTATTCAGTTGTAATGTTGTAACAGTTTTTTCGCTTTTTACTTTTTTGTGCTCCTTAGCACATCTTTGAAAGAGAAAAATAATAAAATTGTTAGTAAGAAAGCAGCACTTGGGGGCTGTATAACACAGCACCAGTGGTCGTTATCACAATTTATTTGACAGTGATGTATTTGGTGAAAATCCATTATGGGTTATCTTTACAAGAAGAAATCAGCAGTGGAAAGCATCCAACTGGGGCCCTACAATATAGAGTAGCACTGAAAGTCCTTAACACAATCCTCCCTGGGTTTCCTTATCCTCCAAGTTTGAGTGATCTCAGCTTGGCAACATTTTGACTCACTGCACAGCATGAATCAAGATTCAGAGATGAGGCAAAATCTATATAGATGACATAAAGAATGAAATGGGAAGAAATATTGATAACTTAGTTGTTGGCAAAATGTGCTCTCATTACCTCAGAGTTACGTGTTCTTCTGTTGTGTGTCATGACCAGGGGGCATGCTGCAGGGGAATCCCACTGGAATTGACATTTTGTTTCTTTCTGTAGAAATAATGGCTTTCAAAATGTTTTCTTTGTAATATGTAATCAGTTGTGTGCTTGTAGAATTATGAGCTATTGAAAAAGGGCAGCAACTGCCATTACATTTATGGGGTGCGGTAGAGTTTGATGATAAAAACATCAATCAAAAGAGAGGAAAAACATATCTAGATAGATTCCCTAGAGCGTTTCTTTCTATTTTCACACTAAGGTGCACATCTTTCTTTTTTTATGCTCTTTCCTTCATGGAGTGGATCAGTGAGCTTATTTCAACATAACATTAACTAGGAGGATTTGACAGTTTTTGTTTGGCTAAATGTAGCTGCACATTATGCAAATTAGTTCCGTCCATCTACTATCCATCTAAGTTAGTTTAAAGGAAAGAGGCCAGTTCATGTAATGTAGAATGGGTGGCTTATTCCTTAAAGTTAATTTAGGTTGGAAATTCCCCTTTTGGCTAAAACTGGCAGCAAAGAATGAAACACATCAGGCTTTACGAAATAATGTTAGCCGCATCATTACCCTATCACACACGCGCACATACACGCGCGTACACACAGGCAAACAGCTTTGTAGCACATTGTTCCAGCTAACTGACTGATTATCCTGACACACACACATATTAACACACATACACCCACACCAAATTTACACATACACACACATCCCGACACAGCTAATGATAGTTCTAAATGTCAGCCACACCAGACCATGTTTTTTTCTCATTTCTCATTGTTACTTTGTTTGTTTGTGTACGGGTGTGTGCATATACATCTCTGTGTGTATGAGCCTGTGAGGTGGTGTGTGTGTCTTTTTTCTTGCATTCTTATTCTTGTAAGGACCACATTTTACCAGAGAAAGGGGAGAAACCTCTACTTGAATGTAAAGCAGTACTGTTTAATTTATGGTTTTGACTGTTCGTGAAATTTTGTGTTTAATTGTTTGTCCCAGGAGAGACATTGCCATTGGCAACTTCCAATCAGATCATGCTGCGATTCAATGCTAAGAGTGGCCAATCAGCTAGAGGCTTTCACTTCGTCTACCAAGGTAACTCTCAATCTGTTTGTCTTGTTCTCTCACATACATACACTCACACACAGTAAGTTGAGTTGAATTCAACTTCAACGTGAAAGTGAAAGTCTCTCTACTGATAACTGTATTTCTAATGTGCATCCTCTTCTTCTTCTCATTTTATTTAATTACCATCATCATTGTAGCTGTGCCTCGCACCAGTGACAGTCAGTGCAGTTCAGTGCCAGAGCCTCGGTACGGCAGGCGGATCGGTTCAGAGTTCTCAGCTGGCTCTGTGGTCCGGTTCGAGTGCAGTCCTGGGTATCTACTGAAAGGATCCAGTGCTATCTGGTGCCAGGCCGTGCCAGGTGCCCTCGCTCAGTGGAATTCAACAACACCAACCTGTATAGGTAAGGCTGACTGAGCCTAAAATTAATATAGCATGTACCAACATATAAAGTAAGAAATCAGTTCTTTCTGTGAATCATCCAATACTGAGATTTTGACATGGATTCTAACAAACTAAATGTATGCCTGTGTGAAATCTCTCTCTGCTGAGAGCAGGCCTTTTGCAAACAGCTTCAACTGTCACCTCAGTTTACACTATAAATAATGTTTATCATATTTTCCCTCTTTGGCTCCCTGTTGTGGTAATTTTGAACACCATATTGTCCCAGGGTATGCAGAGCAATATTCTAACAACCTGTCTTATCTGTTAGCTGTTTAGTTAATACACTTTGCCAATACATTCATATTTTATGTCTCCATTCTAGTTCCCTGCAGTGGCAATTTGACTGAACGACGCGGTACAATATTGTCTCCTGGCTATCCTGAACCCTACCCAAACAGTCTCAACTGTCTGTGGAGGATCCATGTCAGTGAAGGGGCTGGGATACAGGTACAGATATTTATACACTTGTAAATAAATATGGAATATAGAAGACGCACATAAACTCAGAGTTTGTTATGTTCATTTATTTTCATTGTTATTTAGATCCAAGTGATGACGTTTGCTACTGAGCACAACTGGGACTCTCTGGAGATCTACGATGGAGGAGACATGACAGCTCCTAAATTAGGGTCATTTTCTGGTATGACGATATGCTCAAACACACACACACACACACACACACACACAAACTTGTGCACAGAAACTCATGCACAGAAACACCCCAGAGATCTCTGATGGATGAGATATGACAACTCCTAATCTATAGATACACACACACGCACACGTATAGATTGACAGACACACACACACAAGATCTATGATGAATAAGATATGACAGTCTTAAACTATAGATACACACACATACAGTATACACTGGAGATGTATGATGGATGAGTTGTAAAACCAAAAAAAACATGATATATATCTTAAATATATAATAAATGTCAGAAAAGACTTAGAATTCATCCAATTTCCAGGTAGTCAGTAAAATGAAGAGAAAAAAGGAGGAAGGGAGGGAAGGGAAGAGTTTCACTGCGAGGGTGAGTGATGGATGGAAGAAAATAGCAGAGGAAGAAGACAGGGAGGGATAAAGAATGATCTAACCTTTTACAATTTCCCAGCGGAGTTTCCCCTGTGACCTGCCCCAAGCACATACTTGTCACACACCTATCACACATAAAACATGCTGCCCATAGGGCAACACACACACACACACCTACACAAGTTACTGTGCCCTTCTCAAGAAAGCACACCGGGGAGCTGCCCACTATAACCACAGTGATCTGGGGTTGGCCTCTGAGCAGCTTCACTGGGACAGATGAGGGTTGCTTCACATAAGGACACCAAAATGCTGGCTGTCCATGGAGGGCCAGGGGTCATTCACCTTCTCTACACATCATTTTCCTGCTGGTCTTGGGATTTAAACAATACTTATGGTCAAAATATTTTTTGTTGAAAAAGCATCAGCATCTATTTTTACAGAATTTCTCCATTTATTCCCATTGTTGTGTCACACAAATGTGTATGCTATGTTTTTATATTCAGTCTTATGTTTATCTCTGTCTTTTACAGGAACAACTGCTCCTGCCCTACTCAACTCAACGTCCAATCAGCTCCTCCTGCACTTTCAGAGTGACATCAGTGTGGTGGCAGCAGGTTTTCACCTAGAATACAAGAGTAAGTTAAAGCTTAGATTTGTAGAAAGACAGATAGACAGACAGATAGATATAAATGGTAGATTGATTTTATTTATTTTGTAAGTGTATGCTGCTGAGGAGGAACAACTAAGTAGTGAATACTGGGTGCCTTCTCTCCAGAATCCACAAATGCTCACAAACCCGCTGACACACTTGAGCACAAACACACATCGCTGCAGCCCAAACTTCGACATGAAATAACACGAGTCAGTGACCTGAACTGGTACTGCCGAAAGCATACACACACTGACTCAAAATTGGAGCACACACACAGAACACATACCTAGAGTGAAACACATAGACTCAGACACGTACATACACATACACAAGTGCTTTTGCTTGTGTCATACATGCACATAAGTTAAAAAAAAAGACACATACACACACAAATGTGTAGACAGACAAAGGTATAGACATGGATATTAACATCATGCATTTCTACACATACACACCTGTCAGGGCATGGTTGTGCTTTTCAGTCCTTTGTAGTTGTTTTAGCTTAGAATCACTTCTAGATCAATGAACATGTCCCCTTTTGTGAGTATGAGAGCATTAGTGTGTGTGTTTGCACACACATTTCTTTGTGTGTATTGGTAGGTGCAGAGTGTGTGTGTGTGTGTGTGTGTGTGTGTGTGTGTGTGTGTATGTGTGTGTGTGTGTAGGTGAGTGCACATATCAACACGCATTCACTAATAATGAGAGCCTGGAAGAAAGTTCATAATTTCTATTTCATTGCGATCACTCTCATCTTTTAACTGAGGCTTTTATTACTGGATGTGACTGATCCTTTTGTGACACTTGCGTTTGAACTTTATGATATCCTAAATAATCATCAGATGAAAATGGTACTCCTCGTGGGTCAAGCCCATAGACTGTATATATGAAATGGACATAGTCACGGTGATGTCACTCACTGGTCTGTGGACTGCCGTTATGAAGCCTCGAGTTCATTATTTTGTCCGTTGCCGTCTTGGCTTTGTGCAACTAGAAGTGACTCAAGAAGGTCAAGCTAAATTAAACCTAACACTGAATAAGGCATTTTTAAGCGACCAAAACAGTTACAGTGAACTTTATTTAACTAAAAACACACTGAGAAAGGTTAACATCATGTTGTATTGAAGAAGACTTGAAACTAGCAATCGAAACCATAAACTCATGTTTACAATGTTTACTGAGGTAATAAATCAAGTGAGAAGTAGGGTCATTTTCTCATAGACTTCTATACAATTGGGCTTCTTTTTGCAACCAGAGGAGTCGCCTCCTGCTGGCTATTTGAGCCATTTTTTTCAAACGATCAAAACTATTGACCTGGATTTGGCTCCATAGACACCAACGTTCATGCTCATGCTGTTCAACTTTACAAAGAGTCTTGTTAAAACAAATCGTACAACCCCATAACGATTTCTAAAATATTAAATCAATAGACTTTTGTTAATGATTTTGACTTTATGGTCCTTGAATTCACAATGATTGTCAACTCAATAGCATAGGAATAGTGTAACTGTTTCTGACACATTCTGTGTTACACACGGATTTTTGTGTGTAACACAACCACCCGAGCATATGTTGTGCTGTTAAAAATCCTCCTTGTCAGTTTTGTAGTAATGTGGTAGCTTGTACACGTGGACGCAATCGTCTGCTGAGGACATGTGAATGATTATGGTGATGATGTTTTTCATCGTTTTAAGCTGACTAAAGGACCTTTCCTCTAAAGGGTAGAGTAAGACATCTCTCTCCCTTGTCTGTCCTCAAATAAAGCGAAACAGAAGTATAGTAAATCCAGTCAGTAAGACTTAAGTGCTGACACTGTCTAGTTGTAGTCCAGTGGCCCTATGGTTCGTTGTATTGTCAGCATTTTACAGAGTATCGCTGCTCTGTCATAACCAGGGAAAAGAGGGAGCAGTGTGCTAGCACACACACAGTGAGAGAGAGATGGTCAGCCAAATGGAATAGTTTCATTGATCAGTTGTCCTGACAGCCTGCTGATGCTCTGCCTAATAACACACTGCGTGTGCATGGGTGTGTGTGTGTCTCCAAGTTACAGTCTCATGCAGCTTTTTTCACGTACGTTCGATCTAATAAAAGTCCCCCTCATCCCTCGCAGCAGGCACACACTCATGTAACAGTCAGTCATGCACAGTGGGGCTAGGCCACCTGGATGTGTGTGTGTGTGTGTGTGTGTGTGTGTGTGTGTGTGTGTGTGTGTTTTTGTGTGTGTGTGTGTGTGTGTGTGTGTGTGTGTGAGTGAGAGAGCTCAGTGGGATCACATCGTTTTGCTGGTAGGAAGGTGGATAATGAACCAACAAGACCAGGCACACAAGCAAGCAAACACACACACACACACACACGCACACATACACACACACACACACACACACACACACGCACAAACATTTATGCCTCTCTCTCCTCATCTTTCACTCTCGATTCCTCTTCCACCCCTGTGTTGCCATGGTAACTGCTCTAGGGCAGTCTCCTGCGGAAGTTTCCAAGTGAAACAGAAACACACAAGCAGACTCACACACATGAACACACACATACACCCCGACTGATACTATGTGATGAAGGGCTGGCTGCTGTCAAACTTATTAAGGATGTGTTTAACCTTTATTGGGTAGGGAATACACAACCAAAGTCATTTTGTTACCTTCGCATATTTTTAAGTACATATCAGAGGCTGTTGTCAACACTGACAACGTACAAGCTTTTTTATTATACTAGATGTCGATTCATAAATAGGCTCCGGTGTATTATGACATTACATTATGAGTGTTTGTCAACAGTAGTTCTTCATCAGATTCATGTAAATATTGTCATTTTCTCCTATGAGTTTAAAAACGTACTCAGATCCACCATTACCGTGTTGGATGGTAACAGGGTACTGGTGGCTAAGTAAACTACTGTATTAGTTTCAAGAGAAAAGTCACATACAAGTGACAGGAAAAGCAATGAAAAAGCTTTTATTGATAAGTACTGAAGCAAAGATAAGAAAGAGAATAGAGGAGAGAACTTAATTTGCTGTCATTGTTGTGTAATATATATAATTATTTGAGTTGGCCATAATAAGTTTGATTATTAAGGTCAAGACAGCAATGTGGGAGTAGCTGTCTAGAACTTAAAGAAGAGATGATCATATCATAGTTTTTGTATTTTTCCACATCTGGCTTAAGTCATTTGTGCAGAGTCCACTTGAGCCAAGCTATGCTTACATAGAAAACTTAATGATGAAATAAATAACAGTAATTACATAGTTCATTGTGTTTGTGTTCTGTATTTTTGTAGCTGTTGGTCTTACCACTTGTCCAGAGCCAATGATACCAGCCAATGGCATTAAAGCAGGTGACAGGTATATGGTCAATGAGGTGGTGGCATTCACCTGTGAACCAGGGTACACATTACAGGTAATAAACACAGACACACAAACTCATCTATAAACAAATGTGTTAATACATACATGTAAATGATGAGATACTGATTGTACATAGTTAACTACTAGTTTTTTTTCCTTGTGTAAACGATTTAATGATAAGCAATCATGCAATGAAATTCAATTTCCACATTCGTTACATTTTGACTTTTGTTAAATACACTCAAAAATTTTTGTCATGTTCATAGCTGAAAAAAAAAAAATCAAATTTCCAATCTTAGAAAATGCCAGAATTGCACACTTTTCTCCACTTCTTTTTTTTTTTTTTCTTTTTTTCTTTTTTTTTTACTTTAATAACTTTACTTATACTTTCAGGGCCATTCTCACATTTCCTGTATGCCTGGGACTGTGCGCCGATGGAATTACCCACCTCCTCTTTGCATAGGTAACACACACACACACACACACACACACTCTCTGCTCTGCTGGCTAAAATGTGTTATGAAAGATCAATCCAATGGGGAAAAAAATATATCCTTCAGGTGCGAGGTTCACATTGAACTTTTAGATCTGCACTGCAAAGTGACAGAAGTGTTTCATTAGAATAAAGATGTGAGTGTACCTCCATCTTAAAACAAAATGTTCATTTTGAGGGTAAAAAAAAACTTTAAGTGAATTCATTCATTACATGTGAGTGGAATTTCTCAGAGGCACATCATATAATTCTGTCAAATAGCAATATGTGAGTTCCAAGACCAAAGTCAGTTAAAATGGATATTATCTTTGAGTAGACGCTAGATGCATGTCAGTAAAACACAATTTCTACTATATAAAGACTTAGTTGCCGAGACAGTGCTATGATGTAATCTGGCAGTTGAAAATGACACTTTATAACATGTAACATATTACAGGAATATGAATTCTTCATAAAATAAATAAATAACAGTAATAACTGAATGAGGAAGTGTAGTTGTTATGATTCAATTTGCACATTTAATGTTATAACCTTGAAATAAGATTTGTGGAAGTAGGCAAGTTCTTACAGTAAAGGATCAATACACTTGCTGGATACAAACATCATTTTGTACCTTGTGCTGAGAGCCAAGGCTTCCTAACTTCTGCAATAGAGTTAAGGGACCTTGATTACATCAATGTGTGTGCTTGGTGAAAACTTGTAGCAGGTCTGGGAAGCCAATTCCAGTTAGACTCAACTTTGACATGTCAGGAGTAACTAAACTCAGCCATGCCACAGCCCCTTTCAGTGTGTGTGTCAAATCCAGCAATTCCTATTTCAGTCATAGACACTTGCGTCAACAAATCATGTCCACTCTCTGTCAATAGAATGTTGTACCATAATACCGTGCCATACGATTTAAAATATACGTCTGTCATTGATTCTTAAGGGTTTAAAGAAATTCTGCATGCATAGTTCAAGCCCCTGTAAAAATGTAAATAGTCAAATGTGATGTCCAATCTCCTAACAATTGGTCTCATATACTTAACTTAACTTAACTATACTTAATTATGCTGTTTTCTCACAGATATATTAGTGCTGGGCAACGATTAAAATTTGTAATTGCGATTAATCGCATTGTTATGCGTAAAATTCAATAATGAATTCAAAAGTAGTGTATTGCGCACTTTTATTTTAAAAGTACTGCGATATGAACAAAAGTGCAATAACATTTGGTTTGCAAACACTTTAAACAAATAAGGTGTTTCTTCTGTTTTCATGACAGTCAGAGCATGTGAATGCAGCTCCCACTGTTCACCAATATAATACACTGTAACTCCGAGGTAATTATGTTTACCCAGCAATGTCCAGTGAGAGCAACAGCTGGTGCACGTTGTAACGCCGTAGCTTTTGTAGTCCTCTCCTTTTCATACAACTCGTGTATTCTTCTTGTGATGGTGCATCTTGAGGGAGGCTCATACCTGCCGTTATTCTAAAGGTGCGTTCACACCAAACGTGACGCGAACGCATCTTGAGAACGTTCCTCAGACCGACATCTTCCACAATACTAATCGGCCGGCAGTTTGTAGCTATCCACTTCGCTGTGGCATTTGTTAGCTTGTCTTGCTTTTGTTCATCTATACTTCTCTCACACACTGCATCCAACGCAGTCTGCCGAAACCTCCCTCCACCGTTGCCAGTGAGCAACGGACTTTCAAAATAATAATTTTAAAAAACTGCGTTAAAATAATTGTCGGTGTTAATTAATGAATGCGTTAACTCGATAATAACGCGTTAACTTGCCCAGCCCTAATATATATATATATATATATATATATATATATATATATATATATATATATATATATATATATATATATATATATATATATACAAATACATGTTAATTACCCTAATGCACCAAATTTGCTACAGAGTATAACTGTATCTTACCGTACCTCAAACCCCTAAACTGAGAATACAAGATACATTGTAATATCAGTTGCCAATTGCATCAAGTCTATCACCCCAAACATTAGTCCCTTATATTTTCTTAATAATGTGATATCAGAAAACATTTTTGATTAAACATACACTCAGTGACCACTTTATTTGGTACACCTGTACAACCCAAAAGGTCTATTTCTATTATCCTTGTACTGTTCTTTCTTTAATGTTTTATTTTTTTGACACAAAAAAATCTTCCTTGTCAGAGAGGTGTTAATTCATGTATATGTTTTAGTATTTAGGTCATAGTTACTGCTGGTGTTGTACAGGCGTGTTTCTAATATTCTTCCCCTCATCGTGTATGTTGAAACGGAGGACAAAAAATAAGAAACACCTCTCAATATAATTCAGTCCAACACCACCTATAACTATGACCTCAGTAACAAAGCTGAACATTATAAAGTTTATAAATGTAGACTTTTTGGCAGAGCTGTTGTACTTTAATTTATTAGTGTACCTAATAAAGTGGCCACTACGTTTACATATTGATACTACAAATCCCACTTTACCCCTGACCCGGTGCTCAAACCCCTATGGTTGCTGCTTTGCTTCTCTCTGTTGAAGCAAAGAGGATAACGTGATTATTTCTACTGTGCATTGCTCATGCATTGCCTGTTTTAACAATGCTTTTACTGTGCCTGTGTTGTCAGCTCGTTGCGGCGGGGTGTTGTCTGAGATGAGTGGTGTCATCCTCAGTCCAGGTTTCCCTGGCAACTACCCCGGCAACCTGGACTGCACCTGGCAAATCACCCTGCCAACTGGATATGGTAAATAATATGGCATTCCTTAAAAGCATGTGTGACTTTCAGAACATTTGTATTTGGGAAACACAAGACCTTTTTTTTCAGCACAAACTCTGCAGCAGCAACACATGGTTTGAATAGAATAGTTTTTGATACATTTTTAGGAAATGATAATAGTATACCCAAATTACAACAAGATAGCTTTATTGTCATTGTTTCAGATAACTAAATTGCAGTTGTATTAAAATATGAAAGTAATAATATACAAGTACCAAATACAAATATGGAGTTGTGTGGAATGGTGTAAACTTACTGTACTTGGTCTCTATGCATACAACATCTTTACGGTGTATGCACACTCTGAAAGTAATGTATGTAAAATCTCCACCGATCTGTTAAGTTTAAGCCACGTATATGGCATGCAATTAAAGATCCATCAGGTATAAAATCTGTAATCTGATATATCGTTATTGTGTGTCTATTATAACCTCTATTTTTATTCTAGGAGCCCATATTCAGTTTCAAAACTTCTCTTCTGAAGACAACCATGACTTCCTAGAGGTCAGGGCTGGACCACAGCACAGCTCTGCTCTTATTGGACAGTTTACTGGCTCGCAGATCCCACCACCTTTGCTGAGTACTACCCACCTCACGATCATCCACTTCTATAGTGACCACTCAGAGAACAGGCCAGGGTTCAAACTGACCTATCAGGGTGAGTTCACATGTGATTTTTGATTTTTGATATTTTTAAGGCGATGATTGCAGACACAGAAGCCCACAAACCCTGAGGTATTACTGCAGGCACATCCATTTGAAAGCAGCCCCTCAAGGGACACTGGGAGAACAGACCTGTTTTCAAAATGAGCCTACTGTTTAGTTTGGGAACACAGGATGGTTGCTTGAATGATTTAGAAAAAAAAATGGTCTGCTAAAATGTTCTGAATAAATTAACATCCAAACCTAGTTGCCAAATTACAAAGCCTTCACAACTCCAAGAAATGAAGGGTCGGATGAAAAAACGTATTGCTATGAGGTTTTGAGCTTTGATCTGTGGATGAGTCATGCTAAAGACTTAAAAAACCTTGTGGCTTTCCTCTCATCATTAAAAGAGATGGATTGTTAGTAAGCCCCTGTGAGAGACTGGCATCTTGTCCAGCAGGCTTTACTTGTAGCCCTAAGTGCTTCACTTCAAAGACACAAGCGATGCACTGTGGGCCTATACGCCAACATAAGTAGAACAAGGCTTACGAACTTACACATAAGCTAACCCACATTTACATGCATGTAATATTTTTCTCCCAATTTGCAATGACCAAATTCCCTAAAGTTGCACCAGATGCTGTTTTTCAATACACACAGAGTTTCATGATACTACCCTCAGTTATGTTGAATAATAGCAGTGGTAGCGCTGCAGTCTGGGTAGATGCTTTCACCCCTGCACCACTCGATGACACAAACTCTTTTTTTTTACCCAAGCCCTTGGAGGTATAGGGTTCACTAGGCTGAATGTCCATCTGCTCATCCACAAAACCCCAGTGGAATAAGTTCCAAAAAATCAATAGAAGGTACCCTCACAGTAATGTTTTGACCCAAACTTTGCTAATACAATCTTATGGGACGATACCAGTTGTAGTGTATGGCACTGTGACATTGCTTCTTCTTGGTTGTAGTTTCACAGCTGTAAGTACTCCCACTACCACTTTGACAACATTGACATTGTGTTGTATGCACTTCTCTCCTACATCTTAGATCCTGCATTTGTCAGACAGTCTACATACAGTACATGTGCCGGATAAATGTATAGAAGCAGATTATACAGTTGTGGTCAAAAGTTTACATACACTTGTAAAGAACATAATGTCATGGCTCTCTTGAGTTTCCCGTTATTTCTACAACTCAGATTTTTCTCTGATAGAGTGATTGGAACAGATACTTCTTTGTCACAAAAAACATTCATGAAGTTTGGTTCTTTCATGACTTTATTATGGGTTAACAGAAAAAGTGATCAAATCTGCTGGGTCAAAAATATACATACAGCAGTGCTAATATTTGGTTACATGTCCCTTGGCCATTTTCACTTCAATTAGGTGCTTTTGGTAGCCATCCACAAGCTTCTGGCAAGCTTCTCGTTGAATCTTTGACCACTCCTCTTGACAGAATTGGTGCAGTTCAGTTAAATTTGATGGCTTTCTGACATGGACTTGTTTCTTTAGCATTGTCCACATGTTCTCAATGGGATTTAAGTCAGGACTTTGGGAAGGCCATTCTAAAACCCTAATTCTAGCCTGATTTAGCCATTCCATTACCACTTTTGATGTGTGTTTGGGGTCATTGTCCTGTTGGAACACCCAACTGCGCCCAAGACCCAACCTTCGGGCTGATGATTTTAGGTTATCTTGAAGAATTTGAAGGTAATCCTCCTTCTTCATTATCCCATTTACTCTCTGTAAAGCACCAGTTCCATTGGCAGCAAAACAGCCCCACAGCATAATACTACCACCACCGTGCTTGACGGTAGGCATGGTGTTCTTGGGGTTAAAGGCCTCACCTTTTCTCCTCCAAACATATTGCTGGGCATTGTGGCCAAACAGCTCGATTTTTGTTTTGTCTGACCACAGAACTTTCCTCCAGAAGGTCTTATCTTTGTCCATGTGATCAGCAGCAAACTTCAGTCGAGCCTTAAGGTGCCGCTTTTGGAGCAAGGGCTTCCTTCTTGCACGGCAGCCTCTCAGTCCATGGAGATGCAAAACACGCTTGACTGTGGACACTGACACCTGTGTTCCAGCAGCTT
Organism: Cebidichthys violaceus; assembly: GCF_023349555.1. Taxonomy (NCBI): domain Eukaryota; kingdom Metazoa; phylum Chordata; class Actinopteri; order Perciformes; family Stichaeidae; genus Cebidichthys; species Cebidichthys violaceus. The sequence continues at coordinate 7,105,149 of NW_027176705.1, forward strand.
CTAATTCTTGGCAGATCTGCTTTTTGGTGGTTCTCGGTTGACTCTTCACCCTCCTGACCAATTTTCTCTCAGCAGCAGGTGATAGCTTGCGTTTTCTTCCTGATCGTGGCAGTGACAAAACAGTGCCATGCACTTTATACTTACAAACAATTGTTTGCACTGTTGCTCTTGGGACCTGCAGCTGCTTTGAAATGGCTCCAAGTGACTTTCCTGACTTGTTCAAGTCAATGATTCGCTTTTTCAGATCCATGCTGAGCTCCTTTGACTTTCCCATTGTAGCGTTTGTGGGCGTTTGTATCTAATGAGCCCTATTTAAATGGCCTCAGAGAAGTCACCAGTTGTAGTCACTCATAATCACTCACAAGAAGTTAAGAGGCCATGCTATGAAGCTCATTTCATTGACACAACTTTCTAAGTCACCAAAATTGCTAATTCATGTTGCTGTATGTATATTTTTGACCCAGCAGATTTTGTCACTTTTTCTGTTAACCCATAATAAAGTCATGAAAGAACCAAACTTCATGAATGTTTTTTTGTGACAAAGAAGTATCTGTTCCAATCACTCTATCAGAGAAAAATCAGAGTTGTAGAAATAACTGGAAACTCAAGAGAGCCATGACATTATGTTCTTTACAAGTGTATGGAAACTTTTGACCACAACTGTATATTTGAATCTTGCTGCACTTTGGTAGCCTGGTAGCCTCTGTGTGTCATAGATTTTTTTACTGGTCCTTGAAATCCATTAGTTGTAGACAGAAAATAAAAATGGTTCGAACACAAAGAAATGCAATTGTCATTTTGGGACTCAAGATACAGGTGTGAAAATGTAAGACAACACTGTATAATACAGAGAAAGAAATATCCAACTACATTATATTTGTTAATCTGAGTATAACTGTATGCCTGCCTATCCTGTTCGCCAAAGATCAGCTTGTCTTATATTCCTGAAACCTAAAAATGAGGTAAATCTGAAATTAAACTGTATTCATTTTTCTTCATCTCTCTTTTAGCCTATCAACTTCAAAACTGCCAGGACCCCTTTCCTTTCCCTAACGGTGACATCATCAACAGTGACTACAGCGCTGGCCAATCAGTAACTTTTCACTGCTACCCTGGTTATGTTTTGATCGGACACCCAGTACTAACATGCCTTCATGGGACCAACCGGAAGTGGAACCACCCATTCCCACGCTGTGAGGGTAAGAACAACCAATGATTTTTTGATACAAACATTTTACTGGGTTAAACATATTTACCATGATTGGAACTAAGGATTTGCTCTTCTCACATTAGCCAGTTTATGTTGTGTTATAACACATGCGTATCATTTCTATCCCAGAACATCCCCGTCCCTCAGGTAACAATGTTAATTTAAAATCTAGACATTTAGAAAATGTTGTTATCCTAATTGAGTTTCAGTAAATTTAATCTCATCTTTCGCCGCCATCACAAGCCAGCAGCGTTAGTAGAAAGTAGAAATTCCTGTGTCACTTGGATCATTTACTCTATAAATCAGTAGCACAATAATTGCTCTTATTGCTACCACTACTACTATTGCTGCTTCTACTGCGAACAAATAATGACAGTGATTATATTCCTCACTGTCTACAGTTCAAAAATTGTTCTTAATCCCTGATCCTTGCAGGTTTATTAGCAAGTTAGAAGAAAGTGAAACATTTGCAAATAGATAATCTCATAACTCTGCTTTTTACAGCTCCTTGTGGCTATAATGTCACGGCTGAAAACGGGACAATCTATTCACCTCAGTATCCCAATGAATACCCCAACTCCCAAGATTGCAGCTGGCTCATCACAGTTCCACACGGACATGGAGTTTATATAAACTTTACCTTATTGCAGACAGAGCCAGTCACTGATTACATCGCTGTCTGGTAAGTCTGGGTACTTTACACTTGAATTTACGTGCACACACACACACACACACACGCACGCACGCACGCACGCACCTATACCTACTTACACACACACATGCATACAAATGCATAAGCTTCTTTTCAATGTTGCCCTTTATCCTGGGACTGATTGCATCACTGACAGGTAAATCTTGAATTTACTTATATCCTGTCTCCTCTCTGCACATAAGAAGTTGTATCAACTTTTACTTTCTTTCCCTCTCACACACAAATAAACACACTTTCTGTCACACTGACTTATTGGGATATATTTTATTGATGATAACCTTACTTCTGGTATTGATTGCATTTTTATTTATTCAACTATTACTTTATACAAATATAGTCTTGCCCATACAAAGGCATATATCAATATGTGTCAATTGTTTATGACTTTATCATACAGGGACATAAACTAAACCCCATATGGATCTGTATATGGCATGGTTGATACACGGGGATCACAGCTCCATACACTCCTAATACATACACGCATACTCTGTGCCATGCATACACTGACTCTTCTGCAGTAATAATAGGATTCAGTGTGGAGGTAAAATTGTAATAGGGGGTGTGAGAGTAATGCATTTACAATGGGACCGCTGACCAATTCGATCTAACTCAGTACCATGGCCATACGCAGACCCGGAGAGGGCTCGGGAACTCTGGCAGCAATGATGAGGTTCAGTGGGGAGTGGGAAATGTAATGAAAGGAGCGGTGGAGCTGGGTTCACAAATCCAACGGGACTCGGCTGGATCTGACAAGTTTGGGTCAATCCAGGAGAAATTTCTCACCTAATAGTTTCAGTATGATACAAATAATATAGAACAGTGAATTTATTATGAAGAAAATTAAAATCAAGTAGGATTTGGGCACTGTCATTATTTGGTGTTTGTTTGGTTTAATAAATATTTTGTGTTTGGATGAATTTAGTCTTTTATTATCAGACTTAAAAGTCACGCTTTGAGGGGTGAGTAGTTGAAATGCAGGCTGTGGGAAAGTAATACAATCACACTTTGACTACTCGCTTTCAATCTCACAAGCTACCGGAGCCATGGAGTTATTTTTGCAGTTGCAAATTGATTTGGGTGATTCAAGTGTTTTTGTCACATTTTACGGGGAACAAAATTCTAAAATCATATTCCTAGATTGTAGAGTACCAAAATACATCTGTAATGTTAGATTATTGCCTAAATGATTGACAGTTGCACCACTCTATCTCACTATATCCATCTCCAGCACATGAATATTTTTGGAAGTGACTGGGGGCCAACACTGAAGAGAGGAGTGCTTTGCTCAGAGCCGGTGGGATAGCATATACCTTCCAGGGGTGAAGACAGATTTAGAGTGGGTGATCCAAAGGTCTACTGCTACTTTATTATCAGCTCACTGGGTCCTGAATAATCAGATTATTAGATGTATCTATTGTGTCTAAAATGAATTACTAATTTCTATATCATAGGATTTACTGGCATAAATATCTGCAAAATTCTCCTAAAAATGATTTAGCGTTACTCTAAGACAGCTGTACTGTAAAGTGGGGAACATCCATAATTACCAGTTGTTGACAGTCAGACCAAAGGTTTTTGTGTCAGTGACTTTGGCCACTTTTCTGTTTGACAGAGATGCACTCACTGCTCATCTGTGCTTCAACAGATTTTGTATTCTATCTTTAAATCCATGTGGTGTGAGGCAATGTTTTAGAGAGTCTTTGCGTTGTTTTGACTTTCCCAGAGAGAAACAAATTTGCATTTCATGTGGAAAGTTAGAGCAGTGAAAGAGGCACAATGGGTTTACAGTGAATCCATGGCCTTAATCCTATTTAGATAATAGCCTGTGGCCTTCTGACATTTTTTTCAATGATGTAATACCTTATATTGTGCATCTGCCTCGAACTGTGAAAACATGATAGCAGACATCATCTCATTGTACTCATAAGAGCTTAAGATACTGGCCGTTGCTTTTGTTGTGATTTAGAAATGTGATTGTTGGATTTCTGAATTCAGGTGGAAAAAGAATGAGAGGACACATTGTCTAAATAAGATCTGAAGCATAGTTTCTCTTAAATATGGAACTTTTAAGGCTTAACTTTAAGAGTTTGAAATGTGTCATTCTGGATTTGAATAAGCACACCAAAGCCAGCCAACTATTGATTAAAGAGGGTTTATTTTCTACATAATCACTCTACATATAAAAAAGTGTTTTATGTGCTGTACTACAAATGTTGAGCAATGAACGTAAGATGAAATACAGAGGAACGTGTTCTTAGAGCATTGCTTTAGTTCAGGCTGAGCATTGAATTTGTGCAATAAAGTCATCAGTAGCAGCTGACTTACACTCCCTTTACATTCAAAAAAGTAAATCTGAGAAACCTTTAATTTCTCAAATCATTCATTCTCCTGATGTTGTCAGTGGTTATGCTGATTTCCACCTCCACCAGCCTTTGTGTTGTGGTTACTCGTTAATCAAACTTGTGATGAATGTCTTTTGTCTTGTGCATCACAATGTCCTGTATATTTCATATCTCAGTGATGTGTGTCTAGTGGTTTGTGCCCTGTATACCCCTGAGGTTTATGTCACAACAGCTACATCCAGATGTTAGGGATAGAAGCCAAACCGTCTCTCTGTGGTCTGCCACCAGTTGAATTTTGGCTTGTTGCCTAATATCACTGCACCATTTCTAACAGTGGGCAATGTAGCACCAGAGCAACACAATAGTTATAGCCATATATTTACTCAAATCATCTGACTGATAAGAATTTACTCCATAGAGAAAAAACATCAATGTAAAATGAATGAAGAGTATTGTTTATTTCACTCAGAGAGAAAATGCTGAATAGTTATACAAGCTCAGAAAATAACAGCACTCAGCTATAATGTAGCCTTTAACATTTAAGATACATCCAAATATTTTGAAAAACAAAGTCCCTTAAAAATCTGTTCTCATATCACAGTATTGTTGTTATATCACTGTACTGTCTCTTCTAACTCTTTCTCATAGTAATTTTATATCACTAGCATTAAGATATTTACTGTTCTCTCCATTGTAGGACTCTGAGTGTGAACATTGCACTGCTTCTACTGTAAAGGGGAAAAAAGTGATTTGGTTGATGGTCAGCCCATGTGACTCTGTTAATGTTCTCCTCCCAATCCCCCTTTATTCTCAACTGCATTGTGCTTGAGTCAGTCTTCTTCAGTAGCTAGACAGAAAAGATAAAGATTAATAAATCAAACTTTTTAATTTTAATTTCCAGAGGTAAGGCTTACTTTGAATGTGTCCCTGGCCATGCATGTGTGAGTGTGCATGTGTGTGATATATATATATATATATATATATATATATATATATATATATATATATATATATATATATATATATATATATATGTATATACGTATATATATATATTATATGTATATACGTATATATATATATTATATATATACAAATATATATATATATATATATATATATATATATATATATATACATGTATATATACTCACACATGTTTTGATAAATTGGGCTTGTGTATTTTTCAGTGAGTAAAGACAGAGCCACAAAATGCTTTCTCAGTTTTAATTTAAATGACCTAAATAGGCCATTTTGATACTCCAAATGAGCTCCAACACCTTCAGAAGGCCTTGAATTATTGAGGAGCCAAGAGATCCCAGGCACTCTTTATGAATTAAATTTTTAAAACCCTTGTTTAATCCAATGGCATGTTCATTAAAAACCTAAAACTGGGCATTTAGGAACTTTATAAAATATAAAATTTCATCTACATTCAATATTTAATGAGTTAAGTTGAGCCTTTAATCCACAGGCTTTGTTCAATGACCTTGTTTGAAATGAGTAAAACAAGGCAATGCAAATAAAAAATATTTATATTGTATAGTATGTTGCTGCCCTTTCAATGAACAATTCAATAAAATGTATTTAGTACGGCCCAAAATGACAAATCACAAATTTGCCTCAGAAGGATTTACAATCTTTACACATACAAGCATGTGGACGTACCAGATATGTTTTATTAACAAAGGCTGCTTATGGTTTCTCTTCCTCGCTGTAATTAGTTCTAGTCAGTGAAACTAGCATTTCATAAGAAGCTCATACTGATCCTAACCCCTGACCTGCTTTTAGAGCTGTGGCAGACACATGCACCATTGTTGATGTGTGACACCAGTCAGCAGTTTGTTAATTCAGCATATTTTTTTCATAATCATACCAATGTATCCATTTATGGTTTTCATCACAATTATGGATTTCCATTATAAGAAATCTACAGACGCAGTTTTGGAGATAATTGTAGATTTGTAATAAAGTCATTTTTGGGGTGAGATGGGGGTGAATTTTTGTAGGCAGATCAATAATAACAATCTATATATTTCTACACAGAATAGATGAGAAATAAAAACAGTTGCAAACAAAACTAATGGCGGTTGAACCTGGGCAGAAGCAGTGCAGGTTGGTTCCATAGTTAGGTTACCTATAACAAATTAAATCAATATCATATAATCCTCATATTCCCATAGTAAAATGTTAGAGTCGGACAGCTTAACTTGATCAGTAAAAGTTTGTTTAAAGCCCATATATGTGGAATCTGTAATTATGGTAATACTGTATTAATAATTCATCATGTTTTTTTGAAGAAATTGGACATTCCCACTGAGGAAGTTTAGTGGCATGCATATCTGTCTGCCATACTGTCTTGTTTATGCTTCCTCTGGGAGGCTCCAAACTTGGAAATAGTCATAGTCATTGCTATTCTACTTTTAAAATATTTATAAATTAAAGTTGTTTTTCAGACAGTTTGTAAAAAAAAAAAAAAGATTAACTTCTGCCATTCACTATTCTCTCTATATACATGGGCTACACACACACATAAAAAAAATACATAACCTTTCATAATTTTGCAAGGCAGACTTAAAGTCCCTTTTGTGATAGAACATATATAAAATAAAAATAAAATAGTAATTCTTATTCTTATAATAATTATATTTAGGGGTGTCCCCGTCAAATAATTTGTATAGCCGAATCTGATTGTCAAATCATGTCTTTTTTTATAGCTCCTTAATTCTTTGAATCATGCTCCTGAGATCAAATCATCAAATAGTCGACTGTTCGGGGTCACCCCTTCTTATATTTATAATTTTAAACTTTGAGATACAATCCGTTATATCATTTTTTCTAATCCATACTTTTTATACTTATTTTAAATATTATTATATATAATAAATGTATGTATATATATATATATATATATATATATATATATATATATATATATATATTATTACATGAGCATTTTTAAACATCCTTGACAGTATGTTATCCCCCAATTTCACTCTGCATATTGAAAATATGAGTATAAGACAAATAAATTCTTGGTATCTTAAATCTTGTTAGTGTATAGGCTTTGCTTACCATGTTAAAAAAATCATGATTTGAGGAGTTAAAGAAAATCAGTTAACCCTTTATCGTATACATAGTTATCTTTTTGCCAAATGTTACGTGACTCTATGTTTCTCTTTCTCCATCCCTCTGCTGCTGTTATTCAAATGTATCCTGCTTCCAGTTTAAGCATTGTCAGTTGTCTTTGTTCTCTCTTTGTATTTAGGGATGGCCCAGATACGTCTAGTCCTCAGCTGGGAGTCTTCAGTGGCAACACGGCATTAGAGTCGGCCTACAGCACGAGTCCGAAGGTCTTGATCCGCTTTCACTCTGACTTTTCAACTGGAGGGTTCTTCATTCTCAACTTTCATGGTGCCAATACACACTCACATTCACTTTTACCTGTAGTATATGCTCATATGTATTTGTACAGCACATACAGTACAGTAGATTCAGTTAGACACATATGAACACTCAGGTAGAGGGACTGATATACCAAGAACCACGTTTTCTTTTACTGCCATCTACAAAGTAATGCGTAGTAATGCCATATGCGATTGCAAATATCAAACTGATTTTCTTAATCAAAGTTAAATTTGTATGTAGTCTCAGTATGAGTGTGGATAGTGCTTTTCAGTTCCATAACCAGTGAATAGCTATGAGAGAAAAGGTCAGAGGCCTTACTAAAAGAGAGAGTGAGAGACGGATGCTAGAGCATAGGCAGTTTTCTTCTTGCACTCTTACTCCGCTACTATTCAATATTTGTCAGAATAAACAAGGTCATATCTCTGAATAGGTCCATCTTATGCTTTTCCAGTGATGTGTTTTTTCTTCCACTTTCTGGGGAATCCCTGTAACTTTTGTTGCAATGATACAGTCCCAGTGAGAAAGGGTAAAACTCTTCACCTTGTTGCTCAGGGTGTGCATTGTTTTCTTTTACCTCAAAAAACAGGTACTGAGGTAAGCATCCACACAAACTATCCACACCTCTGTCTTTGATTAAACGTTTAGGATATTATCTACTCTAAATACTACTTGACTTTATCATTTTTTTAAGGCCAAAATATGGTTTTGCTTAAGAAACCAATGAATCGCATATTTGAAAAGAACATCCAGACCTTCCCCACTTGAAAACACCTCTTTCTCATTGTTTCACTTAGCTGCTGTAGGGAACAAGATTTCTCTTTTAATATGCAGGTAGAAAAATAGAAAAAAACGCAGCTTTATGTTGAATATTTAACTGACTGAAACCATTTATTGGAGTATAAATTCACTGCTAAAGTTGTTCTGAAGTTCTTGCGAAGTTTGATACTGATGTCCACTTGTGAATTACAGGAACAGTGTGTAGGATTTAGGGGGATTCATTAGCAGAAATTAAATATGCCATTCATAACTATGTTTTAATCAGTGTAAGAATCTTAGTGTTTTCATTAGCTTAGAAAAAGCCATTTATATCTCCTTAGGGAGCGGGTCATCTTCAACCACAATCTTTCACCACAGTCTCATTCACCGAAGTCTCATTCACCGCAGCTAGTTGGCGCAAACACAGCAAGCACGATCGGCCAAAAGTGTTTTTTCCGTTATTAACTTTTCTGCCGCCTGAGAAAAAGCAGCCAGGAGGACAGAGGACAAGAGGAATGACTGATACTATCTGATGTTAATGATTTAATAGTGATTTTGCAGTTGTAAACTGTTGCTGCTCTAAAAACAATATTTTGATATATTTAAAATATAAGTTATAATCCTGTTCTGAATTTATGTGTTTTCAAAATTCTACATATATTTTTAAAAGCAATTATTTAGTCATGAAAAAGAGCAGAGTATTCATAAGAGTATGTCCTAGTTGTGCTAAAACCCTAAAGATACCTATTCCATCATAGTTCTCCAATGGTGAACTACGATGGGTGAGCAGGGTTCATTTTCTGTCAAAACAGTCCTGCCCCCCCGCTCTGATCACAATTACAAGAATTTGGACTTTATTGTATTAATGTATTTTTTTTCAATTGACATTTAAAGTACCTAATTGAAATGTTTTTCACCTCTCTTCAGCCTACCGGCTGAAGAAATGCCCAGCTCCCCCTGTTGTGGAGAATGCAGAGGTGATCTTTGAAGATGAAGACTTCCAGATAGGTAATTATCCTGATTACTAATAATATGACCCTTTGATACAGTAAAACATTGGGTGACAAGATATTACTATAGGTGAATTAAAGTGCTGCTGTTGCATCGATTTACTGCAGAAATGAGTTACAAATAACCACAATAGAATAACATGTAAGACCGTTCTACTGAACCCACATGTTTGTTTGTTTTTTCAAACAAATTGTTATGTAAATGTATGTATTTTCACACTTGTTAAGTTTGCTACATCCTTAAGATTAAAATGACTCTTACCTGACAGGACTGATAATCTCATAATCAAGCTTTTAGGAGGTCATTATTCTGCTGAGTGTGAATTACTCTAAATTACCCGACTAATGGGCAATATTACTGTGTACAGGACATGCATAATCTAACTATAGCAGGCTAACATCAGTCTGTCGCTGTTAATTATATTTTGTTTTATTAGTGAAGTTGAGCCACTTGCTCCAAGTAAAATCCATTTAGGCTACCACCTTGTGTCCATGTATCTGTGTCACACAGACATGTTATCTTCTATGTATGAATATAATGAATGTACTATGTTGAAATACAACACCAAATATGGTCTCCCAAGCTTTTGAAAAACATCTATTTTTGGAGAAATAATTGCTTGTCAAGTTTTCCATTTTCCCTCAGCTCTGTATTATGTGATTTGCTCAACACATCTTATTCTAAAGTTTGGTGACCTTTTAGATCTTTACAGGAGCTGTACAGTAATTAAAAAAGCTGGTTTCATAAAACCTCAGAAAGATCAATTTACCCTGCTAATGGTTTGCAGCACCTAGTCGCTACTGGCAAACTATTTAACCATTTCTCTGCAGAAAACACTCACATTTTGAAATGTCAACTTTTTATCGATTCTGAAAAGTTGGTTGATTTTTTTTGAAAGATTTGTTGATTTTTAGGATTTTTAGTTTTTGACCTTTTGAAGACACATTTAAAGTGCTTTGTTCAAATCCTAGGATAGTTTGATATAATGTTCCTAACAGGAGAAAGACATATACAACAGTGATCCAAAGAGTGGTAGTACTACACCAGAGTGGTCATTTATAAAGATGACGTCAAATAATTGCCACTGCCATTACACCACAGTTGCACCAGGTTGAACCTGTTCACAGCGATAGTGAAGCCATTCTCTGTGACAGAGTAAAGACCAGTGGGAGTTAGTTCGAGATAATCATACAAAGAAATTTCCCAAGCCCTCAGAACATGTGAATGTACTGTGACTTTTACATTCACAAATCCTGGCAGAATGGAGTACCTCAGAGACAGCTTTATTGTCGGTCAATCTAATAGACAATTGTACAATCTGTCAACAAGCTCAAGAAAAGGCTGAATGTTCTTGTTTGTTCTGTTCAACGATTTTAAAGTTAATTCTGTGTGTGTACCGTATGCCTCCCGGGCAAGGTTTGAAGCAAGCATTTTGTCTACTTGACAGGTGGTAGTTGCCTGATATCAGAAAGAATTGGAGTGGACAGATTCAAAGGTCTGGACCCAAGCAAAGGCAGTAGATCTCCACCCCATGTTAAGCATGTCAAATTTTGCTTCTTAAAATGAAGCAACAAGTCTACTTACAAAATAAACATCTTAAAGGGCACCAATACTCATATTACATTTAGAGGGTTATTGGTTTCTGTGATTGTTCCTCTTGTCTGTACTAGCTGTAATAAGATCCAGTCCTTGCACTAATCAAACTTAATAGATGAGGACAAAGTTTTTGTCATCAAGACTCTACTCTACAGAAACACTTGTTACACATATAATCTGTGATGACCTAACAGGGTTTTTATTATTTTCCCATGTCAGGTGATATTGTGAAGTACCGCTGTTTGCCTGGATACACATTGGTCGGAAAGGCGGAGCTGATGTGTAAACTCAATTCCCATTTGCTTTTTGAAGCCCCACCCCCCACATGTCAAGGTAAGGCAACTCCTGAACCATATACATATATACAGATATACTGTATACCGTATGTGCATGTCTATATGAAAATCATATGGGGATACTGAATCAGAATGGATTGAATCTTAACTTAGGTTGCGTTAAACATTTTCCTCAAATAGATCTGAATACATTCTTTACAACTAAGGCTATCACAAATAGCTTCTGTTCTGTTAAACTGAATTTTCTTTATGTGTACTCCTGTTTTTCATTTGTCTGTAGAACAGAAATGTATGTATGTTTCAACATTGTAGAAGAAATATTAACTTGACAGTATGCTTAGATGTTAAAAACTATCAAAACATTTTCATTAAAAAATAGAACATCGGCGATTTACAGTTTCACTTTGATAAAGTTTCCATACAGGGTGAAATATCCTGACATATAATTAAACTCCAACACATCCGGATCCTACACTTTCCATACTGTAACTTGAGGCGTCTTTTTGTTAGACCCTCCCTACCTGATAAAGACCAACATCTTTCCAGGCCCCTAAATTTGTTGACAACGTTTTCTCCAGAGCCGCAGGATTAATCATACAGCTGTTTACTACTACTCCACATGAATAGTAAGCTGATATTGAGGTGTGAAATTGATGGAGATCACCTTTAATCCATTGTCTTGAAACTACATCTTACAGTTTTAAAAAACATATCACCTCTCCACCCATTGTTCAAAAGCGTTCATAGACAGTAAACCATATAATCTGATGGTTACCATTATCACACAGAATTTCAGATCTTTATGGATGAAGGTATCGTTATCTCATCAGGGTCTGGAGTACATTTTCACCAAGATTTCATTTTAAATGCAAAATGGTGGTAAATCACGAATGGTTTGAAGGAGGCCTCTTTATGGAAAACATAACCCTAAAACGCACATTGTCTAAACCAAACTATTCTCCAAATGTCGTCTCAACATAAAATAAAGACCTTTGAACACCCTTCATGCTAATGTTTACATAAATTTGCCAGTAAGGTTCTCAAGTTTCATGATGATATTAATACAAATATCAATTCTGCTAATTCTGCTGCTGCTACCCACAGGTGAACAAACTATTTCCAGAGTCAAGATGAAATCCATTATAGAAGAGACATACATTTAGACATGTCAGAGAGGGAAAAGCACAGGTGAAACAAATTGTGTTTTGTCCCAGTACGCCACGCCAGTGAGCCAGCATGCACAATACCAGGACCCTGGAACTAGCTCACCTAACTGGACTGCAGTGGTTTTTAACGTTGACAAATTACATGTGGACTATTTCTTCTATGACATGCTAAAATGTCTGCTGCCAGAGAGGTATATAAGGCACGAGAGTCAATACATCAATGCATTTTGAAAATATTAAATTGTTGTGCCAAGGTGAATAAAATTTTTCAAAGAGTTTGCAAAATCAGCAGAAATGCAATCCCATTGGCACCGACAGTCCTAGAGTTGTGTGTTGAAAATGTTGGATGAAAACTAGAAACTCTATCCACTCCTTATTTCCCTATAATTAAAAAGTTATTGAATATGTCTCTTTAGTAGTACAGCAGTTGATTGTGGTATGAATTTGAGTATGAATTTTTAATCCTAAAACGAAAGAGACATCAGGAAAGGAGCACTTTATATTCTCAGTTTAGCAGCATTAATACATTCACACTGGGAAGTGCCGGTTGCAGCTCCTGGCATTTCTATGAAACTACTGAATATTGATTTGAATTTCTCTTTTGAGAAAATTGTTGAAGAGATGCTCAGCCTTCAGTGTCCTTTCCATTACAAAGCAGGAGCAAAGGAAACCAGCCCTCCTGTAAGAGAACATGCAACCAAAGTGCTTCCCTACACAAAAGCAGAAAGATTGGGAAAGGCTTCCAGTGTCTCGCTTGGGCTCGGGCCAGCTAAATGGGCAGAGAAAATGGGCATGTGGCCTTGAGATTCTACAAATGCTGTCTTAGGCCCAACATGACCCCTAAGGCATGCAAGCAAGTTGTATGAAACATACTTTTCCAAAGGTGTGCTCTTTATGCATGTTTGTTGGAGAAAGGATACAGATAAAAGTAGTAGGCTGGTAAACAAGAATGGAGAGAGGGATGGAAAGGACACAAATTTAGAAAGAGTTGCTGGAAGCTAGAAATGTACAAAAGAAAACTCTGAGAAGTTTTCACTGTTTTGATCAGTCTGACTGGCTTTTGTTTATTACCCTTCCAGCCCAGTGCCCAGCCAATGAGGAGCGGTCTTTGTCATCAGGAGTGATACTAAGCCCCGGGTTCCCTAGTAACTATCCCAACAGCCAGACGTGCTCCTGGCTTCTACATATGGTTCAAGGTACAGTGTGTGATGATGGGATGCAACCAGTTTGTGTCTAGACTGCATGTGTAGTGGTGTATTATTTTTTTTTGCATGCCTGTGTGGATGTTGTACAGACTGTATTTGATGTACAATGTATGGAAGTGCTGGTACTGTAAAATACAGAATGTGTCAAGTGTTGCTTGCAAGGCTGTGTGTGCATATATGTATGGGCATTAGCTCTTTGGGCATAAATATGTATAAAGGTTTGTGCATGCCACCCTTCATTTGATTGTGAAGTATACTTTAAATTGCATTTGTAAATTATTTTTGTTGTTTTCCAGGTTACACCATCAATATCTATGTAGCGATGTTCCACAGCGAGAAACAGTTTGATGAACTGGAGATTTTTGATGGTATACAAAGCTTTACCTCTCTCTTATTGCTACACCTAAACTTAGACACAGACAGTCTCTCTCTCCCACACACACACATATGCACACATACTCACATGCAGCTTTAATTCATGTTTGTTTATGAAAAGTAGCACAACAGTTAATAAGATGCACAACACTTAATTCTCATTTGCGGTGTTGGGAATTTTCCCCGCAGGAGTTCCAACTAGCTTGTGTAACAGTAAATTTTAGTTAGTGTGTGTGTGTGTGTGTGTGTGTGTGTGTGTGTGTGTGTGTGTATATATGTGTGTAATTTAACTTTCTTCTTCTTTATTTATTCATTTTTATTTACATAGTATATTAAAAACTTTATATAACTTTATACAACCAGTGACAACTAACATTGTTTTGTTAGGATTTTTGCCAGGATCAGAATATCAGTTCTTCTTCAAATCAAGAGGCCCACTCACAGTGCCCACAGCTCAGTTTGTAAAACAGCAAACGTCATAACAACCCGTCAAAGAACAAATAAGGTCTTACCTCCTTTTAAAATATGTTAATTGTTTTGAAATTCACAAACAGGGATGAGCATATATAATACTAATACCCTATGTGTATCCCGCTCAGCTCTGTCTCTTTGTATCTATCTTGCCTGGTCCAAACAGCTGTCTTTGATGTTGCCGACAGCAAGGGCATCATTGTGGAGTAGATGGCTGTGACTGGAGTTGTTTCTGAACTTACTTCAGGCTCCATCCACTGCTTGGTCAATTTGTGGTCAATAAACCTGAGATGAAGCAAAACAATATGCTTCAATCAGAATCATGTACAACATGTATTTGGAGGTACTTAGCAACTTAATGATGCTGTCACCTTCATGTGCTGCGTGTCACACAAACAATAAAACACATTCTGACTGCAGCATATTGTTCATCTCTGTCTCAGGTATATTGGAATTTTTTTATTTCCTGATACACATTTAAAAGACGAAATTCCACCCAACACACACCGTCCACTAAACAAAATATTTTACATTTATGCTTATACATGAGAACATACAAATATACAGTGTGCTGTACACACATCTGAAGTGTCATCCACTTTCTTCTCTAGGTTCTTCAGGACAGAGCCCTTTGCTTGTGGCTCTAAGTGGTAATCACTCATCTCAGCTGAACTTCACATCTAAAACAAACCAGCTCTACCTACGATGGTCCACTGACCATGCAACCAACAAGAGAGGATTCAAGATACGATACTCAGGTACATACGATATTTGTCATTTTCTCTAATTGTTTTTGTTCATTGTTCTGTTCATCAGCTGGTTATGTTATTGTTAGAATAATATATGCAAAGTCAAACACTATCTTCTTATCTGTTAAAGGTATAACTTGTACCCACATTGTTGGTTGCTGTTTGTAAACACAGAGCTCAGCAGTGGTCGAGCAAGACTGAATGAAGAGAGGGACCAGCATTAGTGAGAATCAGAAGAATACAACTTTATTTTCTAAGTGATTTACATTCTAAAGCACAAATGAACACATTCATACCTCCTCACAAATGTGAGGGAAGGTGCCGGATTTTGAATGAATGCAGCCAACGGCATGCTTCAGGCCAGGTCTGTGAGCCTCGGTACACCAAGGGGCAAACATAGCGGAGGTGTTGGACCAGGGAATGAGAACGGGCTGCATAACCAGTTTATTAGCTTGGGATTACACCCCCACGTGGGGTCCAAATGCTCTTTGCTGATTCCTAGAGTCCCAAACACAGCAAATTAATAAGAATAGAGAAATAAATTGACAGAGGGCAGGATCTCTGCAGATACACCGCCACACACTATTAGTGGGTCATAAGTGATGATTGAGAGGGATTGTTCTGTACCTGTCGCTACTTTGTTTTTTAGGAAATTCTTGCATTTCATACCTTTAAAAGCATACAGGTAAAGCTTGAAATTAAGTGTAAATCTGCAGTACTTGCATGTAGGGCTGGGCGGTATACTGGTTTTAATTTGCCATATGAAATGAATTTTTCTTACACCATAATACCAGTTTTGCTGAAACAACTGCTGTCACTCTTTAACAGGAAGCCGAATATATTATTCGCCCGAAGAATGTAACGGTCGGAGCTACTTATGTAGTGAGAGGGACCCCTAAATTATGGTTATAACTTTATAACACACAAATGAATAAGCCACAACTAACGCTCTTTAACAGGTCAACACCACGGCACATAACAATTTGTGACACATAAACAATTTGTAACACTAATAATTGTACATTTATACAATTTCACCACCGAACAGCATGCTGGGTACAGCTCGGTAACTAGCCCGTTAGCCCGTTAGCACTCTCCCAGCTGCTAACAGCTGGGAGAGGCTCCGTCGCGTTACTTAAAGAACAGAAAAGAGCGATGCAGGAGGAACAAAGAGAGACCGGAGATGCATCTATAGAGTCTGTTCCCAAGAGAGGAGCTGTGTCTGCTGTTTGGAAGTGTTTTGGTTTTAAAAAATCCGACGTTTTTGCGAGTTTTGAGCCACTGTTGATGCCGCTGGTGGTAACACGAGCAACTTACGTCACCTCAGCAGAACACGTGAGTTATTTTCATGTGTGTAATAGAAGCAATCTGAAATGTACACCTTGAAAACTGCAAACCTATAATTATCAGTAGTGATAACTAAATGATATGCTTATTATACATATTACAAACAAAAACTCTAAAAAAAAAATATTTAAATTAATCTTTTTTTTTTGCATTTTGGAGTATTTTGGTCAGACACATATACAACGCTGATTAGAGTGTAATATGTGCGGTATTTGTTATAAATGTACGTTGGTACATAGAGGGTGATAAGAGGCTGTGCAGCAGGGCCTTAGGACCCAGGGGAATGTAGGTGAAGGAAGCAGAAAGAGATGGAAGACATGCCACACAAACAGCTGTTTACCGCTCGCTGCTGGCCGATTGGCCTTCCGGTTCTTGTGTTAAAAATGTCTGCTTAGTAATTAAAAGCGCGATAATTGTCGGCGTTAATTAGTTAAAGTGCTGGTGAGCTTTAAGTTAAAGCACACCATACATATTGTACAGTATGTATATGTGTGTTTATCAGTTGCTGACAGTTTAACATGTATTTCTTTATCAAAGGCCTATTTGAGAATTAAGACTTGGTTTTAGGGATAAAGTAACCATTAAGTTTAAGTTTTGAGTCAAGGGAATGTATTACGTCTATGAGGGTCCAGACACATGTAGTAATTTGTGTGACTGTTGCCTACGGCTTAGGCTGTAACACTCACTACTGCATTTTTCTTTCTTTGCATTGTTTAACTTTGAAAGGACCTTGGAGGCATTGTTCTTAATGGTATCATATTTATATATCCACTGACCTTTCTAAAAGCAACAATATCCTCATCGCTTGTGCACATGCTTCATGGTGATTTACTTTTAAATTCCACTCCTCTCATACTATCTCAGTCTCTCTACTGTATTTGTTTTTGTTCTCTTTTTTTTGCTGCTTCAATGTGTCTGTGACGTCTGACTTGGGTCAGGCTGTAAACTATTGTGGGAGTTATATATGTTTTAAATAGGTATCTGTAGTAGTATCAGTAATATGTATCTCAACATATTTTTACAGTATATGTGAGAGCAAAGCTATCATAGTTCTCACTTAAATATTTAGGGGTTTTGTATAAGTCAGCTAAAGCTATTTCAGATGGAACTAAAACCAAGATAAACAAGTTTGTCAGTATCTCAGGGGAACGTTGTTGGTAGCTGTCATTGATTATGTCAATATAAAACTGAAAGCATTCAGTATAATTATAAAGATAGGCACTTGACACTTTATTAATCTTGTGTGCATATAGTAAATTATATCAAGGCCATGGTTATTTGTAAGACAAATGGAACCAGATATGCAGTGATGTTGATTGGACAATTGAGCGGGCCGTGGCCTTCAGATGAAGCTGCCTAACCATAGCAACAGTGATGCACACTGATGCTTTGTGCAAAGGAAACCATATATTCTGTTTCTTGGTTTCATTAGTTTGTGACCATGGTACAAGCAAAAGTATATACTCTATGTGTCCCAATATAGAGTGTGTCATTCTTTGCCTCTGCATTGTCCATGTTCCTGCAGCTGATGGACAAAGACTGTACTACCCCTCACTTTTCATTTTCTAGAACAGCACATTGCACGGAACATGTGCACAATTAGAATATTCACAATGTTTTGTTTGACACTACTTTCTCTTCCTCAATTTCCCACTGGGATTAATAAATGACTGCACCTGTCATCTCATAATTGAAAGACAGTTAAATGTAGGTGTGATGTGTCCAAAATGAGTTTGTTTTTTCAAACATAATTTGACATTTTTCTTCATGTAGGAATTAAAATTCAATGTTTCCTGTAGACTGTAACGGAAGTAATTTCAACCTGACAGTCCCAATCAAATTGTCATTGCAATTCAGTCTTAAACAACTGATCCTCTGATATGGACGCTCTGAGATATTATTATGATTATATTCTAATACCCAAGAGGATTTTTTGTCCCTTTATCAGAATCATAAACATTCAGTAGTAAGGAATTGAAAGACTGGGCCTTCATCCCCTAAGTGGATATTTCTGCACCACAGAATAGTCATGTTAGAGAGAAATGGAATGATAATATATGAATTTAGTATTGCAAATCAAACTGATTGATTTTGGAGTAGATAGAGTGAGCAAAAGAAAGGCCATATGACTCATTGAGGAGAAGGAGAAATAAGACGTTCCAGGAAGACAAAAGTATTGCAATACATTTCAAGTACTTTATTTGCTGCCAGTTTTCGAGTAAATCGTTTGTAAAAGTAACTGGTGTAAAGGCTTTAAATCGGTATATGTTGATTAACTCAATGATGCTGTTGCCAGCTGTCATGCCAGGAGGGACATAGATGATGTTCCATATGTCTCTTATCCAAATGCATAGTAATGGGAGCATTAGTGCCATATTGTTTCCAGACGCACCTTTTTTAACTACAAAAACCCTAAGCAGCTGACTTTCAATTGTCTCTCTTGCTAATTATTTCCTGCATAGAAAATAAATTAGAATGGTAAGTGGTAGAGTTTCCTGTGAAGTGATGAAAACACAGAGAAATACTTTTTATTAAACTGTTCCTCTTTGTCACTCTGTCTCTCCAGCTGCCTACTGTAGCATTAATGATCCTCCTGTGAATGGTGGCGTGGTCAACCGAACCAAACTCCGGCCAGGTAGCAGACTTCAGTTCTATTGTAACCGGGGTTACCGTATGATAGGCTCAAGCAATGCCACCTGCAGGCTCCACCCCAATGGGCTGTTCCAGTGGGATACGCCCCCACCTTTTTGTCAAGGTAAATATGAAGCACATTCTTCAAAAAAGTTGACAGGTATTAAAACTTTTTATTCCCCTTTAAACTTTTCTGTCTTTGTGATGCGGCAGCTGTCTCATGTGGAATCCCTCAGTCGCCGGGCAACGGCAGCTTCCACGCTAACCAGTACACCGTGGGTAGCCAAATCACCTATCACTGTAACCGTGGTTTCCACCTTGACCCTGATGTTCAAATGACAGCAGTGTGTTTGGAGGAAGGCAGCTGGAGTAATGCCGCCATAGCAGCTAGATGCCTACGTAAGTTTATGAAACGAGTTGACAAAAAGTAAAAACATCTGAAAAGAAAACATCACCCTTAACATTACCATTTGTATATCAATTTCTCACCTTGAATTATTGATGAAAACTTTGTTTTTCTGGCATGCCTCTGCAGTTAACGGAGAATTTAAAACACTTGCTCATGCGCAAAATTTGCTCTTGCGCAAACAATAGACGGTAGTGGCAGAAATGTTTTACATAGTAAGGTTTCAGCGAAGAAAGATTATAGATTTTTGTGATTTATAATTTAAAGATGATATATTATGGAGGTTCATATGTTATTTAGTATTGGCATGTATAAACCATATTGCAGCAAATAACTTATGATTAATCACACAAATAAAGCTTGAAAACGTTAATTGAATGTTTCATTTAAATGCAATTTGATTTTGTCTTCCAGCGGTCCACTGCCCCAGCACAGATGGCACCTTGTCAGATCACATGACCTCCCGCCTGCTCTCTGGTAGTTTGGGAGAGTTTGGTTCTATGGTGATGCTGGAATGCTCAACAGGTTACTATTTGGGTGTGGGGCATCGAACTCTTCGCTGCCTTGCCAACGGGTCCTGGGAGGGGTCAGATGACGTTGCTACATGCAAGAGTAAGTATAATACAAATACTGTTGTGTCTCTCCAGTGCAAAATAAATCTCAACTGCTACTCATAATCGGACCTCTTGCCCTCTAAACGAGATAATAAAACTCCACTATGATACTATGTTTTGTGCGCTTGTTAACCTCCCCCGGCCGTCAAGATGACATATAACTATTTATGAGTCTACGCCGACTCAGAGCCTAGAATGTTATTACAAGAGATTCCCTTTGTACTGGGTACACATATATTCAAATACCTGTATATGAAATAGTAGATAGAAACAGTCCTTTGTAATCATTTTAACTTCTGATGTGATTGTTACTGAAATCAACAACGTTTGGAACGATGGATAAAAGATGCCATATAAACCTAGGGATAAAAAATAAACCCCATACAATCACACAGACACACTCCGCACACACGCACACACACACACACACACACACACACACACACACACACACACACACACACACACAAAGACGCATCTACATGAACAACAAAAAGACAAATATCAAAAGAATAAAACTGCATTTCATTTGCTGCCACAACTTGCCATGAATGAGTTATCAAAACAGCGTACCCAGCCTGTTACAAGCAAAACAGTTTTGGAAAAGTCAGAGAAAGTTATTCCTATGTGTACACAGATAGCATGTGTTTTTCTTGTTTTGATTGGAAGCATGGCAGTCTAATGCTAATGCAGGGTTGCTTTGCTCTCATCCGTGCATTAGGGTGCATCAGCCTTTCAGCTGAAATCCTTAACTCTGCTAAATAGTCTTTGCTTCAATAAAGAAGGACAAACCTTAACGATGTTTGTGTTGAATACTTTTATTTCTGAACTTCTACCAACAATTTACACCACAAACCTGGCGACGAGGATGTAGTGGAAATTGTCTGTAGAAGCAGAGCGACCCTGCAGTATAAAAACAATTACTTATAGAGTGTGTTAGTGTGGGAAGGGAGTGGGTGGCCAAATCTCATGAAGTTAGAGGCTTATCAGACTCACACTAGCCACAACAGTTCCCTTTCCCAAAACACACTCTTTGCACAATCATTTGCAAGTCATATGAAGGAAAGAGGAAAAATACTGCATATGAAGACATCCAAAAGACAGTGGATTGGAGACAGTGGAGACAGCAAGTTTAGCTTCTACAATGGTCAGCAGTGGAGCGCACTGCAGCTGTTTAAAATGATCATCGGCTGTAGAAATCCAAGATACCGTCAAAAAGCATTAAAGAATGGCACAACAGAGGATCAATATATTTCAATAATATATTCTAATACTGTGCATATTCATATATAGTTTTCATATAGTTTCTATATGTAAAATTGCTGCAGTGAACACGATAGTGCTGTCAGGCCATCTGCCCTCTCCAGTCACTCACCCCTGTCTCTTTGATAGCTGTCAGTTTCAAGCGGTTTCATGTCATTCAGATGCAGAGAGACAGTGGGCTTTTTAGGAAATGGTTACTGCAGTTCGCACCTCAGTGACCTCATACCTGGCTACGGCCATGCTGCTCACACCAGAGGTGCATTTCTCTGCACCTGTCAACAAGCAATTCTGCTCCTCTGCTCTTTTTTCTCTCTCTTGCTGTGTATCTGTTCACTCCAAAGATAATGCAAACAGGTTTGCTAAAATATTGGTAGGGACAATTCTGTCCTCCCAAAATATTGATAGGGACATGTCCCTACCGTCCATATGCAAACCTACTTAAAGGACAGCTTGAGAGTGAGTTACTTTCTGTCTTTGTGTTTATCCATTCCCCTACTACTTTATTTTAAATGAGGTACCAGGTTGCACATTGGGACTGTGATAGCTATTTTAAACAGAATGCAGCCTGTGCTTCCTAAATGTGTGGAATATCTACACAATAGCTGAAGGTTGTTTTTTTTTCCAAATAGTGTTACAATGCAATGTGCCTTTGCTGCTTCTTTTATAAAGGGACGTTTTAAGTGAGCATTGTGAGTTTGAAAACTTTGAAAAGTAAAAAAAAAAAAAGATTAAAAATGAAATCTATCTTGCATGAGACCAGTGGTTTTCAAACTTTATTTTGCTACATTTTCAATGTATTTCTTCATTTTTTTCTTGATCCGGTATTTGAGTTGACCTACCTAACACTCCAGCAGCTCAGAGGGATTTGGCAATGTAACAGATGTGTCTATTCTTCAACTTGGCCACTGGTTTGAAAACACGTCTCTGAGGATATTAAGGAAAAATAAGATCTTAAATCCTGTGACCTACATCTAATTCAGCCAGGTATTGCATTGGAAAACTAAATTCACAGTGTTTAAAACAGGATGACTTACATTGTTATCTTACCTACAATAACACTAGCAAGATTTGGCAACATCAACTACTTCATATTCAGATTTTTTAAAATACAGAAAATATAACAATACCAGTAACCCCACAATGATGTATCTAATTCCCAGTGTATTTCTACCGCAACATTATCTTATCCTATTTGTTTTTTTATTTAGTCATCTCCTGTGGCGAGCTTCCTTCTCCACCCTTTGGGACCAAACTGGGCACATTGACCACATTTGGAGCAACTGCAATCTTTATGTGCAACCATGGTTACACGCTGGTGGGGTCACATGTCAGAGAGTGCGGTGCTAACGGGCTGTGGAGCGGTGCAGAAACCAGGTGTCTAGGTAAGGTTCTTAAATGTGATGGGGGTACAATGTGTTGTTGTATTTTCCAATGCCACTTTAGCCTAAAAATTAACAATCTAATCAATTATGAAAATAAATTCAGCAGGCTGAATGGTGTACAGGGCACATTTTTTGGGAATAGAATGTAGCAAGTTGTCATAGAATAAAATCATTAATTATCTCTCCTGTTTTTTGTACATTTCTTTTACATTACATACAATAAGACTGATTCTATTTTCAATCATATGCAATATAGCATCCGAGACAAAGACAGTGTAATGCTAATTTAGAGGCCAATATGTACAAAATAAAAAATGCATAAAATGAGATCTAGTAGTGCTATCACTATCTCACACACAGCTTAGGTAGGAGGGCTAAGCTGTGCGTAGGACTTGTATCAAGGGCTCTTTGTAAAGTAGAAATGTTTGAACATTTACATTTTATATCTAAGCTTTATTAATACATGAGATTGCTACATGTGTCTGGGTACGGTCTATGAAAATTAGCCCAGCAAAAAGTAAGATAAACTATGTACATGCCTCAGTAACTCAAATGATCTACTACTAAGACATTTTATTTCTGAATACATTAAGGGCTTGATTTAGACCTTCAGTAAGCACTGACCAGAGATGATTAATCCTGATTTTGCATACTGTACACACTCTACTCCAATGATTAAGCCTTGAAGTTCCATGCCTGAATAAGAAGACTTACGCAGGATGCATTTTAAATTGAACATGTATTAATCACGTCTACCTTCACATTATTCATCTGAGATTCTAAACTATACCTAAAAGTTCATGAAAGAAGAGTTTAGATTTGACTAAATCACAATTAAATCACTGCTACAGATGTGGATTGTATGTGGTTAAATGACAGTTAGCTGTGCTGCATTTGTCAACACATGCACTGGGTTGGGTTTGAAAAATTGCACATCAGAATGTTGTGTATTACAAGTGATATCATTTTGTGATTTCCATTCAACCGTAGGTGACCAACCATGATAGTGTGATTGTAAGATTTATTGTCATGCTGACCTAAAAAATCACAAATGTTTTATATTGAATAGATCATATGGTCAAATATTTTCCCGAGGGTGTTATGAGTTCTACAATCCTCTTATGGTATTCTGTTTTTAATGAATTCATTGAAGTATCTTTAATGTAAGCAAAACATCTGTTCCTCACAATTTGGAAAGGCTATAATTTTCAGTGTGTAATGTGCAGCACTTTTATACATTCCTCTGTATATTCAGGAGGCGCAAATTTTGATGACACAGTTAATCACAATTTGCTTCAGAAGAACCCTCAAACACTTTATTGCTATAAACAGTTTTGGTATTCAAGATAAGACCACTTTTATATCCTAGTGGTTTTATAAAATCAGGCATCTGGAATAATGATTTTGAGTAAATGGTGTTGAGAAAAGGGATTGAAATATCTGCATTACATCAACAGTACTCTCCAATGCGTTTTGAAAAAAATAATCAATGTTCTAGATGCTTGTTTTCACAGCATTAATCATAACTCGAGAAAGTGTTTTATGTGTGAAGCTTTTCAGAAAAAAAACGATATTAAATGCTCAATAGATCAAAAGTTACTGGGCCTCAGTCATTGACTTCATGAGGCACAAAAACATGAGGCGAGGGTTGACCGTGAAACACAGGTGATTGGTCTAATAATAGTTGAAACGGTATTGAATATAATTCAATGACTCTCTTTACCTCAGCTCTAAAGGTGTGTCCTGCAATGTGCTCAAGTTTTAAGAAATCCTGAAAGTATGTGACACTTCAAGGCCACTTAGAGAACTCAAGGAAATTGTGTTAATGATCTGATTTCAACAGACCTTTAGTGCAGTGACGGAGCTGTGTTTTCTTTGAACATTGATTTGTAGATGCACTCTGAGAACTGATGAACTACTGCGACAGCTCTATTACATTGTTTGGTAGTCTCTAACTGTTGGGCCAATGAGCGAGTGTGTGGGAACATTGGACCAGCACTGATGACTCTAAAGCCAAAGATAGGGAAAGTGACTTTAAGTTGTTTATCATTATACTGCATTAATCTCTATAATTTGTTCTCCACAGCTGGTCACTGTGACTCTCCAGATCCTATAGTCAATGGGCACATTAGTGGAGATGGCTCTAGTTACCGTGACACAGTGGTGTACCAGTGCATGTTAGGATATCGCCTAATTGGCACATCAGTCAGGATCTGTCAGCAAGACCATCGATGGTCTGGAACAACACCCGTTTGCGTCCGTAAGTTCTTTATGAAACAAAAAACATTGTATACTGTATTGTATGTTGATTCATTGCTCTTTCAGTTAATGTAATATAAAGTAAATCCATTACACACAAGTGTCTGAAAAGAAATGTTCAGACTATTTTCAGGGTTGAAAGTGTTGAAAATACCACAAAATATCAAGTCCAAAATAACACAATGCTGCAAATATTACTTTTTCCACTCCTGAAATTTCTCATCATACTTCTCTCTACTCCCTCAGCTATCACCTGTGGTCATCCTGGCAACCCAGGCAATGGACGGACCAATGGCAGCGAGTTCAACCTAAATGATGTTGTCAACTTCACCTGTAACAAAGGTTACATCCTCAGTGGAAATGCTCGTGCTCAGTGCCGACTCAACGGACAGTGGAGCAGCTCACTACCTGTCTGCAAAGGTCACAATTGCCTATATGGTTACAGATTCATACCCATGTACATCCCTGTAAATGCTTTAGTTAAATCAGCTCTTCAGATTTTGTGCATTCAAGACAGATGGCGTAGGTTTTTATCCGTTTCTCTCCTAGTATATGTTTAGAACTAAAAATGGTAGTCGTGCACACATGCTTTGTCATTGTGGTGGATGACTGTAGTGGACGTTTCCGGTGCCTTCCCATTTGTTTTCACTCTCAAATGATTTGATTGCGATAACATTGTTTTACTTACATTGCCACCTCCTTGAGGCAACAGTAAATTGTCAGCATAAAACTATAAAACCATGCATTTTAGATGGTCAGCATGTATTCAGTATTTGTTGGCCCGATTTGCTTCCAGCTACAATATGTCAACTGGAACATTTTGGCCAAATCTGCTGCCAGCAGACTGTAAAATTGAGAACTGAGTAATTGTAGCGTAATCACACTCTTAACATTGAGCTGTATTCATCCACAATCAGTGTGGTGTGTCTCTAAATAGACAAACAAATTCATACGTGCACACACACAGCTGGGTACATGTCCAGAGACAAGTTCTTCTACTCTGCTAACCATGCATGGTCGTCACACTACAAGCCTCCCCAGACCTCTGGTAGCATAACAGTTATGATATACTAAGACACCCAGACACAGGCATTGTGCACAGCCTTGAGAGCAGATCAATTCAACTTAGTTGCTCACATGGGTTTTCCATTGAGGGGATTCATCCTTGCTTTCTTGCTTTCTCCATCTCCCTCACTTTTTGTGTTTTATCCCTCTCTCCCGCTCTCTCCCAGCAGCAGATGTCAATTATGAGACTGAAACTTTCTTTGTTCCCATAGGGTGCCAGACACACACACACACACACACACACACACACACACACACACACATCCATGTCCCCCATGGACTTAAATTTGAGTGAATGTCAGTCTCCCCTGTGACATGTGGAAAATAAAACTCCACACTTATTGGAATGGCATCCACCCAGAGAGCAGGGCAGAGTAGAAGGGACCAGAGGAGGGAAAAGAGAACAAAGAACTCCAGAAAACAGAGTGCGGTATGACAAAAGAGCAGTTTAGATATGACCAGAGCAACAAAGATATGATTTTGTAACACTGGGGTCCAGGATTGTGTACCCTAAAAGTAGCCAAGTTTCAACTCCATCACATTCAGAGTTGGTTGATTTATCTCTGTCCAAAATCAATCCCTATTTATAGTGCACTATATTTACTGTACACAGTTTTATTTTACTATATATACTATATAGTATCCTCAAATATTCCCACAATGGAGCAGAGAAGTAGCCCCCATTACATATCCACTACATTCCACTATCAATCCCAAAATACATGGGTGAGACAAAATGATGATGAATAACACATGTCTAAAATATCAACGTACTGCTCACTTGAAAGCAAACTGTGATTGAGTGATTTTGGAGACAACCAATGTTACTCAAGATGTTATTGTCATCAAAAAATAGTTATTCCAAATTAAGGAAGATTAACAGTCTTCTGTTCTGCTCTCTCCTCTCTTCTTCCCATCTCTCTTGCCTTCTCTCGTCTTGTCTTCTCTTCTCATCTCTTGTCTTGTCTTTTCCTCTCTTCTCTTCTCTTCTCTCTTTGAATACTTGTTGTCTTAGTACAATTTACTCTATATCCATCTACATCCATGTGAACCACTTGGACCAAAACAAAGTGAAGAAACATTCCCTTCAATAAGACCTATTTAAATAGGTTCCAACAGTGTCTTCTGCTCTCCTTTGCAGTGGTAAACTGTTCTGACCCCGGCCATGTGGAGAATGGTGTGCGCCAGTCTGGCCTACGTTACCCAGAAGTCTTCAGCTATGGTGTAACTGTGGCAATCCACTGTAAACGAGGCTTCTACCTCCTGGGCTCTGCGCTCCTTACATGCCAGCATGATGGACGGTGGGACCGACCAATCCCTCGCTGCCTAGGTATGGATGGACAAATACAGGCACTTCAAGAATTATTTGAATTGAAAAAAAAACAATGTTGCAACAAGTTCAGGAGACAAATGAGACAGAAGCTGAGACAGAACGAGTAAAAGATTGACATTCATAGGCCCATAATGAAAAGGTTTGCTCTATTGCGAACAAGTTACAACTTTTTGGAATTCTGTAAAAAACAATGTCTACAAAAGTTTGTCATGCCGAACACAGGTAGTCATAGACAGGTGGTTTTCTGTTTATTTTTTCTATATATTTGTCAAAAAGAGCCATTTGAGGAGTGAAATGGCTTGAAGAGCCACTAGAAGGAAGATGAGGAGCGAATGAGAAACTGAGAGAATAAGAAAGGGTTCTAGGGAGAAAATGGGGGGGGAGTAATCATAAAAAGAGGGAACGAGTATGAAAGAAAGAGGCTTAAAGGTTTGAGCGTGTGTGTGCTCAGAAAAAAAAGTGAGCATGTGTCTCTTAGGGCAATATGTATTCTTGTCAGAGACCCTCAATGGCCGATAAAAACATAGAGATTAAACTAGAGAGCGATAAAGAGGAGAAAGCTGATTCAGAGATGGAGAGAGAAGCCCAGAGAGGCGAACGAGACGGCAGAACGAGGACACAGTAACAGAACAAATGAGGAACTAGACAGATAGGGAGAGAGGAGAAGACACTGGTGAGACGCTGGTGTCTGTGCATCGAGCATTACATTCAAGAAACAAGGTCTTATCGGAAAATTGGGGAGAGAGAGGTGATGACTGAGGTGCAAGGAGAGGATGGAGTAATACAATTTGGGGGTAAGGGGAGATATCGGAGGACCAGTCATTTGGCAGAAATAGAAAATCAAGAACAGTTTCATATCTGTGTCCTCCAGAAACATGTGCTCGGTAAAACGTCAATTTTTCCTTAATTGAAGAAAAAACTCGAAGATTTTTTCACTGATATCCATTGCTTTGACACTGTGAAATGATTTCTACTAGTTTTCTACACAGTTGTTTTCTAAAGTAAATTTAATTTGAGGTGAGTTATTGGTTCTCTCACAGGCAGTTCAAAATACGCTTTACTGGCATGACTACATAGTGCCATAAGCAAGCAGTATGGGTTCTGTTTAATCATGTGTGTACATACACGTTATAGTAAAATAACAAAACAGATCAAAAGTGTGCACCTAATGGTTAAGGTGTATACTACATAACTGCAACGTCCGCAGTTTCATTCCAGACGGGGCCTTTGTTGCATCTCATACACCCCTGTCTCTCTTCCCCCCACATCTATGTGCCTTCTCTACATAAAATAAAGGTAAAAATGGCAAAAGAAAAGGGATGAAAACGGGTAAGCAAAGGAAAGTTGGTAACAAATAAAAAATGTAAAAAGAGTTTTTCAAACTTTTCAAAGTTAAGAAGAAAATATATGGTTAAAAAATAAGTTTATTGTTTTTCCTCCCTCCCCTCCACAAACTTAATGAATGTTTGATCTGCTATCTGTGTATTTTGGGCAGTAAATTACAAATTGAATTTAGTCTTTGATGTAGTTCACAGAAACCTCTTTCTTTTTCCTGTGTGTGTACTTTAACACAAACACACAAAAAAACAAAAGACACTTGTTAATTCAAGCCCCTCTCTTGCTGTCACCCTCTCCCTCTAGCTGTCTCCTGCAGTGACCCAGCTGCACAACCTAATGCAGTAGTATCTGGAATCTATAGTTGGACACAGTCCCACACACATACTAACACCATCTCTTTTAATCTCTCACTTTCTCTGTAGCCATTTCCTGTGGTGACCCTGGTGTGCCCCCTAATGCAGTAGTGGCTGGAACCCACAGTTGGACATACAGTTCAGTGCTGCAGTACTCCTGTCTGCCTGGAGGGCTGCTGGTGGGTAATACTACTCGCCACTGTCAGGAGGACGGCACATGGAGTGGAACGCCACCATACTGCACTGGTAAAAGCACACTGGTCGATAAAGAAGCATGCCTAGTGGTCTTCAGCTGGTAGAATATAGAGCGTAGATAAGTCTGTTACCTTGTCATGCATTTTCATACTGGCTGTTCGAAACAGGAGGCACGTTTGCTGTGTTTTAAATCCAGAGCAATAATCCAGCAATCACACCCATTGAAATTCAACAGCATCTATATTGAGACTGCCAACAGGGAAGTTTGTATCATGAGAGCACAAGAAGAAGAATCTCCTCCAGCCATAAAAACTATTGCCAAAGAAAGCTTACCAATAGATGATACTATACATATATGCTATATATAGAACAGGCTACAAAACTACAAAAAAAACTTGATGCCTAAAATACAAACGGTGACTTTAATTTATCCTTTTTCAACAATACTAAGCTTGATGTGTAAGGAACAGGCAGGGGAAATGAGGTGGAAGAGTCCTGGTTTACTTCTCAGGTTGTAAGTGCTGCTCTACAGTAGGCTTATGCAGAACACAACACTACAATACTACAAATGATCGTTTCCAAACTCAGCATCAACTGTCTCAATAGCTGAAATGCAATAAGCTTACTCTGCTGGCCTCAAAACAGAACGCTCAGCAGGACAGAATCCATCCTGCAGCTGAAGACCTCATTGAGATGCAAGGCGCTGCATTTGGAGCTGTACCCTCTTAGACTCACAAATCCCTACCGATGGAATTTAAGCTGCTAAAATTGTGACACGCTCAGTGCTTTTACTGCTAGAACAAATGCAAAGTTCAGTTCCACCAACTTTGCATAAATGAGTATGTGTGTGTACTGTAAAGTATGTGTGTCACTGTATATGAAAGACTGAGTCGGTGAAATATTTGTCCATCTTCTTCAAAAGATGTTATGAGATGACAAACATCACAAATGCTTTTTAGTAATTGTTGTTGACCTATAGCATAAATGCTTGCCTATATTTTTTAGACTACCTCATAGCTCAGTGTGTTACTATTTACTCACATAAAATCACTAAAACCTATTAGGAGACTAATGGACATCACTTAAATGCAGCTGTGGTTTCACATTAACTGTATTGAGTGTCTTTGATTTTCTGTGCATGTGGTTACATGTTTGTGTGGGTCTCATCTGTTCAGGACTTTGTGGACGTTTCTGGGTTGCTTCAGTGGTGTGTACGTATCTGGCTGTTGGTGTGTGTTTGGCACATTAACTTAATGTCTCTTTTCTCGCTATAGGGGTCAGTCCAGGAATCTGTGGAGACCCAGGGATGCCTCCCCACGGTGCCCGTCTGGGAGGGGAAGAATTTAAAACCAAGAGCCTGCTGCGTTTCAGCTGCGAGGCGGGATACAGTCTGATTGGCTCAGCCGAGAGGACCTGCCTTCACAACGGCACCTGGAGCGGCACACAGCCTGTCTGTCAAGGTGGGGAAGCGTGGCAATGACTTTATGTGACTTATGTGACTACATACAATTTTTACTATACTGAAAGAAGGAATGAAGGTCACGAGACACCTATAATGCAGCTCACACTTCAAACAGCAGACAAATCACCTTTATTTT
The DNA here is from genome assembly GCF_023349555.1 of Cebidichthys violaceus. Classification (NCBI taxonomy): domain Eukaryota; kingdom Metazoa; phylum Chordata; class Actinopteri; order Perciformes; family Stichaeidae; genus Cebidichthys; species Cebidichthys violaceus. The sequence goes on from NW_027176705.1 coordinate 7,136,233, forward strand.
TCAGAGATTACATTCCGTTAAATTCCATCATAGCACTTGGTTCTACAGTATTGAATATCATTAATTTTGCCTGGAATCAAAATGGGTATTTATAAGTTGTTTTGCACATTATTCTTTTTATGTGCACTCTTTATTGACCTTGTTTAACAGTAAAAACATATTCTATACAAAGACATAGATTTCTCAACACCACATATGTTTAGAAAACATTGTACATTTTGGTACCAAGTTGTCACTTTCTCATTTGAGGTTACCTTTGGGTCCCAACCCAGATTCTATAAAACATTGCTATTAAAATAAACATTGCTGTAAAGTGAAGTTGTGTAGATTTTATATAAACCCACAGTGCAACCGTGGCATATGGACCTAATTATTCAACATTTTATGTTAAAATAAATCAGCACAGCCTCCGAAGTTAAACAGCTTAATCTTTGCTTGGGAGAATACAGTAGCATCAGGCTACTTGGCATGCTGGTGCCGGTAAGCAACTAATCCATTACCAAACATTGCTTAAAGCACATTGCTTACATTCATACTCTGCATGTACAATATATATATTTTATATAGTAAAGCTTGCTCCTTGCTTATACATGCATGCATTGAGAAGAATGTCCTTCATAAAAAAATTAAGTAGAAGTAAGTTTTTAAGCATAGTTAAATGTATCCTACTGTGTATATGTATGTATGTGTATATATATATATATATATATATATATATATATATATATGTATATGTATATATATATGTATATATATATATATGTATATATATATGTGTGTATGTGTTCTTTAGCTGATTTTTTTATTTAATTGCTACAGTCTTTTATTCACACAACTGCCCTACACAACACAAAAACTGTACCGTTTTGCCACAAGTGGTGATCTAGTTCAAGTTCCCATAATGTAAGAGGTTTATGGAACTAGCAGTGGCAAAATATGAAGATTCAAATTTATGTGTGTGTGTGCATGTTTAGATCTGTGTGGCCCAGATATAAAGGATTGAAGTGTGTCACTCCTAACTGACTGAGCTGGATCTTCTACAGCGCTGTGGTGATAAAATGCGTCCTATACAACAGCAGTTTTCAAAGACACTCTTTAAACCCACGGGGGTTTAGGGGAAATTAAACTGGATCCCCATAGTGCTGTTGAGACACTGGAATCCTAAGCTGCTGCCTGTATTACCTTCCCTATTCCCAACTATGTTGGGTAGGCTAAATAAAGCACTGCTGACATTAACTTCATTGTACTATGACACAGATTTTAGATTTGGTTGGATAGATGGGTTGTTCTATGACTAATTTAAGTGGATATGGGGAGGAAGAGTGAGTCAAACGTTTCAGTGTACTCTTCTATATTATTGTGTGGTTGTGACCCAAAACACCACCAGTATACTGCATTAAGGCCACACTGACTTAAATAAGAAAAATCATCAGTAGATTTACTGTATTCACATAAATACATATTTGTGGCTGTATTTTGTGAAGTAATTTTCACATTGCTGGTTTAAGTTTAAAAGGTAATGCCAATTTTGAGAACGTTACTATGTAGAAATTGTTCTTAAAACGTGATTTTCCTTCATGCCAGGAATCCATATTTTCAAACTGTCTCATTATGGGGAAAAAAAACTCCCAGAAAAAAACAGAAGCAACCCTCCCCATAACTCCTTCAGAGCTGCCAAACACAGAACTCGTATTAAACAGTTTTCTAACTTTGTGACAGATTGTGGTTGAGACTGTATGACAAGAAGCTACTGCATTTTACTTCCCCTATTTTGAGTCTTAGTTTGCCTACATGTACTGAATCACTAACATCAAAATCCAGCCCTCTAGTCTTACCTTTGAGGTGTGTGTCTCTTGTGTCCGCGCCAGTGTTGTGTTTGTGTAACCCTAATTATTTATATCAGCCTACAGTTGTTTTTCATTCAGCTAATAGTGGTTAAAAGCTGATTCAGAAAGGATGAGACATCTATCACTGAGACACAAACACAAAGAAATCCATACACACACACACACACACACACACACACTTATACAGACTGTTGACTCACATCACGTATACTGATGACACTCACAGGCACAAACAGTAAACTGCTGTAGACATACACACACGTGACATGCTCCACCTACACACTCTGTCACACACACACACACACACACACACTGATGGATAGAGCTTTTAAGGGCTCTAACTAATGAATCCCATCAATAGATGTTTGATTGTAAAAGGCTGTCAGTTGTCATGATCTTATTAGTGAAATGTGCTGTGGTTGGTAGCTAATTCCTTTCTCCTCCGTGAATTTTCTGTGCCAGTAAGATCGATGGATCGCTAGTTTAGACGAGAGACGTAGCACCTTGCCATCTGCATTCTTTGTCCTCCAGGACTGTGTTTTATTACAATCTAACAGACCAGCAGTGGTTTGAACCAGCAGTGGTTCAAAAACAAAAAAAGCTAGGGATTGACATGCTAAGGTAAAGATAAAATAGGAGTAGAACAGACGTTCCCATTCAAATTAACGTAGCAGGATGGTCATACTTGGCTGTTTTGTTAGTCTGTCGCTCATCTTGTGAACACAGCATTCAATTCACTGTGAGAACAGCATATTGTATAGGCCATGACAATCTTATTTGAACCACTGTCGCATACGTATTTACAGACCTCATGTCTTGTTTTTCCTCATTCTTACTCCCAACTCGCCAAATACCGACGCTTGGTCAGTGGCCCTAATGCTATGTTCAAACTACAACAAGCGACAAAAAGCAACAAAACGGCCGGGTGTGGTCAGCTACATTTTCAGCTACTTTTGAAGTGCTGCTCAACTGCTCGTTGACGTAGTTATGTCGTTAAACAGCACTAGGAACTGGCCAACAACATTTCTTCTAGAAGGAACCGAACAGGGTGAAACAAAAACATATTATTGGTTGACGCTTCACTGTATCATTAGAGTTCTGAAAAAAGTTGTGACGTGCTCAACTTTAATTTGTAGCGTGTCCGACAGCGCATCAGTTTGTAGCTTCATGTCACCTGCTTGTAGTATGTTGCCGTGTTGTTCGTAGTGCGAAGACAGAATAAGCTTCAAACTATGATGCTCTAGGTACGCCTGTAGTAGAATATATAGAGACTGACAACCTCCGGGCAATTTAGAGTCCGAGGCTGAGAAAGCCGGAGAACCTGCAGAGAACCCAAGCAGAGAACTCCATGCAGAGAACTCCATCCAAAATGCAAACACGTGCAGCCTGGGGATCGACCCGGGTCCCTCCTGCTGTGAGACGACAGTGCTAGCCACTACAACGGGACTAAGCGTTGTATTTGGGTATTTGGGAGTTGGGAGTGAGACCGGAGTGGTTTTTTGAAAGAAAAACAATACTGTCCTTATAGCAGTTTAAGGCTCATTGCTTTGCTCAGTGGCACATTGGCAGTTATATTGAGCGATGTAGATGCATTACCAGCCTCCTAACAGCCTCTAGCACACCACTGGAATACTGTACAGCTACCATTCAGAGCTAGTTATTAATCAGCCTCTATACCTCAAGGACATATTTTGTATTATTTCTAGCTGACTCCAGTGATATGCTCATCATTGCAGCTTACAGCTGATCAGCTTTGAGTGACAGCAAGACAAAATGGCTCACACTGATATTTTTACTATGATTAATCACCATTTTTTACTATTTCTTCAATTCTCAGCTGTATCCTGTGGTAACCCTGGCACCCCAGCACACGGCAGAATTGTCTTCAGTGATGGCATCACCTTTGGAAGCTCGGTGGCTTATGCATGCTGGGACGGCTTTAAAACATCAGGCCTGACCACCAGACACTGCACAACAAATGGGACGTGGACAGGACAACCCCCAGACTGCACTGGTAGGATAGGTTTCATAGCATTTCCTCTTACTATCACTATTGTAATTATTAGTGGTAAAAGCAGGAGGTCTAGCCATTATTGTGAAAAAAATAGCATTGGTTGAACTAGCTTCATTAGTTATAGCACTTAAGTACTGCTGCAAATAGTATCAGGGTTAGTATGGCATAGTGGTGCTTTTTTTAGTAAAGGATTCAAGAGTAGAAATTATCCATTGACTGGTCAGCTGTGCAGGTACAGGCCTGTGCATGGGTAAATTCGTTGTGTTTGAGATTTCAACTTTTGGAGTTAAACAGAGTCAGACAGAGTTTTGGAGTTCAGGAGGAAACGAAGCAGGGATGTCCTTCAGGAAAGTTAGGGAAGGCAGTCTTAGAAAGCACAGTGAATTATATTCGTAGTAAAAAGATTGGATAAGATAAAATTGATTTCTCCAAAAATTGTACTGCCCTTGTGCACTACGACACTACTGCAGGATTTCAAGAACAACAGATAGATATAGACTGTAAATAATGTATTCATGACTTCTTTAGTGATCACTTGCGGAGATCCTGGCCAAGTAGCCAATGGGATCTTTCTGGGGAGTGAGTTTGCCTTCAACCACACGGTGACCTACCGCTGTAACCCTGGTCACCTGATGGAGCCACCTGGACGCAGCGTTCTGCTCTGCACTAAAGATGGAACCTGGAACCAAACCAAGCCCAGCTGTAAAGGTAAGAAAAACTAACGCCCTAAATAACTACTTTCAAAGAAATATTGGACAAGAAGAGCAGTTTTTGAGTTTATCAGATGATGCATCCACAAAAAACACTGCGTCTTGCAAATGGATTTGATTTATATAATCCAGAATTTGTTGTCTTTTAACATAAACATAGTTTGCATTAACTTCTATTAAGTTAAGTTATTTTTATGAATACATTTCATTTATATTTTGTTACCATCCAACAAAACAAATAAAATGATTAATACATATTAAAAAGAAAGAAAATCAAGTTGTCCGTCTGAACATCCGTCCATTCTCGTGAATATGATACCTCAGGAACGCCTTGAGCAAATTTCTTCAAATTTGGAACAAACGTCTACTTGGACTCAAGGATGACCTGATTAGAATTTGGTGGACCAAGGTCACTGTTACCTCACAAAACACATTTATGGCTCAATTAAATGATATGCTAATTATGGGATAAATAGGTTAAAAATGATTTAGTGATGACATTTTGGACAGTAAACTGCAACATGAGTGGTTAGTGGAGGCAAACGACAGTGAGGTGGTAATTCTAACATGAGAGTAAATAAGCAAGTTTTAAAACAACTATAACCAACAAAACTATAGTATACTGTAATACTGTACTATAATAATTAAATACATTTTAGTGTGGGGTGGGCAAGCCTTTATTATGAACATTCAATCACATTTTGACATCTCATCATCAAACAAAATTGGCACAGAAAATAACCTTTCATGTCTTTAAAGCAGGAATGTCCTTTAAATCAGTCTGCATTGATCTATGAATGAATGTGGTTGATTCTTCTTACAGCATCAGCTGTCAACAGCTGCTTTATACTGTATGAAAAGCTTCTCCTTGAGTGAATGAAATCCATGCAGCATCTGAAGGTAACAAAACACATCTGCAGCCTTTGAGAAGTGCTGTGCTAGAGCAGAAAGCCGTTACCGCCGTTTACGGTAGTCGAATTGGTCGGTTATAACTTGATATTCTGCTGTTTTTTAAGGACGAGACATCTGGTTTACAGAGAGTATCATAGCGTCTTTTCCAACTATGAGACCAGTGATGTGACTGACTGAGAGAGTATATAATATTCACCACACCTGCTGATGGATATTCACCTTCACCCAGCCGTTTTGCATGTTGCACTGCTGCACATACAACCAAAATAGAAGGTGCGCATGAAGACACCCATACAATCAGTGGACCTACCACTTTTAACTTTGCAAAACATTAAACTTATGTTGCAATCATACTTTTGTACCTTCGTAGAACCAGGCCTGTCTCTTCCTCTCCCTCAGGGTGTGGTCACACGCGCCCGAGGCGGTATACACCTGAAAGTTCACCAAGTTCAACTCGACGCAATGCATAAATGACCGACCTCCCACGCATTTACTTCATCATAACACAAGCTTACCTAGCACAAAAAACAAACTTCTTTCTTGGAACACAGCGTTACTTGGATTAAGAACTGTAAAATAATTACACTATTCGTTACTGGTGAATGTAATAAGTAGTGTAATGTGTTTCTAAGTAACGCATTACTGCCCAACACTGCATAGCAAATAGTTGTTTGCTTCTGAATTAATACTATGAATATCCAATTTATCACCTTTACATAAGAACGATCATATTTCAATGCGATGCCAAAATTACAGATTGTGACTTCAACTGTACATTAGAAAGAGACCAAGGGAAGATTTATATTGCTCCTCACAATTACAGCGTTAAATCAGTGTTTATTTCCTAAATCCACAAACACAAAGGGAAAATAAAAAGAATGCATTCAATTAAAAAAGAATTTGAGTTTTACAACAGCCCATATTTAGAGTTTAAACTATGATACTTAACAACAGTAACAAGGAATGTTTCCTGAGATCCTCCCTGCCGTTTCTTCCCACAAACAGAAAAGCTGGCTCCTGCAGTTGCAGAAGCTTTGAACTGAGATGAAAAAACTGAGAAAGCCGGCAGAGAGGCTACTGAGGGGGAACCAGAGAGTGATGCAGAGAGAGTGAAACCAGAGAAGTAATAGATACTGTAGGTGGCAAAGAATGAGACTGGCGCAGGAAGTTTAAAAAAGAAAATTAGAAGGAAAGAGGAAGAATGGGAAACTGCTGCAAGTCCTCTTTCTGTCCTTTCTTTTTTTGCCCTCCTTTGCTCTTCACTTTTCTCCTCCTCTTAAGGTTCTACTTCTTCTGTTCACATTCATTTTCACATATTTTTGTTCAGCTCCCGTTTTCATCCCCTCAGCTTTCTCCCACCTCAAAGCATCCACGAGTCTTCATTTGATCCTCTTTTGGAACAACAGCTTCCTCCCACACAGACAAACATGAACACACAGAAATGTATTGAATGAAGGAGTTGTAAGCCATAAAAGTGTAGCTTTATCAGACAGAAAGAATCAAGTGAGGTCGAAGGAAAGGATTGAGCAAGGGAAGTAAGGAAGAGGATGGACATGGAAACGAAAGAATAAAAGAATGAATGAAAGAAAAAATGAGTAAAGGGGAGAGATGAAGAAGAGTAGTGGAAGAAAACATTAGATAACAAAGAGAGGAGACATAGAAAAGACACAAAGAGAGTAACGCAGAGATTGAGAACGTAAGAAAATGGGGGGTGGAAGAAGCGAATGTGAAGTGGGTGAATGAAAGGGAGAATGTGATGAGCCATCAGTAGGGCTATAAGGGGAAAGCTACAGTGAAGTGAGAGAGAGAGAGGAAGCGACTGATGGGAGAAACAAAGAGAGACAAATCAATACCTGCCCCAAACCTGTAAACACACAGTGAGAAAAGGGATTAAGCCCATAAAATGTGTTGGCTGGCTGAACTGCGCCAAGAGAGAGAGATACCCAAAAGATAAAGGGATGGAGGAAGAAACAGTAATGGTGTGAGAAGGCCAACAGAGCAATGGAAGAGGGTAAAAAAGGATTGGAGCTGGGACAGAAGGATGAGGAAGAAAGGTGTAGTGAGAAAGAGAAGAAATGCTGGAGGGAGAGATTTAAAAAAAAAAAGCAGGAAGACAGAAAGAGAGCAGGGTACCAAAGTGGAAGAAAGAACAGTATGGAGACATGAGAGGAAAGAAGAAAAGATGGGGAGAGGGAAAGTAGTCAATGATCGCAGTGATGGAGTGAAATGCAAAGGTGTGCAAGCAGGCAGGGGTGGGAGTTACTCTTCCAGATTCATGTGAAGCCACCCTTGTCTGTTCACAACAAGGGAGGGACACAAAGAGAAAATAAAAGAGTTCAGAAACCTTCAATTGTAGTTCTTTTGGCATCAAAGACCTGCAGAAATATTGTTCTGGAATATAAGATGCTCAAGTCAATAAGATTATTTTATTCTATTTTTAGACAACTGGTGTTTGATGCCTAACAACAACGTTGTTTTTAGAAAACATTCATGACTTAACTATTCATTTTAAGTCCCATTAGCTATTGGCTAGTCACCAGCAATCGTTCCTGGAGTCACACAACAGAAAGGGACGAACTGGCTTTAAGGAACTGGGTTTGCCATTGTCTTGTGTACAGGTGTGAAGATTTTTTTCACTTGGATTAACAACAAGCAGAACATGTTAGTAGAGTGGAGGTGAATGACATGAGGAAATTAAACACTTTTTGCAAGTCTGGGAGGATGACTTTGGGGAGATTCAAGGCTTCTTTGGGACACTGCTGACATACAAGGCTAGAATTAGTCAACTGTTTGGATTTCTGCACCCAGCAGTTGCCTAGAAACCATAATGTTACAAACAAAAGATATTCTTTGTGGTTTAATTTTTTTTTTTTTATTGCTCGGACTTTGTCCAAAAGACTGGTCATAATGCAAGAGACTGAGAACGAAATAAGATAAAAGATTTACAGAGAAAAAATGAAAATAAATATCAAGAATGGAGGGAGCAAAACAGAATACAGAAATAGGGAATACTCAACCACTGAGAGAATGAGGAAGAGATGGAGTGTGTATTTAGCATTATTGTTGAAACAATGCTTGTTATATTACTGCATTCTGTTCATAAATTGATTTCAGTGTGTGCTTATTGCTGCACATCTACTGTATATACAGCACGTATATGTTGTCTGTTTGTGTGTGTGTGTGTGTGTGTGTGTGTGTGTGTGTGTGTGTGTGTGTGTGTGTGTGTGTGTGTGTATGCATGCTTATGTGCACTCTGTATAACATCATAGCAGAGTGAATGAAGTGTGAAACCATCTGTCTCCTGGTTAGATGAGAATTACACTGACTTTATTAGATGTTTGAAACCATGCAGATGGTTATCATCATCTTAGGGAGTTAGGCACACGAACACTCAGGCATGCACACACACAGATGTTGATCAGGATGTTATGAAGTTATATGTACAGACATCTGTGCTCATACAACTGCATGTATGAACGCGCACCACAGGTGAGTGCAATTGTAGGTGCACACAGTGGGTTTCTTAAAATTGTGCAATGATGGTGCATAAACAGTATGTTTTCATATGATCATAGACTTTGTTCTCTGTATATAACAGATGTTTTTTTAATGCATATTTATCAATTTGATCTGTTAGACCATTTGATATTAACATTGCTTATGTACATTAACAGTTATGAAGTTTTCCAAATAGCTGTAGGTTTGTATGAATCATTAGCATTACATAAATACTGTAACAAGCAAGTATAAATATGTATTTCTTTCTAGAGTCCCCAAAGAAGGACTGTGTTTGAAATTAAGAAGGGTGATGGAAAAGTATTGTGAATAATATTGCCAGCATTTCATTTAGCAGACTTGAGGAAAACAATCCCACAGTTCACTCCCAATCACCAGAGTGGAAGAAGAAAGCCATCACAAACCCCAAATGCCCTTTCTGAAACTCTGTCCATATGGTGGCCGTGGTTTCTGTTGGTTAAGCAACTTAAATGTGGTGACCTAGGTCATCTACTGCTTTAAGACATTACATGTCCTTATGGTGATAACGGCTGTCTGCTGCTTTTGCTGTTCTTTGTTTTCACTTGATTCCATGTCTCCCATCTGCAGCCATCTTGTCATATACTATTGGGAATCCCTCATAGGAATCCCTCTTTTTTAACTATATATCAGGGATGAGAGAAGGAAAGCACAGGGGGCGGCTCTTTGGTCAGCACTATGTGGTGATTTTCTGCTTGATGCATGCTGGGGTTGACACCAACCGCGACAAGAATACATGAATATGAAAGTATCTGGCTTTGGCAACTGTTTTTTGTCTAATTCAGGCTCTTCTTCAGAGGGGTGTAGTTAGTATCCTGCACATCTTAAGGCTACATATACAACAGGGACAAGTCTGACTTTTACAGTCTTGAGAGCTTTTTTGATGCTGATTTATTTTTTTTGACTGAAGATAGAATTGCAGATGTTAACAAATGATCAAATGAAGTATAAATATCCCATGGTAACGGTATTAGCTACTATTGGCAAAATATTTGTTCAACTACCGATATTTGTTTTGTACTGCTAGCTGCAGTTTAAGAGACATGTAAGTGTGCGTCTAGTCTACAGTATATTGCATACTGTAGAAGCTAAGGCAAGACAGATGGGATTAAATCCAACAGAAATGCACCTAAAGTCACAGCTAGCAGCTGTATTTGGAAACCAAGCACCTGGTGGAGAGAACATGAAAATTATATACAAATATATACACACACACACGCACACATATAGGAAGGAATAGTGCAGATTCCGACATAGGACCTTTGTGCTCGTGAGGCAGCAGTGTAAACCAGTCAACCACCATGTGGTCGCTTGAGCTATGTTAATGTACATTATATGATATCCTCAGTAGGTGGTCTTTCACATGTGTGTGTGTGTGTGTGTGTGTGTATGTGTGTGTTTCAGTTATCCAGTGTGGACCTCCTCCTCAAGTACACCATGGGAAAGTGGAAGGAACCGACCATTCATGGGGCTCCAGTGTTAGCTACAGTTGTTTTCATGGTTACCAGTTGTCCACTCCGGCTGTGTTATCCTGTGAGGGGAACGGGACGTGGACAGGGGACGTACCACAGTGTTTGCGTAAGTTTAGTGGCCTTCACTACCTATAAACCTCTGCTTAGTAGCTTTAACTGATGCACATCACTTATTCCCTCTCAGTAATGTTAGCAGTTCAAACGAAGTGGAAGTCCTGACTGTATCTTGTGTCTCATTTTAGCTGTCCTGTGTGGGGATTCCGGCTCTCCAGGTGGTGGATTCAGAGAGGGGAACGTCTTTTCTTACAGGTCAGTGGTTACATATAGCAATCACTGACTTGCACAGGCACTGTTTTTCATGTTCATCTATTATAGGTTTCTATTAACAACACAAAGAATATGTGCAGAAGGGCTTATAAGCTTTTGAAAATACCTGTGCTTCATTCAATTTACAGTACTAATTTTGTATAGGCCTGCTGTTGCTGAATTTTTGTCACTACACCAACTCCCAATGGGTTGCATGGATTTTTAATAATAATAACTTAAGACTTTGTTTTAATGTAAAGGATTTACTCTGTCTTTGCTGTGACCTCGAGAAGTGTTGTTTGTTCCACCCAGGTTATCAAATGTTGACTCGATAAAAAGATTAGACAGTGTTTGGCCCCAATGTCTGTATGTCAGTTTGAAACATTACAAGGACAAAACTGAATTTAGTTTGAAAACAAGAAAAAAAGATGTAGGCCAAAGCTCTAGTGGTAGAGATAAAGAGCAGAAATGTCTTACATATCACACTCCAACCTGTCCTGTGGACATCAAACCACACCTCAAATGATGAAGTGAAAACCGGGAACCCATCATTTCATATTTTCTTGTCACTTTTTTTTAATTTGTTATTTGTGTGTGTGATTGAATATTTATTCTTCTATACAGGTCAGAGGTGAGGTTCTACTGCCATACCCCCTACTTGCTGGTAGGCTCTGCCTCCAGAGTCTGTCAAGCCGATGGCATGTGGAGTGGCCATCAACCAGCCTGTATAGGTAATTCTACCACAAGTAACCCAAATTACCTTTGCCCTCAAGCACTATGAGTGTCAGTATACGTCCATGATGATGGTTAGCTTTAGACTTCAGCTGTATATCATACCACTTGATACATTAGCTTGTGATGTCACATTGCCTTGGATATCTAGCTTTAAAAATGCTCTGCCGTGAATTAAGTTGTTTTTGTTCAAATCATAAAGCTTTTTGTGCTCACATTTTAAGGAAATAATGAATAAGATATTCATCAATGCACCTAACACCCTTCTGCATCATACACACAGAAAAACCTGCTAAAATTTAGGAAATGTGTTTGTAAATCTTTGAAATGTTACATATTACACTCTTCTCATTTTGTTTACTGCAAAGGAAAACATGTCATCAAGTTATGAATAGAATTGTGTGAAATCAGATTATTGGTAAACAACATTGGGGGCTTACTCTTGTACAGATTGTAGCATTAGTATTCCTGTGCAGAAAGAGCTGATGATATTATCTAATCAATAGATGAAGTGTGTAGTTTTGATGTCAGCATTTGATTATTTTTTTTGTGGACTTTTATCTTTTTATGTTTTTTTGAAAGCATGAAGTTTATTTTGTCCCAAGTTGTGAAATAATAAAGAAAAAGCTGATTTACTGTGTAAGAGCTGACATGGAAAGCAGCCTCATAGCAACACCACACCAGTCACAGAAGTTTGGTCACATTATTCTGCTGCAAATAACTGTATTATCTGTCATACAGTATATTGCTTTAAAATATATCCATGGTGGTACCCATATGCCCTCACCAGTATTGAATTACTCCTTTTTTCTTTCTTTCATTATTGCTGCTGTATGATGTTAATCTGTTTTACTATACATTATTTTAAACAAAATAAGCTCTTGCTGAGTAACTAAGAAGTGCAGTATATTATTCCACTGTAGTGCATTTTTACAGTACCACTGCTTTACTTTAGAATTGTGTTTGAATGTATATCTTACTCAACTACATTTTCAGTGCAGAATATTGTGCTTTGTGCTTATCTGTATTTATCTGACTGAGGTTCAGGTTGCTCTGGCGAAGACGGTTTTACTCTCAAAACATACTGTGCGCTAAATTCGTATAATATATTGCATTGTGATACTGCTGAGGCTCTTTATACTTTTGCAATGACTGAGCACTATAGATACACTATTCTAATCTTAGTGGAATGTAAAAGTTGATGCTACCTCGCACGGAAGCTTAAAATGTCCGTTCTGAGAACATCGTTAAGCTGTATGTATGAAATGGCAGAATGCTTCTTTGACTTTGAGAATTATTATAAAAACTTGAATGCATATTTTAATATCAGTAAGTATAATAAGTATGTATATGTGTGTGTAGACCCAGCCTTCAACAACTGTCGTGACCCAGGAACTCCAGCCTATGGTATACCGGTCATGGGCCAGGGCTTTCAGGTGAGAAATATATCAGTTGACTGTTTACTTAAGCTACTGTATAATCTTTCAATTTACATTAAAGTTAAACTTGTCAGGAAAAACAGGTTTCAAGAAACTGATGTGTATTTAATGCACTTTGAATTAAAAAAAAAGGATTGAATCAAATTGCATATTGCAGAGTTTGGTTGGTAACTTGTATTGTTAAGTAACGATAAGTACACCATGTCAGAATATAGCAGCAGGATTCTGCCACAACATGAGTTGCAACAATGTTATCAAAATGACAAAATTCATTAATAATAAACTCAATCTGAGATAGAGTGAGACTAAGGTTTCCAATGCTCCTCAATTGAAAACAATAGCCAATCAAAAATGTTTTTTATTTTGTCTTTATTTAATCAGGCAGTCTCTTTGAGATTAAGATCTCTTTTTGAAGAGAGACCTGCGAACATGAAACACTCACAAGGATACAAACCTCAAAACAGAAACAAAACAACTACACAATTAACAAGACTTAACAACAGTTACAGGAATCATAAAAAACATTAGATGATGAAACTTTAAAATCTCCCTGGGGTATGCAAGTCTCTAGATTTATGGCAGTTTGCAGTTTAAAAGGTTCATAGTACCTGAAACCAGTTCTACCAACATTAATATGATACAGTATCTAAGATGAAGTAGTTACTGGATCATGTACTGTGTGTGGTTAGTAGATTTAAATGGCAGAAGAGATGTGAGGTAGTTTGGAAGCTTCAACAGTAGAACTTTATAAATTAATAACATGAGATGGCTATTTCTTCTGTAAGGAGGTCCATCCAACCGTGTCATACAGTCAACAATATACTTCTGAAATGTGTCCTTTGTGATACAGCGTAATGCACTATGATACACAGGGTTTAACAGCTGAAGTGTTGATGGGGTAGCATAACAATACAGAATACCTCCATAGTTAAGGACAGACATGAAGGTTGACTGCACATTAGTTTAAACAGTTGGAAGAAGACAGACATCCTTTAATTCTATACAAGACACTTAGTTTCATTTTTCATTTTTACATGCAGGTCAAAAGTAAAGTCCTTGTAAAAGTGGCACCTAGATTTCAGATTTCTAAAGTTAAACTTTGCAGATGACAAAGATCGGCAATGTTTTATTTTGTCTTAGAGACCAGACTGTCTGGGGCACAGATAAAATCCTGTTGATGGAATATATTGGTCTGAGTGAAATTCAAACAAGCATGCAAATCCTTCAGTTTGTGGAGGTATAATTGGATATCATCCATATATCACATTTCCCCTGATGTCTCTTCAAAGATAGGAGGGGGTCCCCACCCATATTATGCAGTACTAACAATATTACATTCACTAAAAGAGATAAACTGATAAAAGTAGGTATTTGGTGTTTCATGTTTTGTTAGATTAAAATGGTTAGCTGTGAGTTAAGGGGTCAATAAAAGTTATTATTTTATTTTAAAATTAAACGACAACTACCCCATGCTGAGTATGGGAAGTCTTAAGAAGATAAAGATTAATTTTGAATGTGCTTTTACCTCATGTAGGTTAGCAGTAAGATTTCCTTCAAGTGCCGCAAGACCTATCACATCCTTGGCTCCACCACAAGAACGTGCCTAGAAAACCTAACCTGGAGTGGGACACAACCAGAATGCATAGGTAAGAAATTATTATTACATTACATTACGGTCATTTAGCAGACGCTTTTATCCAAAGCGACTTACAATTCAGTATCTATCTATACACCGTAGACGCAGCTACAGGAGCAATTTTTGGGGTTAAGTGTCTTGCTCAAGGACACATTGACATGAGACTAGTAGAGCAGGAGCCGAGTAGCAGGGGATCGAACCGCCGACCATCTGATTGAAAGGCGGCCCTGCTCTCCACTTAGCCACGGTCACACCACATTATGCCTGTTATTACTCTGTGTACTAGTATTATGTTTCCTTATCATAGTGTCTGTTAATTAATCTGTTTTGTTCTCACTGATGAGTTTTTTTTTTTATCTTTATGTTGCATTTTACTCAATACTTATTTGGGCTTTAAGGAGAAGAATGCAATACAAGTGACAACTCTCTGTTTATTTTCGTCGTCCCTGTCACACAGCCCATTCATGCAGACAGCCAGAGACCCCAAGTAATGTTGATGTTCGATCTATGGACCTGCCTACCCTGGGATATACGCTGATCTACACCTGTCAAGACGGTTTCTATCTGGCTGGGGGATCAGAGCACAGAACCTGCAAAAGTGATGGGAGATGGTCGGGCAAACCCCCGCTCTGTAAAGGTATTCAAATCCAATCTTGAAAATGCACTGCTTGTATAAAATGGGCTGATGTTGAGCCTTGAATATTAACTAGATGTCATAATCCCATATGGTTTAAGATAAATACAGATTTTCACCCTGATATTATTGCTGTGCTCTCGAAAGTCAGCGTAAGGCGTTCCATGAATGCAAGGGTGATGTTTGTTTGTTTATTTTATCACATACTCCTATCTCAAAGACAAGGAGCGGATGGCTGTGAATACTGTAATGAATATAAACAAAAAAGTTATAGTGTATATACTGTATATATATGTATATATATACAGTTATATAACCAGACAGAAAATAGACTTAACTGTAACCCCAGAATTGACAAATGGCAATATATTGGGATTATAGAGTAAGCTTAACCATCAAGTGAGCTAAACTAAATGTAATGCTGATTTATGTTTCAGTTGGAGTGAAAGTCAATCCCAAAGGCAGAGGAGAGTCAGATGTCCAGAAGAACAAGATTCGAGGTATGCAGAATAAGCAACTACAGCACACATTGTAGTACTTAAATCACAGATGTACAAACTGTTTTTTAACAAAGTATTTTCCAGAGAAGAATGGCTATTGTGGTGGGAGGATGTAGTGAGTGTTGACTACAAGGATCCTCTGTCTCGGCAAGCAGTCTTATTTCAGATTTATAGGACGAAGGCTCAGTAAATAAATCAGTGAAAACATTCAGGTGCAATACCATGTAATACCTTGTAAGTTTGAAGTAGGATTTTATGATCAATATATGCATTTAGAGGGAGCCAGTGAAGAAAGTCTAACACCAGAGAAAAAGACCAAAGTTTTTTGCAAGAATACTGAAGCTACTGAGTTTTGATTAAGTCATATTTCTAAGTGTGTGAATCAGACACACTGCAGCAGTCGGTTATGAAGGAACCAGAGGTAGATATGTTTTGTTTGTTTGTTGGCGAACTCTGAGGGATGAATCCTAACAATGACCCTTTTCTTGCCATCATTTCGGTTCATTACTTTGAACTTGTGGCAGGGAAAAGTTGCAACGGTGATATAACAAGAATGCTGAAGTCGATCCTTATAAACTAAGAAATTCACATGGTGTTATTGGTCACACTGTGAGCCGGATGATACTATTTTCAGCTCTTTTCATCTTTTGATAAAAATTTTAAAAAAAGAGGTGAAACATGCTTTTAAATTTCATCTTCTTTTTGTTTCTGTTTCTCCATTACAGTTCCAGTGGATGTGTTCTCTACAAACTCAGAGTGGAGCGGTTTTTATGAGTATCTAGGGAAAAGACAGGCCACCACATTTACAGTTACTGGGTTCAACGCAACCAGTGGCAGAGTCAACGTCACATTACTGGAAACCAGCGGAGTGTCAATCAGACTATCAGGTAAAAAAAAAACAAGGAAAACACTAAAACTTTATTCACAAATAAATTTTACTCTTTGTATCTTTTCAAAAGACCTGTTGTCAAGTTATTATATTTTCAGAGTAACAAAACAGGATAAATAAAACTGATCCAATCAGTATTTTCCTCAGAATAAATTTGCATCAACAACAGCTTGTCATAAATGTAGTCATGAAATAAACATGAAATAGAAAATATCCTCCCCAATGACCATGATCTATATATGTGGATATAGAGAATGGATGAAAAATACTAAAATACTAAATACTAAAATATGACACTAAAAGTGAATAAAATGGACCTCTTTATCTTAAAAGGAACATTGTAACACCACTATCAGGGAAGTTTAAAAAAGAGCAATCACATTCCAGATGTTAAAGACTTGAAATTCAGTGTAAATAACACAAGCACTACTGTAGGTGTAAATACCCAACAGGCTGATAAAGATCCAGCTTTCATTCACACTTTGTAGCAAAGCATCGCTGGTAGCTATATTGAAATTGGTGCAATTCCCTATGTTGCACTTAAGTACATTCACATTTTCATAAACATTCACAGTCTGCAGGGCAGAAAAAAACTGTTTGTGCTTGAGTTTGAGCGCTAATCTGTTAAATAATATAACATGCAGGGGCACTGGTTGGAATTACGAACCGCCTAAAAGTCGTGTACTTGTGCCCCGCTACAGTGATGTATCAGAAGAATTACCACACCAGTCTGAAGGGCCACATTATTACTGTACCTGAGCAACATAACCTCCCACAGTATTACTCTTGAGCACATGATGTATTTTTATTCAAATGCACTGCAGATATATAGAAAATATTGTATGGAAAGAGCTGGAAGGTTAACAAAACAGGTAAAGCTGCAGTCTTGAGTGAAGGCCCCCAAAATAGTAGGGTTTAACAAAGTGTCTGACTCTCCTGCTGACACTCATGTATATTTTGACATTTCACAACAATATTTCACAGTTAATAGTTCAGCTTTATGGTCATGAAAGATTTTCTGCAGGTTGGAGGAAAGGGCTCTCAATATATAAAGCTATTTCAATTTGAATCCGTGAGATGGACTTGTCATGTTGAACAGCAGCAGTTTCTGTGTTGGCACTATAGTTAACCAAGTAGACATGTAGCTGAAGGGTAAATGTCACTTTCTCCGCAGTAATGTGTCAAATGCTTGGTGAAAGAAATAGAGGATCATAATTCGAAATGTCAAGGTGTCTCCTTTTGTCTGTTTGTCAGTCAACCTGTCTGTCTGTTTACCTACCTCCCTGTCTGTCCGTCTTTCTGTTTGTCAACCTCCCATGGGACCTTTGCCTCAATGTCTTTCTCTTTTTCCTGCCAAGTGGCAAACACAAATTAGAAGTTAAGTTGCTGTTCTTTAAATGACACCAGGTATTTGTACCTCAAAAACAATTTCTTTCTATAAATCTGTTCATCCAGGGACCTACAAGTCAGAGGAGAACCAGCTGCTGTTGAAGGTCTACCAGGTGAAAGGGCCGACAGAGCATTACTACAGCAAGTTTAAAAATGACAACTGGGCTATGGATGGATATGTAAGACAAACTTCCTCTCATTTTCTATATCAAACATTTTAAAATGAATCTTGTATTTACACATCTTTTGTATTAATAACAAAAATCAATATCATAATATCAATATCACTCCCATACCCATTACAATAATGTAGCATCGTCCACGCCACATTACTCAGCCCACACCCTCTATTACACTGGATGGGATTTTGCCAAAGAGGGGTATTTAAATTCATGACAAATCCTCAGTCACATTATACAAAACAGATGTTGAAATACAATAAACGTTGATTAACATTTTCTCAAATGTCTTTTCAAATAGAAAAATGATGGTGAATGATAAATCACGGCTTACCAAGAAGCTTTTGTTGCAAGGTTATGTTTTTGTGTGACATCGCTAAGCATCCCGCAGAGACTCCAGGCCGTTTCTGACCTGGCCGATAAATAGTTCCAGCATGTAACATGGTGGATCTATTGCACATTTGCTCTGTGTATTCATTATTTCTCTACGATGTGCATAAATGGTGTGTTTTTTAGACTGTGAAAATATTGATTGCTAAGAGTGTTTAAAAGGAAAGACAAGTCAGCTTCCATCTTCCATGTAGACTTTTTAACTCCATTCGATGTTGTATTTGAAGCTGGGACTTCTGAAGATCATCTCTACAACTGGGGAATGGTTTAAAAATCTGATCCTGTTTTACTTGCTGACAGAGGGAGGAGGGGAGGAACAGAGTGAGGAAATTGTAAAAGATAGTGGCAGGGAGGGATGGAAGAAAGAAGGACAGAAGAGAAAGGAGGCACACAGACAGACAATTTATAATGTTGTGAAAGACAGAAAAAGTGAGGGAGGTAGAGTGACTGAAAAACAATCATTCTACAGTTGGAAGGTAAAATTTCAATTGTAGATTTATGGGTAAAAGATTACTGCTTCAGTCTCCAAACAAGATTGTGGTGAGGAGAGGAAACAAAGGAGGGAGGGAAAGGCCAAAAAGTACAGGAGGTGGAGAGATACTGTACTGTCAATGAAGAGAGAAGACAGGGTGAAACCTAAAATTTACTTTTTACTAAATGACATTTAGTCATAATTCGTACTGTATTAAAAAAATAGAGACTGTATTCCTCAGGGATGACAACTGTCAGCTCAATGTTGTCATCCCTCTGTAGTCAACTACAAGATTGCGTTCATTGAACTTGCTCATGTTTTCGGTGTACTGAAGATAACGAGCGTGAGCGTCGTTAACTGTCCCAAGCATTGATTAGCGTTGTTAATGTTTGGGACAGTTAACGACGTTCATGTACTGTGTGGCCGGCTGCTGGCATGGCTAGGGCAAGTGGAGACATCAGGCACTGTCTATTCCATCCCCACCTTCAAAGTCTCAAAGTCAACTTGAAGAGCAAGTGTGTAGTTGTGAGTGCGTAGTGAGGGTGGAGCCCCGTGCTCGTGGGACTGAACAGAAATCATCTGTTGTGATGATGCTTTTCTTCTCGTGGATACTGTCCCGTATGCTCATACCACGTACACACGCCTGTTTTTCATGTACGCGGGTTTTGAGACTAGTTTCAAGTCGCTGGCTTTTGAATATCAGGCTCCCTTCAACAATGCTCATTAAATATGTATGTATAAAAAAACAAAATCACACAAGTAAACTAAGACATGAAAGTGAAAATATAGGGATAAAATATAGACATGTATGAAATCAAGTTATACAAATTTATGTTAGACAGAATTTCAAATGGATAAAATGAAATGTAACAGGAATGTAGTAATCTACATGCATAATGAGAAGTTCATTCAGTTCATTTGAATCTGTGGGATCTGAACTTTGAGCTAGCTCTTTTTAAGTGTGAACTTGCACAACACTGCAGGAGGGTAATTACATATTCACCTGCCTTAAAATATGCTTAAAAAGTTGTCACCTTACAACCACACCTGTCTTATCCTGTGTGTGATCAGTAAGCCACTTCTTCACACTTTGATTACACGTACCTTCCCAGCAGCGTCCTGCTGTGGTTTTGATTGACAGAATTGAAGACCATCCATCATACTCTACTTCTGTGTCAAACATTATTCTGCAGTACTTTGTATCACCATCACATAATCCTTTCATACTGAAATAACCTTTACAGTATCTCCCACTGTTTGTTCAAGAGCTCATATATAACTGTAGTTAACTGTAACTCTAATTTATGAAAACCAGGCTGACAGAAGCCCCCGTCCTTCTGAATGGAAAGTGTAGAACTTATTATATAAACTGCAATCTGAACACTGAATCCGTTGTTTTTCAGGTTACTGCAGAATCAGATCAGAAGACTTTTGTCTACCAGGGGCATATTCACAGTAAAGACTTTGGCAAGTTTCATCTGACAAGGCAAGGTATGTCTGTCCAACATCAGCCCTAATAACAACCACAACAAACAACACAGCCTTGATCTTCCTATTAAACATTGTCATATTGAGAGTGGGACTAAAACATTCAGTCAAATTGAAAATCTTATTGAAATGTTTTTGTTAGTGTAATATAAAATAATTGTATTTTCAGACAGAATAAACATGAGAAGCAGAGTTCAAATACACAGAATAATAATACAAAAAGCCTCTATTACACATACACAAAAGGGTGTTTATGTGTCCATGCATGTGAGGTTGATCTGTGTTTGTATCCCCAGGCCCTGTAACCATGGCGATGGACCCATCCAACCCTTACACAAACAGCAGCTCTGTGGCCGCAGCGATCCTCGTTCCTTTCTTTGCCCTCATCCTGTCTGGATTTGCTTTCTACCTCTACAAGCACAGGTAAGCTATATCCTCAATGTAAATCCATCATGTGAAAACAGACCACCAGCAAACTAGAATACAAAGCAGGTGTTTGCCCTGTTGAATTATGTCCTTATGCAGAAACAATTTCATGATTCTTGAAACCTCCACTCTCTATCTTATTCTAAATGTGCCTTTTTGTTGCTCTGGAGGCTCCTGTTGATGAAGGTCTCATTACTGTATGTCTGCTTTTTGGTAAATGTTCCTCTCATTCTGAGGGGCTGGCACCAACACTCCTGTATTTATCAAGTTTCTCACAGTAAGAAATCAGTCCTAACAAATCTTCTGTTGCACTTATTTGTTTTTTATCTTACTTTTAATGTTTATAGTAAAACATTATTTGTATATGTCTATTAATCTCAGGAATGCATCCTATAATTCATCAGGATAAAAGAAGAGATGTAGTGAGATTCATTTACAGTAGGCGGTAGCTGAATGGAAAAACAATAAATGTCCTCCAAGATAAGGATTCAAATGCCTTTGGATTTATTTTGTCTGGGCTGTGATGCCCTATTTGGCAAAACTCTGTGTGTTATGTAATTTAATTCACTGTAATTTACACTTAATTGGCAACAATGAAATTCATTTATAACAGTTGTCATTTACAAATGTGATGTAATTTATTCAAACCTTAAAGCATCAATTCTTAGCAAACCGTTAACTCCTAAGTTTTACTCCAAAGGAAAAGTCAAACTCGCAGCACAATTCCAAAGAGCGATTATGAGATGCTTGATAAATATGAGCAGTGATGCACAATTGTTTCTCTGTTTTAGACACCGGACATTTTTCTGCTGTCAGTTGTAGCAGCACTTGAAGTATTTTGAAAAGAGTGGCAAGGTGGTTTTGTTACACAAAGAATTAAAACAATTTAATAGTCTTACACAATACCTTTCCTTCCACAAAATCAATCAAGCCTTCTGTATTTTGAGACACAGGGCTCTAATTTAATGAAGTTGCAAGTGCAGGAGCACATGGCTATAGACTGCTTTTTTAGTGACCAGAGGTAGAAGTGCAGCCCGGCTGCAGGACAGACAAGAAGACAGGAGACATTGACAGCAGTTAGAGTTGCATTGCCATGACACCTTGGCAGTTTCCATACGGGCCGAATGTTATAATCATCCATTGCGTCCCTGAATGTGCACCTCCCATAAAGAACACATTTAGATGACAAAAACCTTTAAATGGAAGACTTGTATATGTCCTACAAGCAATTGTGGAGGAAACTATTGTCACCTTATAATCTAACCTTGTACAAATCTTCCTTAAAGACATTGAAGATTGTGTACTGATATCAGTTTAGATGCGTATGAGATGAAAAATAACTAAGTGTATTACCAAATAGTTGCAGGCAGACGAGTAATTTACTTGTGACCTTCCAAAGTGGAAGTCCATCAGCATATGTACCTTTGCCAAATTTGTACCAACATCAAAATAGAGCCTGTGTAGTAAAGAGAGTAATGATGTGTTTTTTCTTTGAAAACGTAATTTTTTTACAGCATTTTTTAAACATAATTATAGCTCCAAAACTCAGAGCGTACCATGAAGATCAAATCTAACTGACCTTAGATATTAATTATTGTTCCTAAAAAGTGCACAAAAGACTTGCAGTGCCCTAAGATGGCAGATAATACACAGCTATATTGAGGGTAAATGTCATCATTCATGTTTCCTATTTAAGATTCTACATCTACGGGATGCTCTGACTTTTGAACTTCATCACTCAAAGTTTTACAAAGTCATCTTACTCATTCAACTATAATCATTATTACACGTTAATCTGTTGATTCGCCATTTATAGTAGCTGTATGCTGCAGCACTCTATCTGCAGTGAGATATGTAATGTCCTGACCTATTGATGTTATTGAGGAAACAGACTGTATTGTATTGTGAGTAATGAGCTTTGCTGTAAATTCTGTGAATGCTAAGATGGTGCCTGCTGTCTAGGGCCAAGCAGACTTACACAGATATTTACAGTAAAGTTAGCACAGTTTACCAATAGCTACTAACACTACCATTTTATTACTTTACACTGTGTTACACACCCTGCTCACCAGTTAACAGTGTGCAATGATAGTTGATGTATATTAAAGCTGATGGTTGTATGCAGGACATTGTCTGCTGACACAGATGACAATGAGAGACCAAAAGACACCTGGGGGCCTGGCGGCAGGTAAGACTGGCACCTGTTATTCACCTGGTTTCAAACAGCAACCAGACCTCCGCCCGCCGCCACATCCTCCGTCAAACTTGTCATCCGTTGTTTTTAGTTTTTAGATTTTGCTTCATGCTGTTTAGTAAGGCTGCACAACTGACCACATTTTAATTATAATTGTTCTAAACTGAGCTAAGTTGTGTATTTTGTTCTACACTGTTTTGTATTAGTGGAAAATATAATTAAAACTTGTGAACCAAAATGTTTATTAATTCACAGGGAAATTAAACATATTCACTCCTCAAATGAGCTAAAAGTAATTGAGGTGACATATATACTCAGGATAAAAATGTGCAAATATTTTAAAAGCAGTGCAGCCCTACTGTGTCAAAACAGCAATCATTTAGCTAGAAAGAGATTTATTTTGTCTTTGATCTCATTGTCATCTTTTTGTCAACATGATGTCATCAAGAACAAACACAATATTTAATAAAGTAGACAAGTAATGTATACAGTACTATATTTTCCTACTGGCACCTCATCCTGACTTGACAGTAGGTGTGGTAAAGTTAACATTATGCCCTAGCCCAACACAATGGCGTGCCAACTTAAATGATTTCTCTGTATAACAATATAATATCTTAAATGAGAAACTAAAAGCAAGGAGTGTGCACACTGCAGTTTCTTCCTGCTTTGGCTCTATAAGTCTGTACAGTATCTATAATACTGTCAAAGCAATTATATGAGCTGTTTTTCATTCTACCAATAAAACTAAACTATTGCACCTACAGCCACAACCAGAAACTAGTGCAGCGATTTGAACTACTACCACGTAGGGGGGTCTGCAGTGTGTGTTGGTGTGTGTGCAGTTTTGTAAAGTAATGGGTTGAGCATGTAGGGTAGGCTTAGTGGCTCCCCAGGGTTGGATACGTACACACATGCATACACACACACACACACACACACACACACACACACTCTTAATGAGGTCAGAGTCAAACAGTGTTTCAGCTGCAGCACTCCTCCCTGCTAATAGTTCCACAGGGTTTGGGAGTAAGTGATTATATCTAACTGGATTATAGGACCTGATTATCCAAAAATGTAATCTGTGACAAACAGACGAATTAGGACGGGGTAGTCATATTTCACAGAATATCAGTTTGAACCTCTGCAGTAAAATCCTCATTCAGGCAGGTTGAGTGATAATATATTCTTTTGAACTAAAACCATTGGGTACCATTTTCAGGATGATGGCAGGTTACACGCACACAGACACACTCACATGAGAGCAGCAGATGGGCACTGGGCAGCTAAACCACCGAAGCAGGCAGTTGTAATGGTTCATGTTCTCCGTCCTGCCATCATTTTCTCTGCAATTTGTAGAATTTTATCAGAAACCGGCTCTTACTAAGGTTTTGCATTTAATCTCTAACAAGACAGCCAAAAGGACAGATAATGTATATAAATATTAAAAGAGGACTTTTTTTTTTTAATTGGTTGTAGAACTAATTGAGACAATATAACATAGAAATATAATCAATACTCTGTTAATTATAATAAATCCATACCCCTACCATTATGTAAAGGTTTCTCTGCATGAGTACGGTACAAATAGAACATTCTGCTGTTCAGTAATTCTTGAACTCATACATCCTTCACACCTGTGCTTTTAAATTCAAGGATGTTATATAGGACATGTAATGCAAATTATAACATGGTCTATGTAGTCTGTCTTATCTTGAAGTGTTGTGTGGGCTTTTCAATCAAATTAATGACTTAACAAATGCAATGTGTGTCGCTTTCTTCCAATCAGCTGAAATTGTTTTACTAATAGCTTTATAAGGAAATTTCAAAAAGGCTCCAAAACATTTTTATATGGGAGAGTTGGTGAGAGCTAATATATATTGTATATTAAAACAAATGCATCAGAACATTTGAGCAACCTAATCTCGCTGTCTTGAAATGACTTTGAGTTTGTGTTTTTATTGTCATTTTGTGTTTTAGAGACCTGCACCCTTTTGGTTTCAGTGTTTTCTTTTTTCTAACCATAAATAGACCTTTGCAAAGATAATCATTATTTCACCATTAATTCCTTCTCATTTTGTTTTGCAGGACGCGACCCAAGGTCCAGTTCAATGGCTATGTCGGCCATGAGAGCTCCAATGGTCAGGCATCATTTGAAAACCCAATGTATGACACCAACATGAAGCCCACTGAGGCAAAGGCAGTTCGATTTGATACCACACTCAATACAGTCTGCACTGTGGTATAGTCCAACACACCTGCCACTACCTATACAGTGGTTTAGTCCAACCTCCCTGTTGGTCTGCAGGGGTTTTACCAAAAAGAAAAGAAAGAACAAACTAATGATTTGGACTCGTCACTGTGTTGTAGCATGCTGGTCCTCTGTCAGCCCAATCTGCACAGAAATGCCGCTCTGCTCCACCTGCTACCTGAACAACGATACCATCCACTTATCCCTACAGTCTGTTCGAGCAAAATAAATTGGAACCAATCCAAAAGGGAGCAGACAATGACGACATCAAATGTGTTGTTCAGGAGATTAATGCTGGGACCACAAGTCTTCTTTAGCACTGTTGCTTTTCAGGCACCAAGGAAAAACACAGAAAAATGGTACAACTAATTGAACTTCTTCCAAGTGCGACCACCCTGTTGACCCAGTTCTCATCCAGCGTCAGTTGACTTCTGCAAAATGTGACCCAACCTACTTGTGAAAAGGGCTTTATATGGCCAGTCATATGGTCCTTAATGCCCTTTCTGCAACCTGAATAATTGTTTACCCAACCTAATGCCATACCCCATGCCAAATTTGCACAGTGGTACACATTAACACTTAACTTACCTCCCCTTAACTTAACTCCCCTGCTGCAGGCCAGACATGTGTGGCCGGTGCAAGGTTCTACCCTCAGGGGAAGCACATAGACTATTCCATCCTTCAATCCCCTCCAGACATCGAAAAGTAGTTGGATTGTTCCTATATGTCAACACAAAAACCATCATTGGTGCTGGACCAAACACCTCTCGCTGGATTTTTATCACGCTGGACTTGACAGGACTGGACTCTCTGACGTAATTGCAGTTTACAGAGTCTGTTTTGGCGGAATGTGATATCATTTGTACAGACTGCTGTAAAGTTGACCAACCAAATGCAGTCAATGCAGTGACACGCTCAACCAGACCAATTCTTTTCAATAAAATGATACTCTCATCCAGTACTGGATACTAGTATTAGATTAGTACTTGGCGTACTAGAGTTAAATAGCAGTTGCAGATATGTTTAAATTTAGTTTTAGCCTACTTGGTGGAACTGAATGGGTTAGGTTTAGTAAAGCCGTACAAAACAGAGTTCGGTAAGTTGATTTGTAAGTCAATAATGCATTTTCAAATAGGTTCCTGATTTTCTTTACCTTCTGCCACTTACTGTATTGCCTATTATGACAATGTCTACCTACAGTATTTGGCAACTTATGTAGGCTAAAACATACCAAATCAGGTATTTGCAACCGCTATTTTTCCATGAAGAACCTGTGTATGAAGGTATTACATACTTAAAATCAATCCTATGTACAATATTTCATACTAGCACTAGGCAGACTGTGCTAAACCAGAAAACCAGACATTTTAATTGCCGGGTTGGTGTACACAATGGACTGGTTTCCAGAGGCCTGTCTAACACAATCAAAGTGTCAGACGACTGATTTTTGTTCTTGGACTAGCCAGGATCCTGTGCTTGGTGGCTGAACAAGTGGAAGCCTGGAGGCAATAAGCTGTCAAGATCATCAACTGCTACAATCAGCTGTGGCCAAATCCAGGAAATGATTTGTCTTCTCATAACTCCGTTGGGATTATCAGTCAAGTGATGACTGATTTTTTTTCCTACAGCATACTCTCCAGCCACAAATCAGAAATAGATGAACATATTAACAGACGGACGGGTTGACTGACAGAAATTGGACAGACGAACACAGACAAATGGACGGATAGACAAACTCTGTCAATCCTGCTGGAAAAAAGAGACAAGGACAGGTTGCTATGGAAACTGAGGCAAATAGTTCTCTCTATTTGTCTCTTCTGGCATTTTTCTTCAGTGAAGATATTGATGAACAGACTCTATGTTCAAATACCCAGTGGCCCCATGGTACTTCCCAAACCACTGCTGCTGGGGACCCCAAAATATAAACTTTATATGAACTCTTAAACCGCACAAATTTTGCACTAGTGTGTTTTTCTGACTGGGTTATGAAGAAAAAAAAAGAATAATTTTTGGGTCTGAAATGGGTTTGAAAATGAGTCATTCAAAAAAGAGAATTTTATTCAAAAACTTCTATCTTTAAAAAGATGACAAAAATGACAAAATACAGGGTTACAGTGTGTTTTGTATATACACATCTAAATTTCACCTTCCCTGTTAGCAGAAGGTGTGACCACATGATATATCCTTGTTAATTGTGTTGCCATGACAACATGCTAGCCAACCAGAACGTTGGGATCAGTTTACCCATGGACCTCTGAGCTTCTAGTGTCACATAATGACACCCCTTTTTTTTGCCATTTTTTAGAACAACACAGATTTTTTTCTGAAAGCTCATTCTGAATACTGTTACTGCTGTAATATGTTGAAGAAATAAAGGCTCACATCCATAATATGCAGTATGGTCCCACTGAAACACTGGTACAACATTGCTAGTTTTATTTACAGGCATTAAACGCCATTATTTTCTGAGATACTGTATAGTACTCTTGAGGTATACTTGATAGTACACAGAGATTTAATAGTATCTCAATATGGGCTATTTTGTTTCAGTTTCGCAGACAGTGTAAGCTTTCAGAAACAAAATGTGACTGTTTCTCTAACTCTTTAAAAAGATGCGTTGCAAGTGTCCCCAACTACTCACATTATCATACATTTGAACACATTTTACAGATCTGATGCACATGATCTTATTTCAACACAACTTTTTGAAGAGCCCACAACTTATTTCTGTTTGAGAATTGGTCATGTTGGAGGACAAACAGAAACGGTACGAAGACAACATGCACAATAATTGTTGTCGAGGGTTAGCGCCCCCAGAACCCTGCCATTGTTTGAGAAATACCTCGTGTGCAGAGAGTAAGTTACATCCTGCTTATCAATGCTTGAATCCCACTGCAACAAATACACAAGCTTAGCGAGTGCGGCCTTGCATTCAGCTTATTTCCTGGTATTTTAAGTCAAAAAGTCAAACCAACGCCCATGATTCTGTAGGAGTCAAGAAAATCCACTAGCTTCAAATCACTTGCCAAGCTTGTTATTTTTCGCAGTGTTCTCTCAAAATAATTTTATTTTTCGAAAGATGCTGCACTTGGTTTAGATCACAGATGTAACTGCTTTCAGTGCGTGTCTTTCAGTGTCCTCAGGCCTGTTTTTTGTTTGTTTCACTCTCCATGCACACTATTCTGCCATTACACTTCAGGCATTTCCTTTAACTTGCATGATTTTTATTGTCCAAAAGAATTTTTGTTTATGTTCTCCATCTCATTCAACCTCAAACCATTACACTATCATACAATCACAAATCCATTCATTCACACATATGATATCAACAACTCTGTCTCCTACAAAATTAAGTTCCCATACAACTGCCCTTCCAACTTGAATAATTGAAAGCCCTGTGTTTTTTTTAACCATCCACTATCCGGGCCTCATACCCACATAGATTTTCACACACTCATTTGAATCTTATTTGTGATACGTCAAAAGCAGATGTAATCCTCGCCAAAATACACTTCCCTCAAAATGTAATTCACAAAGCAGTTTTGTTGTATGGGAATGTCATTTTTAGGCGACAGGGCTGGATGTCAAATGGTGAGTGGAATGTATGTGGTATCAGATAATGAAAACTTCTGACAACTGATAAAATTATGATTTTTGACCATGACTGAATTCACTAACATCAGAGAGGGGATTTTCCCCAAAACTGAAATACTCAAAAGAAAAACATTTGGCATGAGAAGATTATCACATCCACCTATTTAGAAATAAGTGAGAATGAATTAAGGCATAAATTACAGTTTCTATTTTCATCTTTAGCTCATTTAATTAAAAATGAATCTACGGCTGACCTGGATGTTGCAAATGAAATGTCCTGAAACAATGGTGATTATGTTTGGAAGCATGACTATGGAATATTGTTGGTATTATAATATTCATTGTTAGCTTGTCTTTCGCAGCCTCAGTGTCAGAATCATGGGCAGAAAGCCAGAAACACATACAACAATGTGAGGCACAGAAAATAAAGATATGCAAATGTGTGTACTAGCTATAATACTGGTAATAGTTAAAGAGGGTGACAAGACAGAAGACACACATTCAAAATCTTCCTCAGAAATAAACAAGACATCTGTAAACAACAGTAGAGCGTCTGCTCACAAGATAGTGGTCCTTCTTTTCTTTTTTTTTGCTGGCGTGCCCCCGAGCTTCTATTTTAATTGATTTAGTTAATTCAGATGATATTTCCTATAGAGTCAAGAAAGCAATACAATACAGTGACTTCATCTGTTTATGGATCAGTATCCTTCTTAACATGTCACATACCTCCTCTGAGATGCCTTCAAAATTTGGATATCAATCATGACTTTCTTCAAAATTTGTGAAGCTTTTCCACATTTGTCCTTCATTTGTCAGCATTTCTCAGCAGTCTTCAAAGTTTAAAAGAGCGACAGCTGGCTACAAGTAATACAACATTTTAAAAAATAAAAAAACTACCCACTTAATTTTTTTAAAGGTCAAGGTTGTCTCAGATTCTTCAGCGAAGACTTTTCCCAGTTTGTGAATAACGTTGTCCTATACTTTCTCTAAAGTGGTATTGTCAGCAGTCCTCATTGAAACATAGGGGCCCAGATGTCTGCATTACTCTGCAAGCTTAAAATAATACCAGCTAAAATTGTAAATGTCGCATATTGCCTTTTCACACAGTATCACATGAGATGAGCTTTTTTCCAGCGCGTATTTATAATACAGAATAGAATTAATTCAGATGTTTGTTAATTACACCAAGCTGAACTATTCCTTTAAGATTAGTGTCAGGAAATCCAGTCGCAGTCCTGCTTGGAGAGCAGCTGTGTCATACATGTGTTCATATGTGGCTTAGCAGCTATATGGACCTGATTTTTATCTGTGCTCAAATTATATTGCCAGATGGATATCAGGCCTTCCTGTGTGTGGGCGGGCGGTTTGCTTTCGGGTTCAGTTTGCAGTGTATTCATATTAAAATATTCAGTATTGCCCTTGACAGGCCTTTGTGTCACCTTCTTCTCAATAGTTTGGATTGGATAAACTTCTCATGCCATATGTTCAGCATTAGAGCTTTAAAGAAAATCTACAACCTTGTGTGTCTGAATTGAGCGTGAGTTGACTGCACCCTTGTTTCACTCATCAGTGCAAAGGATGAATAATTGTCATTTCTACACATGGCAGCTTGTAGATTGGGACACCACACATATAAGTGTTATATTCACACGTTATGGTGGCGGGATGCGTTCTCAGCAACACATATTTACATGCAGTAAGTAAGTTTGTTGCTTATGAATGTGTAAAAAAATATTCTTTCATTTTTGTTCTTCCAAATGGTACAGAGATATGTTGAAAAATGGCAAGTCCTCACCAGGAAGCCGCCATCATCATTAATGATTTTGTGTTGAGCATCAATCACCGTCGTTATCTCACCATCATCATGTGCTGCTGAACTTGAAGTAGGTGCAAAAGAAAAAAAAGTTTTGTACAGAAATCTATTTTTTATGGAGAATTTGTAAAAAACAAAAACAAATTATTAAACATGCTGTACTTTTTATGATTAATGATGTAGGTACAACAAAATCTTGTTCATTAAAGTCAATGTTTTTACTGTTACACACCATGTAAAAATCTATGGTTCAAACTGAATATCAAATATCAATGTCATATGATCTCTTTTGTCCATTATGGCTGCTTTTACACAGGAACAGAAAACATTGTGGGACCCAGAGTAAATTCTCTTTGTGCTGGAGAGACACTTATCTCTGGGTCACACCTGTAAAAAGTTTTGTATTTACAATCCAAAACACTTTAGTAGAATACAAGATGTGTCAGCTCCAACTCTGCTACAGCTTGGTGCCAGTAGTATGTGTTACTTTTGAACGTCAACATTTTTTTTCTGCATTTGTTGCAAAAACATGGTTTATTATGTGGCTTTTAATGTGGCAGCTGTATCTACGAGTTGCCTGAGCATTGGTGAATTCTTCCATTATAACATGTTGACATACAATTTGTTTTAAATTTTACACATATACACACATAATTTACATTGAACAAAAAATAAACACCAGATGTTAAAAACAGTATTAAAAAATGCAGTGTTCTTGTGTAAAAGCAGCCGTGAGTGGCTGATCCTAATGTCTATATCTGGGAGAGGGATGACCTCCACAGACACAAAAGATTTTGGATGACTTGACCCCTATAATGGCCCAAAATATGACCTTGTATCGGTCTAAACAAGGAGGAATATGGTTCTCTTTGTTTAGACATGATGGGTTTAGAGTGGAAGATGATATTGTGGTGAATTTAGGCTCTAAAAGCAGCATTAGCATATCGGCCATTTCCGATGCTCCTATTTTGACTGGTAAAACAATGGTTTGCTCTAAGTTTTGAAATTAAGGATGGAAAATGGCCTTTTTCTGTCCTCCCATGAGAGAGAAACAACATGGAGTGTTATAAATGGTTAAACAACAGATACTATATGTGAATGCAGCTTCACAACCTGCTGTTCAAGAGAATCACAGTTTATCTATCAGCTATTTTGAAAACATTATTTGAGAATAAAGTTTTTGATACAATACTCTCTCCTTTGTACCAATGTTTTTGTAAACCACTTTCCTGATTTGTGAACTAGTCTTTGGGATGATTTTTGTTTGGTTGAATATGATCAATTACAAACATAGAGTCAACCTGGGGCCTTTAGTCCTGGGTTTGAATCCGACCCCTCTGTGGGCATGTTTGCTTGGGTTTCCTCCAGATGCTCCAGTTTCCCGCACAGTCTAAATATATACCTGTCAGGTGAGTTCATGTCATTGTTTGTCAAGGTTTATTAGCCCTCTAAAATACTTTTACCAATACACCCTGCCTCACACAAATTGCATGTTGGGATAGGCTACTGGATGGATGGATGGATGGATGGACAGACACACTGAAATACAGGCTCATTGAACATAGTCACTATGGACTAATTGCTTAATTTTGAATTTACAGTCAAACCCTTGTGCAGGTTGGTCATTTCAATTAGGAGCCCCCTAATCCTGACATTAATAAGGGATAATCTATGGCAAAGTGTGTGCTAAAGAACCTTATCGTTGCCTCTGCATTGTGTGTATAATAATCTACACTGGGTCATTCAGTTGCTGATAGCAAAGAATGTTAAGGTTTAATTACTGCTAACTAACTGTGGGGATTGGAGTGGATTATCTCACTCTTCACATTGTGACAAGCATTGGTTACTAATATTTTGTGGTAGTACGCTCTTTAAATTGAATTGTCACCCTTAAAACAAGTGTTCCAAGTAGTACACTAACAAGTGTTAGTAACCTATTCTCCATATACAACGTATTTCCAATGCTACATGCACACCATGGTCAGACATTTGAAAGAAAAGTTTCAAATGTCTTTTCATGACTTGCTATTTTACCAGAATGTTACCATGGTTATGCAGGTTGGTCAGAAACTTTGGCACCAGCAAATGATATTGGTGAGAAATTGAATACACGAGATTCACAGGTAGAGAGATTCCATCAATGACTCATATGAAACTAGAAGGAGAAAGCTGAAACGGTGAAGGGAGAAAAGCAGCACAACCAGTCAGCCGCAACATGTGACTGGTTTAAAAGAAGGGGCTGAATGATGATGGATGAAACTTTATCTATACAGCATCGAACAAACTGATTTAAAGGAGAATATATGATTAAACATCTCAAGACCTAAACAAGAGATAAAACAGAAAGACAAGTAATTAAAGCAAATAATTTAATTAATTTAAAGGACAACAAAATATAATTAAGGAAAACAGTACAGACAAGCTGGAGCAATAAAAATGAAACCTGACATTGATAAAAGGATTTAACCAATGAAAAGATGCCAGTTAATGTGTTTTGTCTGTTTGTCAGCTTGTCACCCTAGCTGATGCCATCATTATAAACTAATTTTCTATTTAAAACCATTTAAGTTAAATTAAAATTTCTGCGATGATCCAATATTTTAGATACCGAAAAGGATTAAAAAAAAATACAATTTGGAGAGAAATGTAGAATACAATGTACAATATTTTCATATTATCTGCAACCATGAAAATGTGGCATCTTGGGCCAATATTTTATATATATGTGCAGAAATATGTGTCACTAGAAACTGAATTTGAGTTGCTCAACTTGAATAATTGCATTAAAGATGTTGGAAGCCCAGTGTTATGGCCGCAGCCTTGCACCATCTCAACTTAAAGGGAAATATGCAGAGATGCAGTGATAATTTAACCCACTAACCTATTGAGAGTTCCCTCGCCAGTTTTACAGTAGGTTGTTTTCAGGAAGTTAACTGCATAAGATTACGCTCCATCAACATAACGCAGGGGAGCTAATTATTACTACGAAACAGGGCTTTTATCCACCAGCCAAAACACAAAGTGATGACATTTTTTACTTTCCGATGCCACCACCTTAGGCTAAGAAATACTATAATACTTTAATAGTTTGTAATGCTGCAATATAAGATTTTAAATATGATACAATCCACTAATTAAGAAACTGTTTTGATTGATAGAGTAATAAGAAGCTGCTATCAGTACAATTTGAAACGTGACAGCTTTAATGGCTCCTTCAGCACATTTCTAGCAGTTTTTCAGATCACTGTCACAGACACAGTTTAACAATCATTCTTACACCCTTTCAAAGAGAAATAAAGTAACAGAGACATGAAACTGTATCATAAATAAAGCACCATGTCATTTTATCAGCATAATTAATCTGGTCATTAACAGTTGCTACCTTACTTGGTGATATGGAATTGAAAGCTATCTGTGCTTCTGTAACTTAATTGTGCTTTAAGTTATCTTATTTGTATTTGTCTATTTCAGTGATCTCTGTCAGCATGCATTGACTTCGCAAAACAGATGGTCTTCACTGTTGCTTTATTATACTGATCTGATAATGTCAGTTGAAACAGAGTAAAAGCGACATGGCACACACACGGATGTGCTGTGTTTGTGTATTAATTGCATTAATTAATTGCTTTTATACTTCTGCCTGTCAGCATTGCAAACTCTTTCCCATTTTAAACTTGAGATTATTTATTGTTCTTAATTGTTAAGTCTTTCAAATGTCTTAACTAAAATACAGATAGACATCACTAACACATAAAGAGAAAGAAGTGTCCTTAATATATTTTTCAAGGCGTTGCTGATTACCACACCAGTTAAATGATTTACCTAAATACTGTAGACATAGAACATCAGTTAAGAGGCACTCAATAAAATGTATATGTTCCTATCGAAGAGCTCAAGTATGTTTTTAAATATGTAAAAACAGGAAGTCATGTTGCTAAAAGTCGGGGTTAATAATCAGTAACAGGTTTTTGTAATTAGGAAATTCTCAGATAGAGTGCCTTTATTTAGTCTGTTATCTGCCTGATATCCAGAGTGCAGGGTAGAGTGCATTTTCTTTCACAATGCTGCCCCACACTTGGACAAAACAAACACCTTTATCAGTGACAGAGCAAGCGAAGAGATTGGGAGGGCCAAATGGATTACCACATCTGGAGTCAGCAGTGTGTGTGTGTGTGTGTGTGTGTGTGTGTGTGTGTGTGTGTGTGTGTAAAATCCAAATCCAAAAAAAGGAAAATAAAAACAAAATCTTTCTGCTCACAAATGATTTTCCCTTTTATTTTAAAGATTTTTTTTCATATACAACATTGTATTTACATGGTCTAGTATTATTTACTAGACCATGCTAGACACACGTGTGTGCGTGCGTGGTCACCAGGTAGGACAAACAAAAAAGCTAAGCAGGGGGAGAAATTGGGTGAGTGATCAGTTTTGTGGGACTGAAACCAATACATTTCAATGTCATTTCCATCATCGTTGTTTCCAAACACCAGCTAACAATCTTAACAATTTTTTTTTTTAACTAAAAAAACAATCAAATACGTTTTTAAATTTTTTTCTAAATTGATCATTAACTGCTTTACCTGGTTAAGTAGATGTGTGTGACTCATTTAATACCAACATAAATACATTTAGACACCTAAAAAAATAAAATGGGTAAATAAGTACATCAGACAAAATAAAAGCAATCACGTAGTCCTGAAATTTTAAAATGGTGATGGATGGGGAAGACCAAACGTTTGAAGGGTAAACTTTCTACAGACTAGACAAACTAAAGCAGTACTGCCAATTTTTAGAGCATGGTCAGCACATTTTGCTGGGATTCATCAATATTATTGATCATCATTGTGCCACAATCAAACCAGCGCCCAGAGTTGTCTTAAAAGCTCAAAAGAAGGGCAAAGGATGAATAATCCTAGTTGTATGTGTCTCTGTACATATCCCATAGGCTGCTTTAGTTGTCTTCTTATGTGTCACACAACATGGGATAAAATGACGAGTCTTCATCCATGAAGCTCATATTCCCTCATGTCAATCTGATTGGGCCATTATCAGGCTGATATCATGTAGTCTAGGGAGGCTTTAAGTGAAAGTGAAAAACTGTAAACAAAAGTGAGACTGTAACTCATTATCAGGGAGGGAGCTCGAGCATCTGTCTCTCGATAACATCACAGATTAGAGCCCTCTCCACTCAGGGTTTAATCTTTGGCAGACAGTTGTTGATTTAACAGGAGAACTTTATCGTCACGTGTGTTGCTGTCACAGAATTTCATTATTATTGGTTTCAATGGAGAGTTTTAGTATCACATCTAAATGCTGTTTCAGGGGCCTTTTCATACTGCCAAAAAACATATCTTGGGGAAACACTGAAATGCTATTATGTACTTATTGTATTGGCCAATCGCCTGAAATGGGAAATGGCAATGGATTTTGGCATCATTGCAGGGATTCGGGCATGATTATCATGTTGGCGTCATCTACGGTTGGCAGCGCTAGTGAATCATTTTCTCTCTTTCGTTCTCTCCCTCTTTCTTTGTGCTTATGAGTGTTTGTGTGTCTGCAACAAGAATGGAAATTTCAGGATTCCTGTCGGGCAAATGCCTACCGAATCTCCTCTGATCTTCCACTCTCCTCGTCCCCTCTGTCTTCTTGCTCTGTATCTTTGCTTCTCTGCTTGTTTTCTCTCTCTGGTTGTCTGAACACGGACGGTGTTAATGGTGGATGTTCATCATGGCAGCAAGTTAGGAGAACACTTTTGAAACACACACACACATACACAGCTTTGTCCCTGGGATAAAATACCTAACCAATTGTACCATGCAACGGATACTAAAATGATGTGAACACTTTATGTGTGTGTTTGTCCTCTCAGAGTGCAGTGGTTGCAGGAGCTGGAGCTTGAAGATAAAACAAAGACAAAGTGAATCAATGGTAAGAGTCTACTTTGGCACAGAGGGACTTTGAGCTATAAGGTCAGTTTGCTAACATGCTCACAATGACCATGCTTGCATGCTGATGTTTAGCAGGTAATATGTCTACCATGTTCAACATCTCAGTTTAACCTATTAGCATGCTAACATTGGCTATGTAGCACTAAACGCACAGCTGAGGCTAATGGCATTGTCATTCATTTTGAAGGTATTTGGTCAAAAACAAATAACAATGTTGATCTGATAATGGCACAAAATGAAAAGTGATGGGATCACAATTCATCCTGTGGGAAACATGAATGTACTGAATTCTATGGCAGTCTATCCAAATGGTTCTGAGATATTTCCCAATGAACCTTGTTGAAGTGCTAGATGATAAGTCAGGGGGTCACCAAAGCCATTTGGATTGATCCTTGGGCCACTATGAATATCTGTAAAAAAAATCTGACAATCCAGCCAAGTGTTGTTTAGATATTTCCACCTGGACAAAAATGGTGGACCAATTGACAAGACAGATAAACATTGCTATCATGGAGCCATGACTAAAAATGAGACAGGAGACGGAAGTCAGGTAAAAGACTTGTTAATAGGTACCTGAGAAAGGGTAAATCGGTCCATACAAATACAAAGGAAGAAATGTGACATCTAGGTCAACCGAGCCACAAACACCTCAGCCAGGTGGGCAGGGCATTAACGGTTGGCAGGTCTAATAAGTAATTTTGGATTGGAGCTTCCTGTGTAAAATCAATTCCACCACCTTTCAAAGAAGTTTGTGTGTGTTTTTGTATGTGTATGTCTGTGTGCCTTGTGTGTGCATGCATGTGGGTGTCAGGTGTTATACCCAGGAATCTGCAGAGGTTATAATGACCTACACACACACACACACAGGTGTCTGATCATGGGTTTTGTGATAGTGTGGCAGTCCACCGTAATGGAATCTGAAGAGACAGAGACATACAGAGATTTATAAGTGTATGTCCTTTCCCCTTGCCGCCCCAGCAGCTTCATTCTCTGGTGCTTTATCAAACACTTCTATCCCTAGAATTAGATTTTGACCAAAGACAGGCCTTTTTTAATAATTCGTATCTCCTATAGAGTCTGGTCCAATTTTTTCTCCCATTCTTTGATTTTAGCTCCTCTTAAGGAATGATAAAGTCTTCAGTCCTGCATCTAAGATACATTTGTACAATGGTGGCGGCCTTAGCCTGAGCACCCAGTCTCCCTTCTTTTTTACTTTAGGAATGTAACAACAAATTATCTATCAATATCCTTCATGAAACTTGATTGTCAAATGAGAATCTGAAATCTAAATAATGACTTTTGAGAGAATTTTAGATTATTTGGGTGTGAGTCAACCAAGTCGAACGGAGTCTGTAATGGGATAAATAATAATAAAAAACAACTGAAAATGGCAAACTTATGCAACGTGCACTGGGCAATGTTGATTTCTCCTTTGGCAAAGGAAGTTTTGAGAGTTCATGTCCTCTCAGCATTTCGCAGGTTGCAGAGTGACACAGTGGTGATCATAGCCTACCTGTCACACATTGTGTTGTTTCTGCATTTATTCAGTCTTCTGCGTGTGCTTCTTTTTTGCAACCAAGAGGTGTATGTTGGTAAAACAGGCGTTATATCTGGACCAGGATCCCAAATTAGCACTCGCCAAATGCAAGAAAAAATC
Organism: Cebidichthys violaceus; assembly: GCF_023349555.1. Lineage (NCBI taxonomy): Eukaryota > Metazoa > Chordata > Actinopteri > Perciformes > Stichaeidae > Cebidichthys > Cebidichthys violaceus. Next base: position 7,174,659 of record NW_027176705.1, read on the forward strand.
TACATTGGCAAATAAAATGAAGGAGGTCGGCCGCCATTGGCTGGTTGCTGAAGTAAGCCTTCTTCACCACAAATCACTACAACACATAAGTTGATTGACCACACCTTGTTCTGCATTGATTATGCAACGTATCACTGTCAATGATTGTATTGCAATTACAATGAGCTGCAGCATTTGTCGCAGGTAGCCTACTCAACAAATAAGACCTGCTCATTTGTTTGTCATCATTTTTATCTGATGTAGTTTTATAGCAAGTTGAAAATATTTGCCAGCTATTGGCAGATAGACCATGAAGTTAATTTTGGACCCTGTTGTGGACTGTCTAGTAGCTTAAAGCAACTCTGGAGCTGGTTGCGATTCTGTGTCAAGAACAGATCCAGAGCATCCAGTTGAAAGCTGGTACAGACTTTCTTTTAATGCTTGTATGGGCCTCCTCCTCCTCCTCCCATTCCTCTTTCTCCTCTTTCTCCTGCAAACACAAGCTGTTTAGGTGAGTGTGAGACATCAATATTGAATGTCCTGTAGTATGAGTGGATGTGTTTCTATACTGTATCTGTGTTCCATGTGGAACATAGAAAGATAATATCTCTAACTGATTCACGCATTTAATCTGTTGCTGTCATTACATTTAAATATTTTAAAATAAGAAAACACAGCACCCCCTTTCTTTTTCCTGTGATAAAGTACATGCGTCCTACACAAGTCCTACAGCAGTATATGTACATTAGCATGATCCACGTCCCTGCATTTTCACCACAGTGGTATACATACAGAATAAGTCTTCATTATAAAACTATCCTGATTTTTACCATACAGAATTTAAGATAATTTCCGCCTAATCTACATGTGTTATGTTTTAATGAAAATGTATAATTCAACAGCCACAATTGGACAAAACATGAGATAAATTACTGGTAGCAAATTATTTTTCAGGGTCATAAAAAAGTGGGTCATTGAAAATGGTAAAATTACATTTTATAATATACTAAAAAAAAATATCATGAAATGTAATATATGTTACAAATGTCATAAAAATGTCAGAATATAGGATGCAATAAAAATGTAGTAAAAAGTCATAATATAGTATTAGAGAAAAATGTAATAGAAAAGTCAACGTAAAATACCATGAAAAAAACATGATATAGTATTCTAAAAACGTCATACAAAATGTCATACATATGTCAAAAAATGTAATGAAAATGTCTTAGTGTAGTACACCATTAAAGAATGTTCTATAAAGTCATAGTACGGCATATAAATGTAATTAAAAATTCTGAGCATAATATGCCAAAAAGTATAGTGTGAAAAAAATTTGATCACAAAAATCATTAAAAAGTCATACCATACTATGTCATACAAAGTGTCATAAAAAATATCCTTGTATAGTATGGGGCTACTTTAGCATCAAAGAACCCACTTGTAAATGGATTCAATCTGTCTTCAAGGCTACCACAGCCCGCTCAGCACCTGGACGCAGTGGAGTGCCATATAGTGTACAAGAGGTGGCCCAAGCTCACGCACCGACTGTAGAAGATCCTCAGGGCGATCTGGAGGAAGGGGAATGTAACCCAATAATGGTATGTGCAGAAGGTGTATGGGTTCCAAAAGAGGAGAACTCAACTAAGATTGTCCAGTTTAGGACCATTACACTGCTCACTGTTGAGGGAAAGATATTTTACACTATCAGTCACCAATGGCTGACAAGAGTACCTCCTGAAGAACCAGTTCATTGACTCCTCCGTGCTGAACCGGATAATCTCAAAGGGTCCAGGATTCCTAGAACACCCATCTCATCTCATCTTCAACCGCTTATCCAGGATGCATAGAACACCCTAGAGAGGTAATACAGATGATCAGAGAGGGATAGAAAGGAGAACGGGCCATGGCTGTGCTGCGGCTGGACCTTGCCAATGCTTATGGTTCCATAAACTATAAACTGATTGAGACAGTATTAGAGTGGCACCATGTCCCAAATAGAATCAGGGACCTAATCTTGGTTTATAACGTGTCAGGGTTTTTTCCGGTCTTTTTCCTGTTTTATTCTGGAGGTCACTCCTCATGTGTCAAGTTTGGTTTTACTTCCTGTTTTAACTTTAAACTGAGGTTCACTGCTGGATCAGTCACATCCTGACTAGAGAAAGGTGTCATCACTGGATGCATCCTGTTGGCGTCCCCTATCAGAGTTTTATGAAAGACTTGACAGTAACAACAATTTCTGACCAAGAGAGCAGATGGATCCTTCATAGCTTTGAGAGGCTTACCACTTGGACCGAATATGGTTCAACCTGGCAAAATCCAGGTCCTTGGTACTTAAGAAAGGGTGGAGGATTGCCCAGTTCCACTTCTCTCTTGGAGTTGCCCAAATTCCATTATTAAAGATAAATCCATAAAGAGCCTTGAAAGTAATTTGACCTCACCCTGAAGGATGCTGCTTCTATCAGGGCGGCAAACCAACATTTGGAGGTACAGCTGACAGCTGTTGACAGATCAAGACTACCGGGGAAATTCAAAGGCTAGATATACCAGCATGGCATTCTACCAAAGATTTTGTGACCTCTGCTGGTGTATGAATTCCCACTGTCCACTGTTTAGGGATTTGAGAGGAGCATAAGGTGTCACCTCCATATACAGTTGGGTTGGGCAAGAATTATAAGCAGCATTGCCCTCTATTTTAACAGTAACATGCTAAAAATCCACATCAACAGCCTTAGCAAGGAATTTAGCAACTGAATCACATTTTTGACAGCAGGAGAATGTCCAAAACCATCCTGAGACCAGACTTCGTTCTGGTCTCTGTAACATATAAGGTCTTTATCCTGGAATTCACGGTGCCCTGGGAGGAGCAGAAAGAAAAGGCTTGGAAAAGGAAACAGGGGAAATATGCAAAAGTGGTGGAGGATTGCTTGAGACGCATGGCACACACGGTGCATGCCCATTGAAGTTGGGGCTAGGGGCTTTGTGGATAATTACTGTGCAAAGCTTACAGCCTCCTGGGCATCACTGGTACACGTAAAATAAAAGTCATCTGCAGAGCTTTAGAGGCAGCAGAGAAAACTTCAAGATGGCTGTGGATCAGGAGGGACAAGCTGTGGAAAAATGCCTCTTGGAACCAGGACGGGAACTGTTCACACCCTGCCAGATCACGGACATTGAAACACACAATAACCCCAGGTACTATCACTAATGATGTGTTCAAGTGCATCACCAGATGTAACCATCATGCCGTAAAAACGTAACAAAAGTGTCATAAAATGTGTCATCAAATACAGTAGTATGCCACAGAAATGCCATATAAAAAATATAGTATTGTATCCCCATAAAAGTCATAAAACATGTATAGTATAGTATGTTAAAAGAAATCATAAAGTCCTAGCATAGTATGTCAAAAAAATCAACAAATAGTGTGTTAAAAAAGGCATAGTGTAGTATTTTGCAAAAGAGTAAAAAAAAATCATAGTTCACTTTATCCATAAAAAGTCAGAGAATATTATTAGGGAATAAGTAATAAAAAGTAATAGTTTAACAATTCCAAAAAGGTCACGAAAGATTCATAGTATAGTTTGTCAAGCATAAGCCATAAAAAGCCACAGTAAAGAATGTTCAAATAATTTGTTAAAAGACATAGGATGGTATCTTGAAAATACTCAACTCATAGTATATCATAACAAAGTCATAGAATAGTTGCAAAAAGTCATAATAAAGTCATGGCATAGTATGATGGAAAAAAACATTAAAAAAGTCATGGTATAGTATTTGAAAAAAAGTCATAGTATAGTATTGTGAAAACATTAATAATAGAGTATAGTATATTGAAAAAATCAAGTCATTAAAAAGTCAAAGTACAGTGTTTCAAAAAGTCATATGAAAATCATAGGATAGTATTTTGAAAAAAGTCATAACAAAATAACAGTATAATAAGTCGAAAAATGTCAGCGTTAAGTATGACAATACTTAAAAATTAAGTAATGAATTCAAAAGTAGTGTATTGTGCACTTTTATTTTAAAAGTACTGCTATATGAACCAAAGTGCAATAACATTTGGTTTGCAAACACGTTAAACAAATAAGGTGCCTTTTTACAGCACTATTCCCTTTACACAGTAGCAGTTAAAATACAGTTAAAATGATTCTGATACTAGATATTCAGCCGGTGCTCACAACTTTATTTTCATGTGTGTAAGAGATGCAATTTGAAATATACACCTTGAAAACTGCAAACCTATCTATGTCATGTTTTTCTCTTTTTTGTAGCGATGTACGCCCTCGCACCTTCCCGCGTCTCGGGGGTACTGGCGGGACGCCAGCAGATGCGGCTGCGAATGTCTTTGTCCATCGGACAATGCGTCCTGGAGTTTAACGTATTTTTACCGCTGGACTTTGCGATGCTGGAAATTATGTAGTGCAAATATTCCACCAGTTCTTGTATCCACTATGTGGCGCTAGAGAACATGTCTGTCACATAACGCTGACTTCCTGTTTTGTGGAAGATGACGGTCTGAGGAACATTCTCAAGATTCGTTCGCGTCGCGTTTGGTGTGAACGCACCTTTAGGATCGCAACGAATCACGGCACGTATAACGGCACGTATGACGGCACCTTCAAGACACACCATCACAAGAAGAATACGCGAGTTGTATGAAAAGGAGAGGACTACAAAAGCAACGACTTTACAACGTGCACCAGCTGTTGCTCTCACTGGACATCACTGGGTAACCATAATCACCTCGGAGTTACAATGTATTATATTGGTGAACAGTGGGAGCTGCATTCACATGCTCTGACTGTCATGAAAACAGAAGACAGACATTTTGCTGAAACGTGTGCAGAACATTTTATTCATGTTGCACAGCAGTGTAACGTTTCAAATAAAGTCCGCACACTTAGCACATAAAGAAATATAACTGCTACTGTGTAAAGGGAATACTGCTGTTAAAAAGCACCTTATTTGTTTAAAGTGCAAATGTTATTGCAGTACTTTTAAAATAAAAGTGCGCAATACACTACTTTTGAATTAATTATTGAATTTTGCGCATAACAATGTGATTAATCACGATACAAAATTGTAATCGTTGCCCAGCACTAATATATATATATATATATATATATATATATATATATACGTATATATATACGTGTATATATATATACGTATATATATATATATATATATATATATATATATATATACATATATATATACGTATATATATGTATAGTTTGTCGAAAAAGTCATAGTATATTATGTTGAAAAAAATCATTAAAAAGGCTTAGTATAGTATGTCCAAAAAACTCATTGCAAAGTCACTGTATAGAATAGCGAAAAAGTCACAGTATGGTGTGTCAAATAAATCATTAAAAAGTCATAGTGTAGCATAATGAAAAAAAATCATTAAAAAGGTATAATATAGTATGGCAAAAAAAACCTCAGTCTAAAATGTCGAAAAACGTATATATAGTATGTTGAAAAAAGTCATCAAAAAGCCATAGTATAGTTTTTTCGGAAAAGGTCATGAAAATGAATGGAATTGTATGTCGAAATTAGCCATAGTGAAGTTTGTTTTTAAAAGATTCATGAAAAAGTCATGAATTTTTATACTAAATCAAAATAACGGCATAGCATAGCATGTCAAAAAGTCATTACAAAGCATACTATATGAAAAAGTCATAGTATGGTAAGTTGAAAAAAGTCATAAAAGTTTGGTATCTCGAAAAAAAATCATAGTATAGTATGTTGAAAAAGCCATAGTATAGTATGTCAAAAGTCCTGAAACAATTATTATAAAACCATAGAATAGTATGTCGATATATAGTTAATTTTTTAAAAGCCATGAAAAATTCATAGTATAGTATTTTGAAAAAAGTCATAAAAAAATCATAATTTTGTATTTCGAGAAGAAGTCATAAAAAGTCATACTATAATGTCTAAAAAGAAAGTAACGAAAAAGTCATAGTATAGCATGTAAAAAATCCATAGTGTAGTCTGTCGAACAAAGTAATAATATATTATGTTGAAAAAAATCATAAAAAGTCATAGTATAGTAAATTGTAATTAAGTCATGGATAAGTTAAACTATAGTGTGTAGGAAAAAGCCATAAAAAATGCATACTATAGTATTTCTTTATAAGTAATTAACAAGTCATAGCATAGCATAACAAGTATTTTAAAAGGCATTGTATAGTATGTTGAAAAAAGGCATTAAAAGTCATGTTATAGTGTGTAAAAAAAAAATTAGTCAAATTTATAGTATAGTAAGGCAAAAATAGTCATGAAAAGTAAGTTTAGCTCGTCAAAAAAGGTCATGGCTTAGTGTGTTGAAAAAACGAATTGTGTAGTTTGTCGATAAAAAGCCATACAAAAGTAACTGTATAGTATGTCAAAAAAAAATTTGGTATAGTGTATCATATATATGTTAAATTATGGTATGTCATAAAATTGAAAAAAAAGTAAAAGTAAAAGTAACATTTTAATATTTCCTCAAACTATCATAAATACATGAAAGTATGGTTTGTCCAAAAAGACCTCAAAAAAGTGTCGTGAAAAAATCATTAAAATGTCAAAGTCATTAAAGATGAAAAAATAATTTATTGTAATTTTTCAACACAATGTTGCACAATAAAATGCTGTTGTAGCATTTGCTACACATCACAAACATGACAAACAACAAAAACATTGGTGCATTTTTTGCATTTGTATGAAATAAAACTGTTATAAAAAAATGTCATGACGCACCAACAAAATTCCTAGTATAGTATGCCACAGAATAGTCATAAAGGAAGTCATTGTATAGTATACTCTAAAATTATATAATATAGTATACTAAGCAAATATCATGAAAGTCATTAAAAATGTCATAGTGCAGTATGCCATAATAATGATACAAATATAATTTCCAGGTGTATATATGGCCACAAAGGTGTCTTAAAATGTCAGAATATAGCATGCAATGAAATTATTGTAGAAATGACAATCCCCCCAAAAAATGACATAGCATAGTAGGCTATAAAAATGCTATAAAAATGTCATAGTATGGTGTCCCATAACAACGTTCTAAAAAATATCATGACAAGTCAAAACAAATTCCTAGTATGGTATAGTGTAGCATACATAGATAAAATTGTCATTGTATAGTATATCATAGAAAATGTCATATAAAACCTAATTTAGTATGCTATAAAATGTAAATACATTTTCATTTAAAAAAAGGTTAAAAAAAAAACCTAGAAGACAGTGCCACAAAAATCTCACAAAAAATATGTTAGGATAGTAAACCAGCAATATGTCATAAACAGGTAATGTCTTAGAATGTTATGCCATAACAAAGGTCGTAAGAAAATTGTAGTATAGTATGCCATATCCAAATTTTTAAAAAAATTATAAAAATGTCATAGAGTATGTTATAAAAAAGGCCATAGTATAGTATGTCTGAAAAATGTATTTCATAAAAATGTCATATTGAAAAGTCATATTATATTGTGTCATAAATAATATCATAGTTTAGTATTAAACATAAGTGTCATAAAAAGTAAAAAAGTATGTACTAAAATGTTTTGGCATACTGCATTTGACTGTGTTGAGACTCATTTTGGATGTATTTTTAGTCGCATACTATACTAGCAGTGTACTGATTCAACAAAAATAGCTAAATCTACATTATGCCAAAAACACCTGAGTGTAGTATTGATTTGGACCAGTCTACCTTGCCTACTGTATCCCACAATCCAAAGCACTGGTAGGTCACAGTCTATGGCCACAACAGTAGCCAAAAACAAAGCTGTGAGCTGGCTGAAGCAGTAGAGTGTGATTGCAACCAGGACGGGGGCATTTCTTAGCTTGAGCTCTCTCAAAAGTCCAGTCTCGACACAAGAGCTTTTATATCCCTAAGCGACCGACTACAGAGGAGCAGGCAATGGCAAGAGAAGAGGCAAGGGAAGAGCAGCCACTGATAGGACAGAAAGATACTTGAGACAATGTGAACCTTTTCAACATTAGTTTTAAACTGACTTAAACTAAAACAGTCAAATACTGGGATTGGTCAGCATAGGCGACTTGTGTTTTCTCCCCTAAGTTCTGATGCTTGTTGATAGTAAAGACAACATTAAGGAAGTCGAAGAAAGGCTCATTAGTTTTCACAAATCTAGCAAAGATATATCCACTACACACTCTCTGCTCACCACGATCACTGCCCACTATCACAGTCAATGAACGAACGTGAACACAGCAACGCATCTAACTTTAATCTAAACACATCATGTTGGGATCAGTGCAGCTGTTTAATTGATTGTTAGGGCGGTTTAGCATACACATCTCCAGTCTTTGCTTGCACGTTTTTCTTTAAATGTACATAATTTACATGTATTTTGAACGACAATGAATTGAAGAACAATGAACAAAAAACTCACCTTCAGGGACCTGAAGAGGTACTGTATACTGGCATTTTTTGTGCTGCAGCAGTGGCTGGTAGTTGCTAGATGCCAAACATAACACCTTCAACATTGACTCTTTTACAAAAAATTTTTTATATATATATATATATATATATATATATATATATATATATATAACAGATATTTTAGCCGCAACAGGCTGTAGCAACTATAACACCCATTTTATACCTGTTCCATTGGAGTATGCAGTGTAGCAGAGAAGACACTAAGACTCATGAACAGCTACCAAAATCCCACTTTATGCTAATCAAATATTATCAATTCAGTATACCAATACAGCGAGGAAAATGTGCTGAGAGACAGGAGGAGGAAGAGAGAGAGACAGAGAATAGAAGTAGGGGGCATGAACAGACACAAAAGAGGATGAAGCATGTTGGCTCTTGGTGCTCTAGTAACTAAAGCAGCTGTCATGATCATCTGATGTCCATGATGCCCACACACACACACACACACACACACACACACACACACACACACACACACACACACACACACACACACACACACACATAAAGAAACCCACCATCTCTTTACTTACTGTAGCTACCTCCACAGCATTATGTAAGTGCTCCGCTTGCTGTTATATGTCTTTGATTGAGAACTAGGACGTAAGAAATACAGACACAAATATACAAACAAACACACAAACCAAATGCTAACACAACCCACATTTAATCCCTCTCTGCAGTATAGGATGGTCGATGGGTGTTAAAGCATACCTGTAATGTAGATGTTTTGGTCATTTCACAAATGTCTGTTCACAAATAGGTGTATAATGAGCTCATATTTATGATGTTGAGTTTTTGTTAAGGTGGTAAGGTTGAACTTTAATGTGTTTCAGAGAGAGAGAGAGAGAGAGGGGGGAGGGGGAGAGGCAGAGAGACAGACAGAGAGAGAGAACATACACACTCACAAACATGTTTTGATTATGCTCTGGACCACAGAGCATGTAGCTTAGTCCTGAGGTTCAAATGTCAGAACATAGTCAAAGACTTACTATGTACAATTTTATTTCATCTTGTTGATATCTTCTACTCTGTGTATGTAAAAACATAGAAAATAAGTTATGGGTGACAGCATAGCTGACCCTCATATTACTAGAGAGCAAGAAAGTGCGTGTGTGTGTGTGTGTGTGTGCATGCGTACGTGCGTGTGTGTGTGTGTGTGTGTGTGTGTGTGTGTGTGTGTGGCTATGGTCTTCTTGACAATGATTGGCCATGACAGGGGAAAGTGTATGGGCCTGCTGCCAGGAGCAACAGCATCCTGCTACCACATACACAGATATATATATAAACATAGAGGTCCATCATATTTTCACTTAACAATTTTACTTTTAATATTTCTTGGATTTTTATGATTTTACTTTACATGTTGTTGAGTGTTCTGTTATTCTCACCATTGCCACTCTTTTTGTCGCTGTGTTTTTGTCTTTCTCTCCATTTCTTCTTCCTCAACTTTTTTTTATTTTCTCTCTTTCTCTTTAAATGCCAATGTTAATGTTTTTATCAAAATCATTGTCATGTTCACTAATGCCACAATATAGTGCGCAGATGGGTGACAAAAAAGAAAAAGTTGGAATAAATGAGTGGAGAAATACAAAAGACGCAAATTATTCCACAAAGAGCAGCAAGGGTCACTCACTGAATGGTTTGATGATGATGGTGTGAATGACATGCTGTGAACTTCCCACCCATAGATGTTTAAGTAATGATTTTGTAATACCACCATTAACAAAAACACCAAATGAGAGAATATCTGTTGTTGAATGCCATTCCTTCCTCCAGTAAAGTTCCAGAGACATAAATAATCTATACTGCAGCACAGTGATGCTGTTCTGGTGGCTCCTGATGGCCAAAATAAATTATTTAGAAAAGGTGGTAAGCCTCCAGCATTCTGACCAATCTCATCGCGTGATCAGTTTAATTACCGGATGACAGTTGACGAGTGACTCATTAAATATATGGCATTTGATATGTCAAATCGTGTCTTTGCTCTTTTTCCGTGAAAGTTAACGTTAGTAAAATATATTTTGAATACGATGTTAAAGGTTTTTGTTTCAGGTGAGGTGGCCAACCGCTAACCCTGATCTTTATGTATTTGCCACAAGTGTGTAGTATGTGGCATTTTGTGATTTGTAATTCTGAATAGAATTAGACAACGTTATTTAGTTTGATATCTCTGGTATGCTATTGTGGAGTATGTTGCAAGTCACTGTGCAAAACTGTTTTAAGACAATACTGGATTGTTTTTTTAACTGTTTTGCATTAGAATTATGAAGCAGGAAAACAAAAGCTTTTTTGATACATGTAGTGCACCTCAACCTGCAGCTCCACCATGAATCACAGACCACATATTATACATGCAGCAGACATACAGTATAATACATGCAATGACTGCAGATGCGTCACACATTTGAGTCTTTCTCATTAGACTGCCACAGAAGTATTTGATCCTTCGGACCTTGTGGACAAGAGTCCTCTCCTCTAATTGTAAGGTCACAACCACAACCACTATATTCTCATGTCCATGCATATCTATTAAAGCATACTTTAAGGCAGCAGTAATAGCTCAACGGCTCATTTCACATTAACAAAGTCTGGATTCAATCTGATGTGACTTTTGACCTTACATACTGTCCTTATAAGTAGGCCACCATTCATTTAACTTAGTGTATTTTTATGTTGATGCAGCTGCAGTCTAGTTTTACACTAGGTTTTGTAACCTTAACCAAGTACTTTTCAAAATGGACCATTTTTATGACCTGGACACATATTTAGTATGTAAAATCTTCATTTTAAAAGTAACTAGTAACTGCAGCTCTCAGATAAATGTAGTGAAGTGCAATATTTCCCTCTGAAATATAGTGGAGTAAAAGTATAAAGGGGCTTACATTCCACCAATAAAGACTGTGCTGTACAGTGGAAACTATTTGGGAGTATCTGAAAATTATACATTGTAAAATTGTACAATCAAAGAGAATTCAAGACATGAATGAATGCTCATGAAAGGCTTGGCTGTGCTGCTTGCAGCTAATAGCTTGATGACTTCTGAGCCAGGGTGAAATGTTGAATTTGAATTGGCTGATTACGATGCAGCTTCTTCCTCTGAATCTGCCCCCTCAGCCTCATGAGGTGCAGACACCTGTTCACCGTGCCTCGGCAGCTCAATGCTAAAAGTCAGAAAGAACATCTGATGCATGAAATAGACAGGTGAGGCAAACCTAGTGTGCTGCCTTCACATAATAATCTCAGGGAGACAGCTGGCCAGCAACACATCAACTGAAAAATAAAAATTGCCAGCAGACTTGACAGCTTCTTTTGTCTGTGTGACTTCGACATGTTGACACGCATCAGGGACTGCTCTGTTTCCAAGGAGCTCAAAATTCATCTACATGCGGTTTGGGAGGAAAGGCACAGTATTGTAAGCGCGCTTAGTGTATTCTGCCACACAGATATACACCAGAGTGAACATGTTATACATGTTTTAACAATACACTTTGTCACTCCATCTAATTACCTCTCTATCACTATCTCTTCTTCAGTCTCACATCTGTTTTCTCATCCAACTGAAGTCAGTGAAGCAACTGTATGGGCTCCTGCTTGTTGTAAACTCAACATTTTTGGTCTGAATTGTGTTTTCTATGTCTATGTTGTGTGTGTGCGACACAAAGAGAGAGAAATGAAAGAGTGAGTGTTTGCAAAAGATAAAGAGAGGGCGGGAGACTTGCAAAGTGTCAATGTGAGTATGTCTGGCTGTCTGGGTGGGTGTGCCTGTGAAACTGCAAAATCATTTAAATTGGGAAAGGAATGCAGGAATGCTCGCTAGTGATTCTGATCGGAGCCAAATTTCTCTGTCAGAATAGTCCCCAACCAGCCTCCTTGCAATTTCACAGTGATTGGAGAAGGAGTGAAAAAAGAGAGGGAGGAGAGACTGAGAAAGAGAAGAAATAGAGGAAGAAAAGAGAGTAGAAATGGTGAAAAGAAAGTAGAGAGAAATGAGTTACAGAGGATATAGAGGCAGGGAGACAGACAGTCTGAGGAGAGTATGGTAATATTGACTGCATTTTTGTTAGTAATGTAGCTGTGTGTGTGTGTGTGTGTGTGTGTGTGTGTGTGAGTGTGGGGGGGGGGGGGGGGCAGAGTATTCCATCTTAAAAGAATTCAGCTTTAGGAATAAGCCACTGAAGTTAAAATCACTCACCATTCTCATTGTCGCCCATTCTCACACGCCCCATTCAAACTACCCTGTCTAAATTTCACTTGTCATTTTCTCTGCCCACTCTCTCTACCCCATCTCCATTGAGGGCAGGGTGTCACAGGCTCAGTCAGATGATGAGTCACAGTCATAAATGTGAGCAATTTAGAGACTCCAATCCTACTACATTTCATGTCTGTAATGTGGTGTGAAGATGAGAGCTTGCATGTCCTTACGGGTTTTCATAAAACAAAGAGCCACTATACCAACCCTTCCAACACGGCTCTACTGAGAGTAAAGCAGATCCTTATGGTTCTTTCAGTCTAGAAGATGATTGCATGTTGTTGACACAAACATTGCCTCTAGATTTATTGCATGTAAGGGCCCACAGTGTCCCAGCAGAGTGGCATTAGGGGTGCAGAGTTGAATGGCAAGTAGGTGTGCTGTCCTTGGACAAGAGATCCAGGGTTTCAGTCCCGATGTTGCCAAGCCTCCATCAGCCAGACACTGAGTCACTACGAGCTCCAGGGGAGCTGCTGTGTAGCTGAGCTACCTGACTTCCCTGCAGAGGGAGAAGCATGTATTTCCTGCAATGCATCACTTAATATCACTAGAAATACACCAGATATGACCTTAAGCTTGCCTCCAGAATATGTCTTGAGCATGTGACAGGAATAGAGCACACACAAGAGATTTCTCAAAAATGATCATGCCTGAAGAAAAGATGTCGAAAGACTGGATTAATAATCACAGCATGGATCTAATCTCCTCTCGTCTCAAAAAACGATCTCAATAGCCCAGCTAGCCAAAGACAAGTACAGAAGTGAAGCTGCAGTACGTGTAAAGCAACTTAACCTCTTTATTTTGATCTCCCCTCTCTTGATTCTTCCCTTCCCTCCTCGTTTCTCTCTCATCCTCCTCACCTATGTCCTTGTCCTTTGCACGTTTTGTGATAAATTTGACTTTATATTGTCTGCATTACTTCATTTGTATTTCACAGAACAAATGTCGCAGTATAAAGCTGAAGGCACAGCGGAGGATTCCTTGGCTGATTTAGTCTTGATCTGCCACCAATCTGAGGGGAAATCCCAACCAGAGGTTAGACAGGACCAATGGTCAACCAGGATTATGTGGTAGTGTGAGGGGCTTACAAATTCAATCTAGACTGCTGCGATCAATGAGCAGACATGTTCCAGCTATCTTATGCTATCTTGTGTTCTAGCTATTATGTCAAAATGTATATTTATGACGCAGCATTTGCAGATTGTGTTTTTTTAATGCCGAAATGGTCAGTTATAGAATTGAATATTTAAATGAAAGGTGCGCATACTGTAGCTCCCTTAAGTGCAATTTATTAGAACACCCACAAATGACATTTCAAGTTAATGCTGTTCTTCAAAGTTAGTAATATAAGCAGAGATGCCATCTTTAAATACATATATATGTATATGTAACATAACTGGGTGTTTTGTGTGGGTTGCATTGTGCCACGGTACTATTATGCGACTATCATGTGATCAGAGCAAATGTATTAAAAGATGGCGTGGCTGTTGATATTGCTAAGTCTCGAGAAGAACATTAGCTTGAAACGTCACTTGCAGACTTGCTAATAAATGTTTGTTATTTCAGTTATAGCAGAGTGTGTGACACCTCATTGTTGTCTGATTGTAGTGTGAGCATGCGACAAAAAGATGAAAGCCTCCTCTCTTGTTTCCCCCTTCCTCTCCTCCTCCCTCCTTATTCATTTTGTTTCCCTTATTGCTCCCTCTCTGCACTCATTTTCAACTTTCTTTGCCTCCCTTTCTGCATTACCCTCATCTTCCTTTCCTTTCTCCTATAGCTGTCTTTCTACTTACAGTAAAATAAAGAAATGATCATCTGTGGTGAAACAGCAAGACAAGCTTGCAAAATAACATGCTGCTTTTCCTCTCTCCTCTCACTCTGTCCTTTATTAGTTCCTCTCTCCTCTCTTTCCTCCTTCTGTTGTTCCTTATATCCCTCCTCCTCTCACATCCCTCTGAACACATCACTCCTCCTTTCTTTTTTAGGCAAAAATCAGCAGTAATCAATATCATCATCAGAATGATTGTCAGTATTTACCCTCAACGCAAATTGCAAATCAAGATATGTGAATGTAGCCTACATGTGTGCATCATAGCAGTATTTTAAAATGTGGCTGTGTCAGTGCACACCCACAAAATGTCTCTGCTCCTAGTTTATCTCATTGTATGAACAGCACTGCTTTAATTAGGACAGGCCTGTCTATCTGTGTGTGTGTGTGTGTGTGTGTGTGTGTGTGTCTAAAAGTGAGTAACAGTGTCTGAGTGCGTGTGCATGTTACCATAGTGCCCCCATGTGGAGGACTGTCGACGAGCATACATTCTAGCCTTGTTTCGCCACACACACACACACACACACACACACACACACACACACACACACACACACACACACACACACACACACACTCCAATGACACGGTGTTATATTTGGAAACACAATTTCATGCTATCAGTACCGGCTAGCTATTCCATTTAGATAGCAGCCGTCTATATGTGTGTGTATATGTTTGTGTATGTGTGTGTGTGTGTGCGTGTGTGTGTGTGTGCTTTTGCTTGTGTGCATGGTTGATGTGTCTGTATGTTTGCATCTATTTGTATCTGTGAGTGCACAGGCTGTGAGTGCACAGAGTGTTTCACAGAGATGAGTCCTAATTCCAAGTTTATTTTTAAATTAAAAGTTGGTTGTCATGGTAACATTTGGATTCTCTGTAATTATGTTGATTAAAATGTGAAAATTAATTAAAAAGTCAGGAAAATGATCTCACAGCAGATGATCAGCGAAACATCAAAATGATTTAGATCTCTGTCTCTTTTTCTCTCTCTAATACAGTCTCGTCCTCCTCCTGTCTCTCTGTCACACTTCAAAAGTCCTTTATTGCTACGCAACCCTGAATTATCTGCATTCATCTCTCACACACGCTTTGTCTCAGCTTCTTCAGGTTTCCTCCTTCCTTTCACACGGACACACAAAATGTATTACATAATGAGATTTGTCTTCATGTCCAAACAAAAAAACACAACAGCAGCAATGGCAAAAATAACTTGCACACAACTACAGCACAAACACAAATGGCACCCCTCTCACCACATCTCTCTGTGTTTCATTCAATCAGTCCACCCATTCTCAACTTGTTAACAAGCTTGACTCATCTCATACCGCCAGAGCAGACACATCAGCAGCAAAAGTAACACAAAACCAAAGCAATCTCGCAGTCTAACTTTCTCTCTTTCAGTCTCTCCGTTACTCCAGTTCTCTCACAAACCGTCTCTTGTTCTCAGTCCCCTTCTCTCTGACAGAGTGAATAAACAGGCTCAGCAAAGTCTAATCTCTTTTTTTTTATTAGCAACAGCAAACACACAAGCAATGAAGTAACCCTCCTCCCCTCTGTCACTCCTCTCATCTGCTCTTCTCCTCTCATCACCTTTAATGAAGCACACATCTCATCAGCCATCTTTTCATCAGCTCTGCCATCACTACTTCCTGCACTTTAAATCTGACTGACTACTTATAGCACAACTGTTACAGCAATACATTGATATATAGCTGTAAGGTAAAATACGTGACGATTTTCCCAAAAACATTTTTTGTGCCAACAGTCAGAGTCAGTATTTAGATCAGTTATGACAGTTTTCAATGTTAGTGTGACAGTCCTGTTCCACGGCTCTAGTTTACCAAGTGGTGATTCACTGCCAGCTGATCTTCAGCATGTTCAATATCTCAGCATGGTGATGTTAAGGAGGACAGTCTTATATATTTGCAGCCTTCAGTTGACAGAGGTGGGAGCATAACAATGGCTTTGTACATTGTGGCCTATTTCTCTCTGTACCTGTGTTAACATGTTCTTTGTGAAGGTAAAGGTAAAAACTAAATCCGTTCAACATTCATCTTGCTGGGTGTAGCAGTGCCTTGGAGCTGTGATACTAAGCCTGTGTTGTTTTGTGCATCAACATCCTGCAGAAAGCATTAAAAGAAAGAGATGTTCCAAAATGTAAATTAAATCTTTCATGTATAAAACACGTGTATTAAACACGTCTCATGACCGGGAGGCGGAGCCAAACCATTGACCATACGCAGAGCCGCCCCTCCCTATTGGCAGAGTGGGCCCACCTCTCTGCACAGGGCCACGACTTGGCTTGGTGGTAGTGTTGGTGTTTGAGGGGGAATTAAAACATTCTGCCAAGGGCATCATAAAGCACAATATGTTGCACACCATTAACAATGCAAGCATCAATGAAAGATGTCTTTTCAGCAGGATACTGATGAGGTTCCCTACTGATGATCAAAGCTATTGTTCCTGAAGTATCACATGGTTATGTTGTGTTTTATGTTGTTGGAACATGTTTTGAGACAGTTAGTATAGCTCTGAGGGGCTGAAGCATTTGTGAGCAGATGTCTCCATGGTGGCAACCAACAATATCCTTAATAAGGCGTCTGTTTAATTAAAATCTAATCATTCCTTTATTTTAGCCAGCACTACATTGGGTTTTTTGTTTGTTTAATTTTTTTCTGTGAAAACTATGCATTTAATTGTTCTACTTCACTTACATTCGAGAGTCAATTTGAAAACACATTTCAGTCTCTTTCCAGCAACAGTTTTAATGAATTTCAACTTTATTCAAGTTTTCAATTTCAGTTCATTTCAATTATATTTCTCATTTCTAATTAAGTCATGTTCAGATATCAGCTAGTTTTGTATTAGTAATTTCAGTTATTTTTGTTTTTATACAGGGACATAACAGTAGTACATTTTCCCAATTTATTTAGCTTACTATAACAGTTATTAATTTAGCTATCACAGGTCTCTTGACTCTCTAATTTAATTAACGCCAAGTGTGGTAGCGCCATTTAATTTAATGCTTTTAACATTTGTCTAGATAGAGAATAACAATGAAAGCTTGTGTGGTTAACATGTGCACCAGTGTGTGAATATGTTTATATTCCCCACTTATTATTGCCACGCTTTCTACTTCCTCCTTGTAGGAGTGGGACTCTTCATTCCTCTTCCAACTGCTTTAGGAGGGGCAGGGCTAGGAGTGGATCGGGCGGGGCTTGGAGCAGGCTGGGTCTTGGGCTGTGGGATTTCAATGGGGAGTTTAGGAGGGATCATTGTTTTGGGGGTCAGAGTTGGTTTCACCTCTGGGATTTTCTCTCCGTGACGGTACACACTGACCTGGAGAGGGAGAGACAGAATAAGACATGATGCTAGTATGATGCAAACATTGCCCATACATGAATTCACTTTACTGTATGGTTGTAGAGACACCTTTCATGCAAACATTGTACAGTATTTAAACACATCCTTTTGAGTCTTAGGTAAAGAATATTCTAGGTCAGGATTTTGCATTGTTTTTTTCATGATATAACTGTCAAATCAGTGTCAGACAAAAATCACAAGGTGAAATATCAGCTATGTAACCGCTCTGAGTTAAATATAAGTGCTATCATAAAAATATCTCCCTGCTGGGCCCCAATGAAAAAACAAGATTTGTGCCACAGATGGTCAGAAAAATTCCACGACTCTGAGTGAATCCAGTCATTTGTGGTACACAGCAGTGACACTCACCACTATATCCACAGACTCCCCTCCGTATTTGTTCTGGACAATCATGGTATATCTGCCAGAATTCTCCATGGAAACACCTTTGATCGTCAGACTGGCAAACTTGCCCTGATCCAGAGAGACCACGTACTGAAATATGAAATCAAAGGTTAGAGAAGTGAGAAAGCAGGCACAGGGAGTTTGGCATGATTCAACATTTAAATCGCCTGTCACTTTGAGTTTTATTTAAAAATAGATTCATATTTTAGTCAAAACAGCAGCATGAGCTTTGATTACCATATTGCTACAGCAAAACCTGAGCACTGCTAGATGGGCTTGGTGGACACAAGGATAAATAATTTCCTCCAGTCTATTCACTATTCTTATCTGCTTAGCTCTGTTAGGGCAACCATAGGATTGGACTGAATGGCAAAAAAACATATGAGACCCCAAAAACAAAGCCATTGATGTTTAAAGCCTTCAGATTAGAAGAACACTTGTGTAGATGTTCTTCAGACACCTGAGACAAGATAGAGTTCTTATATTCTGACTTGCACCATGTGAGTGGTGCAGTGAATACACTATTACTGAAGTAATTTCTCTCTCATACATGACCTGCACACTTTGCCATTTGCAAGGTCTGGATCCATTTTTATGAAGTTGCATTTGTAGCAGGCTAATTACATTCCTATTAAGAGAAACACTTGTCTTTAATTTTCTTTGCTTGCTAATTTACTTCTGTTTGACTTATAGAAGGTAGCAGCCTTATAAAAAAATGTTAAGTTAATTACATAATTATGGTAGATTTGTGAAAAAAAAGAAGAAAAAAAAGAAAATACATTCTGGTACTCACTAGCTGTATAGTTATACAGCAACACATATTCCAACTCTGAGTTTCAGTGCAATATTCTCTGGATCTGTATATATTTCTGTTTGTTTTTCTTTCAACAGTATACTCTGTGGTAACGAGGTAGGGGAGATGCACTCCTGAGCTTTGGGAAAAACATCACCAATGACTTCATTTCTTGTTTTAGACAGATTATTAGCAGGTGGGGGAATGAATAAAGAAGAGGGCAGACTACAACACATATTCCACCTGGACCGCGGTTTCTCAAACTTAGATCTCCAAAGCCGTTAAGAGCCACAGGATGCTGATGCTGTTGAAAGAGCCTCCACTGACAGGTGATAGGCTGTAGACTTATAGTGGAAGGCAAGTAGGTCAATGAGTTATGAATTAGATTTGTTCCATTACCTATCCAGGAGTGTGCTGATAATGCTGACCTCACCTAAAGTATGCAGATCCCTCCAATGAGGGATTGTAACTGCTGCTGAAGTCTACCCTTTGTTTCTCTTACAGTTTTTACATTTGCTTAATTGTTGGATGAGAAAAAAAATTGAATTTGTCATTCATTTAAGCAGATTGCATGTTTTTTGGCACACGTGTGAAAGAGTAAGTATAATGGTCTACAATTAATAATAACCACTTGCTGTTCTAAACTGATGAGTTGATTCTCACTGAAATTGTCATACTCTTCACAACTTCTAAGCATTCTTATATTGTTTCAGCAAACACAATTCATAATGGATCGAAATGATCCGTTCAATTATCAAAAATCTGTCAGACACACATGCATATCCCATACATTTCTATGAAATTGTGTAACGCACTATTGTTATTTTTTCTGTTAACCGTCTATGATCTTACAGGTCAAGGTGGACTTTCAATACATGTAACACATTTCTACACAAATATAAAATAAATGCATATTCATTTTCTGTGTACTACAGTATTGACATTTGCAAGTAAACTTTTATCTACTGTTGACATTTTTGTAAAAATTGCACATACAGTTTGGAGATTGTTAAGCCAGTTCAGAAAAAATCCTTATCACTTATCCATAGACACTTCCAGCAATGCAATCAATCACAGGAACTACAGTTTGTCATTGGGGATCTTGTGTATTTTATCAGTTTCAGTTTTGTGTACTAATTCAAACTTGAAACATACACTACTTAGAATGTACTCTGATTATTACCTAGTACATTCTAGTAATCTCTTATTTAAATATGATTTTTCCATTTCTTGATATTAGTTTGCATGTCATTTTAAAAAGTAAAAGTATTTTTCTATCATGAATACTATGGTATTTAAACTGTTCTTCTAGTTATGGTTGAACGCTGCATTTTGACATTACAGCACACTTAACAACGCAACCCATATGAATCCACAATATTGAAACACAGTCAAAGCCACCAGGAGTAACACAACATAACTCGGTAGATGCGAACTGAGACCCCATCGTATCACTCGACAAGCTAATAGAAACACACTATTGTGTCTGATTAATAAGGTAATTAATCATAGGAAAGACAGGAAGGGCTGGGTTTGGAAAAGGGAGTAATCAGCTAATCAGCAGTAGCGTGTAGTAGGTAGAAGACCGGGGCTAAGTGGAGAGCAGGGCTGCCTTTCAATCAGAGGGTCGGCGGTTCGATCCTGCTCTGCTAGTCTCATGTCATTGTGTCCTTGAGCAAGACACTTAACCCCAAAATTGCTCCCGTAGCTGTGCCTACGGTGTGTAGATAGATACTGAATTATAAGTCGCTTTGGAAGCATTTACCTGATCATCAAGTTCCACATCTGCTCCATTCTTCAACCATGAGACTTGAGGCTTGGGGTCGCCACACACTGTACATGTTAAACTCAGGGTCTATAGAAACAAAGAAGACTTTTAGAAAAACATGCACACATTTACAGATACTTAAATCACATACACACCTACCTTCTTTTCCATAATGGTTACCACATCAGGCAGTCCTCCAACCACCTTACCACGGTCTGAAACAAACCGTTGTTAATATTAATAATCTTTCTTATTGCCAATAATATTGATGATGACTTAATAATAATACGATAACTAAATAATCAGACGCAATAACTGTATAAAGTAACTGTATTACACAAAGAAACAAAAATGGAATAATTAACTCACACTTATCAGCATAGGCCTCAGTCCTGAAACACACAGAAAATAAAGAGATCTGTATCTTGCGCTCTCATTCAGCAATACACGTATCATATTGTACAACACTGTAACCTAAAATGTATCTTGCGGTATTAAATTGTCTCAAAATAAAACGGCAGGTAGGCCTACTACCAGCCTCGCTGACAATAAATTAGTTGAAACTACATTATATGTATGATGTCATCAAGACAATGGCCCCAGGTAACGTGATGTGCCATATGATCATCATCATCATCATAATTATATAGAGATCATCATCAGCAAACTTCAACGGAGCAAAGTGTTATGTCAATTCAAGTCCTAAGGGTGAATAGCACAGCGAGGAACTCATTTTTCTATACTGGCATGGGCTCATGTAACGATCTCCCACTCCACATTAAACAGAGTCAGATTAGAGGGTTACATAAGAATTATTAATTAATTAAGCAGCACCTCTGTCATGACACGTCATGCCGACTTCGGTCTGGTAGCTTATGTTTGTTTTATATTTTATAGCATTTTGTATGATAAAGCAGTGTTAAACATTCCAATCGTAATGTATTATAACTATATTTGATGTTACTGCTGTGATGTATTTGATGAGTGTATGTATAATGTTGTATTGACACCAAGATCCACATTGGAAATGGTGTTGCATAGTGATTTCAAGTGTATCCAAGGATGTATTCAAGTCTCTTTTTCTTTTACACCCAAAATAAAAATCAATCAACCAACCAACTAACTAGTCAACCAACAAATAAGTATGAAATGCAACCCTTTGTTGTAAATGTAGTACAGCCAGTTTGGTTGTGGTCTGTTTCTACTATCTAGCTTTGCTCACTTACCACACACTTAATATCTTTTCCATTTTTGGGTCAGTAGCAGTGGTCAGATAGTTTGCCACGAGGTATTCTGGGTTAAGAGCCAAACCACATAATACTGCAGTTTATTCAGGGACTTAACAGAATCTTTTCTATGGCAAAAAAATTATACTGCTTTGTAATCACTGGGTGAGGGCTGTCGGAGCAGCATGGGAGGACCAGAGGTCAGCCACAGGACCAGATGGCTGGGGGAACTCTGCTCTCCTCTCGGCATATTGATGCTCAATCAGAAGGGCAACAGGATGTCACTTGTTTCAATGTGTTTGTAAAATATTTTGCTTAAATCTCTCTCTTTGAATGTTAATTAGAAAAGGGAGTTGGACGGTTTCCACTCTGCATGCAGTGTTTAGAGTTTCAATTGATTTTTTTAAAATGGCTTTGCAAAATTCAGTATGTGGGGTGTCGCTTTGGCCCAATTGGCCAAAGGACCCAAAAGGATCTCTGCTACCTGACTGCTACTATTTTTTAAACATTGATTTTTTTTTAGCTCAAATTATAATATTATGGAAATTGAAATACAGCTCTGTTTGCATAAAGGTGGACAGTGTTTACAAAAATATTAATACAATCATGTAGGTTATGAATAGAAAAGTAGATAAAAAAAAATCTAATAGCTGAGTGACAGTGACTCAACAGAAGATTTTATCAGTAGCAGAACTACTATCACGTGGCAAACTTGCAGTGATGAAGTAAGTAAGTTCAAATGTGAAGGAACCAGTGATTCATCTGTAACAGAGTTAGTCCGACTAAAATATACACAGAAAGGCACAAGTAAAGAAACAGATCTGAAAGTGTAGTCATACTTAAGTTTCTGGAACTCAGCGAAGGCCTTCTCATATACTGTAATAGACAAAAACAAAATTTCACTGATCACGACTTTAATTTAGAGTAGTAGCAGCATTCGTCTTGTATAAATGCTGGTTAAACAAATATATTTTGCTAAAAATAAAAATACACTACTTTTAACATAGCTTCAGAACTTGAGTTGAGAAATCATGCCACATCCAATCCAATATTTGTCAAAAATATTACTCTTTGGAACATACTGAGCATAATGGAAGGACAGAGGAGGTGAGGGAAGAGCAAACTTTTTACAGGCAGTTCTCAAGCCTACGGGGACGAGTGTTTGATACACAAAAGATACGACTTTGGTTAGAGTATCACTTAAAAGTCTTAAACTACAGACTGAAGCCAAGAGCTCCATAAAAACAAGTGACTGTGTAGTTTCCAGCCCCATTTTTACAGTATTATCAATAAAAAATGTGAGTGACAGAACAAATGAGAAAGAGAAGGTACTGACCATCACCACTGACATCCAGTGTGCGTTTATGTGAGTTTTCAGAGTTGGTGATCACGATGGAGTACATTCCTTTATCCTTCTCCATTGGCTCAATCACCTGTAAATCAATTAGTCAACAAACCCATCAAATAATTAGTGTCTGGCTGTTTATCTCTACTTTAATGCATGGTTTAAAACCAGGTAATTAAAATGATAAAGCTTTCACATAAAAAGCAAAAGGAAGACACACTGTTTAATTAATTACGTTTAACACATTTTGAAATGTATGAAGTTGTTATTCATTAGCTACCCCTTCATAAAGTGAGATTATCTCATTTGTCTCAAAGTTGCCCTGGTATCACCTCCACAAAGGCACTCTGAGGACTTTTAAGCAACAGTTCCACTACCTGAGGGGCTTTACTGTCATGAAATGATCCATGTATGATTCAACCTAAGAGTATACTGTGCAGCTTTGTACAGGAGATGAGAATACCTCCATGGTTGCCATAGCAGGGGTCCCTCCAATCACAATCTTGTCACTGTGGGAGAGTTTAGCATCACTGAGGAGAAGAGAGGAGAGGTTAGTGTGTGTGTGTGTGTGTGTGTGTGTGTGTGTGTGTGTAGACATGTACTGTTTATTTGTGAGTAGGTGACGTCTGTTGTGGAGGTAATGGAAAATCATCTTTACATGCCTGTCTAATGTTATGCATAGGGATACCTATCCGTCGCTCTCTCACACACACATTCCCAGAAAGAGCAGGGAGAGGTTAAAAATCTAATCTCCATAATTTTTGTTCTTTAAACAATTGATTAACAGAAATGCCTCTACTACCCCCTGTCCCCTTTTTTCTTTTTGTTCCATCTTTTATTCTGACTCTCTCACTCTATTTCCCCTCACACCACATTTTATAATCTGCAGGGTACAACAGAGTGCTTTTAACCTTGCTTTTTTATAGAAAATGATATGGGTGGATTTTTGTCACAAAACAGGCCATTCTACTGCAATAACCAGGATAATGAAAACACTTGCCAACAGCCATCTCAAGTTTTATTATGTTGGTTATTGTTTTTGCCACTCCCAGCAGTTTAACTTGAGAGAAAAGCAAAAAAATGTGTTTGTGGTCGGCATGTTTATAGGCAGACTTAAAATAATGCTCTTATACCTCCTAAAAACACTGAGAACAACTATGTTGTTATTGTCATTATGTCCTTCTTCTTCTCCTTAGTACTACTTGTTGCTGGTGTTGTAGCGGAATTGGTAGTAGTGTTTGTAGTTTTGTATAATATAATAATATAAACTCTTACCTATGACACCAGGTGATGTTCATCTCTGAGGTGTAATACTTCATGTGACACTGCAGCTGAATGCCTGTTGCTGTGCCGTTAATCACCAGCTCCGCTGCACTGGTTCCTAGAGGAGGTGATAGAGGTTGTGGAGTGGCGCATTTCACATGAGAATCAGATACATATCTGCTTCTGGATAACCTTGCATCTCCACTGCCGCTAAACGATGCACATTATTGCTCAGAATTAATCAAATAAAATCTAACTTTCATCTGCAGCCATAAGACTTCCCTTTTATGTTACCTTTATCCAGCTTTGAAAGCAGAATTGTACTAATGAAGCAGCGTGCAGATTTTAGAGTGCAGACTATTTGTATGCTGCATTCAATAAAACGCTTCAAACATCAGAAGCTTTGATAACTTTTTTTTTTAAAGCTGTTATACCTAAAAAAGAGAGTTTTATACTACAGTATATCTGTGTGGGACATGGCTCACTGCACATTACAAGTGTACAAGTGTGTCATCCACCTGGTCACATCACCATGGTTTCCCATTATCACAGTAATGAACCCTCTTCTCCTCTGCAACCACTGCTGTAACAGTTTCTGCAGAGCAGTCAAGTGACTGTCTCTTAAAATAGGAGTAAGATGCTCCTCCACACTGTCACTGTGACAGCGCAGTGGAATTTTAAAGTGATTTCACCACATGATGACATGATGGCCAAATGCTTCCAGCATGACAACCTCTGCCACATGCTGATACGTGTGTGTGCAGCAGTGGTATTTTAAAAACAGAAATGTATCAGGCTTGTGATGGATCTACTAAATCTTTTATCAATGTGGTGCAATTGTGCTGTGTGTACATAATTTGCCCTTGATCCCTTCAGTGGGTAGAGGAAGATGATAGTGATGTTTAGGACTGTTTTTAATATGGATATGTGTTAGTGAGATAATTGATGTCTGTGTATTCACCTCTCTGCATGTGTGTGGGTGTGTGAGTGTGTGAGTGTGTAAAAGGCAGATACCTACCAGCCAGTTGGCTGATCTTGTTTATGGCATCGTCAAAGACTAGAAGAGAGGCAGAAAAACACGGGGTCAGGGAAAGAGCTACTTTAGGAGAAGGGAAAGTCACAATGCTGCCCTCTGGTGGTTGCATTAAAAATTCAGCATAGAAAGGTTCAAATGATAGGTGCGTTTCCTTGACTCCATATCCTGTTATTCAGTATCCCTGTTGCCATCATTTACCAATTAACTGAAAATTTCAGTTATTTGGTGGTGTCGCTACTTAGGTAAAATGGATAAAAGAGATTCTGAAAAGGACAGTAATATTTAGTTCATTAGTTAGTTAGCTTGAAGTACTACAGAATACTAGATTTATTTCATTTCAAACAAACATTTACAGGAACATTAAAATTGATTTTCTGAGGAAAAAATACAGCCAGCAGGTAAACGGTCACATGGCAAGAACTATTTGTATAGAGTAGTGGGAAAAACAAAGTTGGGGTTTTAAAAATGCATTAGTTTACCACAGATGCAGTGTTTACATTTGGATCATGTGTTTTTTCCTGTCTCCCACTTTTTAATGAGCATCAAACTTGTTTTCAGTTTATGCTCAGTTAGAAAACCAGCCAGCCGGCAAGTCAGTGAATTACTCCTCTAATTAATCAGCAAGATAAATTAAGTAAGACAGATATGTTTACCTTTTCCGGAGATGTCAATTTGGCTCATGTCTTTTCCTCTGTCATCACTGATGGTGGCCTTATAAACTCCCGCTGTCTTCAGTGAAAACTGGAGATGACACAAAAAAAGAATGCATCAAATAGTGTGTAGAGGATATGGCAAACACAGATTGATGAATTGTAAATCTGAACACTTTGTAAGGTCAGTGTGTCCTTGTTTTTGTCCGA
Source organism: Cebidichthys violaceus (assembly GCF_023349555.1). NCBI lineage: Eukaryota > Metazoa > Chordata > Actinopteri > Perciformes > Stichaeidae > Cebidichthys > Cebidichthys violaceus. Next base: position 7,201,250 of record NW_027176705.1, read on the forward strand.
GAAAGACTAAATTGTGTAACATTGCACCTAAATCAGTTAAAAAAAATATAGCATCTACTCCTTGATTTAGTGTAGTCACTACACTACATCCTGGTATGTGCATGTATAACCATGCAAATAATATTGTTGTAGACGGTTTCATAGCATTCAGAATATTAACAGTACCAAAGTAATATTACCAGTTTAATTGGCAGTTTGCACACTCCTGATCCCATGTCAGGCTTCACATCAGGGATGATCTCAGTGTCTTCTTTATACCAGTGGAACACTGATTCCTTCTTCAAGTTAGAAACCTGCAATGAAAAACAGAATCACACATATCATTAATACATACTTATCATATAAAAAGGTTACAAATTAAAAAGAGGGTTTCGCTTTTTATAGAGCACATTATCCAATCCCAAGGCCACCAATTAAGTCTCAGATGGATCTCTGCCTTTAAAAGTCACTTATCAGAGTTAAGATGTGTTGCACCTCATCTTTTAATGGCAGCCAGGGCTATTTCACATTTGAAGTGTAACAAGGCCATTAGATATTGTCTGTGTAGATAGAGTTCCACCCTAAAGAAACCAGTTAGCAATGGCATTAATGCAGCATACCTTAGATTTATAACTCATTACCAGATGTAAATCCAACAAGTCAGTGATGTGTGGAAAGTTCAGTTTATGTAGTGAGATATCTCAACGTGTGCACTTTGGGCAATTACTCTCACCCCTTCTCCCGGTTATAAAATCTCTCAAGAGAACTCTGGCCTGTAGTAATATTTAACAAATATATTGTAACTCATCACCCACAAATTAAGTATATTTCTGTTGGTTGATGCTTCAAAAGAATATTAACAATACTTTCATTTCAAAATTGTAATTCTGGTTATTTTCAATCCGGACCTCATCATTACACAGCATTTTTGCATCCTGTACTCAGCCTCCTAGAATGGCTAATTAGCTATCAACAAGACAGACTTACTAAAATTAGTTTGGAGTGTAAATATTCAATAATTATTGAGGTTGGCTGTGTTTACCTTACAGACCAAAGTGACAGAGCAGTCATCTCCAATCTGAAGTGCCAGGAACTCACTGAAGTGGGGACCTGTGGTGGATGAAGGCAGGAGCGAAAGGCTCAGAGAAAACATGAGCTTAGCCGTACAACAAATCACATGTGGACCATGATTGTATGAGTTGTATTACCTGCCTTATGCATACATAAGTTATGTGTTACAATTCTTATTGCAAAATACCACTAAGGAATCAACACTTGCACCTATGTTAGCTGTTCTATACATTTCTACATTTGGAGCTTATTTTGTATGTAGAGAGCCATTTCAAATGGGTCCATTTTTTGTTTTAATGTTCTAACTACCACTTTAGGTAATGCATGTCTGTTTCTTCCCTGTACACTCATCATTAGATTAGTTGTCTCCCAGGCAACATAGTGGTGAGCTGGTCTCAGGCTAAGTAGAGCAAAAGCTTGTACATGCTTAAGAGTGGATGATGTTTTGGATTGCTTACCCTCCTTGACTCTGATGTACTCTCTCCTCTGGTAGTCAGCCTCGGCCAGTGCTGCTTTGAAAGCTGTGTGCACACAGATACACATAAATAGAGGATAATTAAAAGATCAAAGTGTTGCCAGTAGTTGCTATAGATTCTGTCAGTGGATTAGCTTGCTAATAGTCCTCTGTATGAGAGTGGAATCATAATTTCTGAAATCAAGGCTCCTTATTTGAATCTCTGAGTGTCCTTTATACAGAAAAGCTTCAAACCCACCTTTACATTCATCAACTGAATACATTTCCATAATGTAGTCCCTTATGGTAGAGATGGAGTAAGTTGAGCACATATGTCTCAACAGGCTGTGTTCATTCTGACTGAGGCTTGCCAGCATATCATATTAAGAAGGAAAATAAGGATTTAACAACGGCAAATCCTTTTTTCACATGTTGGCGCAACATGCAACATCAGCAGCTAAATTTCTTTGCCACAGTTACGATTGTGGTTTAATACCACTGTAAAACCTGAGTGGTAGATGGTGGTACATCACAGCGTTTCACTCAGGATTTTGTGAGACTGAGTGGTCCTCAGACCCTCTAAGGGGGCACTTAGATAGCAAAATTAAGAGGCTACATCTATCAAGAACGCTGTGCTCTTTAAACAATGTTAGGCTGTAGTAAACAATTATATCATAAACACATTAGTAAGTAGCTAAAAAATGGGAAACACTGGATTGCAGTCAGTTCTCCATAGCAGAGTTGTACGGTTTAACCAGTTTAGAAAAACCATGTTTCTCTTACCATCTCCAATCAGAACCAGTGAGCTCTGTGCTTTGCCTCCCCCATCTGTGATCTGGCAGGTAAATGTCCCTTCATTTTCCTCAGTGAAATGGTCCATGATGAACTCAATGATACCTGCAGAGACGTCATGACCCATCTTGTTGGGCTGTGGAAAAATAGAGTTAGCCATAATACTCTCGAAAATAGTAAATATGGATACATTTTCTTTACAGTGACTTTATTTGTTGTCACATGCAGCTGCCTGAATCTTGTTCAGCGTACATCGAGGGAAGAAAGACAATTCTTTCAGCTTTAAAGCCAGTATTTTTTCCATTTCTCCCCACTGTTTGTCCATGCCTTAAACTACCATGTCACATCTTACATCAGCTCCAGACAGTTCCATGTTGTTGGCAAAGAATTTGTAGGTGACTTTGGGAGAAATCGCCTCAGCCTGCAGCCAGAACCTCATTCTGCCTCTTTCCAAAATCTTATAGGCCAACTCTGATTTCAGCGGGATGACTAGAGGAGAGAAGAGGAGAAAAGAAGTTTACAAGTTCAAAAACATTACTGCACTTATGTACTAATATTTTAATCAAACAGTTGTTATTTTATTAGTGAGAGAAAAGGACAGGAGGCAAACGAGCAGGTGAGGTGAATAGTGGTTAGGCAGGTGATGCAAAAGCAGGTAAGACCTTTTGGATAAAAAATAAAAAAGAGAGAATTGTGCTCCTAAAAGAAGAAAGAAATCTGAAAGGTTCAAAGCAAGTCAGAACAAAGCAAAATGAAGGCGTAAAAGGGAAAAACTGATAAATAGAGAGAGTGGGTAACACAAATTAGACACAGCAGAGAAAAAGTGCAAGAGAAGAGAGATTAAAAGGGACAAAGAGAGAGAGATTATGAGAGATCGAAAGAGTCAGCCAGAGGTACTTACTTGGGTGTCTGATATCATAGCTGAGTGCCAGCATCTTTGCCAACTCTGAAACATAAAGTGACAGTTTAGTCATTTCATGCAAGCATGAGCACAAACAAGCAATTAAAATGCATCTTACACTTCGTACATAGATGTCATTTTATCATGCGGGTGCTTCAAGTACCAAGTTTGGAGTTAGAGAAGTCACTGCTGTAATTAGGTTTAATAGGAAGAGACAGATTAATGAATAAACGCAATTAAAGACTAAAGCAAATATCGCCATAGGAAAGACGATATGGTTATTATTATGGCTTGTGTTTTGGAGCCTTCTTAACTACCTTTGATATAAGTGAAAGAAATCAAATCTTGTATAGTAGGTGTTTGGAAATTATTGTAAGTTAGGCTGAAAAAACTGTAGGCCAAATAGGAAGCAATCAGTGTAAGGCGCACTGAATAATAATACTATAGCCTAGTAGCGTAGTGGTGCAACAGCAGGAAAATGTTGTGAAATTTCCTGACAGAAAGCCCATTGCCATTAAGACGTGGTTCTAAAACACACACTGCCCCAAGCTTGGAGAAATCAATGTGCTCTGCTAGTATTCATCAGATGTGTAATAAAAATGTTTGTTGCCTACATCACAGTGTGGACGTTTTTAAACACGGCCTCATTGCTTTCATTTGTGTTTCATCCTACACATTGCCCCAGTTCTCTAAAAAAATTGTGTAGTTTTAATGTGCCAATGTTGCAATACAGCCGTTCAATGATCAAGGCATGACATATATTTGCAGCGCACTACTTTAACAGATGGAGGAAACAAATTTTCAATGTCATTTGATGTTATGCCTATGAAATAATTAAGATATTGTGAGAACAACCCTGTTTTGATTTTGAATTCTACTGGACAACCAGCAGACATCGGGGTGAGCGCTTCACAGACATTCCAGATCCCAGAACTGATCTTTGATTTCTCCCAGTGGGGGACCTGGGGATTGAATAAAACATTTGGCTGAAGACTCTGTTGGATCTGTAAAGAGGCTTCTCACCTATCAATAGTAATAGTGCCAATCTGACACTTGCCAGAGAAGGCACCAGGGCTCTCCACCCTGATGAGATGTATATTTTGTCATGATAACAAAGAAAGAGAAGGGTGTGAAGACAATACAATGAGTTATTATTATAGCTGGGACTGAACACTCCCTTTCTCTTCCTGTCACACACACGCAACCCACCTCTTTCTTTTCTCACTTACCTCCAACGCAGGAGCTGAGATAAGACAGCTGCAAGACACTGTTATATATCTAAGAGTGCATTTTTAAGTTGACTTAACATTGGCAATTGTATGATATAAAATGGACGAATTACAAAGATTCTGAGGTAATACATTCTGCACAATGTGGCCACACTGCCATCTATTGGATAATGATATCTCTGTGTATATCGTATGCAAGACTGCATTGTTAATTTAGTGTGTAGTGAAATCAGTGTTTAGCCTCTGTGCCGTTCATATATTTGTTTTGCCAAGCCTCGCATTTCTTTATAGTATTTTAATTTTGAAGCACTGGCCAGCAACTCCTCCGCCAAAACCATTGCCGTCAGCCACGAAGTGAGTGACTTCCTTCTCTGCTCAGGTAGACATTACTCCAATATATCTTTACATAGCAAATAAGTGTGTGCTGATATTAAAGGGACAGCGTGTAACATTTAGGGGAGTTTATTGGCAGATATTGAATATAAGAGGGAGGGGGTCATCTTCCACGGAGTCCGCCATCTTGCAATGCCTTGTTTTTACAGTAGCCCAGAAGGAACACTGAAGATGGGAAGCGCTTTGAAACCCGGTATTAAACGGGTCCCGGTGCTAAATAATTGAAGTTCGTAGTATTGATAAGCCCCAACGTTACTGGTGCTTTTTATTAGTACTTTTTAATGTTTTGATGTCGTTTATTATTATGCTGCAGCAAGCATTAGTTCTGCCCTCTCTTTCAGGCTGTCCTCCTCCAACTACACACATACAGACACAATCACACACACACACACACAAATAACACACACACATAGACACACATGCACGAAGCGCGAGCAGACATGCCGCTGTGGTGAAGTGAACCAGGTAAAGTGAAGGACACTCGAGGTGACGCAACTATGCTTGTTACTGTACATGCAATAAAATAGTAAAAAAACAATACTTTATCAATACATCTGTGAACATGTAAATGAAAGTGAAACCTAATTCAAACAGCCACCACCGCTATGTTTATACAAGCACAGCATAATGATCGGCCAAAATCTTCTCTGCCGGCTGAGACAAAGCAGCAAGGTGAAGAGAAGACAGGAGGACAGAAAACAGGAGGACAAGTGGACAGAAGAAAGGATGAATGACTGATACGGATGGCTGTCTGTGCTCTTCATTGTTTTTAAACTTCACTCAGAAATGTTATTTATTTTATTGACATTTTACATTTGTTTCCAGTGAGATATTAATTACTTTATATAGAGACTTTGCTGTAGTAAACATAATTGCTCTAGAAACAATATTTAGCTATATCTAAATTATAAATAACTTCTAATTCTGTTCTGAATTTATACGTTTTTAAAATCTTTTATATCTTTTTAAAGACATGTCATGGAGAAGAACTGAGTATTGGATAAGAGTAGCTCCTAGTTGTACTAAAATCCTAACGATACCTATCCATACCTGAACGCCACCGTAGTTCTCCAACGCTCCTTAGTAATTTCTAATTAGTAACTTGTAATTAATTAATAATTCATTAATTAATAATGAATTATTAACTTGTAATTAGTGACTTAGTAACTTGCACCTCTTGCAGCTTTTTTTCTCTTGTTTGATTAATGTCTTTATCATTAGTAATGCTTCATTTATTCAGTTATTTGTAGCCATTTAGCTATAAATAAATGTCCTCATTTATCAGCAAGAAGTCCACAGAGGTTCCAGTATTTAAAAAAAATCCAATGCCTGCTGTTTATTTATTTTCATACAAATGAATGCGGCGCCCCAAACTTTAACGAGTACAAAACTGTACTCAAATTGAGTACAGTCAGATCATGTCAGATCAGAATCAGAATCAGAAACAGCTTTATTATTTTAATTTTTTATTTATTATTATTATGTATCTGTCAGAAAACATAATCTGTCAGACTAGGCTGTAAATAAGTGAAACATAACATATTCAATAGTTTAGGTTGTAGTAGTTTAGTATTGGATTTCTGTACATTTTGAAAGCTCGAGTTTGGCTTGGTGGCTAAGCACCAGAGTAACAGTTACACAGTGATTGGTAAATCCTACCTTCAGCAGAGATTGCATAGCTGGATGACACTCCTTCTGTGTTGGTGACAGAAACAGAGTATGTCCCGAAGTCCTCTTTTTCTGCATTCTCAAAGATCAGCTTAGAACTAAAATGCACGACGAGAGAGACACAGACAGATGATGTCCATTTATCCAGCATGTATCCAACTGTTCACATGTGACACACAAATATTCCTCTGTGTGTGTGTGTGTGTGTGTGTGTGTGTGTGTGTAGTCTTACTGGCTGCCTTCAGTCTTAATCACTACTCCTTTGGAGAAATCCGTAATTTCCTTATAATCTTTCTTCCAGACAAACTGAGAACCCTCGGTTATTTGGCAGGCCTCGAATGACAGAACAATGTCACCTGATTTCTCATCCACAACACAGGACACCTCCTGAGAGCCTTGAATACAAAGAGAAAATGACAAAAAGTGATTCAAAATGATGCCCATCTTAGTCTCCAAGAAAGGCACAGAGGGCCACAGTGTGGACAGTTCAGTGGACTTTTATTGTAACTGTCAGCTTGACTCCCTACTCCCATACAGCCTCCAGCACTCCGGCAAAGAGTGCATCCTTCCATCAAAAATTGATGACACAAATTTGATAATCTTTTTGTTGTTTGTGAATAAAAGTTACCTTCCAAAGCTTTAGCAGTCACAGGGTCAGAGGTCATAGAGGCCATACCCACTCCAGCAGCGTTGACCGCACGCACTCGAATTGTGTAGCTAATGTCTGCCTCAAGGCCTGTTACCTACAGCAAACAAACAGACAAGAAAACAAACTAGTGTTGGTGAAGGGTGTACGGCTATGACTTTTTCTACACAGGTGTTAATCATCAAATTTGGGAAATTTGACAGATACGGCAACTGACATTAACGTTCTTGCTGTATGTTTGGTTCAAACTGTTGTGAATTCCTGAGGGAACTTATTTAGCAGATGAGATAGTGACAGAAGTAGTAAATTCTGAGATCCGGCAGCTGCTGCAGCAAATATTTGCAAAACGTAATATGATATGTTAGCAACAAACCAATTACTTTTTGCATTACACAGTAATCACATACATATAATGTTGATAAGTTGACTTTCTTGTCCATGTCACATATGATATAAGTCATAATTGCTACTACTTTTCATTCTAAAACAAGCATTTCCATTTACCTTGTAGCTGAGCTCAGCCAGTAACTGTTTACTTTATCCACTAGATGTCATTGTCACACAATTTAATATAACTGCATTGCATCACTGCATTGCACAATAGTTCGATTAAAACACTATAGTCTATAATATATATGTATATATATTATAGACTATATAATATTATATTGTATGTATGTATATATATAATATATATATTATATTATCTTTTTACATTTTGTAACCAATGTCCGCTGAATAACTAGAATCAACTTAAAAGTTATTGCATAAGTTATTACTTAAGGGCTGCAAATAACGATTATTTTCACTATCAATGAATCTGTCTCATCAACTCATCTCAATTTGCTAAAGTCCAAAATAAGGCCTAAAAATATAAATTTTACAGTCATAGAAAACTGTTCAGCACACATTCACAATTGAGCTGGAACCAAAGAATGTTTGGCATTTTTGCTTAAAGACATACTATGGGGGAGTTGGCGCTTACTGTTGGCATTTTTTTTTTTAATCCTGCATTTCATACCTTTAAAACAAAAAACACAATTTATCAACAATCAAAATTGTTTAATATTTATCAATTAATCACTCAAAAAATGTATTATTTCAGCTCTGCCTAACTTGTATGTCACATTGCAATGTATTAAGATAATACTATATGGCAGGATTTCAGATAAATAATTATGGTAATCTGGTAATTCTAGTGAATTTACCATAAACCATATTAAAGACGCTCTCACCTTGTGGAAGCGGTGACTAACAGCCGTCTCATTGGCAGTGGTCCAGTCAGAAGTGCCCTCCTTAGCGTACTCAACATGATAACCTGTGATTGGTCCAGAACCAGTATAGAGGGGCTTTTGCCACTCAACCAGCAATGACTTATCTCTCACTTCACTGAAGGTCAGGTCATAGGCTGGGCCTAAAGGACAGACCGAATGAGAGGAGATACAAAACCACATTTATATTTACATTTCAATGAAAACATTCACTCTCTTCCTCCTAGTTCTCAAGGCTATTTGGTAGACATGAGCCTGATGCCATAAACTTGCATAGGCTTGTTTTTTTTTTTTACTTTTCATGTTTGATGTAAAGGTGACAAAGTCAGTCAAAACATGACATTTACTAACCAGGCTCCGGCATAGTCCAGGCCTCACAGCTGAAATCGGCTGAATGTTTGGCAGCTGGTCCGAGACCGGCCAGATTAGCTGCATACACCTGGAACTGATAGACTGCACCCTCTGTCAAGCCCTCCACCTGTCAATAAAGTGTTACCATGGTTAGGAACATGCCAATACTCATTTTCTTAAACAAAACCTTCCAAACTCACACAAGTCGATCCAGCGTGAAATAGTGCATAGTTGTAGTGAATGAGTTCTTGCTTATCTAGTTATCCAAATTGACCCAGATATTTTTCTTACAATGTGGAAAACCAAACCATAGTTTAAAAAGTAGGCACATATGTGACTTAAGCTTCGTTGTCATGTCAAAACTAACCAACTGACGCACTTATCAGATTTATGCAAAAATTGTTGCTCTCTCTTAAGTTTGTTTTGATGCTTTAAGGTAAGCTAAACAACTGCCATTATTGTACCTTATAAAGTCTTTCTGAGACTGGTGGGATATGAACCTCCCTCCACATTGTTGTTCCACTGCGTCTTTTGTCCACATAATACTCCTTGATGTTTGCTCCTCCAGATTGAAGAGGCTTCTTCCAGTTTAGAACCATTGAATGTCCGTCACAGTTCAGCAATGCAATGTCGTACGGAGCAGAGGGGTTGGCTGAAAAGGCAGTACTGAATTTTAACACTATAAATTACAAAAATAATACTTCATAACCATCATCGTGAATAATAATGATCAAAAATATGCCAGTACTGACTGAGGGCAGCCTTAACAGTCAGAGCTCCAGACTCCTGGGATTCATCACTAAGACCCATCTCATTGATAGCCTGGACACGGAAGACGTAACTTTCTCCTGTGGTAAGACCACTAACCACAAACCTGCAGAAACAGAATCACATGCATGAGTTTCCCTTTCCATGCATGAGTATCGCTTTCATGATTACAACCAACTACTATAGAAAGACACGCTTTTGTTTGGTTGAAAACATACTTGGTGTTCTTGCGAGGTTTGTGATTGGCCGAGGTCCAGTCCTTGGACCCCTTCACACACTGGTCGATGTAGTAGCCAATCAGATTGTTGGGTTCCTTTGGAGGAGCCCACTGGATGAGAAGAGAGGTGTTTGTTTCCCTGGTAGCAACCACCTGACCGGGAGCAGATGGCACACCTGAAGAATACAAAAAATGGCAAATGTTAAAATGTTTCAACAGATGTTTCAATAAATGTTTCAATAAATGATACAAATTATAATTGATAATCATCAACAGCAGTGTGAATTTATTTCATTGCTGTACAAATCTGATAATGAAAATAAATGGACAGAAAAGACCTTTGAGTTGCTGGGTTTCAATTCGTCCAGTCGGCTCTGATGGCTCACTGGCTCCGTAGATATTGGCAGACAAAATTCTGAACTTATATTGTTTGCCCTCTGACAGGTCAAAGACAGCATAGCGGGGAGATCGGATAGGAACCTGAGTGTTGACACGCTGCCATGCGCCACTGTCTACCATGCACTGTGGGAAGAGAGAGACAGAGAAAACATGCTGGCCGTTACTATACATCCACACACATACTGATACGTTGCGTTACATTTCAGCCTGCATTTATTGCAAATCTTCAGTAAAAGTTCAGATTAATCTGGTAAATTCACAACAGTCTGATCTAGTGTAGTAGGAAATAAATGAGGGGAGAAGGAAATTTCTATAAATCACAATAATAATCTTCTAATAATCTTTTTAGCAGTTTCGCTGTTGTATGTTTGTGTCTGAGTGAGTATGTTTTCACTTGTATGTATACCTCAAAAGGGTGCATATATGTGTGCAATAGTACATGCAATAGTGTTATCCTGTTCTTTTAATCCACCTCTAGACTTCCAAGTAGAAAGAGCAGTAGGATTATTACAAGCAGCATTGGTGACAGTGTGACATGTTTTGTTACCTTTTCTATGTAGTACCACATGGGAGCCTTGCTGGAATATGCAGGTGCTTTCCAGCTCAGAACAACATATGTCCTGTCTATTTCTGAGGCATAAATTCCTGATGGAGCACCTGGGGGCTTCCCCTCAGCTACAGAGAAACACACACACAAAGATGATAAAGTACACATACACAATAGCACTATGAGGCACCCACTGTTTTCTTCCTACTCTGTAGAGAAATATAATGAAAGGATATTGTAATAATATATATCCTGTAGATATGTATCAATTCCAGTCAAAACTCACCTTCAACTTCATCATGGTAAGACACAACATCTAGGTTTCCGCCGAGTTTTTTGGCTATAGGAAAATAAAAAAATAAAAAATGATCACCAATCTGCTTTACTGTCATGTTGAAGTTACAGGGCTTCACTTATTGTTCATTTTGTAAAAAAATATTGTTAAACAAGAGATATAGATAAACATTTATCAAATCAGCACACTGGAAGGCAAATATCAAATTATTTGTCTGTTTTTGATCAACGATTACAGAAGTACCAGTCATTTAAGACTGCATTGACCAAGGATCACATCAAACATAAACCAACTTTCTACAACAACCTTTATATGTGGCAGTTTGAAGTGAAGCAAACTTCACAGACATACAATACATTCTGCAGCATCCCATGTAAAAAAAAAAAGACAAAGAGAAAATCTGAATTGCCTGAATTTACAGTGAGTAAAATGTAAACTATTTACATTAGACCATCATTTTAAACCTTTTATAATTCAGGGAAGCTGTTACGGAGCAGCATAGTAATTGTACTTCAACCACATCTCATCGATATACAAACAGCAACATAACTAGTAATCATCGACAGTCAGTCCATCCAAACATACCAAAACAGCAGTGACATTTGGCATGTCAGGGACTACAGGACACATTTCTTCAAGTCTTCAAATGGTGTAATATAAAAGCCAGGGTTGACATTTCTCTATACTAATCCAGTTAAACCCACCATGGAGCCTCTCAAACTCAGTGGGGTCCAGAGCGGCGATAGGATCAGACATGCGAGATGCTTTGCTGATTCCGTGTGAGTTGACTGCTCTGACTCTGAAGTAGTAGGCGTGTCCCTCAAACAGCCCAGACACTGGGTATTTACAAATCTTTATGGGGTGATCATTACACTGAGTCCAGTTTTCAGTTCCAACCTCGCATCTACAAAATAAAAATCAGGAAAAGGAATCGGATCAGAGTGGAGAATGAAAGGAGAAGTACAGTAAAATATGTCAGTGTAGAGGAAAAGGGAGGATTCCCTGTACTGTACCTAATGACAATAACTCCTTCACTTGTACAGATAGTCAAGCAAAGTCTATGTAATGACTTACAGTAGTATTTATGTTGGTCAGGCTATCTATTTATGGTGTTCATGTTAGTAACTCCTACTTGTCCACAAAGTATCCCAGGATTGGTCCCTCGGTGGTGGTATTTGGGGGTTTCCATGACACAATGACATAGTCCCTATTGGCATCGTGGATCTTGATGTCCATAGGAGCACCAGGTGCACGAGGGACTGGGGGGGGACCATCTTCACAGGAAGTAACACAGTGGTATTTTAATAATCATATTATAAGTAAGAAATCCATATTTAAAAAAGAATAGTAACAGAGTTCTGTGAAATCTGTTCCATCATGTTTACAATGCAGCAATAACAATGAAATAAAAACTCAGTATGATTCCCTGTTACCTGAGACAGAGACAAATGCACTGTGTTCTGCGGAGCCTCCTTTAGTGACCATGCGTATTGTGTAGAGGCCTTCATCATCTTTGAAGAGGTTGGGGATAGTCAAAGTCGTGACACCTCTGCCAGTGTCAATCTTCACCCATTTAGAGTCAAACAGACGCGTGTCTGAAAATGAGACAGGATCATGAATGTGTCCCTTCCTGTATAATGCTTAGATCATGTTTCTATAAATTATACATGAGGTTTGACTACATCTAGTGATTTTCAATATAAAAGATGAACCTATCAAAATTTGCTTTTATCCCACGTGGTACCTTTTATGTACACATGGCAAATTAAACTACTCATGAATTGAGGCAATATCGCTAGAGTCTATTTAACTTCTTTCACTATAATTAATTAGCAATCAAAATAGTGTCCATAACAATTTTACAACAATTACCATCTCTATACCACTGTGCCTCAGGCTGCAGGTTGGCCAGGTTGGGGTTCAGGGTCATGGTAGCAGTCAGCCTGGCAGATTCTCCCTCAGTGGCAAATACTGGTCCAAACTTATCCAGAAAAGTAATGAGGATTTTAGTGTAATGGATCTGGGGAAGCATGGCAGCTGAGAGATTGGAGAAAGGAAGAAAGAGAGAAAGAAAGAGAGATGGAATAGGGCTGGTGGTAACGGCTTGTTGCTTCACATACTACTTTGAAAAGACAAGACATATTTTATAGCCTAGTAGTGGTACTGATTTTGTCATTTCTGAACATGATGATTACCTGTGAAAGGCAACCATGCATATGAACAGGACTCATCCTCCTGCTTGAACCCTACATGATTAAAAAAGAAACATACCAAAAGTACATAATTAGTTAATAATTACCTGAAAAATAGAATTGAGCATTTCATATCTACACAAAGAGTGGGTCCTCTTCACGCAGCCTGCATCATGTTTCAACAGTTGCCCACGATGGACAAAACTCTAAATAGGCCGATTTGCGTTTTCACGTCCCTACCGCTTGGCACTACCCGCTTGGCACACAGGAGACACAAATCGTTCACACTGCACCTTTGTGTAACAACGCTCAGCTCTGCCAGATATTAGCATTAAATGCATTGTGTCCCAAAAATAAATGCAAGTTAGTTAAGGAGTAATCTTGAGTTGAAGTTTAAGAGCTGCCATTGTGCAGTGAAAACATGTGACCTCCAATAACTGGATGTGATTGTCAAGACCCTAACATTTGATATTTCAAGACTTGTTCTGATGGGACTGTATGATAAACATCACACTACAACATCAGATACAGGGTAATCAGGACTTACTCTTAACAATGACGGAGGCCTGACTAGAGGCCTGTCCATGGCTGTTACAAGCCACAACAGTGTACTGGGCGGTATCATCAGTTGAGCATCTATGAAAAAACAAATAAACACAAGTTTCCAGGTCAATAAACCTGTAAGGTTCTCATAGACTCTTGTGGTACTTTGATTAAGAGATTGCTTAAAAAATCCTACAAACAACACTAAGCGTCAGGGTTGTATCGTAGCAAGAGTCACCTTATATCAAGCCATAGCTGCTTAAATGAGCCTAGTAACGTTTACAGTCATCTGTTAAATTATGGAAAATTTCTAAGTACTGGATGTTCTGTATATCCAAAAGGATCTGCTCCAACAGGACTATCTGTAAACCACTGAAGAAACTATTGCATTAAATAAGCAAAAATTTCCCACATGAATGCATTATGTTGCCAAGGATAACCAGCAGCTGAGAAGGCACAGTATGGATTGAGTAAAGCCCTGTTCGCACATACAGTAGGACCTACAACATTGGCAAGTTAGATACATGCTTAAATGAGACTGGGCATTAGACATACTACTTGGAGACAGTGCCACAAAGCTGCAACATAAGCCTGTCTTCTTTGAGAATAGATGACAGCGCTTTTCAGTCAGAATTGGTTAAATTTCCAAGACATTCTCACAAAAATGCTCATTTTACAAGCTGCAAATCCTTGCAGGATGTACTACATCACGTTCTGCGTCTCTTATGATTTGCATGCTTCCTCTAAATCGTATTTGAATGAGATGTTGCTGCTTTTGTTCCCTCTAGAGCCATATGGCCACAGATGTTTGACAATCTTAGCAAGCCCCAAGCAAATTGCAGAAGCTTCTGACCTAAACGAGGTTCTGTTATCAGATGGTGCAAGCACTGAAAACTGCATTTACAGGTTTGTTGGAGAGATGAAGAGAGAAAGACGCACAAGAGGGTCAAAGTCATGTTTTTGGTCTCACTGTCATTACATGCCATGCATTCATATCTTTAAGTTCAATCTCTTTCATTCTCTCTTTTATCCTTAAGTCTCTTGCTCTTCCTCCTCTCTCCCTCTCAGCATCCCTTTCTCTTCCTGATGCTCTCCTCACCAACTTTTCCACAACCTCATATTACCCTAGTATCAGCTAACATGGGAATTTCAACCCATGCAGAATGCGTAGGCTGGTGTAGTCAAGGAGATGACTCTGATGTTATTTGCAGAGGGGACTACTTTAAGTTGCAAAAGCAGCATTCAGCAAAACCTTCAAATGCACAGAAATGTTTGCACTGTGTGTGTGTGTGTGTGTGTGTGTGTGTGTGTGTGTGTGTGTGTGTGTGTGTGTGTTTGTAGGGGGTGGTTGGGGGAGGGGAGCTGTACAGGAATGCCATGGTGTAAGGATCAAGGAGTGAGAAATTGGGGGTAGGGATTCTGAATTTTCTGTCTGTCATGAGCAAGGCTTAAAATTACAACGAGCTGCTGGAAATTTGTAATTCAAATGGGATATATCCGCTGAAGTCTTCTAGCTTATTTCAAAACAGTTTTTCCCACTTATAACACACAGCATTCAGTGTAAATGGCAATCCAGCCTGTGCATTTTAGACCACACAGGAGGGTGATGGGGTTAAGGAATATGTTTTACAAGGAGTTAAGGTTGTTGGCTGAACTGTGTGTAAGTAACAGACAGACGGAGCTGAAGGTGACTGGATCCAAGGAGATAGTGATGACTGAAAGAATCCTTGAGGATCACGTAGCACTGAAGTCAGCACTCGCAACAGCTGAGCTTCCTAAGACTGGAGGGAGAGCAGTCAGTGAGCTGACTCCGACGTTAATACTTTAGTTTGAATTTGTGCACCGACCCTGATGGGACTGACGAGAAGATTTTCTGATGATTCAATATTTAGTCTTGGAATAGGTGACAAGTCAATCACAAATCCTACAATTTACATATTGCAACTCAAATCTTTCATTACACATTTTCTACCTGATAAACGCCCTCATCTTTCAAACTCCATATCTGCAGTTTATAACGCACGTTTTCTCTTAAATTTTAGAATTTTGACATTACAAAGCTCTCCCCAGAGCCACAGAAGACGTTTTACAACTGTTCTCACAAGCCGAGTAGTACTAAAACCGTAACAAGTTAACTGACCTTTATGAGTAAAATTAGTGAGTGCCCCATGTCATATAAAAAACAGCTTATCTAGTGGTCAAAAACACACTGTTTTTTGACTTATTGCACCTTGGGATTTCCAGAGTATGGATTCCACCTTTAGCTTCAACCAGGTACGGTCCAGAGGACAAGCACAGAATCACACCATCTTTGTACCTGAAATAGAGAAAAAAAGACTGCTCACTAGCATAAAGACATGTGGAACCATAATAGAAAACATTTTAGCAGCAACTTTAGTAACAGATCTACAATCATATTACTATTATATGTTAAGAAGAAAAGAAAGAGATGATAGCTAGGCCATCCTATTCTCATGAAAGTCTTCGGTTGACTAACTGTCAAAGAAAAGAAAAATGGGTTTCTAGGCCTTACTCACCATTTTACAACAGGCATGGGGAAGCCCTCAACAGTACAGAAGAGTTTGATTGGAGTATTTTCAAACACGGTGTGGGATCTGAGTCTGGCCACGAACTTTGGTCCCCTGATCATCGGCTCCTCATGTACATATTTGTCCATCATCTTTGTCCTTACCTAGACAGGGAAACAAGAATACCAATAAGCAAATAAATAATATACATCTCTTACTCACACACTATATTTTCCTATATCTATACTCAATTATATTCTAACAAATAAATGTTAATAGACTCCACATATAACCATTTTTAAAACAATGTAGTTTAACTACTATTGTCTCAAAATGAGCTCAGGTACATATAATACACAATTTTCATTGAATGTTATATGCAAGTCTGGACAGGGAAAGTTCATAAATTCTTACCACGTCCTGGATGCAAGATCGCGTTTTGTGCTCATATCTTTCCTCCATCGCCTCAGAACTAAAGACAAACAGTAGGTCAGTTTTGCTGACAATCAAAGTTGTCCGTCTACACAGGCGGAGAATTTGATACATTTTTTACAAAGTAATTTTGACAGTAGCCTATAAGGGTGCATCTCTGCCCAAATAACATTTACAGTAAGTAACACTAGTTTCAAAACAATAACTGTGTGAGAACAATGCCTTGTGTTGTTGAAAGTGTATGGGGCTTCCAAAGTAGCTTTGGTGCTGTGCTGCGAGTATGTTTGTTTGGTCTATAGCCAGTGATTGAAATCTGATTCTTCGTAATTTCTTGCCATTTTTGTAACTATGAAAATAATTTTTAAATAAAGATTATCCATTACAATCAAAGTTCTATGAGCAAAGATGGTGGCCTCTAGCAAGCTCTGCGGACCAGCTCACTTTTCTCTGTAGAGCAGAGCACCTACATTTGAAATGATTAGTAAAATCAATCAGTACTGATCCACCAATCCCACCTTCTTACTGGAACATGGGCTGTTGTGTCTGTGGTTATCGTATTAGGATTACAATTTTTTTTATTTAATTTTTATTTTTTTTTTATCAACACACACTTATGACTCCTCTGTGAGGGGGGAAGAGACACCAACTCAACAAAAAAATCATAGGAAGGCTCTCGTGGCTGTCATCAGAGAGCCTTGAACACCCAAAATACAAGCTTTTTTTTAAAAGAGGGTGCATTACAGGATTACTGTTCAACATCTGTGTTCAAGACATGGCAGTCTGAGCTTCAGAGAGGCGTTAGCTTTAAATGTGGTTACTATTGTCTGCCTGTGCAACATTGGGCACAGAAAATATGATCAGGCCTTGAGAATCTTAAAAAAATATTTAACTGACAAGTGCATATTGCCATCATTTGTGAGCTGAGCCTCCTGGACAACAACAATAACTGTTGTAGATTTGTAGAGTCATTTTTGTCTAGAACCATTGTGGCTGACACAGCTGTTTAAGAGAAGGGCAATAATTTATCACAACATCCTCCCTGTTTTTTGCTGCTATACACAATCTCTTTGCGCATAGCCAAATCTTATATTCAGCAGACTATGCCACGGAAGGCCCAACCCACGAGAGGCTGCCCCAGAGCTGGCAACAGGCCTGTTGCCTGAGAACAGGAGATTGTCAGCAGGGGAGACACAGCCAGCAGTAGGAAGCTCTGAGTCTTTCATCACTGCGTCCACAAAGCCTTCAGGCCTGATGTCATTCCATCACTGCCTCCGCGAAATGGAGGGGAGCACCCTCCGTCCAGAGAATCAGGGGGATCCTGACAGCTGGCAGCAACAGACAGAGCAGTTGGTTTGGGCACCACTGTGATGAGACCGAGGCTGGAGGGGCCATGTTGCATATTAAGAGAAGAAGATGACCAAAAGTAATGTCTTGTGTTGCAAGTGGATGCCAGGTTGGAGTATGATGACAATTTAGGCAGCCTGTGGATATGTACGGGTTTGTCCAAATCGGCAAAAATTTCAGGGGGCTGCTCCATAAAGGAGAGTGGTCAAACCAATAAAAAGAACAGACTCCATATGCTTTATCACCTACACAACAAGGACTGATTATATTTGAAGAAGAAGACAAAATATCTTCTCTTGTTGTTGTTTAAAATGTGCCTGGATTTGTTGCACGGTCTGTGGAGGAATAATTATTTTTAACATAAATTTGACAACTTATATTTCATCGGCAAATCAGTCAATCAGTGTTCAGGGCACGCTACACATACAAGCTGCATACTTACTTGAGTTCAAAATAAAAGACAAAGGAATCAGTTAGAAAAATAAGCTCTACAAGAGCAGCACCACTACATGAGTAAAAAGAATTCAACACCTACCAATGAACACTTTGTTAAAAGAGAACTATAAGTTTAACAAAAACAGACTTGTGTCTGGTTAGCTGCTTATTAGCAAAAAATAAAAAAGAAGCAAAAAGAAGTGAGCAGCAGAAATAAAAAGATGTTTGAAGGTGTAAGTACATGAAACACACAGCACACAAAAACAAACCCTAATACCTAAACACTCTACATAGTTACCAATCACAGCAGCGCTAAACAGTTGCAGAATGTGACAAAAAAGCTTTTTTCTTTTCCCCCATGGGGGGAAAAACTTTGTTGGATTGAAAACTGGGGATTGTTTGACTATTTTTCTACACAATACAGCTTACAAAGGCCTAAGTAAAAGTTAGTAAAGTCAATCCAATTTAAGTTATACTTGAAATCTAACAACACACTCGACAACAAACCTTTCCTGTGGTGTTTTGTACTGTATCTGTGGAAAAGAGGATCAGACTTGCTGCTTAAATGTTTGGACAGCCTCTCTTAAGCATGAGATATACTAAATTTCAATTAGCCTTCATAGCACCAAAAATTATCATTAAAAAAAAGAAAAGGAATTTAAAAAAATGCTGTGATATGGATTTCGAAGATGACCTTTGGACATTCATTGTAAAAAAATATTTTCAAGTTTAGCGTGGCCAGCTTGGGATTAGTTTTGTCTTGATGTTAGTTTTAGGTTAACCAGGTTAGCCCTCTATTGTAACCTATAGTCAAAGCTTACTGATGTTACAATACTACTGTTAGCTTAATGTTTTAGTTGTATTTAGCATTAGAGTGTAACATGTACCTGCTGTATTCTTTAACCACATATTTGCTCTGTTTGTGGTGGTATTCATGGTTGTAACTCCCACGTTTCATCCACACTGACATGGTGACACTGTAGATACTGACCTGTTGGACCAGGAACACACACACACACACACACACACACACACACACACACACACACAGACTGACATGGTAACAAAGTACAGTAGATCCTCACCTACAAGTCAGACCAGCAACACAGTGACGCCAACATACACAAACACAAGGGCTACCAACCCTAAAGGACTGTCAACGTGACTTCAGGAAGTTGATGCACTCAATGATGCTGTCATGAAGACAACAAAAGGAAGGACAGAGTTTGTTAATTATCCCGAGGAGCGTTTCTTTGTTATTAAACCTTTATTCATACAGGTAATCTCATTGAAACACAGGGTCTCATTTTTAGGAGAGACCTGGTTAAGACACAACACAAGCAATACAACACAAAGTTACAGACAGACAGAGTCCTGTCTTTGTCTATATTAACGACTTGGTGCTTTGCAACAATATGTAAGATAAGTGGAAAATATATTTGTGTTAACTGCCTCATCCCTTGTAAAAAGAAAGGCCCTTCCGGAATTTGGACACAGACTTGTTAACACTGTCAAACACAAACACAGCAGTCTCACTGTCAGCTTTAGGAATGACAAGGTGACATTATATTTAAAGACACACATGTACATACATAAACAAAAGGCATGGATGTAGTCTATTGTTGGACCAGTGATGTACATGAACAGTAACTGACTGAGTATAGCTGCACTGTCCATTAAGATGACAGCTCCAAATTCAGCATGAGCAGTTGTTTATGTATTACAGTTTTATATAGAGTGGTGGACTGTGAATACAGTTATTTTCAACTTTAAAGACAAGTGAATAAAACACTACTAAATTAAATATGAGAGGTTTGTTACTTAGTGTGAGCTCTACAATACAGCTGTTATCATAATACGTTTCTATTATTCACATCATATCCTGCACTAGTAACTAGACTTAGACATAACATGGCATGAATAAAACTGATGATACAAAAAAAGAAAGACAGGGAACCACTGCTACACACGTATCACTGGCAGTTTAAGTTGCTGTGTGTCTGACATAAGACGTTTAACAGTACACACACCAAAGCAAGAGCATAACTTTGACATCATGCAGTCATAGCGGCATTCAAACATAATTGCCTCACCTCAGTCCTCAGACCAGAAATAAGGACAGATGAAACATGAAGCGATTCTCCCTGGCCAACCTTACCCTGACAGCTACTGAGACATGTTCCAATGGCCAAGACATTCCTGTTTCCCACATCTCTGAAACACTTAACCCATGTTTTACTCACTTCTAATGCCTTAAAACTGCTAATCAAGCAGCCAGGCAATTAGATAGATGATATCGTAATGCCCCCAACCCCTAAAGGCAAACCTGGTTGAATTATATGGTTGTGCAGTAGAAAAGCTCCATAATAATAATAATAATTTATCACAGAAAATGTTCTTCACCCTACTCAAGGAACAACAAACCAGCTTAAGTCCCTATTGTCTCTTGTCAGTTAGTACAGTTTATTTATGCAACACTCTCTGGAGCAGTGTCACAAAATCAAAGCTGCAGACATAGGGAGACGTGCTTCCAAAGAAAGTCAGCATTAAATGCAACTGCCCTCAGGCAAGTTTTCACTGCAGACTTGCCATATTCTAGTCCCATCTGTCCTACACCCCACTGGCTGTCCTCTGCCTCTGTCAGTCCAGCCAAGACTGTAACAGCACAAATGTCTGCCAAATGACACCCGAGCCACGCCGCCTGCAACAGTAAACCTCTGAAACGCTTAACCATAGCCGTAAAACCTCTGAACAGTTGCTATTTGGATACCAACACTTGCTGTGTGCTCAATAGTGGCAATTGTAATACAATGGAATAATAATGGCTTATTTGTATTGTAAGATCATTATTTTAAGATCAAACAAAGTCAACAAGGTATGAGTCCCAGAACTACACACCAACAATTTGTGAACTGAAGCAACAGTCCTAAGTGTCCCCAGTGAGGTTTATTCTCCAGTGGGAGTCAATTTTAACCAATTAAGAGTCTAATTATGAACACAAAGAGAACTGTTGTTTTGTCTCAAACAAGGCAATTATCTTCAAAACAGTGGTTAACTAATTTATTCTGATTGAATTTCAGCATATCCTTCAAACTTCATATATCATCATTTGTCATTCATCCCTTTGAGTATCATCAGTTCTGGTTAGGGCCAAACAACATGTCTTGGTCTTCCCCTAATTCCTCCACCCCACTAATCCCACCAGCTGCACTTGGGTTTGAAACAAGAGTGGACTCAAAGCTGAACATACAAAGGTGATAGGAAAAGAGAGGAGAAGGAAATTATAGCTTTCTTACCCCTTGAGATTTCCTTTGCAGCGACTTCGGTTGACAGCCTGAATCCACCGGGAGTCAGCCTAAACCAAGTACCAGGCCAACAAAACCACCACCCGTCTTCAACCGACCCCCACCTGCCTTTCCCTGAGGCCTTATAAGGAAAGAGAGCCTGCCTATATATAACCAGTATCCTTCAAGACTCAGGGCCACCACAACCAGTCAACTGCTTGATTTTAGTAGTTAGCCCAATTGCTGTTTTCTGGGATGTTAGCTCAACAACTGATGCTCATCAACTGGTTATTCAAGTACACCACCTGATCTAGACAATGCAGAGAATCTGTTATGGGGGCACTGCCACATTGTCAAGCAGCAATTTTAGAATAGGCAGCAAGATAGTGAGCGTATTCAACAGCCACATTGCAACAAGGCTGGTCACTCTAATTATTTCCATACCATAATGGCATAACTGATAAATTATAAAACATACGTTAGACAGCATTTCAGAGCTTATAGAGCATGCACCTTAAAACTCTGAAAATGTATTTTGAATTCAATGTTGCAACATATATATCCACAGTATATGGCCGTTTCACACATAGATTTAAATCTTTCTAGCTACACTTTAACCAGTATTCTAGTCACTCTGTAAGAGCTTTCTCCATCTGAAACATCTTGAGACACGATGTTGCATGCTGAACTTTGGCCAGGGCCTATTTATAAAACTAGCTACAGTTACAGCAAGACTATTCCTGACACAGTGGAGGAGCAGTGAAACACATTTCACATCTGAGGCAAAATCAAATGATGAGAAAACATGGAGTTACACTTGAGAAAATGAAAGAGAAAGAGAGAGAGTGGCATGACGGTGGCTTTGGTGGGAGTGTGTGATGTATGAACAAGGGCGTGGAATCAAAAAGAGGAATGACGTCTGTCTGAGGTCGAAAGAGCCCTCTGTTGGTCATGTGCAAGCACACTGTAAGCACAGCCCAGTGATAATTTTAGTACATTATGTTGTTGGCTTACAGTGAGATGTTGGTGAGCCAGGGCTCCACACTAATGAGGTGCCAGATTTTCTTTAAAACTACTAATCACAAGATTTGTTTTAATCCATAAAAATGCAATCTTATAATTCCTAATCATTTGAATGAATTACAATAACAAAGTAAAAGGATAATATTTAGAATTTGTTATGGTTTACAGACTTCAGAGCGGTTGAAATGATTTTTGGGGACAGTGGCTTGGGACTGTATATACTGTATATATAAATATATGTGTGTGTGTGTGTGTGTGTGTGTGTGTGTGTGTGTGTGTGTGTGTGTGTGTGTGTGTGTGTGTGTGTGTGTGTGCACTGTGCATGTACACCCTGATACTGCCTAGAGATTGATTACTGTAAATATTTTTTGGTGAACACATTGTGAAACTTGACATTCTCCATTGATGAACACAACTTTAGCATTTCACAAATTATGTTGCCAAAACACACTGATCCGACTTTTAATCTGTATTCTCAGAATGCAGTAGTGTTATAAAACTGACAATTCTGTGAAATCTGAGTTGGTAAGTTAGAACAAATATTATTGTGTATTATTTGTCTTCAATGTAGATCAAGATCTGTAATATTTTTTTGTAAAAAAAAAAAAAAAAAAAAAAAAAAAAATATATATATATATATATATATATATATATATATATACATATATATACTCCTACTCTATACTCTTCTCATGTACAGTACATTATTGATATATCATTAATGTACTGTACATGAGAAGAGTACACTGTCATGAAAGGGACGATTGTACACTGTTACATCAGCGAACCTGCTGAACAAGGATCCGCCGGCGCGGGCCGGACAACAAATCAAGCCAACCATTCTACCACGTGACGACGCACGACGTCGACGGCATAAACGTCAGTGAATCGTCTGCGGGACATCAACAACACAACTCCCTATCCTGTGTAATGCAGTTTTCTACAGGATGACCTGCGTAACACTTAAGTAACCACCACACATTTGTTTTGCAAACATATCCGGCAGAAGGTAAGGCATATTGAAACACGATATCTGTTTAAATGTAACGGTGGTTTGGTTTAAACTCTGTGTTCGTTGTTCACGTTTAAAAATTCGTTCATTTAAACAATAGTTTAACGTTCAATTTACGATATTATTGATGCCATGTTTTTAGGACGTGGCCTGGATGAATACGTCTTTGGCACAGTGACTTTGTATGTTATAGCAGAGCATGTTTCGCCGATCATCCTTTGTGTACTTACAAAACTTAACTATGTCATCATGATAGTGGGAACTTCAGCCTGAGTTGTGACAGTGTACAGCCTATGTCAGCACAATTTGAGTAAATATATATATATATATATATATATATCTTTAGATGGATCAATTGTTCGCCTGATTGATGATACTGTTACCTAAACTGGTCCTGGTTATATGTGTGGATAAGTTTCAAACACATTGAAAGTAATTGTTTGTGTATTTGAGGGAGAGGTTGCTGTGTTAAGTGTGTTCATTGACTAATTAAGTGGTCACATGAGGTCTAAATTACCACGCACTTAAAGCCACAAACTGTTTTCGCCTTTTGACTATCATTCTGTGCATGCGCCTGTTTCTCTTGCTTAGTAATCCTGTTTTACATGAAATCTACAATTTGTGTAACACGTGGTTTAATCAAAATCCATCATTATAGAATTGTACTTGAATGCATGAATTCTCCACAATCAATTAATCAATTCTACTCTCTGGACATTGTTAGTGTTGTTATAATGTGGATGTTGGAGGAACCTGGGGTTCATGTTCAATACTGAGTCCTGCATAAAAGCAGCTGTTGACAAATCCATTATCTTCTTTTAGACATGAAGCTCTGCTCCCCTCTTCTGCTCGGCCTGGCAGCAGCCCTGTCATCCGCCTTCGTGATGTCACCTCCGTAAGTACAAGAAAATAATACGCTGTAGATGAATATGATGGTAGATGCTCTAATGAACTGCTATTATTTTAATTAATTAAAGTGTGCATGTATTTCAGACACATTTGGACCAAACTGATCCTGACCCACCACTGGCCAAGCACATTCTGTAGTGTGAGTTTCTTTCTGCCTTTACTGCTTCTAGGCTGAAATTCAACTGTGGCGTTCTATCGGGAAATGCAGTGACTTAAACCAA
Source organism: Cebidichthys violaceus (assembly GCF_023349555.1). NCBI lineage: Eukaryota > Metazoa > Chordata > Actinopteri > Perciformes > Stichaeidae > Cebidichthys > Cebidichthys violaceus. The sequence continues at coordinate 7,226,154 of NW_027176705.1, forward strand.
GTAAGAGTAGAAGAGCAATAAGGAAGGAGAAGGACGCTGACCACTAGGCTAATATATGCAGTATAAAATGCCATAGGCTTTGTGCAGCATTTACAGTATGTGACGTCAGAATAATCGTAAAGTTTAGCTGCCGACTAAGGAAATTAATGTGAATATCCCCACAAATCATGCAGCATTCTTAGTCCAGTCATAACTGTATCTGTGGGCCCAGCCAAAGTACTATGTCTGTGTCTGCTTAGATCCATTTGTGCACCAGTAAAGATGAACCCTGTTGTAAAAAAAAAACGGTAGTATGGATAAATATGTATCCAACAATTAAGTATGTACACATAATATTTAGTCAACATTTATGTTAAACTGGTAAATAACATGGTATCCCAGACAATGTCTTTAGACAATGTTTCCCTCTTATATTGTCCAAGAATGTTACATATATACTGTATAACTGAGTAAACGTTTAATCTTTGAATATCATGTGATTTCTATGTTTTGAGTCATGAGACAGGCTGTGTGTCAACAATCTGGTTTGATTAGGCAAGAGTTTTTTCAACACAGGACGATGCAGTTTTAACCAAGTCTCGATACAAAACACACATCCCTTTTTATGCTCTCTGGAGAACCTCTCTGGTGGTTCAATCCATGTGGTTTTGTATCATGTGCCTTGTCGTGTGTCAGAAGGTTTGGCAAGATTGTGGTCTTGGTCTGACAAGTTTATCTTTAGGGTGGAAAATGTTTTGCCATCAATTTGCTCTGGGTCTCATTTTGCTCAATGGTTGACAAATGAAAATTCTCAGTACGAGATTCTATCAAGGCAATTTTAAGACATTTTAGAATTGCAATATACCAAGACTCAACTGAGGAGATGTACATGTAGATTCTTAACTGCAAAGTTGCTGCAGTTCCCTTTCCACTCGACAGTGCGACTTTATTTACGGGGAAAATGTAGAACTTTATCTACATAAATGCCTTTATTTTAAGGCATACTGTATGTTTAAAGGGTTGTCTTACAATGAAATGGTTCATCTAAGAATAATAAAAATGAATCACTAATAGAAATAATCATTAATTGCAGCCCTAGTAGCTGCTCTCCAAAATTTGCTTTGTGCTCATTTCAATTACCAATAACATAATTAAGTGTTAGGTTTATGCGTCCAGATGGAATAACAATACAAATGTTGTATACATTTCAGATGGAACAGCCAGTTTGTCATCCCAACATTAGCTACTGGACGCTACATGGACTTTGGTATGTTTATGTGTGGTTTAAATCAGATAAGAGTGTCTTATTTTCATTATCAGCATGGCAGATGTTAACAACTACCTGTTAGATATTGCCACTTTAAAAAATGGTTACGAGAAAATGTCCTGTCTGAAATGTGATGATTAAGTCATTGTTGTAATTCCTGTTTTTACTACTTTTCTCTCTCTGCGACTGAGTAACACAGGGCAAGTCTAACATGTGAATCTTGACTGTTTTCCAGGCCAGATAAAGGGATCGACTGCAATTCATCGTGGCATTTCAACTCTTCTCAAATAGAGGTACAACACTGGCTCAGTGTGTCTTTATAACTGGGTGTAAAATCCAAGTAATTCATATATTCTTTATGTGAAACAGTAGTCCTTTTTAATTCATCAAGAAAAACAAACAATTGGCAGGACAAAGAAGAAACGGGAGAGTACTTCATACTCTTCAGGTAGTGGAATGAAAAGCTCACCAAACGGAGACAGTCAAATTTGGCATTACCAATTTGGGAGGGTAAATTAATGATGTTATCCTCCTTTTCTTTAGCTGGTATACTGATGGATAAAACAAATCTGTTTTTGGGTGTGTTTTCTCAGGACCTGCTTCCAGACATGAAGAAGAGTTGGCCTGACTTGCTTAACCCCTCGTCTGCTTCATTCTGGTATTATATCTATCAATCCTTACATTTGTTTCCGTCTGTCAATCTGTCTGATTCTTTCTTTAGTCTGGTATGTTCTAGTTGTATATACTATAGTACTGTGCTACTACCACATTATAATTATCTTGCATTTATCTTACAACTGCAGCTGCATTGTTTGTCTGTTTTGTCTATTGTGTATTTGGATATGTAAGTAATTGACATAGTGATAATAAATACTGTATTACTGTATAATATTGCTGATTATAGTAGTGGAGATTGATGTACTTTAGTCCACCATACCATGCTGTGTACACACTTGAATGTGTATGATCTTAAAGATATACAGTATGTGATCATTACCTTATTTTCAGACCAGCAATAATTTAAAGGAAGCAAATATTATAGTTGGTGATCTGAATGATTGTATGTACTACACAGCCACACATTTCACCTGGCCTCTGAATACTACAAGCATTTACTTCCATTTTGTTTTCTCTGACAGCAATATACAGCCCATGTGTCTGCTTGGTACTCTACTGCTCAAATATTATAAAGTATATCCAATCTATAAATCTGGGAATACACTTTAAAATGCTGCTTCATGCATTTATAGACGTTGTTGACAAGCACACTGTGCTCAGATATTTATTGTTAACCAGCTCTGACCTCAGGATCATATTCAGAGTTTTGTGGAATCTAGTCATAAATATTAAGCATTGAGATTGTCATTATCATGTACTGTATTCCTGGCACAATTATTGTAAAACCTATACATGCTTGTTTGTTTCAACAGGAAGTATGAGTGGCACAAACATGGTACATGTGCAGCCAAAGCAGCTTCTCTGAATAGTCAACATAAATACTTCAGCAAGGCACTGGAACTATACCACAAGTTGGATTTGGACAGGTACCGCACATGTACACATTCACACCTCTGAAACAATGTTTCATTTTCTAGTTCTTTGTATTGTCTTGATGGTACTGATCAATGTTAACCCTGCAGATGTTTGCTGTCCACAGAGTAGTTCACAGAATCCCAACTACTGTTGTATACTTATTTTAAAGTCACTCTGGATGAAACACCTCAAATATAATATCTGAGTTTCTGTTATTGTAGCATCCTGAAGAAGTTTGACATTACCCCTTCAGAAACATATTACAAAGTAGGTATATTTATATTTTATAAAACATTATATATATATATAAATATAAATAATTGCATGGTATGTCAGAATCTTAAATATTTGTTATGTTAGGAATAATGTACCTCGTAATAATATTTCCTCCCAATTTTGCTCTTCTCTCTGCTCCTAATGTGTCTGGGTGTAGCTGTCACAAATTGAAGGAGTCATAGAGAACTTCTACAACGTCAAACCTAAGATCCAATGTGTCCATCCATCAAAGGTATGAACACCTCATTTCATTCAAATAATGAAATTATGATTTGCTGTTGGTGTTTTGCATGGTCCTACTTTGTCAGGTATCAGTGTATTCAAGCTGTGTTTCATTGTTAAAATGTGTGTTTTTGTGTTTCACAGAACGCTGATGTCCAGATTTTGGGGCAGATTGAGATCTGTTTCAACCCCGACTTCACCCTCATGGACTGTGAGAAACAGTTTACCACGGAGAAGATGTCTAAGGGAGACTGGGACAATCTGATTGCTGATCACAAGGCATCTGGGTTCAGTGTGTGTGACTATGATATGCCAGTTTACTACCCACCTCCTTCATAGAACACAACAGCACACTACAACACCACTTTAACAAACCCAAAGACATAAAAACTAAAACTGCACTGTGATTTAGCATGTGAGCACACACACTGACTTAATCATAATTATATTTTCCTCAGGCTTCACAATGAACATTATATCTTTTTAATGACAAATGTTAAAGATACCCCCACACAATCAGTGCAGTCTGAAAACATTTTGAACTGTGTGAAAATTGTGGCTGTGACAGATACTTGAAAACAAAATCTCCTTTAAGTGCATTGCTCTTTTTATATCCTACAAAGACCAGGACACACACACACTCCACTACTACGTAGCGCTTTAATGTAATTAAGTCCCATCCTGACCCTTGCTAGTACATGAATCCGATGAATCTGTTTTTGTTTTTGCCTTGCTTCACATTTACTGGTGACTCTTTGTTATTGGCTGTGTAGAACAGTCAAAGTTGCATATCTTGTGCCATCTGGCCATATTGTATATCACATTTGTGTGCTTAAGTGCCATCTCTTTTTTTTGCGGGGCTGACTTTTAGCTACATTATGATAATTACATTCATCCAATACATCAAATTAGCTGGTGTTCTCTTTTGTTAAATCACTGCACAAATATTATTGGGTAATATGTATATTTTTAAGGGATTTTGTGGGCAAGGGCCCACCAATTTGAATGAAACACTGCTGCGTTGCAATAACATCCACAGCTTTCAGGCATTATGAACTAGTGGGAGTTATCATTACCTACCTTCTGATGAGAATGAACCAAGTACATAGGCCAGTATTTAATGTTGTGCTGTAGTTGGTCACATTTGTGAACTTAAAACCATTGAACCAATGTATAGACTAGAAATGAAATATAGTATGTGGTGTAATGAGTAAATGCTACAGTGTTCTGTTTTAGTAAATATGAGTCCAAATACCCAAGTACTCTGCCATGGAAACCTCACCACCCACACTAAACACAATACATTACACAAGATGATTTATACACCATTTTTGTCACATATGCTCTAGGCCTGCACTGTACAGATAAAATACTTGTTTCTGAAAGATGTAGCAAATGATCTAGTGAACACTACCTAATCCCCAGCTGATTTGTACAATTACTTGTTTCTATTGACGCCGTTTGACAATTGCTGTTTTTGTGCATCGATAAATTCTCTTTAAGCTGAAAGGTAATTTTTTAAATGTCAATAAAATATTGGATATCAAGTCAATCTACTGTACCATCAAGTCGTTTGTGAGTTATTATGTGACATTCAATATTGATTAAGTTGTGTCTATGTGCATGTTTAATATATGTAATAGAGAGGGAAGGCAACCTGTAAATGGGAGTTTGGTGAATGAATATAGAAAACGGTGGTGGCAGGAGTCAGTTTGGTTTTAAGGTGCAGCTTAACCTGTCTATCTTTCTATGCATGCAGTATAATGTAGAATAGTATAGTATTATGCCAGTCTTTCTATCACTCCACATCTACTCAGTGCGTATGAATATGAATGTTGTGATCTCCTTACAGAGCCTTAATCCTCCCGGGACAAAGACACCAGTCCATAATCCTGAATCTCCTCCCACAACACATCACAGCAGATTGACTGGACACATCTGATTACATTTTCAATAGTGCTAAAATGCCTTGAAACTATGGGCCAGCTATATTCTAAATGTGGTCCAAATCCTGTCAAACACATGGAAACAGCACTAGGAGCTCTGTTTTTAGTAACATTACAAGTTTGAGGATCACAGTTGGAGCGTTTGAGGCAAATTACTCTGACTAAATAAAGAAGATGTTATTTTAGAAATAAATTAAAGCCCACATCGGCTGCAGACACTTGACCCAGGTAGAGCAGCAGTCCTGACCTCTCTCTCTCGCTCTCTCTCCCACCCTCTCTCTCTCTCTCTTGCTCTCTGGTTATGCAACACTGCAGTTCTGTGAAGCTGCTGATGTGACAGATCCATGTACCTACACATACACACACATACACACACACACGCCCAGTGATCAACCAGATCACGATGTACACTCTGTGATTGCTTCATTTGTCGTCATTATTGAATGTAACATTTATTACTGTTCTCAAATTAAATCCTGATGTCATGTCGCTGAATCTGAGCCACAGTATTTAGTATTTAGTATTCAGTAAGACATCTACTGGTATGCTGCTTGTAATCTATGTTTACGCTGCTATTTGTCATCATTTTGTATTCAGTCTCTGTGTTATTGGATGTCAGGCAGGAGCTAAAGAGAAGGGACAGAGGAAAAGGGAGACAGAGAGAGGTAGCTGGGTTACACCATGTGACCCCGCCAGCTGTTGCTTTATGCTGGTGGGAGAAAAAGAGAGGGAGGTGAGAGGCAGAAACGGGAGAATGAGGGAGGGAGGGGTCAGGAGCTTTCCGGCACACAATGTGACTGGTGACAATCCCTTCTGCAGAGAGAGAGAGAGAGAGAGAGAGAGAGAGAGAGAGAGAGAGAGAGAGAGAGAGAGGCAGCAGGGGATGAACACACATGCACAGGCAGGGATGTGAAGAGTGAGCTCACACACACCTCTCCTGATTCAGCGGAACAGATTTATTCGTCACCTCTCTCGGCAGCCTCATGCAGCGAGCCGGCTGCAAAGCACAAGACAATCCCAAACGCAGCAGCACCTGCCCCGTCCGTCAACCCATCTGTCTGTCTGTCTGCGCCGATTAACGGCTCTGTTACAACTCTGACTGCGTGCTTACTGGCATCTACTGCGTGTGAGAGGCGGCGGGGGGGACACACGACATCCAGAGAGACGAGCAGCGAATAATAATAATAATAATGGGGAAACTAAAAAGCGACGACTGCATTGAGGATGGGCCGATGGATAAACTGCGGGACAAATAGATAACCCCCCCCCCCCCCCAAAAAAAAAACTCCGTTTCCGCATCTCTACCTTGGGACCCCCCTGCAGGGAGATGTTATTCATTATGGGATAGATGCACAGGTCTGCCCATTGCCATGGATACCAGCACGCGAAAATTCACAGTGCGGAGATGGTTTTCTATCTATCTGAAGAACAAGGCGGCAAGGAACAAGAACAACACTGGCTTCTGTCAACTAGAGGTTAGTCAAGCTGTTTAGACCCCCCCCCCCCAGGAGCAGTACAAACTTCTATCAACTAGAGATTTGTACATGTGTGTGTGAATCTGCACATGCTGGAAGGGGATTGCATCACAGTTGCACCATGTGTGTTTTTGGGTGAATATTAAGGCCATGACAGCAGCCGTCTCATTTCAACAGTCGATGAGGATGAGTGTGAAAGGTCTGTGTGCATATGGGAATGGGTGTGGGAAGAATGGGTGTTATTTGGTTTGTTGTGGCGCCGTTAAGGAGATTGCAGCATTGTTACAGCTGCTCCTCTGCCCGTCTGACAATCATTTAAAAAACAGAGGAACAGACAGACACTGTGTTTTGACTCAGAGAGAGAGAGAGAGAGAGAGAGAGAGAGAGAGAGAGAGAGAGAGAGAGAGAGAGAGAGAGAGAGAGAGAGAGAGAGAGAGACAAGCTACATGGAAATACAGTCGGAGAGACAAAAACGCTAATAGGCAAACAAGCAGCCAGGCAGGCAGGTTGATAGATAAATGGATAGAGACAGATTGATTCAGTGGACGGCCACAGCAGTGGAGGTCTATTTATAGCCCAAACAAACCAGCGGGGAAGAGAGAGAGAGGCAGTCTGCTGTTTGTAGCACATCTACCTGTTTGTTTGAGATATAAATAGATACCCTCCCTTCCTCTGGTCTCTGTTGTTGTGACTGTGTGCTGACGAATCATCTTGACATCTATCTACCTGTTTGTATGATTGTTAGTCTATCTGGCTGGTAACTGTCTGTCTGCTTGTGTTTGTTTACCTGTGTGTCTGACTGTCCACATCTGTAACATGATGCTTTGATGCTCCATGTGAAGATCTCTTTCACTTCCTTCCCCTTCATGGGAGGGTCAGAGTTCAGGGTCAGCTATAGCTCAGCATCCCAGAAGTTGGTACTGAGGCCTTGATCCTGTTTCCTTCTGGTTGATGCATATCACCCCTGTTGCCCTGTTTAAAGAATAAAACAGCAATTAATCATATGGAGCAAATCACTACTGCACTACACTGTATAGGTTGAAACTATCCAGCATGTTACACTTCAAGCCAATCAGTGAAATCACAGCAGGTGATTGATGTTGAAAAACTACATTAAGATAGTTTTGCTTTGTTTGTGTGAAAAGAGCTTCTTTGTCCTTAAACCCCAAATGTTGTGTACTCACTAATTTGATACAGTTTCACAAACATTTGGGCCTCAGATTAGAAGTAGAGCATTTTGTGCATTTGCACAAATTTAGGTAAAGATTGAGACAAAGCAAGTGTAAAATACTGTGATTAACAAAATCGACTGATATCACTGACTGCGTGTTGTTGGGTCTGTGAGGTCAGAAGTTGGTATGCAGGTTTCTTTCCACCCTTGATCTCTCCATTACTGAAAAAGGAATTGCCAATCCTTTTACTTGTTTCCAATATTAATATTTTCATATTTAATGACATTTTTAGAATCATATGTAATTTTCTTGATACAAGTATATTGATCTAGACATTCTAACCAAATTTCAACAAGTTGTTGATACAAGGGAAACTGGAAACATTTGTCAGATATTTAATCCACACAAAAGTATACAAAACCATGTGGTTATATCATATAAACTATACATTTATTAATGTATCAGAAAACATGCATCATTGTAATATATACATCGATATTGAAATATGAAATGACCTATATCATAATAGAAGATGTTGGCCATTCTGCCTGGAACAACTGGAAATATTTTTCTCTGGTAGTTAAACAATTAAGCTCTAGTGCTGAATTTGAGACTCAATAACTTGCTTTGCTAAACGCAAACAAACGTGCTGTGTTACTCACAGACAATACAACTCTCTCTACAGAGATAACCTCAAATAACTTGTCTTAGCAGAAACAGATATAAGTGACAGTTTGATTATTTTTAGCTTTATATGGACTTTGAGTCTCAGATATTACTCTAATTCCAAATAAAAGCATAAAATTGTACTGATTTAATCCTAAAGGCCTCAAAATGGTCTGACTGTGGCAGGGAACAATTCTACAAAAGAAAATAAATGAGAACTTAAATTTATAGAAATAACATATCTAGAAATTCACATGTTAGCGGTACATAAATAAAGCTTTAAACCATATTTGTTGAACTAAAATGCTGGTGTGTATGTAATTGTCTTAAAAATAAATGGAGACCTCAGGAAAGGCAGGAGCACAATAACTGAATACAAATAGATCTTATATGTGTGAATTTACAATCATTACCTTTGTAGATTATCTAACTCCTGTTAGCATTTCATACTTGATGGAAGTGGGGTGTAAAGCTCCACTTCTAAATGATAACTTAACGGAGCTACAGTATATTGTTACACTGACCAATCTAAACCGTGCCTCGGGTTGACAGTTTATCATTTGCTTCACTGAGCAGACTGAATAGGCTGAAAAAGGCAGCTTACACTATGCATCACTGCCACTGACCTCAGCCCATACCTTACAAGCAATAACATAATAGCCCATATATAACTATCTGTCTTTGTGTGTATTTAGAAGAGTGTTTTAGTTTATGTTTGGAGGCTGTCTTATCGATATGGATGTTGCATAAACAATATTTCAACTGTCATTCATCTTCATCTTTGTTTTTGTTTTCTGTCACTGTCTTTGTAAATATGTAAATAACAGACTAATAGTGGCATCTGTCTCGCATTCCTCAGGATGATAGTATCCTTAAGGAGATTGACATCAGCCATCATGTTAAGGAGGGTTGTGAGAAAGCAGACCCCTCTCAGTTCCAGCTGCTCAAAGTGCTGGGACAGGGCTCCTATGGAAAGGTACAGGATATGCATGTTAACCATAACCACACTGAGACCTGGATATCTTAAACAATTACTCATGTTAAGGGAATTCAGTGACGGGATATCAGTGATAACCCATGACACTAGGCCAAATGCTTTCTGTACTCGCAGGTCTGTCAGACCCAGCAGGTCATTACTTAAGTTAGATGCTGCAGTGGGGCAGCGCTTCTTCAGCTGTACTACATGTTTATAGTATTATACCAGTTTGGATTATCTGCAAAACTACAACTGTTTCACTAGAACATCTACACTTCAAACATTATGGCCAAAAGTATGTACACATGTGCCTATATGTATAAAGTATGTGCTTAAGTATGTGCATTTGTGTGATTGCTGAACTTCTCATTCAAAAGCTTTGGGCATTAATTAACATGCTGCTGTAATAGCCTCCACTCCTCTGGGAAGTCTTTTCAGGAGAGTCTGGAAACAGACGGGAAGGATTTTCTCCCATTCAGACACTGATGTTGGACGATAAGGACTTGCAGTCAGAGTTGTAATTCATCCCATAGGATTTGATGGGGCTGATCGGGGCTTTGTTTGGCACAATTAAGTTATTCCACACCCAAACAAGACTCATAAAAAAACATTGTTTTGTGCATAAGGATATTGTCATCTAAAACAAGGAAGAATGTTCCCCAAACTGCAGCCACAAAATCAAAAGGGCCCTATTGTGTCTGAAATATCATGCTGTTGCAGTAGAATTGGAACTGAACTGGAACCAATCTTGCTAGCCCAAACTGTGAAAAACATCCTTTACAAAGCCACCATATGCTAATGATAAGCCATTAATTTTCGATTATTTCTAGATTTGCAATATGACAACTCGTGTCACAGCTCACTAAGTTTATTTAAATCAGTAAAGGCCAAGTAAATTGTGAGTGTTACAAGACAACAGGTCTGCACATGGGGCAGAAATGAAGCCACAGCAGATGGAGGCGGGGCACATGAGGTCAGGTTGTAAAGCCACAGAGCCTGGATAGCAGGTTAGCATAGCTAGCTTATATACAGTCGGCTTAAACTGAATGTTTTATGCAAAGGGTTGGTAGCTAACTTACACTTACCTCTGCTCGGTCGCCTTCAAATTGTGTATAAGGGTGGTAGTTGCAGCCATGAATATTAGCGTCTCAAAAAGCAGCGACGGTAGATGGGCGTGGCATTAAAAAAAGATGCGTGTGTGGGTGAGCGTGTGGCGCATGCGCTGTAGTGCATTACACGTATTACAACGGTTTCTTCTGTTAGCAACACCTGAATGACGTAAATAATATACTCCCTACTACTAATGCTGCTGCTGCTGCTGCTGATGATGATGATAATGGTGATGATTCCAGGTGTTTCTGGTGAGAAAGATCAGGGGAGTGGACAGAGGGCAGCTGTATGCCATGAAGGTCTTGAAGAAAGCCACACTAAAAGGTAAATAAAATTTACTAATTAATAGGCAAAATTTCTTTGCCTATTGGAAGGCAAAGAAACAAATGTTCGTAGAGGATGCTTTTGTTGTCATGTTTATGCCTCTGTTCATTTTCAAGTAGTACTTGTAAATACTATTGTTGACCTATTTGTGTTATTGTAGCATTTAAGAATGTAATAAATTACTGAATCTTGACTTAGACACATTTCACTGAAATAACAACTTTGTTCTTTATTGGGCACAGATTAATAAGTTGTTTAAAATTAATATTGGTTATTCCCATGAATGATAAGGGAGGTATGATTGTCAGAGTTCTCAGAGTGCTCTACTTTTGAAAGGATTTTGGGTAAAAGAGGTTAGTTTGTACTTTTGATGAAGATAAACTGAATGGGATTATTGTAAACTAGGATGTACTGTAAAAGCAGGTTGAGATGCCATGTGCTGATTTAGTGTCTTTATACAAGCTTTAATCCTCTGAATCTCAAAAAGTTATGGTCTCATCCTGTCAAGGAAACAGATGCTGCAATAACACTTTCACTGTGATTATAGACTAAAGCACCATGGGATCAGCAGCACCATGGGATGGTTTAATTACATTTATACGTTTCAATTAACTTAATGCAGTTTCATAAAACATTCAGATGGTATTAGAAGCTTGGCGTGATTTATGGAGATAGGTCTGGCCTATAGCAAGACTATCTGCACGCAGATAGAAATAAGTGAATGTTATGTTATTAAAGAAATTCTTCTTGTCCCACTATTTCTTTCACAGTTCGTGATCGTGTACGGTCTAAGATGGAAAGAGACATTCTGGCAGAAGTGAATCATCCATTTATAGTTAAACTGCACTATGGTAAGTCTGACTGTCTGATGGTCTTCATTTAGGTGCTGATTTGAATATCTGTCTCTCTGAAATCACAGTGTATTCTCATATATGACAAGATTGTTTTTTAACAACAGATAACAAGATAACGTTCCGATACCCAGCTTTTATGCTAGTTGAAATACTTTATTGTAGAAGTTCCTGGTTGAATTTTGTTATTTCATTTCATATACATCTTTTCTACTTAAAATGCATCCTCAAAGTAACAGAAAATGATACAGCCACAATGCAGCAATATAGCCTCATATTACTTAATCTTGTGTGTGTGTGTGTGTGTGTGTGTGTGTGCGCGTGTGCGTGCGCGTGCGCGTGCGTGTGCGTGTGCGTAGCCTTCCAGACAGAAGGAAAACTCTATCTGATCCTAGACTTCCTCAGAGGAGGAGACCTTTTCACTCGACTGTCAAAGGAGGTAGGTTTCCTCCTCATAGACTCCCTGGTTCTTTCCCCAACGGCACTAAAAGAATTACAAGCCTTTACTTTCAAGGTCTATTATAGGCTGGATAATGTTTTTAAAGAAACGTTTTATTTAGTTTATATATTTGTTTTTACTAGCATCTACATGTCTTTATTTGTTCTAGGTAATGTTTACTGAGGAGGATGTGAAGTTCTACCTTGCAGAGTTGGCCCTGGCCTTGGACCATCTACACAGTCTGGGGATCATCTACCGGGACCTGAAACCTGAAAAGTACTATCTCATAAAGGCTCCCTTTTTTGCATACATTTATTTTTTTCCAAAATAATTTTAAAGTAGCTTTTAATGTTAATTTTTTCCTAACAGTATTCTTCTGGATGAAGAAGGACACATTAAGATAACTGGTCAGTGCAAACAATTTCTGTCATTCTATTCATCTTCATTCATGTCAGTCTTAACTTGTTCCCCTCTCTCTTTGTCTCTCTGTGTTTCAGACTTTGGATTGAGTAAGGAGGCCATTGACCATGATAAAAGAGCATATTCGTTCTGTGGAACAATAGAGTACATGGCTCCAGAGGTTGTGAACAGGAGAGGGCACACACAAAGTGCTGACTGGTGGTCATTTGGGGTACTTATGGTAAGAATTGTTTCAACTTAAAACAATCTTTGACAGCCTATTCACCATTTTTATTATTTTAATGTGCACTTGTGATCAGAGTACAAAGACACTTTTTTTACTGACTTGCAAGTTATTTCTGATCGTGCAAACAAAAACAGCAGGCACGCATTTATTATATCATTTGAGCCAAATACTCAGCTCTTACATAATGTGCCAGTTTACTGGTTTCTGAATTTGGCTTTCTTCTGGCAGTAAAGCTGCTTAATTACCGTTTCTGGCAGATTAGGTCCCATTACTTTCTGTAATCGTGCATCTGTTGGATTTTGCTTGTTTTGTTTGCTTGGTGGCTTATTTTTTTACTAATACTGAAAATGAGGTTAACATTCACTGACAGCTGACAAAAAAATACTCCCTCTGGACAATACAGATTTTTGGAATCCAGAGACAGTAGTGGAAGGATAAATTAAAACAACATTTGTGAAAAAATCCATAATTATGATTACATTTCATTCAAAACACTGTATTATATTTGGGACAAGTAAATAACATTAACAATAGTGTTGGAAAGCAGGGGCATGTCAGCAGCAGTTGCAGACTTGTTGCTGCTCATCAGGCGGTTTTAGGTTATTTGATATTACGTCAAAATTTCTGGTGTTTTGATATTTCTCATATTTTAAAAGTATCCAATCCATAATTTATGATTTTATTTCTTGTTGGACAGACTGATGTAAGATTAATCGGTCAACGCTATAGAATGAAACACAATTAACACATTTGTAAACAGTTCATACAAACAATTTGTTGTTGGATTATTTGTAAATGCATTGTGATCTATGATTATCGATTTTTGTCTTTGATCATCATTACTGGGAAAATATTAGTGTTCATGAGAGAAGTATTGGTCTGGTTGGGGGTTTTGCATGTGTAGGTGCATACAACTTTTCCTTAAGTAGTTTTGGTATGACAAGTCACTGAGATTAATTTAGGTTCTTTGTGCTTTTACAATTATTGTCATCTGTTTTCCAGTTTGAGATGTTGACAGGATCATTACCATTCCAAGGAAAAGATCGGAAGGAAACAATGGCGTTTATTCTTAAGTAAGACATATTTTAACTGTTATAATTTTATTATTAAAGCTTCTTTTATTTATTACCAAATCCTAACTTACCTCAGTGTTCATGGTTTTGTGTGTTTCGTTAGTGTCTTGTTCTTAGTTTCTATGTACTAGTTCCGTAACAGTGGTTATCTTGATATACAGTATATAGAGGATGTTACTGCATTTTGATCATACTTACGTTCTCCCCTCAAAGCTTCTAATCAGCTTCCTCTTTCCCTTTTCAAATGGATTTCTATGTTCAAAATATTCTATTATTTCAAATAATAATTAATTTCTCAGTTACGGTTCATTCAAGATAAATTGCTTATATGCACATGCTATTATCAATCGCAGAATATCCCACTATACCTGAATAAACTGAATTATAAAGTTGTTGCTTGGAAAACAAAGTTAAACTTTATCCAATACAAACAATGTTGGTGTATCACAGCACTACCAAACATCTGCATGTCTTTACATCTGTTTCTCGTCTTTATTATACAGGGCTAAGCTGGGAATGCCACAGTTCCTCAGTCCTGAAGTGCAGAGTTTACTAAGAGCGCTCTTCAAGAGGAACCCTGCTAATCGACTAGGTACTATACACATTCAACTTGGAAATTGACAGGCAAACAGCCTAAATTTGTAATTTTGAACACTTTGTTAGTTGTTCTCAGTCTTAGTTGTTAGTCTTAGTTGTTTAACACCAAATATAATATTCTACAAATCAGGTCTGTTTTGAGTTGTGAAGTATCACAATGACTTGTCTAAACTGAAGCTGCAGTCTTCTTATGTTATGCTAATAATGTTAAACATTACCATTTATGTCACAAATGTCAAAACAGCTAAACCATCATGGAGGTCCATTGAAAATTTGCCGTGTACATGCTCTTTGAATTATTTAGTTTTTAATTAATGCATGTTTGGATGTGAACAATGGCATCATTTATCAACTTGTCTGAATCTGTGTGATTGATAGGTGCAGGACCAGATGGAGTGGAGGAAATAAAAAGACATCGCTTCTTTGCATCCATAGACTGGAATGTAAATACAATTCATGAAGAATGTTCTATGGTCTGCATGATTTTAAGCTGTCCAGTACTGTTGTTTTTGCGAGGAAGGACACTATATACTTACTGGCATTATACATATGCTGTGTACACTATACTGAAAAAAGTAATCACAGACTCAGCTGGAAGTGAAACAAAGTTGACTTGTTAACACTGCTAGAGACAGTGAGAACAGATCTTGCATCGTATGCAAGAATGTCAGCCACAATTGTGGTAAAGGTCTGTAAATGAATACCCTGTTCGACTACCAACAACTACACCTGGTTGTTCACACTTACTGTATATCGACTTTATGTGTACAGTTGTTCCATGTAAGGATGTTGCGGGAAAAAAAGTTATTTCAGTATCATCTGACAAAGGTACTGGTTTCTCGGAAGTTCCACTTCTGAGATGCACTACTCAGATTAGTGGCCTGTGTTAAATTTAAAAACATATATTATAAGAACAACACATCTAAATCACTTTGTGGTAACTGTAGTTTTTGCATAAAAAATCTGCAGCTGTTCGCCCACTTCCTCTAAACTTACCCACAATCATGAGTCAGGATTTTCTATTGCTTTGTAGCAAAATCTCTAACTTCCCTGTCTGCCTGTCTTGCCCAACTTTATTGTAATTCATCCTCTTATCTGTAACAGCCTTTCTCACAGAAAGTTGGCTCATGCGCACATGTTCTGGCTGCAGACATTACCTGTGCTATCACAATGTAACCTTGACATCCACTCCTTGAAATTCATTCAAATGTACACACTCTTGCTTAAAACTTCTATTTACAGTGCCTGGGTTATATGTGAGTAACATTCATCCTGCAGAAGCCTTCTGCTGCATACCATAACAAGAGCAGTTAAAAGCAACTCAAGCAATGCACTTCTTTAACTACTGTATATCCTATACAGGCTACTTTTTGTTGTAAGCAATGATATTCACAATAACAGACAACACACACAAGAAGTGTGAACAGGGCGTTCCTTAATATGTGAGCCTTGGTTACATTGTTGCACCCATTCCTCTTTATCACAGATGTTCAGAAGGCTTGTGACTCTTGTTTATCCGCTGTTGCGAGTAGTGATGCTCTCATTTCGAACAAAATCCACTATTATCAGCTTTACGTGCCCACTAATCTCTGCCCTCACCACCGGCTCTCACTGTACTCCTCGCTACATAACTACCTACTAGCCTCTGCCAAACACCACATTTTCCCATTTACAGATGGTGTTGCTGGCTTGATGTGACAAGCTATCAATAAGAGGCTTACGTTCTCCTACACACTATGCTAATTAGAACCTTGTGCAGTAATAGGCATAGTGCTTTACTCCATCAGAATCTTGGTTGACTTTTTCTCTGTGATCTTTTATTCATGTTTTCATCTTTGATAAAACGGACTAAATCTGCAACCTCAACTTCACAGAGAATGTTGATTATAAATCAAATAGCAAGTAGGAGTGTGCATTAGTCTCACCACAGATACTTGTTCCAATGCTGGTGTCCTTTGTTAGGTATTTAATGTGATATTACTCAAGAGAGACCCTGCCAGACTGTTGTTGACACTGCAATGGTGACATCTGCAGGCCATAGTAAATAATACACGTTAGGTAATAAAGATACAGTATGTGCATACTCTGTGTACTCATATATAATGGGCAGTTTTCACTTGGCATCACATTACATATGATATGGGTGTTCTTTTTGATCACTTTGACTTTTGATTATCCACGAGTTGAGGCCAAGCTTTATTTTCCAATCCAATATTCTTCTTATTGCGTGTGCTCTATTCTTTGTGCTCCACATTACATCTAAAAATCAGGCTGTGCCATTGCTGACTCAGTACATGTTTACATTAATACTTGCTTTACTGTAGAATTAGTTTGCTTTGAGATGTGAAACAAACTTGAGTGGGACGTAAATATTTAATTTAACTGCTGTGGAACCCGACCTTTAATTTATTGTTCATACTGGATCCAGTGACTATTAAACACAGCAATATGATGGGGGAAAAAAAACAGAGAAACACTTTTCACTACACACACCAACTGCAACATGACTTTTATAATAATTCTTATTGTGAATTTTTACTAGATTATGTGTTATTTGGTATTCAAACCAATGGTTTATGATAAATGCTGATTCTGATCGTTATTGTTGTTTCCTGTAGAAGTTGTACAGGAAGGAAATGAGGCCTCCATTCAAACCGACAGTTGGAAGACCTGAAGACACTTTCCATTTTGACCCCGAGTTCACCTCCAGAACACCCACTGGTAACTGAGACCCACAAACACATAAACATACATATTTATATACCAATCAAATAAATACATGGGTCTATTTGTCAGGTTTATTCATTTCAATTGTACATACAATTTCCATCCATTTGAGTCGAGTAATTCTATCATAAATCAAAACGTACCATTAATGTAATTAAAGCAAATAAAACTGAGATGAATAGACTAGAAAAAAACGTTATATGTATTTCAAAATGTTGATGTTCCCAATTGGATGTAAATTCGTAATAACAACATCAAGTTCAAGTATTGTGAGCACATGTTTTTATCTGTCTGTCTTTTCCTATATCCAGATTCTCCCGGCATCGCTCCCAGCGCAAACACACACCAGCTGTTTCGTGGCTTCAGCTTTGTTGCAACAAATCAAAGTCAGGAGCCTAGCATTGCTACGGTAGCACCTTCTCGTCAGGAGGTGAACAACATCTATCCCATAGCAAAGGTACGTGCCTTTAAGAAAGCAGTTCATGCCATATCTACACATCAACTTTAAATAACAACCTTGCACATTGATTGGATAACAAGTTAACTATGTAAATAAATCACTGACTTGATCATTGTTTTATGAGTTAACTAGCAGACTGGATGATTAAGTAATTGGCTATTTAATTATGCTGACCCTCATAAATCCTGCTCAACTAATACTACAGCAACTGACTGCTGAAGCAATGCAATTCTTCTCACACCCAATATATGACTGATACATTTGACTATGACAGATATATGAAATATAATAGAAGCGTGTGTGTCTGTCTGATTGTCTGTGTTCCCTGCAGCACCTCCAAGGGGACGTGGCCTTCAGAGATGTTTATGAGCTCAAGGAGGAAATTGGACAGACAGCAACTTCTGTCTGCAGAAGTTGTCTGCACAGAGTTACTGCTGTGGAGTATTCAGTGAAGGTACTTTTACTATAACTTATTTAGATATACAACATTATGATATCAACATTATATTATATTCAAAGTATTTTTGAACATACATCAAAAGCATTTGCAGCGTTTGTCCTAGCATTTCATAGCACAGTTTGACCTAAAACAAGTCTGAATCCAACCAACAAATGTAATTACATATGTATAAAGTGAGCTATTGGTGCATTGTGGGAAAGGTTGGGATTATTAAATGAAACCACTCAAACAACATGCTTTGTGCATCCTGGTTATTTAGAGGTTTGCAATTGTATGTCTTTCTAAACATATCCTGTCGCTTCTGTTTTTGTGTCAGATCATTGAAAGAGCCAGAAAAGATCCATCAGAGGAGATTGAGATCCTGTTAAGATACGGACAGCATCCAAATATTATTACCCTGAAGGATGTAAGTGGAACACCCACTCCTGACACATTTTTTTCTTCAACAGCCATGTTAAAAGAGCTTCTTCAGCATCTTTACAACAGGATATAATATGGGTGGGGGAAAAAGTCAAAACAGCATAGTATTTGCAATATTTTGTATGGCAATATTGTATCGATACCTGGAAGCCTAATATCAATCTTTTATTATACAAACTATTAATATTGCAATTACTAATTAAACTTTATGATAATAATTGCTTTTTCTGCTTGACTGACAAACCCATTTTGCTGCAATAAAAATGACTGAAGTGAGATGAACCGAATCAAACTGTAACTTATTAGATAAAACAGATATTGACAAACTGTATAATTTGCAGTTGAAAAAAGTAATAAATCGCAATATATGTTATTGCACCATATCGCAAAATGTTTAAAATCACAATAAGATTGCATCGTGACACAAGTATTGTGATATTGTATTGTGTGGCTTCTGGTGA
Organism: Cebidichthys violaceus; assembly: GCF_023349555.1. NCBI lineage: Eukaryota > Metazoa > Chordata > Actinopteri > Perciformes > Stichaeidae > Cebidichthys > Cebidichthys violaceus. The sequence goes on from NW_027176705.1 coordinate 7,245,234, forward strand.
TTCTAACTTCCTGTGTTTGTGCTTTAACCATCAGGTGTATGACGACGGCCAATGTGTGTACCTGGTACAAGATTTACTAAGAGGAGACGAGCTGCTGGACAGAGCTCTGACAGTGCCTAACTTTACAGAGAGAGATGCGTCAGACATCATCTGCACACTGACCAAGACTGTGGAATATTTACACTCGCAGGGGGTAAAAATATTTGTTGAAACCTTTGACACAAGACTTCTTTACATCATTATTTTGTATTCACCTAATTGCAACATTCTGTATGGTTTTGAGCAACCATTGTATCATATGTTAACTTCCTTACTGTTCCAGATCATGATTGCGTTTTTGTCTGTGTGTGTGTGTGTGTGTGTGTGTGTGTGTGTGTGTGTGTGTGTGTGTGTGTGTGTGTGTGTCTTTCTCGTTTTTTCAGGTCGTGCATCGAGACCTGAAGCCTAGTAACATTCGCTATTCTGATGACAGTGGACTCCCAGAATCCATCAGGATATGTGATTTTGGTTTTGCCAAGCAGCTCAGGGCAGAGAATGGCTTGTTGATGACTCCCTGTTACACAGCTACATTCATGGCTCCTGAGGTACTGTATATCAGTAATCATAATAGGAAGTCTCTAATATCTCACCAACACTTATGAAACAAATTAAACTACAAAACAGCTATCAAAAATACATTTAAAAATAATCATTCACAGGAAAAAAAGGACATAATGAATTGTTAAAATGTGTTTGTGTGTATGCAGGTTTTGAAGAAGCAGGGTTATGATGCAGCCTGTGACATCTGGAGCCTGGGGATCCTGCTCTACACCATGATAGCTGGGTCAGTTTAAAGTTTAAAACACATGCAATGTTTTCTGTTAATGCTCCTCCTGCTGCTGGATACAAAATGTGTTCTAAATAAACTACCCTGGAAAGTGTCTTTAGGTCTTTTAACATCTCTACATTGTGCTTTTACTGTCTCTAGATTTAATAATGTCAGAGGGTTTTTTCACACCAGTTGTAGAGTTCACCCAGATTTTGAATTGCTTTTATTCTTATTGGCCCAGCTTCAGTCCGTTTGCCAGCAGCTTTGAGGACACAGCAGAGGAAATTCTGGCTCAAATCGGCAGTGGAAAATTCATTATCACAGGAGGGAACTGGGACCTGGTATCAGACGCTGCCAAGGTTCTACTTTTTCCTTTTTTTGGAGAATTAGATACATATAAAATAGTTGTGTTGCTGTCTAAATAAACTAATATCACCTATGCATATGTTTAACAGGAAATTGTGATGAAGATGCTGCACGTGGACCCTCACCAGCGCCTGACTGCCCCACAGGTACTATTAGTCCATAATATGACTTGGTATGCTTTATTAGATGGCTGCTACTTTAAGTCCCATTGATATTGTTTTTCGTCCTAATAGTTTTTACTTTAGTATCGATTATTTCTAATCTTTTAATAAGAAACATTATTAAAATAAAGGAACAGTGTGCAGGATTTAAGGGGGGTTATTAGCAGAAATATAATATAATATTCATATCTATCTTTTTATTAGTGTACAATCACCTTGTTAGCTGAGCCGGTTATATCTACATAGGCAGCAGGTCCTCTTCAAGTCTGCCGTGTTGCACCACCATGTTTCTATAGCCCAGAATGGACCGAACACTGGCTCTAGACAGGGCCTTTTGCGTTTTCAGGTTACCTGAAGGCCACTGTTGTTCTCAGACATGCTTTGAAAGGGAGGGGTGAGCAGAGGGGTATTCAGTTGGATGCAATCATCTGCAATGTCTCTATGCCACCAAATTCTACACACTGCTCATTTAAGAGCAGTTTTTGAAAAATGCATCAGGAAATCATTTTTAATGCCCATTAGGTTCTTCGTCATCCCTGGATTGTAGACAGAGACCAGCTCTCTGACAGAGCTCTCACCAGACAAGATGCTCTTACTGTTAAGGTCAGTACATGCGTGGATGTGTGTATACAGTAAATATAATCAGAATATCAGTTATTATATTACATCCTCATTGTAAGATAATTTATTCAAGATTTACTTGTCAAATGCTTTTCACTGAGTGTGTAACACGTCTGAAAGTTTGCATGTGTCATTATTTCTGTTGCCCTCAATAACTGAGCTCGAACTGTTCTTATTACATGAGTTCATGTCAGCATCAGCAAAATGTATAATGCAAAAAACTGCAATTGGTTCTCTGTCTTTCCAGCAGGTGGTGCTGTCTGCCACTTATTTAGTTGCATGACAGATTAGACCAGTATTAATATGTAATGACGTCGTCTCCTTTTATTCCACCAGGGGGCACTGTCTGCCACCTACTCAGCTCTGAAGCGCTGTGCTCCTGCTCCAGTATTGGAGCCTGTTCAGTCCTCCAGCCTCGCTCAACGGCGAGGGATGAAGAAACTGGGGAGTCCCAAAGTGAATTCAGACCCCAAAGAAAAGGAAAAGCCTCAACAATCTGAATGAAACTCAAAAGAAATTTAAAATAGACCCACATAATTGAAGAAGACATATCCTTTTTGAAAAACATAAACCTTGTTACAAAGTGCTCCTAGGCCTATAAAAAATAAATGTAGCAGGTTTTCGAAATCTTGTCGCAAAGGGGACTAAGTCTAATTACCTATAACAATGAAGCAGTCCACAAGCACAGGTATCAGGACTAGCTTCAGTTCACTTAATTTAAAGTGTACATTTTAAACCTTTTCAATTAGGATGTAACATTCATCATGCACACCTGTGACTCTTATTTGATCAAAACCCAATGGCTTGAAGAAGTTGACTATTATTACCCTAAAATCATAATCATCATCTAAATCCTGAGCACAGAGGGTTTCATTCAATCAAGCAGAAGCTTTGTCCAATCCCTCAGTTGTCCTGTGGGTATTATAAGCTCTGTTTGACAGTTGGCCTTACTTTCAATTGGTTGAAAAACATTTATCTAGATTTTATTTTCTCATTCAAATGTTGAGCCTGACTCTCAGACAACATTTATCATAGTTTGGTGATGGCTATTAAAATGTAAAACCAAATAAAAAAACACATGCATGTTGGTCATACATGTTAGAATTAGAATTGTAATGCAATACACGCAGACAAACCAAAGCTACCTAAGCTCCAACCACTGAAAGTGGGACAAATTAGTCCGGACACCAAATTCAGAAAAAGCAGTATTCAGTGCCACAAACAACATGCCAAGTAGTCGATTTACTTTAGGTTTCATATTTAGCACATACATGTATGTCCCAAGGAGTACATGTCATACATTAATACAGTCTTCCATAGTCATTGCTCTAACATATATCCAACTATAGATATGTTAAATCATCATCATCTAACAATAGATATAGGTTACAGTAACATGTATTTGAATGAGGTACTCTCACTCTGATTATAACATGTTTCCTACAATCGATCCTCTGAATTCTACAGAGTTATGCATGTTAAAAATGTAAATATCCTACCAAAGGGAATTATTAAGTTAACAATGCCATTGAAGTCTTATTGTCAATAATATGTTTAATAATTGTACTCTATGTATTGTTGTCTTCCATGAATACAGCCTTTGACTATTGTAAAATGTATTGTTAAATGTATCACTACTGCACTTCCCAGATCAGATGGAACAGTGAGCTATGAAGGTATTTATGTTGAACGTAGTTTGTTGTGTTTTTCCATAACATATTCAAAATGTTATTTGGCTTAGGAGAAGTCATAGAGGCAGGAAAGCAAGGAGAGCATCATATCGCTCTTTGGTAAATGTCACACTCATAGCAAAACTCTGCAGGCTATATTACTTTGAAATATTAACTCAGCAATCAGTGTGATAAATCATCTTTCAGTGTGTGCTTGAGTGTGTCAAGTAGCTGCCAGTACACCTCTGTTTGTGTCTGTAAGCTAACATGTTTGAGAACCACTGTGTCAGAGGATTGTATATAGGTCTACTGTCTATTGCTGCCCTGATTGTATCTAATAAGATGTACAATCGCAAATACGAGGTAAGACTGAACAGGGTGTTTTGCAGACATGAGTAGCAGACTTTGTGTTGTACAATTGCAGTGTTGTACAATTTACCAGTAGGAATGTAGATTATGATGCTCCACAACAATACACATACTTACTGGTCAGACGTAAGATGAAACATATTGTCACGTGTAACCAATAAGCACTGTAGCAAAGAAACAGTAATTCTGTACATATTATGTTTGCTGATCCCAAGGCTGTATGTGTTGTGACATATTGAACAACTGTGAGTGGTGGAGCTGGGACTGATGCAACTGTGAGGATTCAGATAAGGTTGTAGATATTGTGTTGTTCAAGGTAAAGCTGTAAATATTGTTTACTAATTTAGATTGTACATATAGTGTGGTACAACTATTGGCAAGCAGTACGACTGTATATATTGTGTTTGCAGGTATATAGAGATTGTACATATTATTTTGTCCATTGCTATCCATTGCTCAGAGTGTACATACTGTCTATACCTGGCCAATCACTGAACTTATTGGCTAGAATGCCAAAGTTTTACAAATAAAGAAAAACAACAGAAACTGCACTGAAATTTGCAGATTTTTTAAATATTTGTTTTGTTCCTGCATGTGTAAATGCAATTGAGCCATCACACATTTGTATTATTTAACTGTGCTTTTCCTTCTCTGACATGTCAAAATGCTGTCTGTGAAAAAGATCTATAAGTACAGTGCAATATTTAACATTGCATCTCCAGACCTCTGAAAAGAGTAACACTATTGCACAATTTTTGCTTCACTTTGCTTAAATCTCAAACTGAGAACTGAGCTAACAAGATGTATTCAAGGCTGTTTGAGCGTTGTAAACGATTAATTATGAGGGGTGATATGAGGCGGGAAAAGGTACTGGTAGGCAGCCAGGAACAGATAGTAGACAAAGACATGTAGCTCTAAAATGCACTTGCGTATAACAAATAAATCAATCTTACAAATTCTGCAAGTACATTAACAGTCTGTCAAATTGTATGCATTAAAATGCATACAAGAGCATGACTAAATTATTTTGCTTTGTCTTCCCATAGAGTGAAATGTAATATAGTTTTAGGCGGTGAAAGTTCAGTTACTCTAACTTACTCTCTATCCATGATAATGTGGCAGCAAGCCACTAGATGGCAACCAATCATAACCTGTGCTCTCACTCTCTTTCTCTCTCTCTCTCTCTCTCTCTCTCTCTCTCTCTCTCTCTCTCTCTCTCTCTTTCTCTCTCTTTCTATTTCTTACCAGAAGTTGTCCCTTTGGAGCCTTAATCCCCCAAAAAAGAAGCAAGGAACCCTTTAATTTATATCAACCACCAGGCTCACTCTCTGTTCCATAAAAGCTTTTAGCAGGCGCTGAGCTGATGTGTCAGGTGGGTGTGGCAGGCTCATCAGCTCTGACATTTAAGTGCAGTAGTGCTCAGAGCAAAAGGGATTGGAGGATATGAGTAGATACAGATGACAAGCCCCCCTGCGAAGATGATTGCAGTGGAGTGACAAGAGGAGACCAAACAACAGATAGAGGAAGGAGAAGGTGTCGGGAGGGGAGAGATGAAAGGCAAAAGAAAGAAAAAGAGCTTTGAGAAACAATAACTCAACCCAACAATTACAGCATTGTCAGAATTTATATTAGCTTTCATAATGGAAGAACTTTAAAATGTATTTCCTCATGTTATTAAAACTCAGTATAATGTAATTTATATTCTGTTGCAAGTTAATACTGCCACACTTGTGTAGCTTCAACAAATCATTTAATCTTACTTTGACATACAATCAGATAGTTCTAGTTTTAGTTTTTGGTCTTTAGTCTTCCTAAAAAATGAGCACATGCAACTGAAATGAATTAAATAATGAGTAGGAAACCCAGTTTGCACCTGGCTGCCCTTTAACCAGACAGTTATGTTCATGTCCTTTAATACCAAACTGCCAAAGTGTCCTTGAGCAAGTAACTGAATAATTCTGGAAGTGCTGTTTTGTAGCATGACTTGACCTCTGACCTTTCTGGAGAGCATGTGACAGTGTGGCTCAATATTAAGACGAAGACACCACTGTAGCTTATTACAAAGATGGCATGCGTCACGTTATATTTTGCAGGATTTGCACATGATGATAAATGGAAATATAGCAATATCAATCACTTGACTACTGCTGAAAATAATATTACTGAACTATCATCAGTACAGTTTTTATTGAAACATCGGAATATCATTTTGCATTTTGCATTTCAAATAACCAGATGAGAGTTGATTTTCAATGTTGCTTGTTAATTTATGAGCAGAGTAGTAGTTCTATGCACAAAGCAGAGCCATGTAGTGGAATGCTGTTTTCAATTAAAAATGTCTCTGAAGGGAATAAAAGCTTCTTAATATTCCACATTTAGTTATGGGTGACACAGAGTGCTGATGTATCTCCAGTCATACTGCCTACAAAATAAGGAAAGATAAAGATGGATGCATGAAGAGGAGATGATATTGAATTGGCTTTTAAATGTGAAATGCAAACACTTCCTTGTGTATCTGTATCTGTTCCTCTTCTGCTCGACATTCCTCTTCTGACACAAAACAGAGTTCTGAAGACAAGCAACATACACACTCTGACAAGGACGGAGATCCCACCACCTATGGCACTGGGTTTGCACCCACAAATACACACACACACACACACACAGACCCACGGACACCCTGTGGCACTACAGCTAGACCTGCCACTCGGACGTTCACCGAATCAGACGGACAAATCTCTAACAGACGGCTCCTGACAAAGAGATTATCACCGTGACAGGAGAAGTGTGTGCAGCTGTGGGTGGTGGAGTTTACAGCGGAGAGATGGGGGTGGGGAGCGAACTCTTTGTGCTTTCACACATTTGGCTCTTCTCTCTCACCATGCCAGTTTTTTGATTCAAAGTCAAACTTACTTCAGGGTTTATAAGATACGTACTAATTGTCCATCAAATGTATATATGCGTCTGAGAGCGAAAAAAGAAACACAGACGCATAGCAAACATTGATATAGAGTTATTATCAGGCTAAAGGGTGATTTACTCTACAAAACTGTACTTAACATGACTGTGAGGTGATGTAGGTTAAAAACAAGGTAATTGGTGGAAACTGGAGAATGTTGTGAGATCAGAATAAGAGATTTTAAACATGTATCAGTTTACTTGAGCTCTGCCACCCACTATCATACCCTCTGTACACTGACACGTATAGACACACACCAATTAAGCTTTTTTCTGGATCAGACTGATCCTTTGATGGAGATTCTGCTGTATGTCAGTCAGTTTGGTCCAAGACTACTCTTATTTAGTAGTCTAATGTTTGTTTCTTTACATCATTCCACACTAATAGTGAGTGAAGAGTATTTCAACCATCTATATAAAACATGCAGAGCTCCTTGTCATGCCCTATACTTAAATTGTGCAAAGAGATGATCAAGGTTATCTTGCAAGGTGTAGCTATGTCACATATCACAATCATCAGCAACATATATCCAACGCACCCTTTACAAAAAAGCAGACTATAGCTGCCAGTGCTCTGCCCACTATGATACATTGCTCATTTGCAAACTCTTCTGTAACATTTCTGCTGTTCACATATAATTCTAAAGCTAGTTCACTGCCAACAAAACTTCAGAAAGGCTTTGTAGAGGCCCACAATGAGCCGTTCATTATGGTGCAATATTTTGTACTAACAATGTACCAGTGCAGTACGGATACATACATGTAAGTACAAGTGAACAAGATGTGAAGTTTGGCAATATGGTCGTAACAATGTGGGAACTAAAAACATTATGGGGTACAGTGACAGCACACTTTTTGCATTTAGTTAAAAAAAAAGAAAGTAAAACAAATACAAGAAAATCAATACGAGTAAATAAAGTAACACATTCACCAATTTGAAAGCATATACATGGCATTAAGAAACACACTGCAAATACACCAATTTCAATAAAAAAAATGCAGGTTTATAAGGAACAATATAAAATGGTGAACACACTAGTAATCAGTAAATGGCTGTCGCTAGGAGTATGGTTACTATAAGTTAGTAATAATAGACTCAATCACAATGTTGAAATTAACATAAACATTACTAGCTCATTGAACAGCATCATTTATGAGGAGTCAACCTCAACAAATTGTACATTACACGTTGTGTATGTCATGCAGCATATACACATACATGTCAAATTGGTGAAGTGTTTTTCAATTTGTGTGTCTTATTTAGTTTCTAAATATTGTGAAAGTACTGGAGATGTTTTCTTTATGTGTGTGATTTTTCATAAATTGCAGTGCATTGAGCTCTCAAAGCAACCATACGAGAGCCACGATTACGCACTTATCCACATTTATGGTCCCTGTTTTTTTACTAACTGTAATCTGTTTCCCTGTGTTTTTTTTATTTTAATGTAATTGAAAATTTGTAAATAAACAAAAAACGGGTGAGTTCAGAATTATCTTTATTACATTAACAATTTGTAATCACAAAATATCTAACCAAGAATGCCACCAAGATTGGCTCTAATTGCATAAAGGTACCAAGTAGCCACTGTAGATGAAATGGTTGACGGGACACAGTTGGACATTTCCTGGCACAGTTTTGAACAAAACACAAATTGCCGCAATAATGGTGATATAATCATGTAATCCAAACACAAATACACTCAGAAGTCAAAGGTGCCAGTGGAGGATAAGTGAAGCTCTGCAGAAAGTCAATTAATCTTTGCAGCGGTCCCCCTTCCCTCCACCCCGCTTAAAAGCTTCATTTACCTCCTATGGAGAGGAGATAGAAACACCATTAGTGAGATGATGGCAGGACTAGAGAGGGGAAAGGAGAATCTCACAGTTGGATGAGCTGAAACAGTATAGGCCCCCGTCTCCTCAAAACGTGTGTGTGCGCGAAAAGGCGAGAGCATCTTCTGCATGGGTGAGCTCAATTAGGTCCTATCTTGATTATCAAAGGTAGTGGCGTACAACTTTTAAAGCGGAAGTCTGCTTCAAATACTGGGGATGGCATAGAGAGGGCTGACCTGCAGAGTCAAGCAGGAGTTGGACAGATAACAGTGGAGCTATGGCTGAGGGGTTTCCTGCTGCAATGAAGTGCTATGTACATTAAGGGACAGGACCCACACCATTATTTCCATCTAAGCCGAAGTCTGTGTGCATCTATGTGTGTGTGTTTGTGTGTGTGTGTGTGTTGCATGGGACCCCAGCTGGATAAATGATATTCATGTGTGTTTACATGCACACGTTTGGGTGTGTGAAATGCCAGTGAGCATATAGGCTCTGCTTCACTGAGCTCTGCTGGCTACTGGAGCACAATTAGGGGTCTCTCTGTGTGAAAGAGGTCAAAACAAACACACACACACACACACACACACACACACACAGGGGCACAAACACAAATAAGGAAGTTTGGCTGAATACTCAAGACTCCGATAATCAAACAGTATGCAAATTAGCGAGTTCTTTCTTCTATGCAAAGACAAACAATCCCCATATGAATGGCTTAGAATAAGTCACACAACGGATGTTATTGAAATCACATATATATGTATATTACAATATTGTTGAATTATTTTTCACTTTCCTCGCCCTGCTGAACTTAATCACTGTAGGTCTGATCTCAGGGCAGCAGTGCTTTACTTGGGTTAATAAAGTTGCTGCTAAAGAAAGGTCAAGTTAAATTGGTAGGCAGATAACTGATAGCAATACTCAGGGCTGAAGACATGAAGGGGCTAAATACAGGCAGAAGGCCAGTCTTCATCTTCTTAATTACAAGGAGCCTCAAGTGTCAACCCTGAGGACAAACACAAGCCAATAACATGCGTGCCGTTCAATATGTGCTCTATTACATGTGTTGTGCTGCTCAAATTCCTTCAGGGGATAACAGGCCCCCGGGCTGACATCAGGATTGTCAAAGTAATCACTTAGGACTCTACTAACAGCACCAAAGACAAGCTTTTCTTCATGTGAATATCTCCACATCTCCTGCCATGTCAATGTGTGTGTGGCTCAATGTGTCTGTGTGCCTGTTTGCACTAGTCTAGTGTGTAAACAAATGTTTTGTCCCAGTTAACTAGGTCCCAGTCGGACCAAACCTATTTGGCATTGGTCCGCTGATGCTGGTGTGCTTGGGTTGCAGCAAGAGCCTATATACAGTATGTGGGCATATGTGTGTGTTATGAATGTGGCAGCCGGGGGATAGCATGCTGCTGCTGCTGCTGACACTGGGCCTGTCTGCCTGGTGTGCCCCTTTCTGCACCAGTAGAGCTGGCACTACCTCCTGCCTCTGCCCAGCCGACTCGCAGTGCGCCAGCTGGGCGCTACCAGGAGAGGCCCTGCAGAGAGAGGACACAGGTCAGCCGTGATAGAGGGATACAGAGAGGGAGAGAGAGAGAGAGAGAGAGAGAGAGAGAGAGAGAGAGAGAGAGAGAGAGAGAGAGAGAGAGAGAGAGAGAGTTAGGGGCAAGGTTTAGACACAGAGCTGGGATAATAAACATACTGGGGGCGGAAAGGGCTGCAGTTGCAAAACAAACCCACAAAATACGTCTTATTTTTATGCTTTTTTTGAAACATTGCACCTATATTGTAATTGGTAACAGTCCTTTTACATACAAGAAGGAAATTTACCTGTACCACAATGCATGCACCGCAAATGTAACAAAAAAGTTAGACTGTCAGGCTGGGTAAATGAGCATTTTGATGAAGCTGTCTTGTATTGTGGGAAAATAGGCTGTTCCAATTAACAGGTTTATTCCAGTTCTATTGTTCAATTAGGCCAATTTCACGTCACCTCTTCTGTTTGCATATTTGTGGCCTCCTTGCAGTCTGCAGCGAGGTGGGACAAATGAGGTTTCATCTTTGTAACAGCTGATGTAAATTATTTGTAAAGGGCACATAGTGGTTGCCAAAGATGGTTAATTTTCTTTAAATTGTAGCTATAAAGGAATTATGCATCTTATTGCTCCATTCTGACATATAGGCTTCATCCCACGTCCAAGAGTGATGTTTCAAAAGTTGCTAAATTAACTGACCTTAAAAATGTATGGTAAACAGATGGTAAAGTTTGCAATGAACTATCAAAGGAGGACGTAAAAAGAAACTGACTTGGAGGGTTTGTAGGTTAAAGATCCTGATCTTGTTTGAGGCACCAACCAAAGGTCTTTCGCTAGAGCCTTTAACAGGTGGATTTGCAGTGGACTAAATAGAACAAAATCCAGCTAAGGTTGAGCATAACCCAACATTAAGATGAAGAGTGTACAAGAAAGTGACAGAACCAAGGCTGTCATGTCTTCTGATGCCTTTCTATTCAGACCTAAGGAAGGTACCTAAACATTTCTGAATATAGAATAAAAGTGTCTCCCATGTTTGATGAGGAGAAAACACTGGGAGGGGAATCTGACAACATGGAAAATGGTAAGTTAGGAAGTTGTTTTTGGCACAAAATATAGATGCCAAATACACGTTGCCCTGCTGGCTTAAAAGTTAGCAGCTGGTCGCTTACACCTCTACTGTCACATCCCTATGTCATCCTTTATCTCAAGGCCCAACTGTGCTGGCTTTGACTTTGTGGAGCCGCAAAGCCGTCCATTAAGCCCCAGAATCAATGGAGAAGTCACTACACCACCAAGACCAAAGGCCCTGAACACTCTCACCTTTTTTCTCCTTCTACTCTTACCCTCCTGCCCTATCACAGACACTCTCCGAACACCCCAACCTGGCCCACGCCTTTTCCAAAGCGGCCTCTCTCCCGCCCCCTTCTCCATGGGCCCTGGGTCTCTGGCTGGGGCAGGCTGGCACAGCTGTGCCGGGAGCCGTGCTGTCACAAGCGGTTAGGGTGACAGCCACTCACACTTCATAATGTCCCTCTCACAGGTCACCGAGCGACAAGCTGGGTCACCTCGCTCCAGCAGGCAGCCCCAGGGGAAGCAGAGTGCCCCCCCACCACCACCTCTCCATCAAATCCCCCAAACCCACCCTCCATCCCTCCACTCTCCTTACAGCCAGGAAAATAGAAAGACAGGAGGGGGCAGGTGGAGGGAAGAGGTGCTCTATTGAGCTGGGCTAGGCTACAAGGAGCTCTCCACACCGGAGACTTCGCCAGGGTCACGAGTAGGTGGGCACGCCACTGCTTGTTCCCCTGATACGGATGATGCTGGCAGCATGGGTTAGGGTCAGTGCGAGCTGCTTAGATGGTAATTGTAGACCTCAGAGGGATATGATGATGTACTGCCACTCTTGATACCGTAAGTCTTTAGGTAATGGTGTGGAATGCAATGAAAACGGTTGTCACACAATCATATCACACAACACAGCTACACCAAAGTTTATTCAATCAAATTTAATAAAAAGTTGTACTATTTATACATTGTTGTAGAAGGCATTCTGTCTTAACATGGATTTGAGTGTCTTTTCATCCTCCATATGGGTGAGGGGATGGTATCAACTTGTTAATGGCCATAGAAGAGCACCATATGCTCCTGATGTCTGCCATCCAACTGTCATTAATGTGCATTGCCTCTGCACTCAGCCAAAATGCGAACTCTAATCTGATAGAAATACAAGAGTGATCAGACAACATTAAGATTCACATTAATGGGCTCACACTGATGGCCCCGATAATTGGTTTGCCATTTTCACCTAATGCGTAGCATTCTAGTCATCTCTATTAAAACTGTCTATCTGAATATGTCACTTGAATTAAGTTGCTGGCCCTTAATTATTTGTTATCATATATGTAATTTGGAATTACCTTTAAATTAAGGAGTTACTTCTCTTGAAAGATGTGAAAAGGTGTTTGTGTTGCATGCATGAGAACTGCACAGAAAACCAGAGAACAACTATGTGCGATGTATTGTTCACAACAAGTGTTTTCATTCTACATGCACTAACAAATGACAAGTTAAGCATGTGAATTTAGGGCCATATAAGCTAATTGGACACAATCCCTGCAGTTGGTTTCAGCTGTGAGTGAGAGACCTCATACCTAATTCTCGTTATTCAAACAGTCACACCCTGAGAGCGGTTAATTCACTGAAGGTGCGTACACACCCACTGAACAATGTGTAGCAATTAATTTCGCTCTCCCTCCCACATCTGGCGCTTCGGTGTGACCCTGCCTCTGCTGTGCCGTGTCGCTCAGGCTGGGCAAGCCTCTGCAATTTCACACGTAAAGGACCCCAATGAAACGTGAAGAGAATATGTGGCATTGTTAAATTGCATTAAAGAGTTTAAAACAGTAGATATGTGCATCCCCCTCCTCTCCACGCTCCCAAGAAAACAAAGCAGTAAATGTGCTCAAATGCTCAGTGACGAGGCGTGACATAGTGTAATACGCACCGAGGGTGCGTTTTCACAAACGGGGCAATTTAATCATGAGGTCCCTCCAACCATGATACACAACTCAGTAGAGGGAGATGAACTTGATGCCACAACAGGCCCTTTAGGGTTAGGCATCAATATGTCCCAATTTATTTTAGTTACTGTATATCAGAGTAAAGTACAGGGTGAATCTGAGAACACTGAAAGTTCAACATGAGCCAGAAATGCAATAACTCGGAAATGTTTAGTCAATTATTTGATTTATTGAGCAAGAGAAAATTCATAAGTGGCAATTTTTCTGATCAATAAGTCATTTAAGCCATTTTTTAGAACAACAATTAAACATTTTATAAGTTTTTGGCTTCTCAATAGTGATGATTTCCTCTGTTACTGTATTTTATAGGAATATAAATTAAAATTGGGGTAAAGTAAGAGTTTGAATGATTAGCAAGTATATAAAATTAGGTTTCAAAATCTTGAAAAAATATGCAGTATTCTCTGCTCTGAGACACTGTGTCCGCCAAACCTTGGGTTAGGGTTGATTACATATACTATACAGTTCATACGACATGTTCTATATGGTCAGACCATGTGCACCAAAGACTTCCCTCGGCCGAGCCGGCTAACTTCGGGTGTAGCCCTATGCTAATTTGAATGGGGATAAAATAATCAAACCGTGCTCTTCTAGACTTTCCAAAGGGTTTCTGATCAATTTCTGATTGTAAAACGATTCATTTTGTGGGGATTGTGGCGCTCAAAACAGCCTGTTTTACAGCCGCAACAGTAGCGACAGAGTAGGCTACGGTCCTGCTATCAGTATCACACTTCATTGACAGACAGTTGGTGGTGGTAACAGACAAAGCAGTGTAGCAATACACCAACACAGGCAGTAAACTGCAGTAACTACTAAACATTAAAGGAAGGAAATGAATTCAACGCATTTGTTTGTTTACAGGAAAACTCTATAGTGCCCCTTTATTTTGGGCTCTGGGATTGTGATGGCCATTTCTTTTTTACTTATTTCTGACTAAATGATTAATCAAACCAAAAGATATAAATAATCAACTATAAAACCTTGAGTATTCAGCAGATAACAGACAAATCATCTGTTGATTTTGAAGTTTTCTTTTGCTTTTGATATTTGCTTCTTCTCCTTCTCCTTTCCCTGGACACACTATCTCCCCCTTTGCACCACCTCTCTCTCTCTCTCTCTCTCTCTCTCTCTCTCTCTCTCTCTCTCTCGCTGTGCCACTGTGCTTGTCACCCTGCTCTAGGGCTCTGGAGATATTTCAAACATATCTGGGAAATCAATCTTACAGCAAACTGAAGGAAAACATCGAATGTCATTGAGCAATAAGTATGAAGCCTGTCAGAGGTAGAGCTGAGGGCTGGGCCTGCGGCGAGTTAGGCCTGCCAGTGTCCCGGTGAGAGGCCTCGTCAGCTGGGCCCCCTGCCTCTTCACAGAGGCACACATACGCACACACACACACACACACACACACACACGCACGCACGCACGCACCCACCTACACATGCACATATATACACACACAATTCTGACAGAGAACATTAGAATGCAATTTATGCTGTTATGGTGTTTTTAGTACGCACCACGTTGACTTCTCTTTGAGATATCTATAGGTCCATTATTGTTATTTGTCATTTAATTTTTTCTTTTTTCTTTTTCCTCTCATTAACAGATTTTTTTTTAAAATAAACTTGCTGGGCATTAAACAAAGGCATATAGAGTATTTAAATGTTGAATGTGAACAATTATGGAGGATAAACAATTGATGATGGCACGACACTGCTGTTAACAATAATTTTCTCTAATCCGACAACAATTTTCACAATCTATTAAACTTTCCCAAGTTGAAAGTGACATCTTCAAATGACTTGTTTTGTCTGATAAATTATGTCTTTTTTGGGGGGGAGGGGCAATTTGAATTTTTTTAATTGTTGATGATTTCCTATTTTTGAATTGATTACTCAACTAACATTCCAACATTAAATTGAATATTATCTTGTATCTACTTTAAATGGAACTATAGTGTGACAGTAGGATCATGTCAAAATGAATGAGTCCAGGCATAATGTAATAAAAAAGGAATCTACATCTTTGTGCAAAGAGTTATTTCTTATGTACGCATTACATATTGTTGTGAAAACAGTTTGATTATTTCAGAAATAATGTTGCACATACTTTTGCGATATTTTGGGATATGTGATATTGATTTCAAACATTACTACCAGCCTTAACAGGACACTGTCTCACAAAAGAAAATCACATGCTCTGAATCTGAATGTCCTCTAGTAGACGTTTCAGGATTGTCCTTTACATCTAGCAGAGGCTCTCGGGCAGCTACATGGAGAACATGATAGAGGAAGATGGATTTCATGAGGCAGGAGGGGAGAAGGGCAGGAGAAAGGGAGAGACCAGGCCCCGACAGACAAGTGAAGGGAAGCAGAAGTTGATGAAACAAGATGTCACCATTGATGGGTCATTACACCCAAGTAAGCATGGGACACTAGCTGGGCCTGTACTGACCCCCCTAGCTTTCTCTCTCTTTTTGTCTCCCTTTCCGACAAGGAACTACAAAACATAATATTGCCTTAGTTTCTCACTATTACTTTTAAGGCTCTGTGGCGATTATCCTTACGGTACGACAAATCCCTGCAGTTCAGTGTCGCAGGACCCCTAATTGGTCCTCTTATATCCCCATACACATGTGTTTACATCTCCAGATCAATTGAATTAGGTCTTATAATGAGCCTGGCACATTGAGGCATAAACCGGCACAAATCAGGTGAATCCAGTTTAGAGTGTTTACACTTTACAGCACATGCATCCAGTATTTGTCTCGCGGTCCCTTGTTGCACCCATTCTGTTGCTCATTATCAAGCCTGCTTGAAGATCAGTGCAACGTCAACGGGTCGAGGATGAGATCAAAAAGCGACACTAATCTACAAATCCCTTGTGCATGATTTTAATGGTAAAGCTCAAAGATTATTTGTTTTAAAGCTTACTCATTATTTAGCCACTACACAAACAATGTCCATATCACACAGCCACTGACCACATTTCAGAGATGAGCTAGTCTGGGCTTGAGGATGCAGTCAGTGAGATGTTAAGATATGGAGGAACTTTCTGTGCTGTTATTAAAAAGAAGACTGGATTTGAGTGTGTGAGAGATGAATTAGTGATCTGCCAGTGATTTAGGGCGATGATGAAACGTCTGTTGCTTTTGATGGATTGGGGAGTCTGGATAAGCACTGTGATGTGAATATGAGGAATGGGATAAGGATTTGATGGTCCTCAGGCTGTTCAGTGGCAGACAACATAGAGGTTATCATTTAAATATCAGTGCTGAAACAGACACAGTAAAGCCTCTCAACTATGAAATGTAAGCAGCCTGTTCACTGTCTTGCATACAGTATACTTAATACACTATATAATGAAGAAAATGTCAACAAAATAAAAACTCATTGACAAGCTTTGTTACCTTACTTTAGATGCAAGATGATTCATTCTTATATATTTTCTGTAAGTCAACAAGCATTACTGTGACTCTGTAATCCGGGCCTCCCCATGTCTATCAATCAAATGAGAAGTACCAAACTAATGTAGTCAGTGTCGGATAAGAGTTTCAGGTTGACACACATGAGGAGGGGAGCAGCCCAGAGGGACCTCACATCAGCCTTCATGTGTGCATTTAGACTAGTGAGTGGAACTAAAACCTGGCCCGCAAAACCAACACGCCTTGGCTCCATTGGGACACACAACAGCGACAATAACAACCAAATTAACCATGCACACGCAGGCGTCGGCGTGTTGAGCTGATATCGGTGAGCCATGGGCTCAGTCAGTGACCCCGGGTCCAATCTGGTCCACTGATTCGAGGAACTACAACGAGCCATCATGCAAACAGGATTCTGTACTGTGAAATTAGACTGGGGTGTCAAAGTGGAAAACCCAAATAAGCATGAGGTTGAAACACGGTATCACGCTTTCTCGCCTATCTCATTCCCGCGCCTCAACACTGTCAAACTCAATAAAGAAGAAAATTGTCCACAATCAGAAGTATCTTGGTTTCTCTGTTGTGACTAATGCGCCATCTTTGCCTCAAGCTTGTTGAAATACAGTCTCCTTTATCTCTAACTTGAATTATTTAGCCGTGCACATATCTCTCAGCCAACAACAGAGAATAATGAAGCAATTTGAAAACCAGAGTGAAACTTATTTTCTCACTTTTTTTAAGCGTTTTCGATTTTACTTTAAGGCAGCAAAGGCCAAGAGATTGCAGTATATGAAATAATTAACAACTAGGTAACTTTTTCCCTCCCTCATGAGTTTATTTTTCTATATTACTTTGTCATTTTTACATTTATTCTGACAAATTGCAATTGAGGAGCCTTTGGCTACATTCTATCAGATTTCTTTCTATCCATCTGCAATCCTCCTTTGAACCCAGGCATGCTGCTGCTTGCCTTCATGCTGGCAACTCTAATAGCATCCCATCCACAGAGACTTGACTAACACTGCTTGATCCACACAAAGACACACACACACACCCCCACACACACACACGCACGCACACACACACACACACACACACACACACACACACACACACTGAGACTTAGTTTAAAAACACAGAGGTCATAGAACAATCCCATTTTTCCTCACCAAACGAACTTTTTCTTGCACTAAAAAAACACGACGTGAAGAACAAAACAACACACACACACACTGACACCTCTCCCTGTTACCTTAACCTTTTGGGCCTTCGCTGTCTGGGTGGCAACCGAAGGTGGAACTCCAATTTTAGTATCCATGACCACACACACACTCCCACAGCAGCTGAAACAGTCAACATGGGATGGCAGAGAGCTGGTCTACAGCACTCACTCCACACCAGGCCTAGTTATACTCTGCCTGTTTGAGGTACACTGATTACTGATATTACACACACACATACAAACACACACTACCTTCACTGCAGGGTATGTGTAAGCTCACCATGCAGAAGCAGGTCGCTGCATTAAACACAAGCATATGCTAGCAAGGAGTCTTACTATGATCTTGCACACAGCACTCCACTAGACTGGGCTTCAGTACGCTACACTTGTCTGTGTTCCACTGCATTACATTGGGCAGAGCAGGCTAATGGTAGCTGATGCAGTGCCACAGTGTAACAAGTGCAGGGCCTTGCTAGCAGGATGCTAGGCTAGGCTAAAGCAAATCAAGGCCTCCTGCAGTCATTGGTGTGAGAGCCCATTTTCACAGTTCACACCCGACCTGCTAATGGCTGATCATTCATTCACGCTCTCTGTTGATTGTGCAGGCAGGGGGTTGGCCAATCGTACAGTTCGCTAATGTACCGTACATAGTGAGGATAATCGGTGAGAGCAGTAAGCATGCTAATGTTCTGTTGGCCATGAAAACTGAGGTCTGGTAATCTGGGAATATTTTAGAGCAGGATCATGACTGAGTTGGGAGAGCAATGGACATTAAGATTTAATCAAGACAAAAACTTTTAAACTTTCAATCAGTGAAATCTAAGGATGTACATTACTGAAAAGTGTACAGGCGTCTTAACATGCCCATGCCCATTTCTGATACTACTGTTTTAATGTTTTACTGCTGTAGGTCTTAGACCATTTTTGTAATTTCCAGTGGTAGAGTCATGTATTATATTCTCTATGATGTTGAACAGATACAGACCTCTGTTTCTGCAGCCACTGAAGGATATTAGCTACTTTAATGCAGTAAGTAATGAAAATGGGCATCTATTTCTGCATATACTTTTCAGACCTCACCTTTTCTATATAGATACTGTGTCTCTGAAAACTGTAGTGTGACCTTTTCATCACCCTTGCATCATTGGCAGCTTTGGCTGTTGGCACATAAAGCACACATCCAGCTGCCGCTGTCAGGATAACAGATTTTCACTACGAATATTGTGGCCAAAATAATTTACAATATATCTATAGAAAAGTTAAGGAAGAAAGAATAATGCTATCCAGCATATTTGTTGTGTCATTCCTAATTTGATAATATATTTTTGTGACATCCACTGATGGTTTTGTAACTTTGGGAAACAGTTAATGGTTAGATCCAAGCATATAAAGCCAAAAGGATCCACACATTTTAGCGATTATTACAAATTGGATAAATAAATGAAAGGAGCTTTTCCAATTGTAAAACGTTGACGTCTTGCCAGAGTGCTCCTGTTGAGGCCAGTTTCTGTACTAAATCTCATTCCGTTTCAGACATTTCAACACTGAAAAACTGACCAATGGTTTGGCAAGATCTGCTCTATGGTACATAACAGAGTAAGCCGGCCTCCATAGAACAGATTGGCATTGGTGTGATGCAAAAATTGAGTGAATTTTATCTTAAAGGACAGGATAGAGAAAATCTGTTGCATTGAAATTATAACGTTCCAGGTGGCATGTGAGATACAGGCAGTGATGACAAATGATCTTTTTCTCCCCTTTTGATTGTTATTTAAAATGTAAAACTGTTTGACCTGTCAGGGTTGCAGGTATGCTGCACTGTGCCAGTTCAGTTCATGAAAGACTCAAAGAGTCGTTATCTCTGTTTGCATCTTGCTCTCCTCTTTGCTCTATTACAGGAATGAACAACCATGGAGGGCAGAGAGTATTGAGGTTTTCCCTTTAAACACTACACACGCTGATTTCCTGATTAGCACAACTTAAAGTAGAGAGGAGGAAGTGATGAGTGAAATCAGCTAACGTAGTGTAGTGAAAACTCACAGACTCTTGGCCCTCTATGGGACATGCTTATTTGAGCTGTATCTTCTCAATTATCTAGGCCCCAAATAAACATTTCACATGCAATAAAGAGATATAACATTAGACATTAGTGTCATTAGACTTCTATGTTTTGTTTTGAGGTGATGCCCTTAATTGGAATGCCATTTACTCTCCTACAAAGATGTATTTTTATGAACCTGTCAAATGTCTTTATTCCAATGCAAATTAGTTAATTGTTAAGAATCACATTTTTAAAGCCACCAAAGTTTTTGCATAGTTAGAAAATTAAGTCTTTTCTTTGGTGATGGACACTCAAGCTAATATGTGACAGTTAGTAAACCTGATTATGTTACTAATTAGTGAACAGAGGGGCAAGAGAACTAAGTCTAAGGGAAGAAAGAGCCTTCACAAATAAAACACTTTATATATTAAGGCAGCCTGCCTCAGGCAGCAAAAGGTTGTTAACAATAAAAGCACATTTCACTCCCTATAATTAACATCAGTAGATAGAGAAATACTGCACACATTCTACACAGTTCCCTTCCTTTCACTGTGGTTAGAAATTCTAATTGACATTAAGCCTGTATCAGTTTAGCATTTTCTGTGTCAGTGAAGAGCTGTGAGGCGTGCTGATGCTGTGAAACATGTTGCATCTGCCTCCCTCACAGGTTTTTCACAGTGCATTAGGAGAACCTTGTAGAGTCTTTGAGATCACACCGCATTTTCTGTGCGACTTCACATCCTTACCCTGTGGATGAGCTTGACTCTGCTACCCTGTCCATCTGGATTTCCCAGCTCATCCCAGAAAGTCCAGTTCTGCCAAACATGACAAACTTCCTCAACTAGATTGGATTACAGCACGAGAGGGAGCGTGCAGCCACGGCCTCAGACTTAAATGTTCTCCAGGCTAAAAAGAGAGTGATAGAGTTAGTGCCAAAGAAGCATAATTAATGTTCTTAATTGGGCCTTTCCTTACAGGGGCGACTGATAGTCCACTCATAGCCAGCCATGGCTGTGGGGCCACTGCCATGCGCGGTTAATGACGTGTGTCCTGTGCTTGTCTGATCTCATATAGTTGCTGGCCTTTCCTAGCGATAATGTGTTTCAGACAGCACTCAGCTGTACACTGTGGTCAGAGGAGGGATGCACTCGCAAACATCATAGAGCGGAAGAACAGAAACATGGTTGTCATACTTCTCAGACTCGTTATGTTTTAAGATGATCTACTCCTGCTTGTAGAAGTCCTTCTACAATCAGTCCTTCTGATTCAGTCTTTGTCCACAACGAGATGGATTTAACCTCCTTCCCCCAGAAATCCTACTTACAAGCACTCTCCTCCCTCTGACCCATGGCTTAGTGACATCGGAAGAGCAACGAGGTGTAAATCCGTTGCTCTTACAGACCCCTGCCACAGTTAAGTCAGGTGTGACACAAGCCTGTTTGTCCGGAGAAATGTATTGTACATTTGTTTTGATGTTTCTACTGCTGTAGACGTTAATCTTTTAACCTCTATAGCACTAGAAACATCAAAACAAATAACTTATAACTTGGGGCATCCTGGTTGTCTAGTGGAGAAGCAAAACTGTAATATTTCTGGTATGATTTCAGCTGTAGACCTTTATGTCATACTCTCTCTCTCTCTCTCTCTTTCCATGTTTCCTGTGTCTTTACTATATGATCAACCATCCAATAACAGCAATAATCCACAAAAATAGAGTTAAATAAAAAGAATATAGAATCTATGAAAATTAACTGTCCATATATTGTAAATCCTGCAAAAAGCAGTCAGATTTCAAGCTTTCTGCTTTAAAACGTAGTAGTATGGATTTATGTTTATAGGGAAAGACTGTACTGTACAACAACATTTATTAAGGTTTTTAAAAAGTACATAGATAAAGTCTTGAAAAACCAAAAACCAAATAATTTTAAGTGTAAGGAAAAATGTTTGCGTTGACTTCATAGCGCCTGAACTCCTGTTTTTCTAAGCAACATCACACCAGCAGGGGTCAGTAGTGCACTGCTATCAGAGCTCCTCATCAGCTCCGTCAAACAGGCTTCCTCTCAAAAATCAACTGCACAAAGCCTTCACATAGGTTACACTGATTAACTTGAACATGTGAAATATATTTCCAACATAACATAATTGTCTATATTCTATATAGTGGATAGAGATACTGAATATCCAGTAAAATCACTTGGAATTTAACAAGATAAGTTAAATACATATTATCAAGGATAATTATTTTCATGCTTACAGCTCATATTATAAATGCGGATGAGGGTCAGTAATTTGCTCTCATTTTTAAATGATAATGAACTTAGGTTAGAGCAAGAGGCTGAGACATCACTGATGCACAAAGGTAAAGACAGACATTACCTTGTAATTGTTAAATTTAATCAGCATTTATAATGTTCACCTCAGTAAATCAGATATTTCATGATGTTCTGGCCTAAATTTAAATTCACTTTATTTCTACGTCCAATTAGATACCAGTAGAGTGCGTCTAACTATCTATTTTTGCTGTCCCTGCGTAAGGCTGTCGCTGTTTATTGTGCTGCATTTGTGCTGTATTTGTATTTAGTGACAATTAGAAAATAACAATGAAGAGAATTAAATGGGGGAAGGTATGCTGACTTTAAAATAATCAACTAATACTTAAGTAAATAAAGGTCATTTGGCTACATCTGCACATAAATCAGTGTGCTGATTTGTTCCTTGGCTTCCACTGTCAGAGGGACGGGTCGGCAGTTTAGTGTCCAACATGGGAAGAGACTGACACACTTTCTCTCTGTGTTTTCACCCTCAGGCAGAGAGCTAATTAAGGCGGGACTCTGGTTTTATTTACTGTCAGCTTCTGGCCCCTGGGTGTGTGTGTGTTTTGGTGTGTGTGTGTGTGTGTGTGTGTGTGTGTGTGTGTGTGTGTGTGTGTGTGTGTGTGTGTGTGTGTGTGTGTGTGATGGTTTGAGCCGGACTGATTTTGCCCTATCTGAGACCGTTCTCAGTCACACCAGTTTAGTTGGGCCTTGCCATTTTGCCCACATTCAGCCAGCGGCACTATGATAGTGGTGATGCTGACCGCTATCCTTTAGCTAAAGCCTCTCTTAGAAGGGTATCTCCACAGCGATGCAGGGAGGTGCTGGGCACGGCAGTCAACGCTGCGGGGAGAAATGTGATTACTATGCCCTCAATATGATACAGATATCACAGATATATCAAAGATGCAATGTGGAGATTCGCTGTGAGAGTGAGGCTTCACAGTAGAATGGATAATCTAAAGAGATCATTACATCATCTTTTAATCATAATTCAATGAATGTACAGGAGGCACATTTTACTAAATATTCCAAATAATCTTCTTCCAAATAATACAGATTTACAACAATTTTTACAATTTACAACATTGGTTTTGGTTGTTAAACATCCAAAGCTCTGCTCTTTGTCTGCATCACATTATTTATCACAGTTTTATCATAATTAAGGAAATCTGTAAGTTAAACAAACTCATCCATGGACTTCTTTAAGTGTGTTTTGAAGTCAGTCATTTTAGATTCAGATCCAATCATTCTCTTTTTTAAATGTTCCAAATTTGCTTTAAAGCCATTGCATGTCAAAAACATTTAATAAAATCATGATATCAGAATATAGAGCACATGTTTTTCAGCACATTTTAGATTTAGATTTTTGTTTTACTTATGGTTACTTCACTTGCACGTTGGACCTTCACTGTGCAGTATGATATATGTGCAGAGATCGGCACTATAAGACTTTTCATATTCATCTGCTGAAGGGGGAACGTTCTTCTGTTCTCACCTCGTATAGGTTAAGATGATTGATTTTTGAATGTGGAAGAAGGTGTAGACGTGCTTTTGGGGATTTTTAACTAGTTAAATCTTTGTTTATTGTTTAATGTTAATGTTAGCATGTTTAGTTGGGATCTTTAAATGTAGATGGACAGCACTACTTTTGCATGTAGTCTTCCCTGTTGTGGTGTGTTGTGCATTCTTAAATGCAAACAAAATTTGATTCAGGTCCACTAGACCGTTATCATTACAAAGATTACAGATCCTCTGACTCCTATCCAAGCCTTTATATCTACCAATAACTTTATGGATTCAGATTTTCCAGATCTGAATCAGACTTTCCTAATTTTCTTCCAAATACAGCACCAGCTAATTCATAAATTCTACTTTGATTTGAAGCTGTACTCTTAGAGTACATGCTATTCTCTTGAACCTTGTTTAAATATACTGCCACTTATAACAAATGCCCACTGTCTGTGTTGATTGTGGGTGGCCATTTGTAGTTAAGCTGAAAGTGGACATCTTCCCAACATCCGCTGATGTTGATCAAACAGAACCTGCAGTCTCCCACTGGCTCCAAGCTGATACAAACAGTACCTCAGCAGGACTCTCTTTACAGGGTTCCACTACAGCTCCATTTGTTGGTGACAGCGCTGCTGCAGAGGTGACACACCACTGTGACAGGGGCAACCCCCCCCCTCACTTCCACTCACCCAGCGGTGGTGCCCCAGTGAGCCCTGTACCTCGGCCACATCAGTCAATAAACCGTAGGTGGCCACACACACACACACACACACACACACACACACACACACACACACACACACACACATCATCGACAACCTGGAAATGTTGAGGGGAACAAGTGGACAGAGAGGGAAAGTTAAAAAAGGGAAGTGATAGATGGATGGATGGAGAGCGCTTGAGTGGTATCTGAACAGCAAGCACAGCGAGGAGAACTCTGATTATGTGTTGTTTTGTCTGACAGCGACGGTGCAGTAGCTGTTATAGGGAGTTGATGACCCAAGTGACCCGGAAAGCAAGGCGTGGCCCACACAGCTGTGGTCACTGTAGTGATCTCACACAGTGTAATTAATGCGCACAATCAGAGGTGTCTGCATACGTGTGTGTGTGTGTGTGTGAACACACATGCAGGGGTTTGCCTGCTTATTACAACCAAACAGTGAGTTACAATCTGACAACAGAGAGCTCTGGGTAATTTCCCATCATGCCTCATCAGGAACAGCGGGTGGCCAAGAGCCTCGCCACATCAGCTCACACTCGGACCTGGGTAGAAAATTACCATCATTAAACAGCGATGTGCGAGAGAGAGAAAGAGGCAGCCAAAAACAGAGTGATAGACAATGGAATAGACAGAGAGGCAGAAAGGAAGACAGACACTTCACTAAATGAAAGGAAAGAGGGAGATTGGCACAGTCAGGCCACAGTAAATGCCAAAATCATGATGCAGTATTGATCAAGGAAAAATGGAGGTATCAGGATCTGTGGTCCACAAAAGACAAATCTATGATACAATTCCACTTTTACAAAAAACACAGAGCAAAGCTTTACCAATTTCCCTGTTTCTCTTTTCTCTGTCTGTCTTTTTCTCCCACTCATTAGCGAGTGGCTGTGATTGTATTGGATTGAACAGTGACTCTGTATCGATCTCATCAAACCTCTGAGGACTAATGTAATCAATGCTCCCTGCTGGCCGAGAGGCAGGTGGTGAAGGGCGAGATCAGCAGTGAGACAGGTGGGAGAATAGGCAGGAGTCTAGTATCGAGGAACCCTTATACATGACATATATTTATAGTTTATATATTATTGTGCGAGGTGAAAACATTCTAAAACAAGCACAAGGAAACAGAACAAACTTTCTACAGTGGTAAAAGAAGTATATATACTTTTTACTTAAGTAAAATTAGCAAGACCACACTGAGGCACAATATATTTAAACAAAGTACTAATTATGCAGAATTTCCAGTTTCAAAATAATGCACATTATATTATGAGATTAAAATTATCAATGCAATATACTGTTGGGTAGCGTAATCTATAATAATGTATTGTAATGTATTTGTGATTCACATTTTGTAATAATAATCAGAATCTGCATAGAAATGTGTAACTCTACCTTTAAGATGAATAGAAAAAAGTACAATATTTGTCTGAGGTAGAAACAGAGCATAAAATGGAAATACTCAAGTTAAGTACATTTCTTATTTTTTGAAGGTCACATAGAGTGAAAGCACTGCTTGAAGCAAACAGAGGCAGTCTCTTGCTTGTCAATTTGTAATCTTTATTTCATAACTGAAATACACACAATATGATAGATAAAAGATTTGCGGCAAAGCTGAGAGCTGAATCCCAGTCTACGATGTCTTGTCTCAAGCCTGCTTAATGTAACGGTGACACATACATATTTGAGCAGAATCTATGAGGAGATATTAAATAGTAGTTTGCAACTTAATAAAGACATATCTGTAAAATCACAACCACACTGTGAGCTAGGACAAGTTCTGGTTGGACACAATGTTTCCTGACAGTGTGTAGTCCTGCAGCTCCCTGGCCGCCTTGACAGCTTTACTCGGCCCGTGGCTCTTCTTAACTCCTTCTGTCTTCGTATCGTTTTCTCAGCCTGATGCTGAAAGTGTTTACCCTCCCATCCTCTACCATTACCTTCAGTGTCCCTGCACATATGTCTGCAGCACACTGTTACCCACCTTGACTCCCTCTTGCTTTCCCCCTTTCTAATCCCACAGTGCTCTTTTATTTTCTCCTCAGTCTCTCCCACTTCCTGTAGTTCTCTTGTAAAAATAGAGGGGGGGGCTCACTTGATCACTTGACTGAGTGTTCACCTGGCTGCTCTGCTGGCTAGAGATGAGAGGAAGGAAGAGATGAACAATAAAACAAATGAGATGAAAGATAAACAGACAGAAGGGAGAGAGACTGAAAGACCCAGGAGGAGAGATGGACATATGAAGACCAGAATTTATGTTTTGTTGAGGAGGGGTCATATTTTGCCCAGCAACCCCCCTTTCTATAACACACATTCTATCTTTACTAAAACCACACGCACACACACACACACACACACACACACACACACACACACACACACACATTCCCCATGTAAAGGCCTACACAGATGCGCTCTTGGTGAGGAGGAGAAAGAGAGACTCTTTGCATGGATGACCCAGTTGGGCTTGTGCCAGTTCTGGAGGAGCCTGGAGCCAAAGTGTAAACCTGGAGACACACGCACACACACACACACACACACACACACACAAACACACCATCTGGTCCCGTGCCTTTTAATAACTGAAACAAGGCACAAGATGTAGGCAGCATGGTGCATGGTTTCCCATCAGCCTGGTTGCAAGAGAGCAGTAAGTAACAATAGCAACAACAGCCCTGAGAACAGTAAATACACAAAGCATTACAGGTGTAGATGGAAATACAAGGCAGCGGATAAGGCCTTTGTTTTGCAGGAAATTGGAGAATTTTTTGAAGGAGAGTATAATTCTTTTATGGGTGTCAACACACAGGATGTTCAAAAAGATGCAGCCGCTCTTTCTCGCCATACATAAATTCTTTCCCTGCCTTTGCTCTCCCCTCTCTTTTCTTCCTCTCTGTCTTTCTCCCCTGCTGCGTACAGGAGTCAGTCTGACTTTTGATCCTGACATCTGCGTCTTGCAGGAATGTCTGTGTGCTCTCGCTGCCCTCTGATGTAGCTCCAGGAACTAATGGAATGTGAAAGAGACAGACGGGCTTCTCGTCTGAAAAACACTGCCCTCTCTCCGTACACGTGTGTATATATGTGTGTCTGCATGTGTGTGTGTGTGAGTTGAGAGGACACTCTTGCTCTCACACATATCTACCGTCTGCTTCAATCCAGCCATTTCCACAGCATCCGCAAAATAAGTTGAAATGCAAACGGGCGAGACAGGGGAGAAAAGCAAATGATAAATGAGTACAACACCTCAATTTAGGATTTTGCACATGGCAATATGGAGCGTGGTTTTAGATCGGCTAACCTTTGAGCTGTAGTGTATGGGTTAATCCCACAACTCTTTCACGTTCTCTCCCTCTCTCACTCGCCCTCATTCTGCGGAGAGAGTCTGAAGGTCTAAAAGGGTGTTTACAATTCACTAATCTGACTTCAAAACCAGCTTAACTCTTGGAGACATCAAAGGTGCGCGCGTGATGGCCCCACTGATCCCAGTAAGGGGGGGATGTATGATAGACTGGAAACATAGTGAGAAGGGGTGGGGGGAGAAAATGAAACGATAGGAAACTAGATATTTCTGAGATCTTGTGATGACTGTCTCACTTGATCCAAAAAAAACAACTGCTCCAGACTTATGATACGGCTTAGAAATTATGAGGATGCCTGGAACACATAATCATGGATCGATTGGGTCTGAATCAATTTTTTCAATGAAATAATCAATGAAACCACATTTGCTTATGAACAAAGTGGGTAATCTTTGTGCTACACATCTCAAAGTCTAGCATTAAATTGGTTGTACCCCAATAATACATGCATCCATCTGGTTTTATCGTCTTTATCAAAGTCACGCATGATAAAAAGGGCAGTTAATATGTCTGTTTTTCATAAACATATTCATTAAGAATTGCATGCTGGATTTTCAAATACTGTTTCAGGAGGTGGACATGGAAGTCTTTGTCCTGGTGAGGTTAACTAATGATGAAGAGCTAATTTAGACGAGACTTGCATGAATATCTGCACAGGAGAAAATGCAGGCAAGGTAAAATTAGCCAGTAATAAATGAACATTGTGGAAATACGTCTGGCATTAATTGTCATCCAAAGGTCACGGTTCATTAAATTACCATTAAAGAGTTTGACAAAATATATTTGGTGCTCACTGAGGTATGCTGGCTTTGTGAAGTAAAATACATAAATAACTGTAATAACTATAGCTTTTTGAGACCTATTAATATTAGATGGAGAGGAGAAGTCTATTCTGCAGGGACATTATCAGGGGATTTTGCGCTATTAACAGATGTATTTTTCCTCTTCCTTGAACACATAGAAATAATGCAAATTATAATAAATTGTTATGTAATGAATAGTCAGACCAAAAATGAGGACAGTACAATTTGATGTAGATGAGGTGATCGGAGTCATATTAGTTATTCTGTATGTACTGAATACATCTCAATGCTAAGTTCTTTTGTGATTTTGAGTTTGTCCCACATTTCTATTGAGCTATTAGGGACGGACATGCGAGACTGCCCCGAGCAAACATCTGCTCACACATGTACACATATGTATAAACATACAAAGGCTGACATACATGCCCAAGCTGGACCCCTTGGAGCCCAGACACACAGACAAAAAAAGAAAAGAAGAACATTAAAGAGTGTGTACAGTAGAAGCACATTTGATTAAGACGAAGAGGAAAAGAAGGAGAGAGGAAAGCGAAAGAGAGGGAATGTGTGTGTGTGTGTGTGTGTGTGTGTGTGTGTGTGTGTGTGTGTGTGTGTTAGAGAGAGGCAGAGCAACATGAGACGGAGAGACTCGGGTGGACAGACACTGATTCCCCCAGGTGCATGTTGGGTAAGTCTTCAATAATATGGAGTGACAAGGAACAGAAGGAGCCGATTTCTCCTCATGTCATATCCTCTTTCTCTTCTCGCTTCCTGCTTCTTGTCAACAGGACTTTAAACTGGTGTTTGTTAAATTGGATGTCAGGGTCAACAGAGGACTTTGTTACATCGAATACTTGTCTGTTTGTGTGCGTGTGCAAGCCTGCATGTGCATAAGTGTGTTTGTGTGTGTGTGTTCAAAACCACCGTTTAAATGTGATAACATGTTGTCTCTTAGTATTAAACACTGCTGAAATACCTTAACTTGAGAGTTTCCAAAACCAAACTTCAATACGTAGTGTTACAATATCACAACACATGCAATATAAACACTAAAGGCTCCATGACACTGATTCAATGAGCTCACAACCACAGCAGAATCCCCACTGTATTGGATGGCAAAGCCCCTGGAGCCTCCACTGTTCAGCCATGCCACTGTAGCAGGTCTACCCTGCCTTTCCAGGAAGCTTCATATGAGTAGGAAGCCCCTGGACATCTCTGCTAATCACTCATCCCTAAACAAGCACTTTCTAAATGACCTTAGAGAGAAAAAAACAAGAAACAGACAAACCACGTAGCCAAACAAGGCCCCCAGGCCTCTAACCAATTTAAATCCCAATTTGATTTATCAGATACTCTCAAGAGGTAAGTGTGTGTCCATATATGTCCGTGCATGTTTTTGTGTACGTTTGTATGCATGAGTGTGGATTATCAGACAACCAGCTCCTTTGTATAAACAACAAAGGTCATTCCCTGTCTGAGTCAGTATATGTTATTGTTCCGATTAGTGTGTGTGATTTTGTTTTGACTGTATTTGTTACAATCACAGAAGCAGCTGACCTTTGACTGTAAAAAATAGAGGATCACATTATTGTCATTGTCAGAACATTTAAAAACATGTTTTATCATGCTACGGCAAGTCAAATCCTCATGTTATAAAAGTATACTGGTAAAAAAAACTTGTTCCAGAGAAAAACAATAGGTCAAAGGATATGCACGCACACATTAAGTGTCTATACTAACTACTGTTCTGCAGATCTGTGGTCAAGATATTACCTATATGCAAAACATGTACAGAATAAATAGCTACACCACGTTGTACATATGATTATGAAAGTGTTGGCAAATTTCAACCTTGTATTAAAAAAAGTTTCAGATGTTTTATCATATTTCCATGTTGTTTATGGTAAGAGCTGCTTGAAGAAATCCATTGGCCTATTAATGCCTTTTGATACATAAACAAAAGCACTCACATATACTGACAAATATACCCCTGATGGACCCCCCCCCCCCCCCCTCCACCTCTTACATTAGGGTCCCCGTGGTAACAGGTCAAAACAGGTCCCACCTGAACAGGGCATTTCTAGTTCACAGGTGAGCCCTCTCTTTTCCTCTGCTTCTCCTTTTCTTTATAGTCATGTCCCGCATCTCAAATGAGAGCAGGTCAGCATGTGCCGGGTTACTTCTGCGGGCCAGATGGGATTCAATGGAGATGACATTCAGTGGATGACCCACCTGATGTGACCGTAGTGCAGCTAGAGATGCCTTTTCGTATCCTTTTGATTACCACAAAAGAGCATGCAGGTGCATACAAATGCTCACATGCTCAAAGACAGCCGTAAATTTATACTGATGCTGTTAATTTTGTGAAATGGCAGCTTCATATGTATTCAGTTGAGCACTGGCCTTTGTCATCAACTGTAGCAGGACTGAATGAGGTTTTAGTCAGCCTTGTGCTCCTGCCTCAGTCCTCCTCACACCTCTAGGTGGCAGTATTGTCATATCAACCTGTAAAACCAGTCTTTCTGTGCTCAACCAATCTTCATCCACAGAAGGGTACTATGTCTGCTGCTAAAAGCTGATCATCTACGTCTCAATGTACTACAAAATATTAAATGGTATATAAAATATTCCATGTCTCAGAAGTGGCCATAAGGCCTTTCTATGTGTGTTTGATCCTGCATAAAAGCTTAAATTGTTGTAGTTTTAAAAAAATCGATTAATGACTTCCCAAAACATTCAATGTTTTGGGAGGTCATTGACAGGGAAGCATCCATTATTTATTTTTATTTTTGCAGTTATACAAATATAATACCAATTAATGTTGTTTAAATGAAACTCACAGCTGACCCTGCGGAGTAAAATAAAATCTTTCCATTAAATCGAAAAAAATACTTTTCAGTCGAGGACGCAGTAGTTACTGTACATCACACAAAAGTGAAGTCATCACAGTGCTGAGGGCAGTAAAAGCAGCAACATCACAACCATGAAGTCATCTACACTGAAGTATTTCTGGCTCTATGTGTGCATCCCTTTTAAGTTATGTGGAGAAAGGTGTTTTGGTTTGAGGTTGATGGGAGCTTTGCGTGCAGAGCAGCGCTTGTTCCGTCGCTGAGAGTAAGCTAGACAGAGAGGCAATAACAGACGCATGGTGCGCACAACACACAATTAGACTCATTATTGTATCCTGGAGATGAGAGAAATGCAACGTGGGCAATCCCTTGCTGTGCCTTGGCACCCTTTGGAGACAGTGAATCATGTACACATGTAGACATTTCCCTCAACAATACACCAGAAGACACTTCAAACAGTCTGCCCCATTCATACACGCATCAGCCAGCCAGGCACACAGTTTACATTCGTCAGTTATTGGCAAATGGTATTTAGGTATCTGGCCAACTCACCACCTCTCACAGGTATGGGTATCACAGCTACAGGCCTGTTTTCTGGGTTTGGGGTATGAGCATATCCTGCATCAGTCGATTCAAACCCTTAATACACCATGGTTTGATTATAACAAATATGTATATTTCTACAAGTTTACAGGCTTTAATAACACACATGTGATTGACAGGGGAGTTACCTTTTATACTGTGGTTTGGGTCTTTATACACACAGGCTGCAAGACGCCTCCTTGTGCCCTTGCTTTTCCCTTCTTCCTTGGCTGCCGGACCGTGGGTGCACCTGGACTCCCCAGCAGAGTGCTGGTCTGACAGAAAACGCTGCTCTATGTCACGGTGTGCACTGATTGTCTTATCTGCCCATTTATCACAGTTGAATTGCAACCAGCCTTGCCTGAAACCTGCTTTCAGACTTTGTTCGGGTGACTTGGGATGCATGATGCTGCAATTGTTGAGCATTCGGAAATGGGGGTTCCATTGCAAATATACTCAGGGTTATTTTAACATACCGAGATACTTCATGTGTTTCATATTGTATTTCACTGGCATCAGTTAATAATTACAAATTAACCTAATAATAAAGCATAATAGGAGAACTGTGAACAATGTCTTGTAGCTATGCTGTTTCAAGTGAAGGATTCTCTTGCTTCAAATAGCCTCAAATGGGATCTTGCATGATTGTAAAACCTAAAAAATGCATCAGTGTGCAAGAAGTGCCGGCTCCATAAGGCTGTCCGCACAAGCTGTTTGCACACAAACCAGCTCTGATGTCTTCTGTCAGCCCTCATTTTGGTAAACACTGACGTCTACGTGAGGAAAGGGAGTGACAGGTGCATGATTGAGGTACTTAAAAGCAGACACTCTCAGCGACTCTCCTCCTCTCTCCTGATCCCAGGGTTGCTGTGATTCTCCTCATGCGTTTCAATCCTGACATTATATGCATCAGCTCTCTTTCATCTCCTGCCACATTTTTGAGGTCTTGTTTAATTGATGTAATGCACCTATTGCAAGCTTTAATGTTAATTGCAAGATAGTTTCAGCAGATCGTAATAATCACCTCATTATCATTCATGTCAGAATTGTTTTGCTTCTTCATTAAAAAGAGGAGTATCACTTCTTAGAGATCCAGTGCAAACTTGTTTGATTCTGCCAGGCAGGCGCTGGCTTCACATGGACTTTGCCACCTTTTCAAAGACTTTGCTTTACGAACAGGTCCACTTAAACGAGATCTGTAAAAGATAAACATTAAATATGCATCCAGATCTTCTGCTTGGGCGAGTGGACTGAATCTGTATGAATGGCTAATGTGTTGCTGTGACGGCAGCAACTAGATTGATCACTCATTACGATATCTGCTCCATTGGCCATTAACACCCGCAAGGAGTCTAACCACGGGCCCCATCACACACCAGGGTTAAATTGAGAGTGAAGAAGTGAAGTGTGCTTGTCTGTGAGTGTGTGAGTGTGTGAGTGTGTGTGTGTGTGTGTGTGTGTGTGTGTGTGTGTGTGTGGGGGGGGGGGGGGGGGGGGGGGGGTCAGCTAGGCTGCTGTAAGTTGAAAGCTGGGTTGACAGCGTAGGTGGGTTGGTTCAGGTATCCTGGTATACATCGCTATAGATTCCCACCAGGGATACTGTCCTCTGTATTTATCACACTCTCTAACCACATTAGGCCACAATACTGCAGATAAAAGCACAACCAATTACCCAGATGGCTCTTCAATGGAGGAAAAGCATATGTGTGATAAAATTACACAATCTGCACTCACATGTGGCCTGCCTGAGACTTCCCTTCCTGGTGGCCTGTTCACCACTGATCCAAGAGTAAGAAAGAGCAACACATGTAAATTTAAGAGTGAGTCAAGAGCCTCTCCACACCCACCGCTGCAGGGATGTTGTCAAAAGAACAAAATTTAATAAACCTGTCCATGACACCTGCACACACACTTTCTCTCTCTGGGCGTCTCTTGTGTTTTTTCTTTCTCTCTGTCATACACACGCACACACACACACACACACACACACACACACACACACACACACACACACACACACACACACACACGTACACACCTGCCTAAGTGAAGGATTTACTTGTATTACACACAGTACATTGAACATGCCAATCACCCAACAGTGCAGCTGTCTGTGTGTTGTCTGTGAGCTGTCTGCATTCCTTTAGAAATTAACTGTGCACCTTAAATACTCTCTGACACGCAGCTTTAAATGCTGAAGTGGGGACAAATGTCGTGACAAGCTGTTCCATCAGTTGCATGTCAAAATCACTCAAATTGTTTTTAATTACCATAACTGAATGACTAATGCTGACCAAGATATTAAATTCATGCCGTGATGATTAATTCAGTACACAAATGATCACAGAGCTGCCCTGCTACCGTGGAGTCTCACACCCCTTCACAGCACTTTAATTCCAAAATGAATTTCAAGACGTCATACCTTTTCAGCTTAGCTGATCGTGATAGTGACAGATAACTGTTGTAACTTCTGTTTCTGAACCACAGCTGACAATAGCGTAGATGAAGTATAAACATTTGTTAAAAGTCAAAAACCAACAAACAGAAACTCATTACATACGTTTGTAATGTATTATTCCAAATAGTATATTATGTCTATAGTTTTTCCATAAAAATGTTTGTGTAATGCCAGATACCATCCCACATTTGTCATAATTATATCAGAACTACATTTTTAAATATTTTAAAAAGTGGAGGGCCTTCTCCCACAGCCTCATCACAGACACATCCCCCAAATGAGCCGGTTTGAAACTATAGCAGGGCCAGTAGTTGCTATGATGTCAGAGATGCTGGTATTGACATAAAGCCTGTTTACTCCACTGTGCTGCCCCTGTAAAGATTCTGTCCACAGAGACCTCATACGGGGCGAGGGGACCCCTATTCATCTCCTCCCAAATGGGATAGCATCCTCCAGGGGAGAGGGGTGACACAGTCCCTGCCAAGGCAATGGGGAAGTCCTTCTGCTGATAATAGCAGTCGACGGGGGGAACAACCTCAGCAGGCACCAGGCCAGACAACTGTCAATCAAAGTACCTCTCCTCTTCTTCCACTTTTGGTTGCTGTTGCCCCTCCTCTCTACGTGTCTCTCTTCCTTCCATCTCGACTCCTCTCCTTCACAGTGTGCACACTCCAGAAAAACGCTGGTTCAAATCTCCAGCCTGGAGAACCTCTCAGGGAACATAATGAGCATGATGCTCCAACAAGGATTGGTCGGGGCACCGATGAAGGCAAACATCAATTACAGATGTGTAACTGTCAATAATAAGGCATTTTAATGGGTCAGCTAATTGCGTATCAGCAAGGACATCAGCCACACATAGAAAACAAACATCAGAACATTCTGCCCAGCTTTTTTTCTCTCGTCTCTTTAGATAACAAATCACAATCAACAATTGTGGATCGCTTCTACCTAATTAGTAATTACCACAATGATAATTACACACGCATTGGCATGAAATAAATTGTTATGAGAACAAATGGAACTCCCCTCTCAAATTGATTAATTTGTAACTTTAAGTCCAAATCAGCCATGCATCAATTCTAAAAAAAAAAAATAAGCTGCATGGAAAAAAGAAGAACAAATAATTAACACAAAAACAATTATTCAGTTATAATGTTTCCTGTTGCAAAAATATGCTGGATAAACTTTGTATCCACAAAGCCAAAATCTAAGAAAGATAACTTAATTCTGCAGGTTCAAGTCTCCATTTATTCCATATGTGATAAGCACATTTTAATGTTATCAAGTGTTTTTGGCATGTTTATGTTTTGTGTTTTTATACTGCCTTTGTGCAGGGAGGTAAAGACTACCTCAACCTAGTAATTGTAAGAATTGCCTGGTTTGTATAGAGGGAAGGACAGAAACGGTTGATTAATTTAGCTCATTTTCATTTCACAATAAAACTATTTTCAGAAACTAATAAATTCATAGAAATGTCTGGTCAGTTATGACGCAACGTGATAAAACAGGGACAACGTGTTCTCTTCTTTTAAGAAATGTGTAATAGATTAAATTCCTGTGACTGATGACAACTTGTTAACTATATTGTCATATCTTAGATATCATGTTTAACAGAAATTAAAAAAGTTTTATTGGGTTGTAATTTAACAGAAACTTGCCTATTTCCAGTTGGGATGTGTCTGAGCGATGGACCAAGGAGGAAAACACTTGCTTGTTTGATAAAAGCTGAATTGTCACCATGGCCCAGTAAAAGTGGGAGAGGTAACGCCATTCTTTTGCTGCGAGCCGTCTATTAATGAGACATCACTCCATCAGGGGTGGTCTGTTATGACAACTACCAGAGGCATTTTCGTGTGTTTTTGTTTGTTTGTATACAGCATGTGTGTATGTGTGAATATTTGGACACAAATGGCCCAAAGCAAACACTGAATAATGCAAATTTCTAGCGTTAAAAAAAAATCTAAGTCCTACAGTGCATTTGCCATGATGGGCATGAAAAATGCTAATGCAAGGCATGAGGCAAGAATAATTATCACACTCTTTTGTGACATGATGATCACCAAGAAGATTGCATATACTGTACAATATTATCATCCAAGGAATGCAATGGGAAAATAAATATATCAACAATTAGAACGGTCTCTGTTCACGTGCCTTAGAGCGCTGATAGTTTTAACGCTGTATTTATTATGGAAACTACAATTATTCTTTGGCATTCATTATGTTTTTTGATCAAATCAATCGCATGAAATGAAACCATGTTTATTGTTGGGATTATCTACATGAAATAACTTTGTGTGTGTACTAGACTTGCGTGAGTTGCCATAACCCTGCCATGCATTATTGGATGAATCAGTGTTATTCAGGTGGACCATCCACTTCTTTTTAAAGCAAGCTTTTTACATTTACAAGTAACCGTGTGTGCGTGTCTTAACCAGCTTTATGTATAGCAGGTATTTGCGTGTCTGAGAGTGGTATGGTATAAAAAGAAACCCCAAGACTCATAAAATATATAACACAGCCCATCTTGCAGATTTTCCGATTGGCACACACACATTCAACATGCACCCACACTCTGGTGTGCTGTCATATTTTTACCGGGTTTCCTTTGGAATTGCTCCTTTAAACTGTTTGAGTCAGTTGTACAGTATGCCTGTTAAATCCGTTATTTCTCTCTACAGCATGCCATGGCTTATTCATTCACAGTGTTACTGTAAAGAAACATTATTAACACTAATAATGGATGTCCAGTCTCGCTATGTAAGTCAGTGTTCTCTTCTGTCTACAGGGCTGTTCATTGTGGTCAAAATCAATATCACAATATTCATTTGAATGTATGACTATATTTTTCTGGAAGTTTTTTGGCAACACGCTTGTAACACACAACACAATTTGATCACATCATCATGACAAAAAATCAAGTGAGTGAAGAATAATCAATATGCAAGTGTAAAGCACATACATTCTGGTCTTCTTAAATCTACTTATTTATGATCTTTGCAGTAAAACGTTTTATTCAGCTGTTCTTGAATTCATTTAAAGTCATCAAAACACATTGATGATGTTTTAATACAAAGTGTCTCCTTCACATCCCTCTCTGTTTCTCTCACAGCATTTCAGCTGACATCACCAAGAACTCATTTTTCCAGTCTGGCAAAATGCTCGGCATCAACAGAATGAACACAGCATTCTCTCTAGCACAATGGATTTCCCCGAACTCACCAAACTCCCATAATGACCAAGTCTCTCAATCCATGGCTGTGGTTGATGTTTGGCTTGCACTGTTGCTGATATTGCCCCCTCCTCCTGCTCTCTCCTTTCAAGTCCATCCATTTGACAAAGTGAAAACAGCAACAAAAACACAAACAAAACCTCCCCCAAGCTCAAGCACGCACAGCCAAACCTGACATTCTAATTAGTTTTAAACGTAATTGCTCGAAATGATTAGTTGAGTTGGGCCACTTTCCCCTGTTACCTCTGAATTGGAAATATAATTGCGGCGGACAGTAATTGGCCGGCCATAGACTGTTGGTTATTGTAGTCTGTTGTGGCCGGCTGCATCATTACCAAGGCTTGGACACGGTTCAGCTTTTGAACTACAGTGACCGAAGAGGAACACAAACACACACGCACGCAATGCTCTGCTTCCCCATGCCAGCTTTCCATCACCACTCAGGTCCATGTCCCGCTCTAAGGATCTAACTTGTTTCCCATCCTGACCTCTGTTTTTTTTTTCTTTCTTTTTCTTCTCCCATTCTTTGGCCCTTCCCTCCTTTACCTTAGGGGCAAATGGACTGCTAGTTGAGAGAATGGAAAGCTGCAAGCTCTAATCCAGAGAGGAGACTCTTCAGCTTGTAGTTGGAAAATTGGTTGAGAGAGAGAGAGAGAGAGAGAGAGAGAGAGAGAGAGAGAGAGAGAGAGAGAGAGAGAGAGAGAGAGAGAGAGAGAGAGAGAGAGAAGGGACTCTGCAAAAGTGTCATCCTTGTGGTACATACTCATCCAATGCCGTTTTTGTATGATAATCACTATGTCTTTTGTTTGCATATCTACATGTGTTTCTGTCGGTGTTTGTGTGTTTCTTTGTGTATGCACTCTCTATTATTGCCTGTATCAGTACGTGTCTGTTTATGTTTGTTGTGCAGAGTTTCCTTTGCTAAATTGTCTGGAAGCCGAACAGCCCCCATCAGTTAACCAGGCAGAAAGAGCTGCGTATCCCGCTACCGGATCCAGGACATGCCAGGGGGACCACATACACATATATACACACACACACACACACACACACACACACACACACACACACACATTCTCTTCCAAAAACGACAATAAAAAGACAAAAAAAACCTCTAAAATAAGAATATATTCAACACATCACCATCATCCCCACCTATAACCAGCGGTGGAACAGGTTCTCAGATCATTAAGTTGAAGTCCCAATATAGTAAAAATACTCTGTTATAAGTAAAAGTTCTACATGCAAAATCACATTAGATTGCCAATCCAGTTCTCAAACGCCTGCTCGTTCTCAAAGAGGGTGTCCAGACCGTGTTTCTTCACGATGATTTCTGACTCGTCTGAGAAGAGGACGGTGTCACCATCAAACGCCACTGCTGAGTGTCGTTTAACTCATTCTCTGTTTCTGGCATGAACATTGTGGCTGCAGCAATGCCTTCCTTTATGGCCTCTGTGACTTTCTCGGAGTCCTTGGAGAGGTAGA
Organism: Cebidichthys violaceus; assembly: GCF_023349555.1. NCBI lineage: Eukaryota > Metazoa > Chordata > Actinopteri > Perciformes > Stichaeidae > Cebidichthys > Cebidichthys violaceus. The sequence continues at coordinate 7,284,638 of NW_027176705.1, forward strand.
GGTTTGTCATGTAGGCTTTTAGGTAGCCTGTAGGACTTTTCCCTTTGGTCATACAGAATCTCTCTATGATCAAATCATAGTGATACATGCTGTCTATGAGGCATATTCCAACATGGGCATGGATGCTCGTCATTAAGACGCTGTCCTCGCTGTCTGGGTATATGGCTAAGCACACTGCGGCTGCTTCATATGAGTATCATGAAAGTGACGACACCAAGTAAAACTGCAGTCAAAGCCACTAAACCTGCAATGTAAGCCAGATCTTTACACCAACAGGAGGCCTCCTTCTTTGTAAGCTGAGCAGACCTCTATGTGGTGTGGGCCTGCAAAGACTTGACGATGGCTGCGACCACACCTGCATCCTGTAATGGCATTAAAGTCTCAAGCAGCTTCTTACCGTAAAAGTTCTTCTGCAGGTCTTTGAATACAGCCTTGCACATTTTTTTGGTACTCTTGGCAGAAGCCTTCAGCGATAGTGAGTATCTCTACTGTCTGTTTAACCAGTTTCAGAGGCAGTAGGATCGGCAGAATCAATGGGTGTTTGAGGTTGGTCCATGGTGACTACAGAGTTGTTCTTCTTCTCTTGGATTGTTGTTTATCTTTCCCATATACAATACTTGTACTTGGTTCTTGCATTTTATTTATTTATTTATATATATATATATATAAACATATATATATACATAAACATATATATATATATATATATATATATATATATTCTAAATACATAGATTTCTAGAAAGTGATGTCACTCTCTCTCACACACACACACACACACACACACACACACACACACACACACACACACACACACACACTGATAACATTGACTGACCATCACAGAGAAAGATAGACACACATTTTAGTTTGTTTCAGTATGGAAGCCACTGGACTTATGATCATGCTAATGACAACATTTGTTGTGTCAAGGCAAGGCCTGTCTTATTATTTCCAAAGCTGACAAACAAGAGACTGAAGCGACGATGGAAACTCCTCACCCTCGCCTACTGCTCTATATATTGACCACAGAAAACACTATCCAGAAAGAGAGCGCTCCTAACAGCAAATGTGTATCTACCAATTACTCTCTCCCTCTCTCTATTAAGCGAAGAGGGATATAGGTCAGGCCTGTCAGACTAAGGCTTCTGTCATCCCCCCCTCCCTGCCCTCCACTCTATGCGTCACTCCTTGCCTGAGGATAGAGGTCCCATAGCTTTCCATTAGGACCCTCAGTGAGTGTAGTGTATGTACAGCAGAGGCCCCCCCACCCCGTACTTACACATATTCCCACCCACCCACACCATTAGAGGGAAGAAGCACAAATAGTGTTAACTGCCTTTAGGGGGAGGGAAACACTAAGGCCAAAGGCAGGCTAATGTTCCTGTGAAACCCTCAGCTTCACTGTTCTATTGACTACTTCACAAAATATGTTTAAACAAGCAAAAATATACAAGTGTTACTGTTAGTGTTTAGAAATTCCAAGTCTCACTTATTTAATGAAATCCAGCAAAAGTTAAGTTTTGCCTTCTAAATAGTCTTTGTGCTGGGTTGTTTTTTTCTACCCTCTTTGATTAGTGGACTGTGAGTATTGACAGCCTGGTGTGTGTGATCATCACAACAAACTGACAGTAGGGAGCTCGATAGCCGTCCTACCAAGCCTCCAATACCATCTGTCTAGTATGGATCTCTGGAGGTTGACGCCTGTTGGCTTGGGATATGTACACACCACAAACCTCAAGGGCTGGCAGAACAGAGTTGGAGGAGGTGTAGCTACCCCACTTGAAGCTGTTCAGTCATCGTCACACACAGAATAGGGACCGGTACCCCCACTCATTTTCATGCTCTCTTTCTCTCTCTCTCTCTCTCTCTCTCTCTCTCTCTCTCTCTCTCTCACACACACACACACACACACACACACACACAGAGAAAAGTGTGATCAAACGCTACTGTGATGTCTTAATTAAGAAGTACTAACAGGCTTGATTAAAAGGAGAGAATTAAAGGATCCGTCAATGAAAGGAGCAATTCCCTTATCAGCTCACAGCAACACGAGTGGATGGGAGAAGAGGGAGGGTAAAGGAAAAGTAAAGGCAGAAAACAGAATGCATCAACAGAGCAACAATATGCAAAAGAGAGAAGGAGAACTGAGGCATGGCAGAATTCACACAGGAGTGTGACTGATATGTCTTAAGACTATGTTACTGACTAGCAAAATTTTGTGTGATAAAGACCACATAGGTTTTCATCAGTGACCTGGTGGTGTGTCTTTAGGATAAGGATATTTTTGTTTGCAGACAGCACTAAAAGAGACATTCCACTGTCTGAGTAATGCTGCAGAGTCTGACCCAAGTTTACTTTTGGGTCATGTTCTCTACCATGGATATGAAAACAAACAAACCAGGCCATTACCAGTGACGGGCGGTTCTCTTGCTCTCTTTACCCATACCTCCCGCTCTCCTCTTTCACGTGTCTCTGCGCTTTTAAAGGATTCAATTAACCTCAAATGAACTAAGGAATCAAGATAAAAAGATACTGCCTGTCTTCCCATCTGTGCCCCATATTCAACTATTCTCCACTCCAGTTCCCTCTTATCCCTTCTGCCCCCTCCAGTCATGTCTCATGTTTCTCTTGCTCAACTCCTATATTTTGTTTGTGGAACAGTTTTAGGAAATACAGTAGCTAGGGCAAGTATGAGGGCCCTGTCCTGAGTTAAATAATAAGAGTAACAATAATCATCACCAACCTCCCAAAGCAATACACTGATCAAAATGTTAATTTTAAAGAAAATAATGTTGCACAGTATGAAATTAAGTGTCAAACCTGACGTTAAAACTACTCAAATATTCATTGGATATCCAAATTACCCAGAAAATATTAGATTTTTTAATAAAAATCTGGAAATGTTGCTTGTTTGACTCATTGCTGGTTCTTGGTAAACATCTGAAAACAAGCCCAAGAGAATAAACATACAGCTACTGTTCATTGGCTTAACATAATGAGCACTTATCAGGGAAATTTGCTGAGCTAATTTTGCTGATTACATAAACGATACTTGGAACTCCACTAGTTTTACACATGAAAGTCTGTTTACATTCGTTATAGTACTACTGCATATGTACAAAAAAAGAAAAGAAAAGAAAGAAAAAGTTACAAAGAGTTTTTTGCCTCCAGAGGGAGCTGCACAAAGACTAATAAATTGCCTCAAGTGATCCGTTGAGTCTAAAGATTACAATTTAGAAAATGAAAGAAATCTTGGCGTACAGAGTTAGAAAGAAGTGAGCTTACCGGACGTATGTAGTCCACTCACCTCTGCTTAAGGCTAGAGGCTTGGATCTACATTAGCCGCTACTACATCTGAATGTCTGACTGGTTGAGGTGCAATGTGGGTAATGCAGGCACCAGGAACAAGGAAGAAGGTGTGAAAGGAAAAGGATGACAACTCTGGGTGTCCAACAAAGTTATAGGAGTGTAATGCCAAAAAAGGATTGTGAATAATTTGCTTTTCACTTTCACTGCCATTTGTTTAGATTACATATTGAAAATGCACAAATATTTTTACTTTAAATTACACAGAAAAGTGACACAGAGTTTCCTTTGCCACAGTAGTTACTCATATGAGCTACGTAATCAATCATGCCCATAAAACATTCGATCTTGAGCATGATATTTCAGATGTACGGCTACATACAGTAGCCACATCATGACAATACACTCCGCTCCCTGTTCTGTTACAGAGACAGCAGACGCACCTCAGCCCTGCTGACAGCCCACAGCCTGACTCTGTGGTGCTGCATAGCTCAGCACAGCTGTCTGTTGTCCGTTTCTTCCGATCTCTATCTCTTCCTGCCTCACTCCCAGCTTTGTGCCCACTCAGCATGATAATGATATACACCTCTGCCCGGTCATCTCTTTGAAACTCTGGTCTCCTGACACAACTCCAAGGATGACAGCAAAAGCAATGTACAGGATGTATGCGTATACTTCAAAAAATATGCAGCTCAAACTTTGATATGAGTGGAGTCTGGTCGAGCATAATTGTGACACTGGCCTCTCTCTCTCTCTCCTTGAGAACAAGAAATAAGCCAGATACTTGTAAATTAGGTGGTGTGAATCTTGTTAAGATTTATCCTAGTTAACATTACTTTAAATCATAAACATCTTGTCATCCAGCAGGGCTCGAGTCACATTAGTAAACAGTCAGAGCTCCCTCTATGGGGCAGTATCTTTAAAGGAGAACGCTAAGATTACTTGTGTCAGCATTTCAGCTGAAGACTGGCACCGTGTTGACACGCAGCAGATGAATATTAAACCTTGAGAAACAAAGATGTGCTTGAAGCAAAACTCTGCATAAATATTTGTCATATGCACACACACACAGACGCTCCCAGAATCTTAAGCATCCCTCCCAGCAGGCACAATCACACTCAGGCAGATAATTCAGTGTCACAGGGAGCCTTGTCTCTGACCCTCTGGCCCCCTCCAGACAGAGGAAGCAGCTGGACAGGGACCCACGGCTGCCTGGAACTCACTTCCCCTCGGGAGCTCGAAAGAGAAGAGTCCCTTTCTGCCTTGGAGAATGACCAGCTGAGCTTCCAAAGCTCAGTATGTGGATGTGCTGTTATGTCCCTGTATCCAGGAAGGTCTGAGGAGGATGAGCAGGCCTTAGAAGAGGGCAGCAGTGCAGGGCTTTTTTTAGTGAGAGGAAGCAAAATGATAAATAATATAGTTTTTCCTGTTTGTGCTTATGTTAGAACATTACCTGCTGTCCAGGGGTGGAAACTGCTTTACTTAGACTAGTACATTTTAGCTTCAGCTTATTCCAATTTTTGATTTAATTATTTTGGATACAAAACAAAGATACACAGCTAGTACAGCAATGCTCCCTTTTTCTTCACACTACTGCCACATTACTTCCACTGTTAAGTCTTTGTCATACACATGGTCTCTTGTAAAAATCCACTTAGAGACCTGGTTAAATGTATATATGACCAAAAGTTTCTCTAAAGTAGCTATGTTTACCAAGTTTTTCTTTGTCCTTTACCCTGATAAGAGAAACCACGTCTATATATGACGTGTGGTTACTACAGAAAGCTGACAATAATGCTGTGTCTTAAGTGCATGTAACATACTGGGTGTGAGACTCTGAACACAACACACACGCACACGCACGCACGCACGCACGCACACACACACACACACACACACACACACACACACACACACACACACACGCTGTTTTGAGTGGTGAGTGAGGCTCTTACTAAGTGCGTATTAATATTGTATGGTTAAATGGGAAATGTTAACATTTTTTCAATTGCCCTGGCAGCCTAATTAAATATTAAACAATAAGAGAGCTTTTGTTTTACCATAATACAAAGAAAGGGTAAACATGAAATTAATATTTTTTTTAAGGGAATGAGACATGTCTTTCCCGAAGTCATAGTTTATAGATTTAGACAGATATCTCTGTTTAAAACACATGTACATCTGTTTTGTTAATATGTGGTTTAGGTGAATTTTAGAGCAAATTAAACTCAGCAGTTAAGTTCAACCACAGGTAACCATCCCAGTGAATCTTAGGTATGATTTGGTCTCTAATGTGTTGAACTTATTTATTTGTGTGTCTTATTACTTAATGATCATGATTCCCAACATGAACCTTGTGTATTGCCACTGCCCACTCTCTGCCATTAGCAGTTCCACAGAGACAAAGCTCCACGCGCTGTTCGTATAGTGCTGCACAGCTACCAGCCTGTCCCAGATGACAGAATCTTGTCAGTTATAAAACACTAAAATAAATGTATAACTGAAGCATGTATGATTGCATGGTGCTGATCACATCAGCATGATTAAAGAATAACCATGTTTTAAAATAAAACAAATCTAAATAAATATTAACTTTATTCAAAAATGATTGAAAACAAAGTAACGTACTGTACAAACAAAGTGAATGAGTCAGTCTGAGTCACTCTGAGTCTTAATGATCCGTCGGGTCGGGCTTTCACTGAGGGTCCCAAAACTATGCGGTGGCCAGAGCTGTGTGGGACAAAGGGTAAAGAGAAACAATGGGTTAAGAGAGAGGTAAGCCTCACAAGACTTCTAACCATTATGTGCAACACTTTATCTCACTTATTGACACATTTACTGATATGGCTTTTAATGAAGCATTTGATTTCATAAGAGATCTTATTAGTTCATCAGCTGTCGCAATAGGGCCTCCAGTGGAGTGCCGCTGTCCAATCAGATGGACAGAAGGTTGGCTGACCTGTTTCCAGGGTCGTGGTTGCTATGACATCCAGTGACATGACAACACAGCAGAATGGAAAGCTAGACAATATGTTGTCCAGGCTTTGGTCAATCAGACACACTTGCTTTGAACTTCCAACTGACTCGCGTCTCTGAATTGTGCTTAAAAATGGCCATACCAGACTAACGATAGGCCGAATGAAGAAGAAAAAAAAACTCAACACCTAAGTCGGATAGAACCCATATATGAGAGATTTAATCAAAACTAAATTCCTGATTTTGCAAAAGAACACATTTTGTTAAAAAATAAAATCCATAACAAGACACCTCCTCTGTTACCTTTAAGCAAACACGCCCTCGGATGAGGGCATAGGGAATCGGGCCATAGCTCCTTGAGTCATTGGAATTCCTAAGGTTATCCCCTTCTAGCCATACATGGCCTTTTGGAACCTAAACACATCACCACGCACACATGGAGAGAGGGCAAAAAAAATGGTTAACATGTAGGAATCAGATAGATATCAGATCTCTGAAATTGCAGCACAACTCAACTATAACATGTAAAAGTGAGTGGCTCTATGATGTAGTGAGAATCTACCTTAACCCCACCCCCTACCCCCAGCAAGCCGCCTCAGCCGTCCCTCCCTCCTCAGCCTATCTTAACATCAACCTGCCTGTCCCTCTTTAACCCTGAACCGTCTTAGGAGAGGGGTCATGGGTAACAGGCAAGGTCGGGGGGGATTTAGAACAACTTCAAACGGGGTCATTAGGCTGTTGGCTGAGATCTGTGCCCCTCTTACCCAGGGAGGGCAAAGCAAGAGAGGGGCCTGAGATAGCTGGGCAGAGAGAGAGAGAGAGAGAAAGAGCAAGAGGGAGGAAAAAAAGGGAGATAGAGAGGGCTAAGCTGCGGCTAGCAGCAGTGTCCAAGGGTCTCCACCGTAGTCCGACCTGCCAGTGGGGCGGTTATCCAAGCGGGCTCTAATTCACAGTGACACCAATTATGATTAATCTCATCACTTTAGGAGAGTAGGCTTGTCAAGGCCCTAATTAAGTGCGCTGTCCCCCCTATATGTGCAGACAGGATCAACAACACATTATATTGTCATAATGGGCATCACAATCCACGAGTCTATTTTTGTGTTGCCTAACTTTTTAACGGCAAAAGTCTTCTGGGGGAAAGAGAAAAACATGAATAAAGAAACAGAATATTATCCACAAAGAAGTGACGTCACGTCTTCGCCTATGCTCGTATTTCTTAGTCCCATCACCCTACTCGCTGATTATAGTCTTCGGTCCTGCTGTGGGATGCTGCATTTCGTTTCATATTCGATAATTGAGACAGATGATGTGACATAATCACGAGCCAGTGACATGTTGACCTAACATGAGGTAAACAACTCACTAAATAACGACGACGCAAATGAATATCATTAAAGGAGTCATCTGAGAACCATATGTCAGCATGCTGGATTCCCACCATTACACCTCATTAACATGGTAACATATGTTGGCTCCCAAGCACAAGAAAAAGAAACACCAACGTTTGTCATCTGCCAAACCAGAACTCCCCTTGTCTCCTCATCTTCTATAAAAAATAAGCATCATCTTCATTGTGCTCATCCATAAAAACGTAGAGAATTGATGAAGAAATTCCAAGCGGCTATCCAGAATTTGGTGAAACCACAGCACACACAAACTTCACTTCTGATATATTTAGGATCCAGTCTGAGTAATACCACAATGAAGGTCAATCAATCTGATCGACAACAGCTAAAATAAGCACATAAATTTGAGTCCCGTAAAATAAATGACCTCAAAAGAGAAACCAGAGCCAGGGTAAAGACAAAAGTACTTCAGGGATCAACCAAGTAGTATTTCAGAAAACTCAGAAAGTGAAGAGGTCTGAAACTTGACCTGCTGTACTGTGGCCAGTATGAGGACAAAAGCTTAGCATATCACTTTTTGCAAGTTGCAGGTGTGTGAAAAAAAGGGGGGGGGGGGGGGGGGGTAAGTCAAAGGCGATGCTCTGAAATAAAACTACGTTGATCCAAAGCAGGGGTATAGCGCACCATCCTTCACTCAAATACAACTACTGTTTAAGGCACCTGTAAATAACCACAAAGCAATTAGCGTCACTTATTTTTTTGCATGCACATAAAAGGTTGTGTTTCGGAAGTTTCTCTGTAGACAGGGCAGTGTGGAAATACCCAAGTCATTCCTTAGTTTGGCACATACACAGTATAAACATGTGGTTTTGACTGTCATCAACAGATGTTTCCAACCACAATGATTTCAAAAGATCCAGGTAGGCCTAACACAGAGTTTTAGTATTAGGATGTGGAGTCACTTTGATCCGCTCTGCTGGCGGCTCTGGTATGATGGATGGCAGAAATTGCACCTGTCCCGCGGTTGTAGGCTTGGTTGAAGCGAGGCATTGTGTACCTGTCAGAGACGTGTCGAGAGGTACTGAAACTGGAGATCTCCTCACGGTGGAGGTGTGTTGTTTAACAGCCACACCATTACGGGGCTCATTATGTTAACATGATTGAGGTGGTGAATTATGTTCAGCTTAAATACATACAGGCTTATAGAGTTCATCTTTCACCATATTGCTCTGTCTATCTTCACTGAAAAGAAGAGAACGTATGGGGACATTTCATCTCTCTCTGTCCACCTCTCTCTTTACCTCGCTTTGCTGTAATATTAGGGATCAAGTGTCATTGTTTTGACACAATAGCTCAGACACAGAAATTATTCCTAAAAGGTGACAGGGCAATTAGTCCACTGCTGGAAAAAGATGTGATGACAGGATCTACCACTGCCTTCCAAAATCTTCCTCTTTACAGGTCCACCCATAATGCCTCACACCATCCTAACAGTCACACACAAACACATACATCCTCTGGGGGGGAAAAATTCCCTAAGGGAGCCCAAAGATTTATGTTAACAGTGGGTATTTTCACAGATACCTCAAATAATGTCACATAAAGCCGGTAATTTGGCTCCTGAGAGTTAAAAAATAAAGCATATATTAGGCTGCATGATATTAAAAATAATTGCTGAGTGCCAATCACCTTTGTAAAGTTATTATTAGTTAAGCCCATTAAAAATAATTGCTGAGTGCCAATCACCTTTGTAAAGTTATTATTAGTTAAGCCCAGTGGTTATTTCAAGCTTCTGACCTGCTTTGTTTGTGATGCTGACAAATGTTTAGAGTAGCATAGTATTACAAATACACATGCAAAACTTGACAAAAAATAAGACAGTGTCATTTACTTGTGCCTAAAAATTGTCCCTCCCCGAAAACGAAAAAAAATCATAAACTCCATCAATATTTTTTCTCGCACTAATTCCTGCTGTGAGCACGACTCCTGTCATCCACCAAATACCTAAAAAAATCCAGGTCCATTTGTTGTAACTCATCTTTGAGGCTTGCAAATATCTCTTTCAGCCCTGAAACACATATTTGTAATCTTACTGCATTTGAAAAACAATGATTTGATGGGTCAAATACAATGCAACACTGTTAGGAATCAATACTTTATCAAACTAAGCAGTTTTACGTTTTCAATGAGCACTGTTTGAGCTGAAGCAGTGCAGAAACAAAAGCAGTCTGATGTGACAGTTGTGACATTCAATGTGTTGTTCTAACTGATTATTCTGCTGCAATTTTGTAAACAACTAATTGTTTCAATTGAGGAGGAATTGATAATTGCAGCCCTATTCAAAACAAAAGAGATGGATTAAACTGTTCTATTAACAACATGCATTGACTGAACAGAGGCCCTTGTATTATATCATACAACACACTTTTGTATATTGTCGCTACTATGAATATTATCTGTGTGAACTGTAATTATTTATAGTGTTTTAAACCTGAAGTTGATTTGAGTCAAGAAGTAAACACAGGCAAACAGAGTGATGTGTTTATTCTGGTATGATCTCCTCTTTTGAGTTAAAAACTTAAATTTTATACTGGATGAAGCTACACAATTCCAAAATTCCTGTAAGACAACGTCAACTGAGATTTGAGTTCATAAGCAAAACCATACCTTTAGAATTAGTGTAAGTAACCCTGATTTGTGGAACTATAACACATAACACACTAAACATATTCATAATGAGTGGGGAGCAGATCCCCATGGACTTTAGACAACAGATTAATGAACTGACAGCTTTGAAGAATTACAAAGTGGCCTGAAACATACCATCAAGATATTGTCATGTATTGATTGGTTTTGAGATATAACTGAAGGAGCATCCATAATGAAGTCGATAAGTTTTATCCTGAGCTTGATGAACAAACCAAAAATATAGTAGCTGTCCACCGAGCGGGAAGTTTAAAAATGGCTCAAAATTGATCATCTGTCTTTACATACATGGATCACGAATCACAACACAATGATGTCACCTATTACAAGTTCAGTCCCCTGTATGTGTGGGTGAAGCTAGTAGAAGAGGAAACCTCTTTATTTTCCATTTCATATGTTGAATGACACTTACAGGCTTGACCTTATGCTATGTTTTGCTGAACTTATTCAACAGTCTGCCCATAGTTTATAAAATACACATAAAATTCAAAAACATGCAACACGCAACATGCAACGCAACCTTTGGTTTGTGGACAGATTCGCACACACATACACCCACACACCCACACACACACACACACCTCCGCCCACCCATCAGTCTGTCCATTCGGCTGGCACTAACTCTAACAGGCTTCAGAGAGATTGCAGGCCTGAGCTGTGGGCGTTGGGGAGAGTAGTAATAGAAAAGCAATGACAGTGGTTTCAGCAGCAGAACCCCCTGCTCACTCTCTGGTTTTATCACTGTTCTGGGGAAATATAGGTGTTGTCAAAAGCTGATATTTTGACCAATGACACAAAATGGATGTGTGCGGTCTAAAATGTAAACAACGATGATAGTCTATAAGACTGCGGTACACAGACACAAAGAAAACCAAAGACAAGCTGAGAGACGGTTTTGCATTATGCATAGAGATTCTGTTTGTCATTTTACAGTGAAACAAACTATCAAGAATTTTGTTGTAAATTCATTCTTCCTTCATTCTCTATTTTACTTTATCTTTTTAACCTTTTCCTCTTCCAAAGAGACTCTATAAATGATACATGAAACCTTCCATGTTAAAGCAAGTAATCACAGGATGTATAAGAAATGTAAACATACTCACATATGTGTGGGCCTTGAACAGATCTGATGGGGAACTCGTGCAGACCTTGTCACCCTCCAGTCCAATAACCCTTTTACAAATGTTCATACTTGGGTCAAATGGACTCTTTGCAATTACTATATCACCCCTGAAAAAAAAAAGATATATATCTTGTTTTATCTATTTGTAGTAAATTGCTTCCATTGTTTGAGAAACAAACAAAAACAATTAGTGAATCAAGAAAAGTAAATTGTGAAATGTATCTTCATATGGATCCACTACGGGCACCTACTTTTGTATTTTGTAAAGCTGACGACTCATCCGCTCAGAGAAGACAATATCATGGTTGACAATAGTTGGCTCCATGGATGGACCTGAACACTGAAGCAACAAGAAAAACAATTATTATTTACTGTGCACAGCTGAGTAAACTCAATTTTAGAACAATAATTATCAATCATAAATTCTGGAATCTTAATAATACACACCACCACAAATTCTCCAATGTATTCGAAGGCACAGTGTGCAATGCAGCCATACTGGACTGTGTAGCCCACAAACCCGAAAGTCTTCCCCAGCACACTGCGGAACATCTCCACCTACAGCACAAAACACAACCACAGGTTACTGCACAATGTCGGTGAACATAGTTATCATATGCTCTATAATACAGCAGTGAGGGAAGGATTTAATGTTTGATCCATTTATGGTAAGCTTATGTCTTTTGCAGGATTTCTAAAAACAAAAGCCGTTTGGGGTTTAATTTCCGAAGGTGTGGACAAGGTTGTCACAGTTGGCCTACTGCTAAGATGGCACATTCCCTGGTGTTTCATTCTCAGAGGCTGAGCGGCCAGTTCACACCAGAAAACTGCCCTGAACTTTGATCCTGTGTAGGATGGCCCAATCAACACCTTGCGCTCAGGTGATGGACAAACACAGAGGCTGTGACACATCCAGCCAAGCAGCTCAGCAACGTCTGCAGCTAGTCCCTGACACTGTGCTGCCTCCACTACCACCACAATCATTAGAGCAGTTATCAACTTCTGTCAACACCATAGAAACACAGAGACACCCCCAGCAACCCTCCACCCGCCCTCAAACAAATGCACACAAGGACTACCTGTGTGTCTTCTGAGCAAACATCCCAGCCGCACTCAGGTTATTGACTTTTACTAAAGCTGCAACCTGTTGGATGGACAGAAGAAAGTAAGTCAATCTTTACACACTGCCGTGCACAGTGTGTACACAGGCACACCTACACAAATACACACACACACACACACACACACACACACACACACACACACACACACACACACACAAACAAAAACACACACACACACACACAAACAGATTGAAACTGTATGTTTTTGAAAAGAACAGATATACAGCTTGGCTTAGGGGAAAGTCTATACTTGAAACATTTTTAGTTCAGGCCGCTGTCCTGCCAGTCCACCACAGGGTAAAGAAATCCTTTTCTCCGTCTCCCTTATTCCTTCTGTCTCTTTCCCTCTTTCTCTCTCCATGTCTTCTCTCCCTCCCAGGGTATTATTAACAAAAGCAAGTAGAGCGGAAACCAAAGCCCCAAATCCTCAGAGCTCTGAGAATGACTTCCCAAAGATGGACACGGATTAGACCCCCAATTTCTCCCTTGCCCCACCACCTCCACCTCCCTTTCTCCCCAGGTCCCCAACAGACCGGGTGTCAGGTGGCTCTCCCAGCCCTGCCAAAGGTGTTACCCCTAATCCCATTACCCCCCTCTGCTCTGTTCACACACACACACACACACACACACACACACACACACACACACACACACACACACACACACACACACACACACACACACACACACACACACACACACAATTAAACACTCTATCTATTCTTTCATCCCTAGCACGGTTTGTCTCTTTGGCCCATTCACCATCCTCTCTGATCCAAAAAAGACCAACTCCATCCTTTCACCTCCCTGTGTGCTGCAACTCCACTCTTCTCCCCATGTCCTGATCACCCCTGGCAACCCTCTTCTTTTTGCCGCCACTGTGAATAACGGCACTCGAGTGAGTGAAGGGGGAAACATATACGTTCAGCACAGGGCCGAAATGAAGTGCCCCTTTCCAGGGTTATTCTGCACTGGTCTCTTGCTCTGTTCAACAGGAACTGTAAAGTCAGTCCTCCCACAGCTGGTACAACGACACCTCTGGCCCGATAATTCCTCTATTGGGAAGCAAGCGGTTTAAAGTTTAATGTGAATCTCTAGGTCTGCACTAAGGCGGCATGTTCAGCTCTATTTGTCTTGCCCTCAGCTTCCTCCACCAGCATCTCTGTCATTGCGGTACTGTAATGCACCCTCAGACATGATCTCACATGGGCTCTTCCTTCTGCTAGGCTGGGGATCAGGAATCTTTGCTCGCACTCATTCGCAAAGCACAGTGGACAGCCTCCCTTACAGCTGCCCTCATATCTCTGTTTCAGATCCCCCCCATTTCGACCTGCATTCATCATAGGTAGGGATTAAGGGACTTTGCATAACAAGATCACACGGCCAGTGACTGATATCAAGAGAGTCCATATGCAGCCGCCTGGTTTTCTGAGGCACCCTCTGTCATTGATAGTGTGTGCCTGTGTGTGTGCGCATGTGGTGTGACTGTGCACAGACAAAAGCATTACTTATGTGTTTCATAGAAAGTGTATATGAGCTGCAGTGACTCCTCTGGGATTCAGAATGAGGTGGACATCCACAGAGACCTCTGATTGGATCTCTAATACCTCTTACTCCCCTGAGCAAAGAGCCAGGCAACCAACACTATCTCTTGCCCCTAATACCCAGCACATGTGTGTGTTGGGGAGCGCAAACATTAATTGAATGCAGTATTACAGCTGTAAATTAACTCAAAGTCTCTCTGTTAATCCGGGATTACACACCAAACATGTTCATGGGAAAACAAAGAAAGTCAGCGCAGCCCTCTCTGCAGAACCATCTGTGACCACCGACCTCCCGTGGCACAGCGCTACAGTGGGGCAAAGAGGGGGATCCCAAATGAATAGCTGCGGATGGAAACACCTCATTGTGTGTTTAACTCTGTGATCCTCTTACTGAGGGAGGCCAGTTCACTCAGGGCAGAGCAATCACAAGTAGATGAATGATTTTTTTATGTTTTCTGAGCATAAAGTGCAGCAATAATGGGGATGTGTCGATCAAGCTGTCAAAAGCACTTTATGTGTACAATTTCAGACAAAAATAAAATGTGGACGAAGTGCATTTCTGCTGTCTGCATTGAAGAGGCTTCCCGAGCATCGCTATGACAGACAGATCCACGAGAAAATGGATATAGTGTCTAAAAAGTTGACCTTGGATATGTTGTCAAGTTTAGGTAAATTGCCTGCAACGATAATTACTTTATTGACTTATCTTACAATATATGGACATGACCTTGATCGTGTTTATACAAGAATGTCACCAACATTTTAGCCAACATGACTCCAGAATAAACAGCAGGGTTTTCCCTACCATTATAAATCCAATGTATTTATTTTTTTGGTTGTGTGGTTTATTTTATTATTTCTTTCACATTCCAATTCTAATGTCTGAATATTAGGAAATAAAAAGTTCACTGCTCTATGAAAGGGTGTACTTTTATTATTATATTACATTATCATTATATCAGTGGCATCGAAATAGTCTTAAAATTACAATAATATCGTCCATCGCAAATATTTCTGGTAAAATATGTCATCCAACAAAAGTATTTTTTGTGAAAAGCCTAATTGTCATATAATAAAGAATGGTGGTGTCAAGATGCATCAACACATACGTATGAAATGTCATAAATGATGTGATTTATAGATAAAGACACCATTAACAATGTCATTGATATTTCTATAAAAATGTATTTTTGGATTGTAAAAAATTCCAGCTTCAAATAAGCATGAAAAAAAATGTGAATGTACATTTTTCTGACCAATATTATGCTGGCAGTTCCATTGCGTTTTGCTGAGTATCATAAAAATATTCAGGTGGAAACTCAGTTAATGTAGGAACAGCAAACAAAAGACAATGTAGCGAAGGGGAAGTTAATAACAGCACACTGACATTGATACCTGATTATACAAACATTATTGACGCCATAAGGAAATATTTGAAAAGGAATTACCGCTACTGGTCTCAAGAGGTTTGAACCTGCCACTGGCTGAGTAGTGTTAATTGATAAACATGGCAAGTCTATTAAAACCACAAAGAGAATCACAATCGAAACAGCACATAAGGGCCTTGCAGCGGACTCCTTACACAACTAAATTAGGAAAACATGGGCTGAGAGAGAGCTGGGCAACAGGGGGGCTAAGAGGCTTACAAGCCCCTTGTCAGATATTCCTTTTCTCCCTGAGGATCCCAGATGGAAGGGAGTCTGGAGGAGCAGGCACAAGAGAAGGGGACGGATCCTACCTCTGATGTCTTCCTCTGGGCAGCAGAAGGCAGAGGAAGGAGGGGCATTAGTCCTGTTGCGCAGAGCTTGATTTGATCTTAATGTGATCTATAAAAAGGAGGTTTGGCAACCAGGGGGGTCTGTTTCAACTATCAGTCCAATCAGAGATAATCCTGCTGATTCAGACACAGACACCTGGCTGGATGGAGAGTGACAGATGTAAAAGTCTCAGTGACAGAATACTATGTCTAGCCCCCATCTCTTCTAAGTCTGGCTTCTATTAGAGGCTTAATTGAAGCAACTGATCTCCATATTGCTCTTTTCATTGTTGCTAACGGCAACATAGCCGCGAAACAGCTGAGTGAGGTTACTATTTGAAGAGCCGAGGGTTTAAACCTACAATCAATGGGTCAGCCAGAGCAAATAATAGCCAAGTGATATGAATACAACTGCTATGAATTGAATAGGAAGTGTGGGTTGACAGAGTCCCCAGCCAATTACATAGAATGGAAAAATCAGCCACTAAGCCTTATTGTATTGACCACAAGCGAATGCATGGTGCTGGCCTGGTGCTGAGAGAATATGAGAGATCTTATCTGGTGTTGTATCAGATTCACAAAGGAGTTTGTGTTTTGCACTCGCCTGCTCCCGACAAAGCCTGATATATTTCAACACTAGCTCATGACAGACCGCTCAACCTAAAAGCAAACCTATGATTTTCAAGAATGTGACTTAGTTTTATTCTAAATTAAATATACTTTTCAAGCTAAATATGGCTTGTTGTATTTCATGCCATATCAGCAAAAAAGGAAATCAAAAATAATGCTATTCAAAATATGGGACAAAATGGAAAAGTCCAATCTTTAGACAAAATTAGCTGCGTACAAAACCCATCCTACCCTTATTGTAGTTGTGCCCTTAGAATATAACTTCACTTTCAACACTAACAAAATAAATATGGTCCATGTTGATGATAATCTTGCATCCCCCGGACACGAGAAGTGTACCGCTTCTTGCTGTTCCACACTGATGGCAGAATTACACAGAAGAAACCAAAACAATCTGACCAGGAAAGGTCTGACATGTTATGACTGCTGCCATTATATAGCTCAATCTGATACAGAGACTGATAAAACTGACAAAAACACTACAGAAAAACATGTACAGATGACACATTGAAAAGGGGGGAAATTATGTTATTTTTGTACATTTAGGTTTCTGTATTTACACTTCCACAGACTGAATTGTGCTACAGAGCCCACAGGTTAAATTGGGATCTGAGACAATTGGAAATAAGGTGACTGTGCCGAGAACAAAAGTTTCCACAACAATGTACTCCTACATCCTGCACGTTTTACTGCTGAAGCAGGCTCTCCTCCATCTGAGATGCAGGTCAGGCAGTACATCTTATTTGTCTCATATAGGCTTTCCACAATGCCCAGTGTTGTCAGTCATGATATATTCCCTTGGTCTCCTGTCAGCACATATAAATCTCAACAGTACTGTCAAAACAGCAGGACTGCCTCTGCTGAGAGCATTCGTAAAGTGAGCAGTTGGGCTATTGCCTCCTCTGGAGCCTTACAGTGTCCTGTGATCGTGTGTTGCCTCTGGCCTCTCTCTGCCTCACAAAGCTTTTTTTACAGCTGTCTTAAGGATTACACTGATCACTCATAAGTCGGCCAGTTTAATAAGTGGACATTATACAGTACAATAGAAACTGGCCTTTCCCCTTCCAGTTTGTCTGATCTGACAGAACATTCAGAGTTCTTGATATATATGTGAGATAGGTTTTCATCGTCAGCAGGCCTTTCTGACAGCAGACATTTTGACTTGTTATATTAGGAAAATACCAGGTGTTACTTAAAAATAAGGATGGCTCCGTTCTATTCAAGTGTTCCATGACAGTGAGAGAGTGACCCTGTATCCAAAGCAGCTTAATGAATATCCATCATTTATTTTAATATTTACCTAGGCTTTTCCTTCTGTGGCATGTCAAAATGTCTTCTATGAAGTCTATTAGCTGCTGAGCAGAGCGCTGATTTAAACATTACACATTTTAGTGCTGAACCTCCTTTGTACACTCATATACCAGCTCAAAGTATTTTAGTTTTTATTAATGTTGGAGACTTCAGCATACAGAAGAGAAGTCACATGAAATCCAAAATAAATCATCAACATTATTAAAAATATCAGAATGTATTGTGGACCACTCAAAATCTATATCAAACATTGTATGAAATGAAATTACTGCCCTTAAATACAACTTGTTTAACAATGGAAAATCTAATATATCTTTGTTGTGTATTTGAAATAGAAAATTGGAACAGATGTTTCCCATTTCAAGAAGACTACAACTGGATCTTAAATGCTCCACTTTATTACTATGTTTTAGGAAAACTACCAGTAACATGAATGCGTTTAAAAAGGCAGCAGTTCATCACCAGGTTAGCCGAATTGGTTTAGATCAGATTAGGCAGGAATACGCTATGTTGTTATCAACTTGAAGTCTAGTGCTCAATAACCTGTGATGATAACTCACAACTTTTAAGCTAAGAGTGTCATTCAGAAGCTGCTGGTGCTCACCACGTCTATCCACAGCTATTCTTGAGCTGCAGTGTTTTCCTACTTAATGCACGGACCACGTTCCTCCTCTCACCTTTACACCTGCTGAGCCAAAATTGAATGTGATCAGGGAAGTGAGGCACAGGCGTTTTACATTTACATTCACTGTCAGATTAGAATGACTACAGTCTATACATCCAGAAATGGACATACATAACAATTTACATACAGCTGATCCCATGTGCAAAGGCACATGAAGCTGATGCACTTGTACAACTGCAATCAATGATCCATTTATTACATCACATTACATAACACCTACCCTGTCCTAAGGATGTGAATTAGTAGACTGACAGATTAATGTATCTTGTTTGCACAAAGGTCATGCATTTCCAGGCAATACAGTAGAATAAAATAGAATAGAATAGAGCTGGCATAATTGATCGATGGAGCTTATGTGATATAGTCTCTTGATACGCTGTGGCTAATGTCACAATATACCCCTTTGCCATTTGACAGCAATACACTGGAACAAAGCATTTCTGTTTACATTTGTCATACTATAATAATTTGCATTTTTTTTTTTGCTCTGTTAAATACACTAGTTTTGATATGTTTATATATTATATGTTTATGTATAGTTATATATAGGAAATATTGTAAAGTCAAATTGTGTCTAATATTCTTTTAGCAGTTATGGCTGCTTTACATACGCGTGAGTAATGTCACCTTTACACGTCTCTATCTACGATAAAAGTCGTATTGTGGCGTGATATACCATGCATCCTTTAAACAGCTTGTTCCTCTGGCATGCAACAATTATCTGTTTTGATATTGGTTAATTGTACTCTGGCTGCTAAGCAAGATATGAGCTGTAATGGTAAACGAAGGGACTGATTCTACTATAAAGTTATGCAATGAACCAACAAGGTCATGGCGATACAAGCCCGTGCATTAGGTGACTCGTGTAGGCACAGAATAGCTGCTGGCATACACATAAACTCACATATATGTAAACAGGATAAAGATATAACCAGCGACTTTAGCTTTACTCACCTACTAACTGAGTGATTCAATGCTCCAACCATGCATCTACCACAACAAACTCCGTTTGACAGCTTCCGCACACGGCCCCGTAACAATCGCTGTCCTCATTGGTCGAGCGCCACCAAAGTCTTTTCTGATTGGACAACGCGCTCCAAAACAGTAGCAGGCGTCCCCCACGTTACAAGCAGTATGGCAGCCCCCATGAGCGCTGTGGGGAAACCCTCCGCTGAGCGATCGCCGTTCAATACTACGAGTTTTCAGAAGAAAACGAGGACCAAGTTAATCTCCATACCTGGTACCAGACCATCGGTTCAGAATGGACAACTCTTAGTGTCGACCGGTGTCACGTCTCTCGACTATCTACTCGGTCAGTCTGCTGTTATAGCTACAGCTACACAGGCTAACGGTGTATCTCAACGTTAGGTTTACTAGATAATTAGTGATTCATTCAATAAGTTAATGTGCAATTAAGATGATGCCAACAATGAAGCATTCTCTACTTTGTTTGATTTAAGCCAAGGACCAAAATAGTCCCAAAAACATTTGATATCACTGTTTAATCTGTTTGATATGCATGTCCATGTATCATCATTATAAAATCAAATGTCTTCATAGAATTGGCATCATATGTTTTAGTACCAGGGCTGTCAATATCCACATAATCGATGTCGGCATGATAACGTCTTCATGTTGTTATAATTCATAAAATTAGAGAGCAAAAGTTGTGTATCACAACTTGACATAATTGTTTTGCTACGAGCTGTGTAAATGCAGCAGTGTATGGATAGTGTGGTGTCTTCAAAAACATCATGTGTAATATCACTCTCTGGGTGTTTCTAAACGATTATAATGGAAATAAAAATCAAATCAACTTAAAATGAGGTAAAACAACCTCAGCTTGTTCCTATCCTCATCCACATTCAGACTTCATTCTCAAAACTTTAAATGGGGACAGTGTTTATATTCTTCGCCATATATGAATGCCATGCCAGGTCTCATTCAACATTTTATGGCATTCCACCCCTCCTGTCATAGAGACGTATATATCTTGCATCTTTGAGTAGTTGTGAGTCCAGAGATTCTCATAAAATGGATTGAATTTGTATGTGTCCCCGTGTCTGATAAGGGCCACTACTTTCCTCTGGTGCAAGCTATTTGTAGAACTGATCATTTAACTTGCGTTGTGTCATGCCTGTTTTCTTGTTTATTTGACCTGCAAAGCATTTTATATGATCTATTTCATACTTATTCTCTATAACATAATTGTGTTGTAACTATGCTGAATTTTGCAGATGTGGCACCAGTGGAGGTTTCAATGTTCTTGTTCTCTCAGCGCACACGTATTAAGACCTCTGTTGTCTGAGATTAACAGCCATATACTCTCATGTGCTGGCACACAGGTTTAAGGTCAAGCAAGTCTCACTAATATTATGAGTTAAATTCAAAAATAAAAAAGGCTGTGTTGCTTGAATTTAATAAAGCAGCCAGAATAATCAAGGACTGGCATGGAATGCTATTAGTCTACCAGTGGTCTTAGATTTGAGCAAGCTTAATAAAGTTGTTGTCAATCAAAGATGTTGATTGATGTGCTTACTGAGACACTTGAATAGAAAGCAGCCTTTATTACTGTTTTTATTAACACTTGTTTCCTTCTAAGGTAAGTCACAATGCCTGCTGTGAAAAAGGCCTATGTTCTTATAAAGATGAATACACAGCTGTGGAGACTGGAGAGTGAAGCTGTACTTGACCAAAGGGAGGTCTCGAGTGGTTTGCATTGATTCAGAGTGAGACAGTGTCTGTAATATGTGACTAATGTTGTAAAAATATTTTAATTTTTTTTTTGTATGTCTTTGCAAACAGGTGGCGGGTTAGCAGTTGGAACAGTACTTCTCATAGGTGAGCCTCTGACTTGACTTAAATGGAATAGTTACCTCCATAATGTGATATATACACCCTGTTGACACAGGCTATTTGGGCAAGACAGTGAGGAATCAATCATAAGTTCAAACCAATCAAAGAGTTATTGAGACAAATATGGTGTGATTGGACAGAACAGCTTAAAAGCTACGATTGTTAAAAATGAGTGATTATTGGTTAGACTTTTGTGTTGCTCTCACTAATGCAGCATGAAGTCCCCACTGAGGAGGGGCGTTTTTCCAGGAAGTTCAACTACACATTTGATACCTAATAACATTATATTATACAAGCAGATACTATAACTATGTCCACCACTCATGCTCATCATTTATTACATTGTTATCAGATGCCTAAGTCTTGACATTTGAATTGTGAATATAGTGCATGTGACTCCATGGTAAACAGAACACAACAACAGTTGACTCCTCCTGAAGTGCAGCAAGCCTTTTTGTTCTTAGGCTTCAAGAGCAAGTTTGAAGTGCTTATCGTAGTACTTTAAGCAATATTTCAATACCTGAAGCCATCATCTCCTTTTTGTTTGCTCAAACTGAAGGGGAGAAAAAAAGTTGAAAGTAATGAACAACTGTCAGTAGAAGTTGCCTTGTCAGTGTATTGGTATTCAGAAAGATACATCATGCACAATATAAAATGCTTTAAGCCAGGAAGAGGAATATTCTATTCTGACTCATTATAGCCTTCAGCTGACACTGCATTAACCCATTGCTGAAATCAATCATATATTGTATATTCATGCGTAGTCAGAAATTGCCAAAGCTGAATTCAGTAGCATGCCACAGCTAATGATACTGTCTGTCTGTTTTCTCCGGATCTTTGTGGTGAGCGTGTCAGTGTCTAGCAGAATGGCAAATAGACTAATGACCTGAAGGTCTCTAGTTAGAATCCCAGGTGTTCACACGTCCACTGTGATCATTAATTGATATGCTGCATCTGAATACGTGTTTATAGAAGTTTTCGGAAGTACTTTTAAAGCAAGTGGGTTTTCTAGGCACACAAATGTCTTCCACTGTATTATTATTGTTATTATCATTCATCATAGGCTAGGCTATATGAAATGGTAGACAGTGAGGTTAAGATATTCTTGTTTCCCATTTGAAGCTGTAATTTGTGTGTAGCAAAGGCCTATACCAACTGATGATATTGCTTTGCCCTTTAATTCACCCCCCCCCCCCAATCGATGCAGGAGTCAGTGATTATACACTAATGCGTTCTTCCCTTCCATTTTGGGAATCAATGTACGGTTGGTTTCATCTGGTAATGAGAGACACAGTAAAGGTGAAATGCGTGTGTGAGCTCTCTTGTGTTTGTCTATGAAAGAGTGCTGTGTGTGTGTGTGTGTGTGTGTGTGTGTGTGTGTGTGTGTGTGTGTGTGTGTGTGTGTGTGTGTGTGTGTGTGTGTGTGTGTGTGTGTGTGCGTGCGTGCGTGCGTGCGTGCGTGCGTGCGTGCGTGTGTGTGTGCGCGCGCACTGTGCGGTCTGTGTGTCTGTTTTGTTGTGTGGGTGGTGTTTGTTTGTGTTTGTTTCAGGCAATCGTCTCCTACAGTCTGCCCCTTTAGCTGTGATGGCCTGTTTGTGAGACACAGACATAAAATTATCAGACTGGTCGTTGTCTGCCTTTGAAGTGTCTTGAGCTGTCCATCCTGATTTGTCAACTCGAGGGGGATCAGCTCAGTATGGCTGCTGTCTGAAGATCTCTCGCCCCTTGTGTTTTTGTAATAGAAGGAACAAAGCTTTCCAGCTTTTATTATGTTGACCATGTAAGGTTTTCATTAGTTTAAGTGAATGTGTTTTTCCTTTTTAATGTACCCATAGTAATTACTATTTAATTGTTTAACATGTTTACATTTTTCAAAGCTTTAAAGTGCACTTTGAATGAGAGTTATCTTAGATTTGAGCATAGGTTTAGTATTTGTGCAAAATACCGCAACAAATATTTTGAAAGTAGTTCATCACAATTACTACTCTGTCAAACTGAATAGGCATAATAGTATAACTACAGTGAAAATGTATGGCAACATTCAATGAAAAAAACAACCCTGAAGTTATTTATTCACAATTACAAACCTTTCTATCGTGGTAGCTTATATTAAGTTCCATGACCATTTGTTCAGTTCAGATCTTTATTGTCCCACAAGAGGACATACTTTTATAAAAACATAAAACGTACAAACAATAAAAATATATTAAGACAATAAAGACATAAAAATTGCTAATATTATACATGCAATACAGAATACAATAACATGTTTGTTAAATCAATGAAGAACTGTTCAGCTGTAACTTGTATATTAAACACCTTAACAGCTCCAAAGAGGTCAAGTCATCTGTTTAGAAACTGCAGTTTTTAATGTGTCAATGTTAAACAATCTAAAAAATCCTAACACCATGTGCCTAACACAGACAAATTGAATTGATTAAGAGGAACAACGGTCACAAGTTGAAGCTTAACAATACAAATATGTCAGGCATATACAGTATGTAACCTATTGCTGCTCTGGAACCTATTGCTGCTTGTAACAAAATAATTTCCCCTCGCGGGATCAATAAAGTTAGTATCTATCTATCTATCTATCTATCTATCATATGGGGCTCGACAGATGTTGCTAATTGGCATTTAATGGTAGCCTAATACAACCCATCTTTGTAGTCAAATTTACAACAGTGATTCAATTCAAGTGCTTTTTTATTAAGTGTCCATATTTAGTTTACCTGCCGTACGCCCTAAATGAATTTGAGCTGCTCAGTAGAAATGCTAAAGACCAGAGATTCATACAAGGGGGAAAGCACCCTGACCTAGATATTTAGTCTCCTCCCCCTCCGGGTTTAGCAGATATGATTCAGGACACTCACACTCCCCTGTTTGAGGGCAAATGAAACAAAGGCGTTTCCCCTCTTTACCAAACCTCAGTCACAATCCCATAAAATAAAAAGGAGAAGAAAAAAATCATGCCATGACTGTCCAGAGTGATTGATCTCCCTCAAAGATATGACTGTCCTCCACCCCCTGTTGCTCGTATACCCCCCCCGCCCTCCCCCACCCCCTCCCTTACCCCCCGCCTCAACAGCCTAATGACTCCTGGAGGTTCCATTTGTAAGGCTCCCATAGAAACACAGCCACAATAGGCCCCATCTTGAGAGGGCCCATCTGGGAGTCTTTGTGGGGCCTGCTGAAAGCCACAAAGGCCTGCTGACCTAGAAACCCATCAATAAGAGAACAGGGAGCCCCACCGACAACAAATTGAAGAGCCATGGAATTTCCTGTGCCATCCTAAGTCCGTAGGTGAGAACATAGACCGGGAACGTGGGAGGGGGGAATTCTCTGGATGATTCAGGATGACACGTCAGGATGTCATTCCCAAACTGTCAGCTGTATGCCCATTACCTTAAACTGTCACTGCTGCCTTTGTCCTTGAGCCCACAGTTTGTCATTGTATGGAGAGGCCTACGAAATCTTTACAAAATGATGATTGTGACAGGAAGCAGCAGCAGCATGCTGGGTAGAGTTATGTGCCCTGATGGGGGGGGTTCCTGGTGATGATGCTTGTGAATTTGGGGTGGGGAATGGCCGGGTGGCCGCTTTGTGTGCACGGAGAAAGGCTACCTTAGGGAAAACGGTTTCAGTGTTTGGAATCACTTGCCTGTCCATTTAATGTTTGAGACACTCATCTAAATGAGACTGTAATGCCACCACCAGCTGAGGATTACCCTTTCCACTTGTGTTTAAAAGTCTCTCATGTAACTTTTATATTCCTTTTAACCTACTTTATGATAATAAATACACCTGATGTAGAAACATAATAATGAAAGCATGCCAGCAGAATTCACACAAAAAGCAGAGAGATTGAACCAGACGTCGGTGAGCATTTTGAGGACAGGCACTATATAATCCTCCTTCTGCCTCCTCTTGTCAGTGGTCCTGACAGCTGGGGTACCTTTGTGTTCAGGGGGAGGTGTCAGGTGAGTGCTTAAGACAGATGCCTCCCTCTCTCTGCTGCTGGTTGCGGATATGATAGGTGAAAGTGGACAGGGACACTGTGAAGACCTTAACAAGAGAGCTGAAGATGTCAGCTCCACTTTGATAGTCAGGTCACACAGTAACACCTATGTTTCTGTGCCATGTCGACTTCATCTGTTCCATATCAAAGGTAACTCGATGTGGTCCTTATATCAATTACAGTTAGCGACTGTGATGTGGTCATGAACTTCTAGATCTGTGGTGTCTAAATGAATGGTCAGATCAAGACAAGATCCAATGGTTGATATATTTTTCTTAGGGAAAATGTTCATCACTAAATCATTTCCTGAGGCCTTTCAGACAATTTTAGCACAATGGCATTGAGCGTGAGTTTATTTTTGTTTTCCACTCACACTCAAATTCTGATTGTTCTTGTCTTGTGTTTCTTTTTTAGAGGAGGACCGATATGATAGCTACTCTCGTATGATCTTGAAGTACTTCCTGGCAGAAGGAGTGGTGTGCCGACATGAACTTTTTGTGGCAGCGGCTCAAGATAACCCAGATGACATCTTACAGGTATGAGAGGAGGTGCCGTATTTTGCAAGAAATTTGTTTTACTGCGAAGTATGATTTTTGTTCAAGCTGCAAGTCTTGACAAACCATCCACAAAGAAGCAAGGATGGCCTTAATATGTCTACTTTAACATCATCCCCGTAGAACTGCTGCACTGTCAAAAAGACATTTTAGAAATAACTTGTTTACCTTTAGTCAACTGAAGATGTTGGGGATATTCTGCCTACTTGTAGAAGTATTTTCTCACAATAAATCAATCAGCTCCCGCTGTACAGTATTCAGCCTGGTTCATGCTGGTCAGACCGTGATTTAGCATGTATTGAAGGTGCACAGCTTTCCCCAAGATGTGTCGGGGTCAGCGGGGGTATCTGAGAGGTCGAGGGTGGCATGGTTGTGGCATTGTTGAAATGTTTCCCGATGCATCACTCTGTGAAGAGGACCGTAGTCCCAGAAGCTGACTGCCACCCAGCATACAGGAGGAGGGCCTCTCTCCCACTGATTGATAGTGGGAGGGGTCACAGCCTCACCCTCTCTTTACATATCAAAGGCTTATTAAGAGACGGGGAGTCCCAATGGGGATATATCACATCATTTATTGTTTTCACAGCTACATTCACAGTATGCTAATGTTTGGCTGCTCAGGTTGTACTTTATGCATTACGTTAACATGCACACAAGAAACAAGCTTGCTGGAAGACATCAAGTTAAAGCAGGAAATTTGAGAACACTTCTTTGCACTTAAAAATCCATGATTACATGAATCAGCTAATCGGTCAGATTTCCCACCCACCCTTCCATGTTTTTGAACCAAGGAGCAAGATTTGTTTCCATCTAGTTGGATTTTTTTTGTTTACTAGTTGCACACTGAAAGAACAGGCTCATTTACCAGTAAGATAGTAAGAGTTTTTTCTTATTGTGTGCATCTCATTGAATTTCACAATTATTCTACTGTTCAGCTTTAGAAACTGACTGACTGGCTTATTGCAGTTCCAATTTTAGTCAGACTTTGGATCTAACTTGATACAAGGACACAGCGTTGTCATGATCGTTCAACCTCCACACTGATGCCACGGCGATACTTTTCCTGTGTGAAGACTTTTAATGCACATGTGCTCTTGTAAGAACCCCAGTCCAGTTTTGTACATTCAAGATATCATATTACTTTTGACAGCTAAATTTGAATCTGAAGTGCATTTAAATTATGTGTGACACATTGGGACATGTCATATGATATTAAACAGCAATACGGGTTATTAAAATGCCTCTTGGCCATTTACAATCAACACATTTTAAGTTTATATTTATTATATTAATTGTATTATTTTGTGTAGGAACTACCTGCTCCCATCTTGGACGATATTGCTATCCACAAACCAGTGGAGCAGCCCAGGCTGTCTTGTGAACCTCAGGACAGTTTGGATGCCATGAAGATAGCCTGGCGCTATCAGAATCTTCCAAAAGTACAGGTAATCACATGTTAGTTTATATTGTCTGTAATACTATTACTTACTATTAATTACTACTGTAATAATGTACATTTTATCAAAACTCCAACATTTGTCTTCGTTAATGATTGTATGAGAAAGAACAGCACTGGCTCTCTGGTCTTAGTGGTTTGGCAATTGTCTCTACCAGTAAATCCATCAGCTTCTAAACTCCTTTGTGGACTGAATGAGGCCTCAGACTCTCTTTTCAGAGCTGGACCAGATTACTCACACTTAGCTGGCAATAGGTAGGCTTTTCACTGGTCCCCAACTCACATATACACACATACACACACGCTTGCACCCCTGCTTAGCCTGGGAAACAAGAGTACTTTGCAGCCTGTGCATTGACATGTCTGCTCGCTCAACCCTATGACCCAGACCTGCGCCTCTGTCTTCCCCAAATCCCTGCCTTTCCCCCTGCTAGGGTCGGCAGCCCTACACTCTTTCTTCCACTTTGAGGAGAGGTGACCCTCCCCTTCTACTTCCCTGCAGTCTCCCCCCTTCAGTCTATAATCCATATCGCTATGTGGATTAACAGCACACAGTGTGTCCCTGGGGATCCTCTCCCTCTTTCTCTCTCCCTGGAAACTTCTTTATATCTGTGTCCTTTCCTCATCTCTCCCCCTTCCCCTGTAAAATCGTCTTTACAAACCACTAGTAAGCCCCACCAGAGGATTTGCATCCCAAATTCACCCCCAGAGTCAACGCTTACTTTCCCCTTACACACACCTCTCCTGGCATAGCCCACTGTGTTACTCTCCCGATGAAGACATCAGATCAAAGGTGAGGCCGTCAGGGCGGGGATGGAACGCTAAGCGGGTTGCCTAGCTCACAAAGAGAAGATGAGCCCCTGACCCCCCTGCCCTGCTGACCCCCTCGTCCCGCCAGGAGAGGGACACACCGGGGGCCCTAATCCAGATTAGGAGTAGATTAAGGGCCCCTCTAACAATGGAATCCCTGGTTTCACTGAGCGAGAAGAGCTAAAACTCCCTCTTTCAGCTGCAGGAAAACATCCGCCTTCCCCTGCTTCCCTGACACGTTTGCTTTCAAAGCCAGAAGTGGACATTTATGTGAAGAAATGATTAAGAGCGTGGTCGTAGTGGTTATTTAACTTCTCTGCTGTAGGAATGTTGAGGAATGACCCATAAACAATGCAATTGCATTACCATAGTATTGTGAAGTATACTCATTTAACATATTAGAAAGACAAATGAGATTTTTTTTTTCATGCTTTATTCTTATCTGAATTGAGTTAAATGCACATCATTTGTTGTAAGAAATTTAAAGCAAGCAGTAGCGTCATATACGGATGCTCTCTAATTAAAGGTCTTTAGTGCTAAAATGCTTCAACATGAGTTCGACTTGTTGACCTCCTTAGAGTGCCCTGGCATCCTCATCCCGATTCGGGCACTACTATGATGTCTCCAAGACGATGGAGCCAGAAATTCGCCAGGCAGCCAAGTGCCACCACTTCTATCTTCCAGAACATCCCACCCAGTCATCACCCACACACAGGTAAAACAACAAGACATCATTCACAGAACGCATGGAAACCAATGAGACTCCATCTACAGAACACAGGCACACAAAGACGACATCATCCACACAGTTACACAAATTAGACATCTTCAACCGAACACAGAAAAGCAAACATGGCATCGTTCACAGAATACAGGTAAACCAACAATGCAGACAGACTAACATAATTTAAAGAGTGCATACTTTACAAGCCCTGCAACCAGCATGTGCATTAGAGAAAAGTCAACCTGAGAGGAAGAAACTAGCTTCCTAGTATCATGTAGAGTTACTCATTTATAAGAATTTAATAAAGTCTAGAGCTGCAACCAAATATTGTTTCATTACGAATTCATCTTTTTATGTTTCTGGATTCATTGTTTTTTTTTTTTCATTGTAAAAGCTGGACAAAAAAAGCTGGAACCAGATATTGTGTGACATTTCTGATTAAAAGTTGCTGATTCATTTTCTGTTAATCAGCTGATCGGTCAATTAACAGTTTCAGCTTTAACTAAGTACAGTACACAATCATGAGTTCTTTTAAAAGCTCAGTTGTTTTTACCCTTGAAACAATCAATATGAATCAGTTAAAAAGCAGCTTGGTTCATCCTCTATTCTGAGTACCTTGCCATTGGCCTAAGACATTCGGCCTCTTGGAAAGGTTGTGTATGTCTATTCAAATAAGGGTCTTGTTTGCTCAGCGTCTGTTTGATTTCTCCTGCGTTGAGTGTATTTAGGGTTCAGAGGTCATACAGGCTCTTTACTCAGAGAGTGCTGTTGAACAAACAAGGGCACACGAAGGCACACTCACACACACTGGGTAAATACAGCAATCTGGAGCACAGAGGATGTGGAGGAGGCTTTATAGAATGCCTCTTTCTTTATTTCAATAAACAGAGACTGTTTAACAAAGCACCCATGGAAACACATTAAATGTTGTGGATATTCGGTTCAAAGTATATTTTCACAAGTGTGGAACATGAGGCTGACAGCATTCACTTTTTTTAATAATGCCTATTGATAGGATACAAATAAAATAATAAAATATCGTCTCCGCTGTTTGCAGCGTTGTGTGTCGGTGTAGTGAGTAAGAGTGACATGGTGGAACTGTTGTGCCGCTGAGGCATCTGAATGGGTTATAGATCTTAAAGACATTTTGACAGCAGGAAACTACACCTGCACCGCACCATTGTGCCCCCAGCCCCGCCCCAATACTGACACACATACATAAATGCGCACACACACACACTTAGCATATTACACACGCACATGTACCACACAAACTACGAAGCAGGCTACTCCCCCTTGCACGTGTCCACAGCCCCATGTTGATACCCTAGCTGTTAAATTGCTCCGTTTCACTTGAAGGCATAATTGGCACAAATTGCTCTCTAGGTGATACAGATCCTGTTGTTTAAGACCAAGCATCCCCCTTCTCTCCTCCTTTCTTCCATCACTGAAAGAGGAACACCGAGATAAAGAAGCTTCCCTGTGTATGATCTTAATTAGCTGACGCACTAGCCCCTGTAGCTAAGCACCTAGACCTTTTGGTACCTGAATGAGGGGTGCTCAGTAGGGGTAGCTAAAACACAATGCTGTCCCACACAATGGCTGCCAACCAGAGGCAACCTCCTGCTCAACTGCATGTCAAACCATCCCAGCCCCCTACCTCAGAGCAGGGGCATGGGCAGAGAGGCCAAGGAGGGTAGGTGTCCCTCTTTCACCAAACCAGCTCTATCATTAGCCCCAGCGGGGTCAGGAGGCACCATTGTTGGGCTGAATAACTGAAATAGAGTACATGGATGTACTTGGCGTAAGTGTAATCAACACGAGTATGTATTACTGTTCTTTATGCAGGGCTATTGGTGTGTAACCAATCTATGTGTATCAGCTTTTGTAGCCTGCAGGTGAAATTGACAACTGGCATAGCAGCCCACTGTGACTTACCACAGAGTGGTCATTACAATGGCGGGGAGTTCTTAAGTTGGGGGACTTGTGTAAAGTGATGGGGTTAACATTTCTATTGGCCATCCTATTGGCACATGATGGGCTCAGCAGTAACCCATCCCTTGACTGTTGCTAAATGTTGCTCCGATGGAACTGAATGCCCTTTGTCAATAGTGCACATCTTACCCCTGATTAAACTCCAAAATGCCGTTCCCTGTAAATTCTAGATATCAGCCCATTAATACCCCCCTCCTTCTCACTTATCGTCTTTGTTGTGTGTCTGTTTGTGCATATGCACATCTCATCTGTCTGTTTGTCTGTCTGTCTCGGCACAATCAGGTCCTCGGGGAGCTGACAGAGAACCAGTCATGTTGTAATTTAATCAACCAAATAAATTAATTGGATCTCTTGATATGGATCATCTGTCTGCTTCAGTGGCTCCAGAAAAGCACAGTCAGGAGAAACATGCTGCAGTCATAGAGGATTAAGCTACTGTGGGGAAAGGCTTGGCCCAGTTTTATCAAAATGGTTCCAATTACATTTTACACGTCCTAAGTAACCCTTTTGTGTTCCCTTTCTGGTTGTCTTCTCCACTTTGTCCACTCTCTCCTCTGTCCTGTGCTCTTTTCAGTACCATGCTTGAGTCCTACTCTGCGTTGCTGAAGTCACTTCAAGAGGTCATAAACAGGGAGGGTTTTGATGTAGCAGCCCCCATGGTAAGAAGTGAATGAACTCCCATTTCACCAATCATCAGTCCATACATTTTTAATCAGGTCCCCTACTATTGTTTGTGGATGTGGTTTTGGTTTTGGTGAAATACAATAGGCAGGCAGTAAGCTGCCACTAGCAGTGATTCAACACAGGTGTGCATTTTTTCCTTTCTTTCTAAAAATGTCATTCAAGAAGAATTCTTTGACTTCCAGCTGCTAACATGTTTGTGTTGCAAATGTCTGCTTACGATAAGCCCAGTCAGGCTATTGTTCATTATTATGAGTGATATTCATCAAAGGAGCATTTTTAAAATAGAGATAATAGATTTGAATCTGTGACCCCAAGCTCTTCTGTCACATTTCAACCTCCACTTCTCTTGAGTCTGTTTACCTCTCTGTCACCTGCTCTGGTTGGCCTCACCTGTGTGTCCCAGCTGTGTGTGTCTTACCTTTGACATACATCTTTTTAATAATCACCATTGCCCCACAGAACGCCAGAATCATCCGTGGCCCCGTCTGTTTCCCACAGGACACACCACACACTGTGATGTGCCTGTGCATATATATATATATATATATATATATATATATATATATATATATATATATATATATATATATATATATATATATATATATATATGTATAGATACAGTATGACGGTGTGTGTGTGTACTCTACTCGCCTCCCACGCCTTATTCACCTACTTTCAGTGACCCCTCTGCTCGTCACCTGGAGCCACCTCTCCCCCTGTCACTCACACACGGGATTTACCTCCACTACCCCCCACCCTCTCTCCCCGAGCGCTGTCACTCACGGCAGATTAACTGCTGACATCATTAAAGCAGTGTGGCCGCCTGACATGCTGTTGGCACAGTCCAGGAATGCAGACCGGCACTGAGCGACATGGGCACTGGCACAAGAATGCCCAGTATGGGTGATAGTCAGTGTGTTTGTGTTTATATGTTTATTGGTTAATCCGCTGTCATGGATTGGTAACAAGATGCAGATTTTATATAAACTGTATTATGTAAATAACAGATTAGAACAATGATCAATCTCCTAGACCCAGTGTTATGAGATGGCTGGGACAGGAGTGGCAGCAGGACTGTGAGTCTCGGCAGAGATTGGCTTGTGATTAGGTTGTGGTCCCAGGCTGGCTATAGTCTATAAGGCTGGCCTCTGGCCCTTGGCTGGACTCAACTGGCACTGTTCCCTGATTTTTCTATAGGCTAAACTATAGGAGTTAAGTTTGGCCTCTCCTCCTGATGCCACAGCAACAGTCGTGTTACCACAGACCCCCCCTGCTGGGCCACAGACATAGAAATAGAATTCTAATTCTGTGGCCCCCAAGACCTGTGTAGGCAAAGCATGTTAAACAAAGAAAGGGCATATCTAATAATGACAAAGGCACACACACAACACTAAGTATAGTAAGGCATAGAGATGCAGCACTAATGTTGAATGGTGTAGAGGAGGATGAATGTAGAGTCCGGTGTGAGAGTCCTCCTTTGGGAAACTATGAGCCAACTGTGAAAAACTCCCAGAAACAATGGGGTTTATTTTTCTTAGATGCCTGTGATTCTGATCCAGGTCCAAACGAAGCTTAGGTCATACCATTGGGAGAGGAAGGGATAGGGAGTGGGGTATAGGAGATTTTGGGAGGGTTGAGATCATAGAGGGGGAGGGATAAAAGAGAGGAAAAAAACGGAAAATGTGAGCAGATTTTAGGCCAGAGCTTTGTTAATCACTCTTGGCGCTCACCTCAGTAATCAGGAGCTATCCTGAAGAAACCCCAAATAAAAGGCAGTTGTAGTAAAGGTTAAAAACCTCTCACAGTTTGGACAGGCGCCTCCATTCTCTCAGTTTCAGTGATATATACCCCACCACTATTTGGCCACTTTTCCTCCGTCTTCGTGAGAGTGGGTTACTGTTGATCTCTTGTGGTGGGGAGGGTGTTTCAAGGGAAGGCACTCCACCCTTACCCAGGGCCCCTTGGCTGCAGAGCATCTCTGTTGTGCCAAGAATGTGCTGGGGTTTCTGGGTGGCGGCCATATTGGAAGCCTGTCTGACAGGTCCATTGTGCGTGTGTCAGATGGCCTCTGTGATTGGGCAGTTGTGTCCAGTCACGTTTGGGCACTGTGGTCCGATCGTCTGTGCTGGTGAGCAGACTGTCCAGTCGCTCTCTCCCAGAGTTTGGGAATACTACCCAAAACAGCACCTTTCCAAAATAATGCAAAAGCAGCAAACTGTTGTTCTTAAGATGTAATGGGAGAACTTTAATTTAAATAAAACTGTATTAGTGCATTAGTATGTGTGTTTACTTCTGTAGAAAATTACATATTTGTATGACTTTTTTACACGTTTTTAATATTCCTGAACCCTTCTTTTTGCTTGTTCTTTCTTATAGTCAAAGTCGCGTAACATCTTGCGAATTGGGCTTCACTCTCTTGGCTCGGCTCTGTGGGGCGATGACCTGAGTTGCCACGACAACCCTAAAAATGGCCACGCCCTCACTACTTTTCTCTATGGACTGCGTGCTTTGCTGAGGTCATCGCTGTCAGTTGCAGTAGTTACTTTGCCTTCACATCTCATCCAGGTAAGACAATTTTTGACACATGAGAACAACTCGGCACAGTTCATAAGCATCAGCATGCACTTAGAATACAACTTCTCTGATTAGCAACCTTAACCCTGATATATAACTGATATATCTTTTTATGCTAGTTTTAATTAGTGAAGACCAGTTTGTCATGCAAGAATACCATGATATACAAGCTTAACAAGTCATAACCGCAGCAGGTTCTGCTTTATTTTCTCTGTCTTTGCTCCTCTGTTGTGTTTGAAACCACTTTCCTCAAGTTGAATCAACTTGAGTTTACATCCAATGGACAGTTAGAATCTTTTGGGCGTGGGTTGATGTTTGGCCCATGTGCTTTTTCTTTGTCTTGTTCATTAAATGGGAACAAAGTTTGAAGTCTTTTGTAGTGGGGCCTCCTCTTGACCCTGTGGTCCAGTGTCACCCTGGTATGACTCAGGCCTGCGCGGGGGCCTCTTCCTCACGCATCGCTCCCCCAACAGACCCAGTCGAGTGCACACTTCATTCAAAGGAGTCTAAGTTTGTTTGTTTGGCCTTTTAATTACTTGAAGCTGTACACAATGACAGTGTTTGCCTGTGTATGCATTTTATTCTCTTACAAAATATCTCTCCTTGTAGTTGTGTGTATTTCTGTCTGTGTTTGTGGGGGTGTGTGTATGTGAGTGTTGGGGGGGGGGGGGGGGGGGGGGGGGGGGGAGTCCGCGTGCATGCGTCTGTGTACAGTCTGGCCTCTCAGTGTGAAGGTGGAGTCATCTGCTGAGGCATATGGCAAACCACAGCCCTCCCCCAGACAGTTGCCCATAGACGCACACTCACCAGAATAGCCATCTGAGACTTTCTGCTCAAATGTTTTATCTCGACTACACTTAAGACACCCTACTTCCTTATAGTCCCCATTCTTAACAACATGGAAGCTGCATTGTGTCTGATCCTTTATACAAAGATATAGGTTGATGCTTAACTTTCTGAACAGCTGTGTTGCCACAACATGCTCTGGCTCCAAGCCTATGTGCTCAGTGCACAGCGGCCTTGGCCTAGTCAAAAAAGGTAGAGTGGCTAACTAGCAGATGTCATCTGTGGTGGGAGCAGTCCCCCTGTCCCTCTCTGGTCTGGCCTCCAAACCCTTAATCTGTCCCCCTTCTCTACCCTGGGGAGCGAAGTGAATGAGCGAGGGAAGAAGAGGAGAGGGGGAAATGTTGGACTGAATCAGGTGTTAGATGACTAAGCCAACATGGAGGTAATGAGAGGCTGTTAAAGATGGGCATCAATGAAATTACCTTATGATTAGTTTAATCACACTTGGTATTGTTGTCATAAAAAAAGATTCTAATTGATCAGCTGAGTTAACCAAAGTGTGCAGACTGCTCATATTAAGTTAACGTGAGTGTGCATGGTATGGTATGAATTGATGTGTTCGCTGAGCTTCTTTCTGCCAGTGCCTTTCCTTGGATAATTAGCTTAGTTAAAGGAGTGTGGCCTTTGGAAGACTGTCTAGACTAGTAGCAGGGCTAGCTGACCGAGACCACACTGGACTCTCTATCCATTATTAAGCAGCTTGGGAAGTCGAGCAACTCACTGAAAGCCTCCTCAAAGCAGCCCAGTGCCACAGTCCATCTGAAACATTAATTAGGCTTGTCCTAGCCTGGTCCTCCTCCATCATACCATCTCCTGCCATCATCCCCGTCCCCACCAGTAAACACACACAAACACAAAGTACACAGTCTTTCCCAAAATGCATCCATACACACCTCACCTGCTGCTCAGGCTAAGTGGTGTCCTGACCTATGCAAATATTTAGTCAGGTGGAGTTGTTTAGTACTGTGGCGACAAAACCTGCAGGTTCTTTTTAATAACCATTAATCTGCTGATTATTTTCTTTATTAATCATTTAGTTTATGAAATATCAGAAAGTCATGTCACTTCTATGTGGTCATAGAAGTGATGCCAAAACGTAAATATATTTAATTTATTATCACATATGACAAAGAAAAGCAGCAAATCCTCTCATATGTAAAACTTGAAGGACTGATAGAATGATTAATTCATCATAGAATATGTTGTATTTCCGAGCAGTTTTCATTATTTGCAAAATAACAAACTTGAACAGGACTTTGTAAGATTTAATTGTTTGATTAAATTCCTGAAAATTAGGGTGACATTTTTTAGCTATGCAGCTAATGATACTTAGTGGCTTTTAATTGCAAATTTCCAACAGTAGTTTTTCAATCTTAGTCTGTCTTTTAGTATTTACCAGCTGTGACAGCGTGTGGCTGGTATTGTTTTCACTGTGTGAGTGTGTGTGTGTGTGTGTGTGTGTGTGTGTGTGTGTGTGTGTGTGTGTGTGTCATGCCTGTAGACAGTTTTTGTCAATGCGATGCGACACAACTGTGCAAGATGCAGTCACAAAACTTTACAGGTGTTTAGTTGAGATTAAAATGAAGATAGAGTTTGAAGATGGGTGTGGTCCAGACAAGGGTGCTAAAGTAAGAGGGTAGGAAGTGGGGAAGAGGCCGTCGGCCACCCCACTTTACGCCCTTAGCTCAATGTGGCGTTGAGGCTGGTGTGATCCCATCACATATAATGTATTATAATCTCATATAATCATCATGATAACTACAACTCGCATATCAGTTTGATGGAGACACTGTGTCCGTGTCCCCAGTTGAAATCACATTTTTGGAGAAAGTCCTCCTTCCATTTCTAGCCTTGGAATTGATGTGTATTTAATTTGTCTCATATATATATATCGACTCTACTCTCCCAAGACTTTAGGCAGATGGAAAAGCATCTTCCTCCCTCAGAGTGATGTATTGCATTTGAGGTAGATTCTGCACACACCATACACACATGTTCACACTAGCCAACACAAGTACAGAGAGCCAAACAGCCAAACAACTGTGACAAAATTGGAGTTCATCAGAAACTAGTTCCATGAAGGGACTGTGGTTTACCCGGTCAAGTTAAGGCTCTTCCTATCACTTGTCAGGGATGGTCAGCTGAGACTCAGGGTGTTCCGAGGATTTACACTGATGGAATCTGAGCTAATTGAGCCGGCATAGACTTTCATTGCAGAACTGAAGTGACTCTTGCTTTAGTCCCTCATCAATTATAAATAAGATTTAAAAAAAAAAAGATGTAACCTCCTAAAACTCAAGGAGCTGTGGAGCACTTGCATGCCTTTCTGACATCATTCTGCCCTTCTGTCACTGAACTGAGCTGTTCTTTTTGGACACTTTGAATTCCTCTGACTTTGAAACTTTTGAGTCTTTGCCAAGGAGCCTCATCTTTGTATTTCAGTAAGCACAGAAGAATTATTGTGGCCGAGACGAATTAGCACTTTTTAGCAGATCCTCTTTTTCATACTGACACAATCGGCCATACTGTACCATAAGTGTTCTGAATAATTTGTTTTAGCCAAACTCTTACGTTGGCTTTATTGAGGCATTTGAGAGACCTCAGATACCCTGTAAGTGCCGGCGGTCCTGACTGGTGGGATATGCATACTTTAAAAGTAGGACAAAAATGAAAAGGAAGAAGAAAGAGTGGGGAAAAGACATGAAGGCATGAAAACTGCATTAGGCGGTGGCAGCCAACACAGAGAGAAGGATGTGAATGATTCAAGAGGCAAAGGGATTAATAATGCAGGACTCCCTCTTTCACTCCATCCCAGTGTCCCTCTCGCTCCCCTCCTTTCTCTTTACCCTCTGCCTCCACCCTTTTGTATATTTCTTCTTCATTCTTTCTATCTACTGTATTCGCCCCCTGTTGTGTCCTCTTTGTTGTCAACTCACTGACCTAACCAGTAGGGGGAGCTCTCCCCATCAAGCCTCTGCTGCTTTCTCTCTCTGTCCTCCCCTGCCGTGTGCAGGTTTGAGAATGTGCACCTGTGAACTTTCTCGTGAAAATTGTTGTTTGATGAAGTGAAGATAATTTCAGTGTGTTTCGATTGACTTTTCCCAAGCCACTTTTGTATATGTATGCCGATGTAAGGTGTATGTCCATTTGCCTGCCCCAACATCACCTGCGTCACCCCTATCAGGGCTCTTTCCCCTCTATACCTCATCCCCCTCACCTAAGCCATGGGCAGAAATGACCTGGCCACGGGACATGATGACCTAATTTAATTGCAACACTGATGGCCCGTCAGGTGGCTTTTAATTACCTGCTCATGTTTCTCTCTCTGTGTGTCTCTCTCTCCCTCCCTCTCTCGACCCTACAGGACAGAGCTCTAATGGGCAGCATAACCAGGCTATGTGACAATGCCATAGCCCTGGAATCATTCAAAGGCTCTGAGAGAGAGACCAACCCACTCTACAAAGATTACCATGGTAAGAACACACACACTCGCTTATCTTTCTGCCTCTTTTCCATCAAAAACACACACATACACACAAGCAGTGCATTAAGGCTGGGCTGTGGATGGAGGCAGGGCAGCCCCCTTGCAGGCCAGGCTGTCAGTGCGTGTTAGTGTGCTGCTGCTCAATCAGACGTGCTCCTCAGTAGACAGGCCGGGGGGGATTCAGCTGCCACGCTGTACCCCCTCTCCCTCGCACCCTCACCCCCTCCATCCCTGCCTCCCCCCACTCCAGCAGAGCCTCTCTCTCCCTCTCGCCTCGCCCCCTCTCCATCCCCAGTCCCATACCCCTGAGGCTCTGGAGCAGAGCAGACCAACACTGGGGAATCGATATTCTCACCATCACTCTCTCTTCCTCTCTGCCTGTATCTCTCCATCCCTCACTCAATGTCTCCATGGCCAGCATGCTCTGCTAATAAATGGAGGGCAAGGCTTTCAGTAGGGAAAGAGGACACTGGTATGGGACGATTTGAGAGATGGAAACGAAGAAAGGAAGGAGGCAACACAGTTTTTCTCTGCCGTCTCGGTCCTCACAATCACTTTTTCTTTATGGTTTTACCATTCCTTCTTTCTCCTGTTTGCTTCCCCCTTTTTTATTGCACTCTTCGCGCATAAAGGTCAGTTTAAGCGAGTGGAGTATTTTTAGCCGTGCCTCTCGAACTCTTCGACTCACTCTTGCGCTTTTCCTCTCATTTCCCCCCTGCCTCCCATCCTCGGGTTAGACAGCCCCGGTTGTGACAGATGAAGGGGATGAGGAATAAAAACATTCAATGGCAGATTTTGGTTTCATCCAACAGCATGTTTTATTTAGATAACACATCCCATAGTGGTCACATTCCTCTGCTTTGTAAAGGCAGGTGGCATGTAAACCTCTTCAACATATGCACGTTGTAGTGCATCATTTTTTTAACTATTGTTCTAGTACAAAAATGGTCTTTGGAATTTGCAATTAATACTATTTGAATTTCTTGTTTAAGAATGTATTTGCCATCTGTTTAACCAGCCAGAGAAATTATGGTTGGGTTATGAAATACATTTATGTGCATGATTGTTTTGATGTGTGTTCATGAGTGCAAACGCATCTGGTACGAGTGTGAGAGTGCATGCGGATGCGTGTGCGTGCGTGTTTGCGGCAGCAGTTCAGGGCTGCTCAAAGCATGCTGGGAAGCCTGTCACTGCAAATCAGGCAAGGGGAAATCACCCAAGTGCACAGAGGAGAGAACTCACCATCCCCCACTTTCTCTGTCTGTCTCCCTTTCTCCATTACTCCCTCGATCTCTTCTTCTCTCTCTCACGCTCATTTAACCATACCCACTTCTACAGTACTTTCCAGTTTTATGAAAATGTAACTTTGTGGTGACAGGAAAAGAGAAACAAAGAGTAAAATAATTCTCCACAGCTTCCCTCTATCCTTTGCAGAAATCCCTAGCTTGTATGTTCGCTGTCTGTCCCTCATTGCTCTAATGTGTCCTTTAATTGGCAAATTTCCCTCTACAGTACAGCCATGCTCCGGCCTGTAGAGAAAAAAGATGAGAGTAGGAATGGCGACATTGAAATGTTTATAGATATATAGATAAGTATTTTTTTTGGTGGTTTTGTCTTACACTATCAGTGATAGATTTTTATGTCACTGCAATACCACCATGTTTCTGGTTTCTGGTCAGCAGAGTTCACTTACTATAACGCAGATGTAGATGTCTGAAAAACACCGTTTGTCAATGACTGTCCTACTACATTCCATCAATTCACTCAAGTAGACAAGCGCAGTTAACTTCAAATCAAGTATAGAAATAAAGCAACATAGATTTTTGCGCAACATTTTCTAAATCATCAGATTCTAGCAATTTATAAACAGCAGGTGGATTCTGGAAAACATAATTTTAAGATCCTGACTGTCAGGATATTTTAAATAAAAACAACTTTTTGTAGGTCTCAAGAAGAGAAACACGGCTTCCTTCAGATCACACTTCCGTCACAAAATTTGAAATGTACAAATATTAGGATTTTTCTATCAGTTGTCGTATGAGATAGACATTGCCTGTCATGTGTAAAGTAACAAACGAATCCTCCATGTATGAAATCTGTGTAAGAAAACTTTGGATGGAGAAAGAAATTATCCTGATCCTCAGTCCTTAGTTGCACTATTTTTAGAAGATTTTACACTTTAAAAATGAAGCACACAACTTTGTCTAAGTTAACTAACTTTTTTATTGGCACATTTTAATGTAAAACATGTACATTGGATATGTACACTGGAATATCTTGTACTTTTACTCCAGGTTGTATGCACTGTTCAGCCCAGGTAGTTCTAATCTGCTGTCACTGTCCTCCACAGGTCTGCTGCATGTACGCCAAGTACCTCACCTGAACTGTCTGGCGAGTAAACTCCCCGACCACAAGGACCTGGCCTTTAAGCTCAAGAGAAAACAGTTCAGTATTGAGGTAAGTTGTCAAGATCACTATAGCCAGAGTGCCTTGATAAACAAGGGTTCTTGTCAGAATCAGATTTTTTTGTTTTATTTTGTTGGCCCAATTTTATACCTCTAATGTGTTTTTGTAACTTGCCATGTAACCATTAACCTAAAACAAGAGCTGAATTTAGATTCGTAATTATTTATTGAGAAACCCATTACATTTGTTGCCATTCATCATGTTTGTAGCGGTGCTGAAATTAAGTGCTGATGATAATGAGAAGTCTCTCACGTTAGTTCTGCCAGCCTGTTTCTACTATTGGGTGTCAAAATCAAAGGTGAAGCTATTGACTGTTGCTGCCACACTTACTCCAGAGGCTACAGAGTGAGAAAATTTTTTTTCTATATTCATGATTGTGCAATGAAAAATACTGGGGGAGTTTAAGTTAAAGGTATAGTTCACATTTTTATAAATTGGAGTATGAAGTAATCATTGGTCAAGATATTAATGCATGGAAATGTCCCCAGCCATCCATGACAAACAAAAATGAAGCAACAGCAACAAACATCTGCACTATCAGAAACATCCTAAGCCACAAAAGCTCTCAAGGGAACGAGCTTATGTACGGTAGGTGCTGCTTGCAGTGGCTTCACCCTCATACTGTAGCCAATAAGCTCATTGGAATGGCAGTGTGATCAATGGGGGTTTAAGTTCAAATAAAATGCTGGGTCAACAACTTCTCTGGACAGATGCATGACCAGAAAATTACACACTTTTACATAATGCTTGAGTTGACGTGGCCAATCTTTCGATTTGCTGTGTCATATTTGCAGTCTTGTATATTCCCTTTGAACTGAACAAGAGCACTGCTGACTCCAGCTGCATCAATGACAGCTGATGGCCTTTATGTTGCCTCTGTGTGGGCTGAAACTCGTTTTGGAGACCACTGAGAAGAAGGTGGCAAAGGTGCTTAGGTAAAGAAATAGACACCCTCAACACTCCTGGCAGAGCACAGCTGCTGCAAAGTGAGATTGAGCTGGTGTGCATAGCAGTGCTCAAAATGGCCATTTGGATAGGTTTCCTTCATCAAGGTCTGTATGCTGCGGACATTCCAGCTCATCATGGTGACACTTTCATATGTTCATGCAATCAAATTCTCCCCTAACTTTAGTGTCTCCACTGCACTGTTGATGGTGTTAGACAGGCTTACAGCAATAGTTTCATCCCTAACTTCCACATTCTCTAAAAACCTTTACTCACTGTACTGTTTGGCAATATGTACCAGCTGGTATGTGCACAGCAACAAACAATGTCTCAGCTACTTGCACAGCAACTTACTCCCTATACACCTGGTACATGCAGTTCAGCAGCTTGTTCTGAATCGTGCTAGAGGATCCTTTGAAAACTGGCCTCGCATCATAGTGCCTGCGGAGCTGTGAGTCGCCCTCGCACATTGTTTCAAATATTCCTCGGAAAATCCCAGGCTTGAGAGGGTCCGCATGTAGCGCCATTTCACATTTTCCACACAGTTTAATACGGGTCACTCAGCACCTCAACTTGCTGGTTGTTCTGCTCAATTCCCTGTATTTGTGAACTGTCAATTTGGGTAGCTGTTCGCTCTGCCGGCATGGAGTATAGGGCATAAACACAGCACAGGATTGTATGGCCTTTCCATATCTTCACTAATTTTGATCCATGATTTCTTATTCTCTTTCTCTTCCTGTCAGAGACGCATCCATTTTGCATGTGTCACATCATCACTCTCACTCAGAGCAATCAATCTGTCACTGAACTACCACTCAGGAGACAAATTAAGGGGCCCTCCTCTTAGCTCAGGCTCATGATTGGTCCTCATTACATTATCATTACCTTATCACACCCTCTGGTCCTTGGCTCTTAGTGAGTCCTATTGTCTCAGGCAGGAGGTGAGGGGGAGGAGAGGAATGCCCCCCCCTCCCCAGCCACCCACCAAAATCTTCTCTACATCCTACGATCAACCCCTTCTCTTTTTCCGCCAGCCTTCACCATCCTTCTAACCCTTTCTCCTGTCTGCATTAGCCCGCTCCCCCTCCTTTCTCTGACCCCCTGAATAGGCCACTCCAGTATAGATTTATGTGGTCCGTAAAAGTCAAGGTGGTTATCCTCAATGGTCTTTTAATTAGGCCTCTGTATTGGGCAGGCCAGGGGGCA
This sequence comes from Cebidichthys violaceus, assembly GCF_023349555.1. Taxonomy (NCBI): domain Eukaryota; kingdom Metazoa; phylum Chordata; class Actinopteri; order Perciformes; family Stichaeidae; genus Cebidichthys; species Cebidichthys violaceus. Next base: position 7,327,772 of record NW_027176705.1, read on the forward strand.
GAGGCCTAGAGCAGCCCTGTAGCTCTGTGGGGCCTGGATACTGTGTCATATATCCCAGCAGCATATTGTAAAGTCCATGCTTTGTCTGCCTTCCTTGTTTAAGGAGCTTTATTGGAGTTTTATTTGTTGAATGGTAACCATACTCTTGTATTGCCCTTAATACACATAGTGTTAAAAGAGTGATATCCAAAGAGGGATCAAAATTTTTAAATGGCTGCGATTGTTGACACAAGAACGCATCTAATATGAACTGTCAATCACAATCCTTGGCCATCACCCATTTTTATGTGTCAGGGAATTTCCCAGAGAACATTGTATCGTCACCAGTCATGCATCAAATCAATCAAAACACACATTGTAATACGCTTTTATGTTCTAGTGTTGGATTCTCTGGCACTTTGTTTGGCTGTCATTAATGTGTACATCACCTTAGATAGAGATGTCACAAAGGTATGAGTGCATGTTGGCTCTGCGTACCTCGTTGCAGAGGTTGGTTAATATCAGTATGTATATCTTTGCATGCAGAACTAGCGCTGTGCTTTGACTATGTGGCTCATCGTATACTTTGTTTGACCTGTTGGTCAACTGCCTCGGTGGGCCACTGATTGACACATGGGATGGTGATTGGATTCTAAGCCCAGTGTCTGATGTGTGACAGCTCACACCATCCCTGCTAATCACCTCATTTACTCAAGCTACAGGACTCCTCTGCCTGGGGCCACATATTACAGCATTCTCTTACCAAGTTTTGTGCTCACAGTCTGTTTTCTTCCACACATCTATCGCAGTAATGATAGATCACTGCTCCTGCTACTATACATTTCTTTCAACTTTTGACTCCTTTTCTATATTTTAAAGGCAGCGAATTCCGCTTCACTCTGTTTCATCTGGATTAGTATGTGATGTGGTGGTGGTGAATGACAGGTTATTGACAGCGCTAGCTTCTCACCAGTTGGGTCAGGCAGATACATGTCACCCCAACTGTGCATGGAGTCATGCTGGTAACTAATTTCCTAACTGTTGGTTGACTCACACGTCTATCACCTAGCGCCTCAGGAACTCCAGCACACAGAGTAAAGGTTTTGTCAATAGAGACATGTTTTTGTGTTCAGTTATAATTACTAATTTATTAGGTTTTAGTAGCCTACATTAATTTGTAGCCCCGCACTCAGCACCATCATAAAGGTTCTCTTGGTTCCGTGATAAGGTTACCGTGAAAACAGTTGACGGTTGATGAGTTCAAACTGCGGTTGATGAGTACTTATTAGCCATGACGCCTGAAGCCAGAATTAACCCATGGCCCTGTCTGAGCAGGTAGGGGAGTGTTAGGTGTTTAGACCAGATTAACAAATACTCAAACATCGCCTACCCCCACACACATATTGGCATTCATGCAATGACACAAGCACATTCTTATTGAGATACGCATGCACGAAGGTGACACGCAATGTGTGTAAGAATTTTCCCACTCGTATTAAGCCATCACAGGCTTCTTTCACTGCTTTCACAATGCAAGATGCTTTGAGGATGAAGCTCTGAAGAATGTAGATGGTACGCAATTACATTTTCCTTACCTTTGTTTGACCCTTTAAACTGACAGGTTATGTGCCCGTGGGGTTCTGGGGTGCCAGAGGCAGGTCACAGGGTCAAATACAGTATGAGACGGGGATTTGTGTCAAATTAGTCTTCTCCTAGTCAGGCTATTTAGAGGTGTCCCTGACTGGCTCTGTCACTTGGATGGCTATGTAGACTATGTGCAGGTATTTGCTACAAGCTAAACGTTGTAGTCTTGGGAACTTTCAGTTTTATGTTAATGTTTTTTTTAATGTTGTAATTTTTAAGTCATAGTTGGAGAGAGTCAGTAAAAGAAAGATGGGAGTGAGGAGGATAACGCGTGAGGATGGTCCAAGGCCAGATTCATACCCAAAATCTTGTTGTGCTTTATGTCACATTGATTATTGTAGATTCTTGTAATTCTCTAGTGTTATTTTGGAAATCGCCGCAATAAAAGACAAAATAATTGCCATCGTGTGTCATAAAAACCTGTCTCAGAGTATTAGAAACTGCTGTGCTGTGTTTTGGCATCTGATAGGCCTTGAAAGTCATCTTCTAATCAGATTGGTCTTTTTATGAATTTTATGTCATCATCTCACCACAACCTGAAACAGCACATGCCCATCAACACAGCCCCCAGTCTATTTTAATGCAGGCTTTGGTCTTAACATCCAAAATAGCAAACAAACACATATGCGTCATGTCAGCCAAAGTCTGGCGTTAAAGGTAAATAAATGCTTATTTAATGGATACGGTGCTAGGTTGACAATGTACTGTATTTTTAACTTTCAGAAGACAAACTCTACGGTCATACAAACATCTCAGATTATCCAATGACCTTCCATCCCACATGACATGAACTTGACATTAGCCAGCTGAGTACAGTTTTAAGCTGAGTGGAAGCAATGAGGGAGCAGAAAAGGGGGATGAAGAGGATGATGGTGCTGAGTAGGAGAAGACTTAAGGAGAAGAGGAAGCCGAACTGAAAGAGTCCGAGGGAGGTGTATAGAGTAGGTTAATGTTTCTTGGCATGTCCTCAAAACGTCTTTAAGACAACGCCTGTGTCTGCTCCCTGTTGAAGCCTGTGGGTGCCGAGGGAAGGGTGTTAATGGACCTATGTGAGGAACAGAGCGAAGGCTTGGAGAGGAGGGGGAGGCATAAACGGAGAGGAGCAGTTAAGTGATTCTCAGGTCAGGTCTAATTAAAATGAGGGCTTTTCCTCAGAGGCACCAAACCGTCTTATTGAGAGAGAAATAAAAAGGGAGGGAAAGAAAGAATTGTGGAATGCAGAATGAGTTAGACAGAGACCCAGTCCTCAGGGCTCGTTTGTGTATTTGCTTATGTTTGTTTGTATTTCATGCCTGGTCGTATATCTGCTTCCCCGAGTCTTAAATAATGCTCGGTACTAAAGATCAGAGAAAAGCCAATGTTGAAAAGAACTCATATAGAGAAAAAACTCTTAACTCTGAAAAACCGAACTGGGTCATTTAATATTTACTTCCATTAGCGGATCACAATGAACATTTGCAGATTGAGTAAACTAAATACAAACAATAGGCCTATTGGATGTCCTGAACCTATTAGTAGAATGCAAAAAATTCTTATGTTTTTCATACATCTGCCGGTGATTTGTACGCCTGCCTTGGGAATCACAATCAGATGGGAATGGACCTTTTGGAATAATATTTCAATTGAATAATTTATACTTCCTCCCTTGGTGCACACCAGCCTCTGTCGCAATTTGGAATGAGGTGTGCTTATGGTTTGTGCGTGTATGAGAAAGAGAGAGACGGAGAGCCTGGTGAAGGCCAGTCAGTGGCACGCGATCCGACCCTTCAGTCGAACAATATTCACAACATACACCAGATTTGCATTTATTATTTAACAGGGATTTTATCTATTCTGCAAATGTGCATGTGTGTTTGAAAAGGCCCAGCTTGTAAGGTCTCTGTGCTGAGACTTGGGTGTGTGGGGAGTGAAAACATGTGCATGTTTTCTGTGTTTGTTTGTTTGTTGTGGTACCTGCTTGATGGGACCTGCAAGTGATTCAGCTTTGCTGCACTGGCCCATGAACTTCTTAAATATTGATATTTGTTAAATCTATTGATTGAGAAAACTTCACTTAATGCCAAATCTTCGAAAGGTTCCACTGAGTTTTATGGCTGGAATTGCACATTTGTCAGTGGCATAGGGGCTCAAATGTATATAGGATGTGTTTGTCTTGACAAGGTTCAGAAATTATTATAAGGAGACTGGCTGAATCAGTCGTCAATGATTTATTTTTGTAACCCTCAAATGCCCAGGGAAAAAAAGTAGTGTTTGCTGTAGTCTAGTCAAAGTGCAACAAGAGAATATCTGGGACTTTGCCAAATGTGCTGCCCTCTATACTATATCAACACAATGCCGAAACGTTTCTTACAAACATGGAGTATTAAAGGAAAACAAAACAGGGCATATGTGCTCCTCCTGCCAGACTGAGTAAGAGTGTGGTCTGCCTGAACTCACCCTGGAAGTGAAGCCGTTTCGTCAGTGAGCAGTGAACCCTTAACATGGTCCATGCACCACTCAGCCCCCATCAGACTAGACTGGCCACATTGGACTCAGACCTGATTAAAGTAGCCCTCGTTGTCTTCAGCTCCCATTAGAGAGAGAAAGGAAAAGAGGCTGTAACTTGCATGCCACCCCACATCCATGGGGTCTCGTGGTACTATAGGGTATGTGTAAGTGTGTTCAGAAAGGGTTCGCCATTAGCATAATGGTAGTGACTGGGGAACCTTAGGCCCCATGGTGCTTATAAACTGGGTCTTCACTGTATCCTTGGCTTCTGAATCATTTTATTGTTATCTCCTAATTTTGCCTTAGGTCCCTGTACTTTTCTTCTTTAAAAAAATAACATTATTTACAAGACTGGTTCACTGTAAAGTCTGTGCAGAGCATCTACTGTTTTTCCTCACAGTCAAGCATCATTCATTGTTTACTTTTGTTCTTTGGTTGTGTAAACATAATACTTAGACTTGTTTGTTCATAGAAACTAGAAATCATGTGATGCAGCAACCAAAATAAATTTCTTGAGTGTTTCATTTAATTTAGGTGCTGTATTTACTTAACATTAAATAATTAGTCAATCTGTATATTAGACTACACAGAATAGGGTATATGTATAATGCATACGTTTTCAAAAAGCTAGATGTTCAGTGCTATAAACAATCTACAATTGCAATGAAAACCTGTTAACATCATTGCTGAGACTTGAATAAATGGTGGCGAGGCAGAAGTCGTCCTGTTTTGAATGGTGTCATTTTAAACCAGCCAAAATGAAAAAGTCCCCTCACTTCTGTTAGTCCACAGAGAAAGTTCAAATTGCCACAATGAGCACAAACAGCTCCATGGTCGGAGTGGTTCAAAGGTGGAATGTTGATCCGGAGCAGGAGCATCCAACTCAGGAAGGCTCTCTGCTTGGGTCCTAAAAATAACTTTCCCACACTCACTGCTCAGTGTCCTAGGGGGGTCAGGAGGAGGAGTGTGTGTATGCATTTCTCTGTGCGTCTGCTCAGTGTTTATGTATGCTGCTGGGATTCAAACACATTTGAAAATACAAATAATGTGTATAACAAAATGATGTGTACACTCATTTTTGGGATTGTTTTACTAAATATTTGTTATATAATTAGTTAAGTGTCTTCTTCTCCACCATTTGTGAAGAGGGGGTTTGAATAGACATTGTTGTTACATATTGAAAGATATGAAAAGCCTACTTTGTTTAAGGAGGGTGAAACTTATTTTGATGTGTTTGCCACTATTTGAGATCACTTATTACTGACAAATCTTTTAATGTTGTGTAAAATAGTTATTTGGTCAGAGGCCCATTGATCATGGTGATTCCATGGCTTCTGCATTTGAAATGAATACTTTATTCAGTGCAGCCAGCTAAAATCATAAACATAAAGATTTATTATCAACAACATTACGAGGTTGGCTACATCGACATATAGCACCAAATGTGTGAACGCAGAAAGAGTTGCAGGCAGCAGACTCCTTTACATTTGCAACTGCTGTTTGAAAGTACTCAGTCACGTCTGTGAAGGTTGACAATCAAATGTCAACACTTTTTAAAAGCTTGGGTTTTTTCTTTCTACAACGTGAGACTTAAGTCTTCGGAAAGCCTATCCACACAAGGAGACAGTCTTATTGTAAGGAGTTTATCATATTTCCAGACTCCTCCCAAAAGAATATGTGTGCTTACTTCATTCATTAGATTGCATAAGAAAAAGTAGACTTAGAGATGCCAGACCAGTTGGACACTGGTCAAGCATTTTTCTGATTGCTTTCTTTGTCATCAATCCCTCAATGAGTCCTTGCGTGATGAAAACAAATTGGGTGTTTTGATCCTCTTTCTTTCTCTTTATCTCCAAGCACACCATAAAGGCATTTGTTTCAGCTAATCACGGGAGCTACTTAACCCCTGCTCCTGTGAATATGGTTGTATTTAAAAAGGATTCACCCAACAGTCAACACAGAGTTGTTTAAAGTGGTGTCGGCCATTGAGAGAAGCTGGCCGGCCGCTGAATGTAGTAGTGCTCATGTATTTTATGAGGGCAAGTGTCCCTGTCCTTCAGAGTTCACAGGTGGCTATTGAAAGGCCTGGCCAGATGATGGAGGATAGTTAGGACGCACATGACGCCCTGAATAGACTTTGATTACACTCAGCAGATGAGTCAGAGGGCCATTTGAAGGACAAGCCTGCTCTTCAAAAGGCAAGTTAGAGGGCAAGTTGTTGCCGCTTTATCGAATAGTTTGCGACCCCATCTGAGAATTAAGATGCATGTTTGAGTCAGTGGTCTTGCGTTTATGCTGCAAAAATAGAACTATTTTCTTTGTGCGTTTGTCAATGTGTGTGTGCGTGTGCGCGCTACCTAACATACGTGAGTGTGTGAAGGTGGGGGAGGCACTGGGTGGGAGAATACTCCAGTGTGTGGCTTAACCAAACTTTCCTTTTGTCCCTAACAATGATGAGTGATGATGAGTGACAGGGGTGTTAGGAGTGGGATCTGGGGAACAGAATGCTCCAAAGCAGTGCTCACCCAAACTCACACAAAAGGCAGCAAAAGGTCAAATCTGAGGCAAGCTTCTTATCCACTGGCATATAATATTGCACCATGTTGTGTGTCACATAATAAGCTAAAACACGTCTCTTGCTGTGTTCTCGCTGACTTGACAGTATTACTTATTATGTCTTATTATGCAGTTCCACTACCATTCTTTACATCAGGACTTTTCAGTCTTTTCAAAGTATATAAACTCTGTCAGTTATTGATTTTTTAAAGCAGGTCTGCTGGCAGTCTTATCACATTGAGCCCCTGAGGTACCTCTTGTCTTTTCTTTGCCCTCATTTAAAATTTTAATAACAACAAGGTTTGCCTTGAGATACTCTGTCTCTCTCTCTCTCTATCTCTCTCTCTCTCTCTGCATCACCTCCTTTTCTTTACCCAGCCTAACTGCATGTCAGTATACCTCCTCACTCTAAAGCAAGTAAGAAAACATGCACAGTTGTCCTTTTGTTACGCAAAATCCATACATTCTGCTTACACAGCCCAACTCTACACACAGAAACCCCTCCCTTTACCACCACACACACATTATGCCCCACCGCTAGCTAGGGATGAGGAGGACTTGCGTGCAAGTGTTTCCCAGGAGGCAGCTGTAGACTGAGGGTCCTGAGGCCCGCGGATGGCTTTAGATGGCGGTTAGTGAGGAACCAGTATATATTTTTTTTGTTGCCTGCTCTCCTTCTACCCCTCCCCCTTTCTGAGCTCAGGCAGTGATCGTAACAGGGGGTGACAGCTCACCTCTCCCTAGCGTGCCTACAGTCCTCGGAGCGTTAGCCCCCCCCCCCCCCACCCCCCACCCTCAAGTCCCGGAAGGCCACAAAGGTTACTCCATATGTTAGTCTGAGGATTCTTATGAATCTTTTTTTCCAACAGACAAGCATATTTTATGTCAAGTGTAGAAAGATTTGTATGAATAAAATCAAATCACTTATATTTCTGCTTGATCCCCTCATCATAAATGGAGTATGGAGTCTCTGTCATTGTTTTACTTTTTTTGCTCCGTCATCCTCTGCCTCCTGTTCTTCTGTGTGAGTTGCGACTCAGTGGTGTGAAAAGATCCAGGGCCTGGAGTTTCACATCTATTAAAGGCTTCGTGTTTGGAGAGGGGAGTGATCTGATGGCCTGGTGTTGTACGCTCACTTACACAGACTGTTTGTGTTTGGGGACGATGTGTACGCTTGCTTCATCACCCACTGTGAATTTGTGTGTGTGTGCATGCCTATACGTGTATTTGTGTGCCTGTGTTTAGCATGTATTTAATCTTGACGGTGTATCTTTATATTACTTTTGTTTTAAGTCTCGTTAACATTGTTTCATGACTTTACTTTATTTGACAAAAAGTAAGAAAATTGTACACCTCAGCTTAATTTCTAGTTCAAAAGTTTGAATAAATGCTGTTTGTTTGTTTGCTTTGTTGGAGATATGATGGGGATATTTTATGCCTCTGTTGCAGATATATGCAATTTCAATCACAAGCATTTACTCATATCAGAAACAACCCGTTCACCTCTACAAGAGGAAAGATCCCAATGAGCGTCCCTCTCCAGATAAATCTCAATGGACATGAAAGTTAACAGCCTCCTTTGATGCGCATCTTTAGAAACACATTCAGCAGTCATCCTTTGAGCTTTCTGCAACAACAGAAGTCTTACAAGGAGACAAGAGATGTAATGCACAAAATTATAATTAAATCAGCACAATGAATTTATTGCACCCCTCAACATATTACACATCTTGGTGTTTGTGTGTGTCTTTGAATCTTTACAAGAGTGTTAATGCTTGTGCAAGTCTTGGATAACTGGCTAGTGAAATTGTATAATGAGTAGTGTGTGTATTGAGAGGAGGGTTTGCGTGCTTGGATGGGCAAGGAATAGCGCACAAAAGCATGTGTAGTGGTGAATATTAGAGTAGGCAGAGTGTTAGCAAGGTCGCTCTGTGTACAGAAAGAAAGAAGTGCTTTCCCATCTCAAACTCACTCCCTCTTTCTCTCTCTCACTCACTCGGTTTCTTTTGTCGAACGCTCCCTCCCTCTACTCCTCTTTTTTTAATCATAGTGAGCTTTTTAAGAGTGTTGCTCTCTCTACATTGAGAGGCTTTAATCCAACTAAACAGCCTTCACATTCACCCTTTTCACCTCATTTGCTACCAGACACAAAGTCAGCTTGGCGTCTTATAAGCTGATGCCTGTTTTAAGATGCTGTACTCAGGATGAACATTCCTGCTAAACTCCCCCTCCCCAACTGCTCAAAAATAAGAGATAGGCAAGCTCATTTGGATGGTCGGACAGAAGTGCACAGACACAGCAGCACTGCTGTGGGAATCAATCTGTGAGGTTAGAATATGCAAGATAAGTGCCATGGGGGGTGTGTGTGTGTGTGTGTGTGTGTGTGTGTGTGTGTGTGTGTGTGTGTGTGTGTGTGTGTGTGTGTGTGTGTGTGTGTGTGTGTGTGTGCAGCTTCCCGCGGCATCCTCTCCAAACACCCACAGGCTAAAGTGGAATCCCAGCCACGCCCCACATATCACCCCATGTGATGTTTGGGGACGCACCCGACACCTACTCTGGACACGCACACGTCTTTTTTAAAAACACATGAGCTTTCTATCTTCTCTCAATGTGGTGTGCTAACGCATCACCACTTCTGGCCTTAATGGCAGCCTACATATCAGAGAGAAAGCACTGGCCTGGTGTAATCTGACTTGTCTTAATTACAGGCAGTATCCAGTAATAGGCTGCTTCCATAGATATCAGCCATTAGAGCAGTGTCTCTGACGGGAGAGGCCTGATTGGCTACGAGGTGGGTGATAAAGAGGCCATGCCTCATTTACCTCCAATTTTTTGTTCACACATCCCTGTATTAAAGTCAAGCGTGAAGATGGCAAGGGACTGTGTTAAACTGATTTATGTGCTCTCCTACGTATGTGGTGGTGGCTAATCTGCTCGTCCTGATTGCATTGTCAGCAATCAGTGCAGCTCTACAAGTGAATGGTTTCACTGGACGGAAGTTGTTCCAGCAAAGTTTTGATGCTGTTTTTTTTTAATATTATTAAATGGTCCTATTTCTGGACTCATTAAAAGTGATATCAGTAGAGCATTGTGACATATATTCTTTTTTCATTGTGAGCTTATAAAAGGACCGTGCCCAGGCTTTAGGCTTGTCTGTGTGGTTTCACTTCCAAAACCTCAAACCAGCAGCTCTTGTCTGCTAATTGAATTAAACCACAACAAGTATCCTTAAGTAGACTTTACAAACTTGAACAAGAAGTTCTTTCAGCAGACTGTTTCCTCTCGACTCTCTGCACTTGTCTGTGTTTCTTCCCTCCCCACAACTATACACACGCCCTCTCGTCGTGTGCTTTCCTGGAGGTTGAGCTTGTATGCTGTGATGTACATTGATGTTGTAGATGATGACCAGAAAGATATTGATGATACGTTCCCAATCCTTCTATCTCCCCCATTCACTTTGCCTTTGTTAGCACCAGAATAGCATGTGATCTGATGACATGATATGTTTGAGTAATTCCACAGACAGTTTCACCATCCATTTCAAATGCCATAAAACAAAGTCAAACCATTAAGGATAATATACCCATTATTAGTATGGAAATTAGAAATGGAATGCCATAGAGTACTGAAAGCTTGTCACTTGAGTGACAGTTAAAGACACTCCTGGTTCAGTGCACTGTATTTAAGATATGTTTGATGTTTTTCAAACTCCATATTTGGCACATTATCCTCGGGTGGCAGCTCACACCTTGTTGGTATTTAAGACAGATTTCAACGGATATTACCGGATTGTGGCGGCGGTTGCATTTAAGGGTGCAGCTCCCTCATAACAGGGAGGTGTCGTCTGCTGACAGATCACTGTCTGGATGAGAGAGCACAGCAGCATCCCACCTCATTACCGTAGCAGCACACTAACCGAGGGACCGACACACTGCTCGCTGTGATTAAGATGTAAATTTCCTCTAATTGGAATGTAAATTCATACATTTATATGAAGACGTCAGCTGTCAGATTGCAATATTGTGTCCTTTTTTCTCCCTGTCCCCTGTTCCCCAGGCAGGGACTAGGTGCCTGTAATCTGTATCGTACTCTCACAGCCCATCCTGGGATTTGCCGTTTGTTTAATGTCGGGCCCATTGTCTTGCATCCAGCCCGTCATTGTAATGCTTCCCATTCATGTTTCTGTGTTTTGTTGCAGTCTGATTTGCTCTCGCTACCTGTGTTTGTTCCTCCATGCATGGATGAGCCACCAGGGCTTCGGGGACTGGGAGGGACTTTGAGTCGGGGCTGGGGTCATTGGGTGGCCGTATTTTGTGTGTGCATCGATTACTTCTGCTGAATGTTCCTCAATGCAAATAAGTCTGCCACTTTGAGAGGAAGCACATGTATCTGAAGTAATTAATTTTACCCTTGAATGCCAGCTGTGGTGTTTGTGTGACGTGTTCCAAATAGAGCTTTCTCACCAAAAAGGTGTTAATTTAGGGATTTGGCAGATGAAGTAAATGTGTTTGCCAATGTATATAGCCCATAAAACTGTGATCTGTCGTGTTTGTCCTGCTAATTCTGAGATTGTGCCATCATGAGGGATTGTTAGATTACATTGTGATATGGCACATTAAGACCCATTCACTTTTATATTGACTCCCACTCAAATGTTACAGTATGTTTAAGTTATGTCGTAGTGTGCAGCCCTGTATATGATAAACTACATTTCTTATTCTTGTTCAGAGGTGTTCTCTGAAGAGGATGAATAATATGCTTTTACAATGTTTCTTAAAGGTGATGCAATTATTATGTAGTTAATCTAACTCAGCCTTGCAATTACTTTAAAGTACTTTTAAACCTTTTAAAGTTTTAATGTGTATATTTTCCACCTAACAGTTTTAAACATCCACTACTCACTGGGAGAAGAAGGTTCTAAGATATTAGTATAGTATTTACATGCAGGATGTTTTATTTATATTCTGACAGTTCAAACATTTAAGACTTCAGATAGGATACTGATCCTATTTTAACATAACAATCTTCACCAATACCTGTCTCAACAGGCCTTGCTCCTGAACTGATCAGCATGTACAAAAGGAAAATAACAAGATGTCACACCTGGCATACAGAAGCAAACAAAACATAATTTTCATGACTAAGCAGAAGCATCACACTTTGATAATGCCTTTCTGTAGAAATGTCTCCCATATTTCCTTATTAGCACCACAAATGTTATTTACATTAGACCACCAGTGATGCAAAAGTCACATGTGTAGTAGAACTTGTATGTCTTGTTTAGACTGAGGTCACATTGCCACAAATCTGATATGTATCAGATTTACTGGGTAGTCAGACTGTAGAAACCACACAAAAGGCTGCCTTGGTCAAGGTGTGATGCCTCAGGCACCAGTGGCCCGAGGAACGTTATCACAATGGAAATCATTCTATCCTTCGTCTCAGCAATTGCAGTGTAAACAGTTGAATTACACCATTTGCGTTACAAAATAATTTAACGAGAATGTTTCCTTTCACATGTTTGATTGGCCAGCACAGTGTATTGTTAGATTTTGTTGCATTGTGTCGTGGCAAAAGCTGAACTACTTGGAACATATTTGCTTTGGAGTCCTCAGCATCGGCACACATGTGTAAGTGCCCTAGTAAAATACAAATCAATAAGAATCCAGTGCATTATCGCGAGTCGCGGTAATGTGTCACTGGCTAAACGCTGTAGCAGAAAGATGAAGAGTTTGTTCAAAATATGAAGGATTCATTATATTTGTAATGGTCTCAAAACTACAAAAAGTATTTATATTTACAAACCACAAACAAGGACTTCATGATGAATGAGTAAAATCATTACCATTTGTTGTGTAAAAGACAGAACTGGCTGGCGTTCAAGATCCTGTCCACAGGACATGTTTTGATGAATACAAACAAAAGCAGGCCAATTTTCTTTTTGTATGTTTGTGGACAGATCATCCGGCATCTCTGGGTGTGTGTGTGTACTCGAGGATCCTGCATATCTCCTGTGCATTCCTCTCAGGCACAGGTAGCGTGTGAAATCTCACAGGTCACGCAAACCTTTCCACGAAGGAGTTTCAGATGCAGGAATTGCAGGGGGCATTTCCTCCCTTGTCACACGCTTTCTGAGAAAGTGTTAGTGCCGATATGTAGAAATGTGTGTGTGCCTGCAGACCTTAATCAAATAAAAATAATGACATTAAAGACAATGGTGTGTTCACAGTATATCCGTGTGTGTGTGTGTGTGTGTGTGTGTGTGTGTGTGTGTGTGTATATATGAAGGGGGCTGCAGGGTTGTTGTGAGGTGCAGAAAATGAAAAACACTAGAGCTCCCAGGAAGAACATCCAGGCTATATCAAGCAGGGAGGAAGAAGGGAGAAAGGGAGAATGGACCCTTCTATTTTTAGGTCCAGCTGCAGGTCAGACTAGCTGAACCTGTGTAAAAAAAAAACACCGTGGTTACTTAAAGGCCAGTACGTCTTCACAGGCTTTGCCTTTTGTGTTGTATGTGACAAAGCCTGAGATTCCCACGCAGTCTGATTCCAGCTGAGGGTTGATCCGTGCACCAGGAATCCTGACTATGCTGCTACAACATGTCAACGCCGCTCCACCCATCTGTGGCACCAAACATGCCCTCCCTCCCTCCATCAGGAAGGAATCCTAATAAACCTGCTCCTTTCACTTCCATTCAATCTATCACCTCATGTTTATCACACCAAATCAACAGCATGGAAAACTGACATGTTCCCAGCCGTTGTTTCTGTTAACCAGGAATCTGCCTCTGGTCAGGTGAACCGGTCGGCCCTGATCACGTGGGTTATTTTCATGTTTGGGATCGGCTCGTACATCCTGGTGACTGTAGAGAAGCCTATCAGGGATTACATCCGGATGCATCCCTCTTACACACCACCCTCCGTGATTTACACTTCCTCCCGTTGCCTGACATGCCTTTGGGCGCCATTGGAAAAGTGGTTCATTTACTTTACAAGTTGCTCCTTGATTGAGATTTAGAATTTCATATATTATGTTTTTTTATTAATTTGAATTGTTTAAAGACATTATTAACGATGACAATATTTCATACGGCCTATAGTTTGCTCCTATAGTCCTCTGGCTCTTTTGCCACACATTGCCACACATTGCCACACAACCAACCAGACTTGGCTCACCAGAATCACAGCACAGACATACAAGAGGAGAGTTAGGGAGGAACTGGGGTAGAGAGAGACCATTGTGTCCCCCAGGTATGACGGAGTCACTCATGCAGAAAGATCCCACATGGAGGGAGGTGGGAGAGAGAGAGAGAGAGAGAGAGAGAGGGAGGGGGCATGAAGGAACTCTTGGCTTCCTCTCTGCGTTTGTGCCCCCCTTCCCTGAAAACACATCTGTCTTCTTTTCTTTGCCACACACCTTTTCTGCATCCTTCGCTCACCTTCTCACTCCAGTAACAGATTTTTCTCTGCTAACAGCTTTAAATGTTTTTTTTATATTTTGGGCGGCCAGGAAGTGTGTCGCTTGTCACATTTCGTGCCACCTGCCATATTTTGTCTGACTTTCTTGGGATAAAGTTTTTTGGCTGCAAGTTCGTTCTCTTTTTAGCCAATGTTCTTCGGCCTTCGGACACACTGCTGTTACCGTTACCCCAATCCGTCCGTCTTACATGCAAATATGTGTCAGCCCTACAGTGATCACCATTTTAGTCCGTGGCAGCGCTATCTCATGGCTGCATGCATTAACAATTCAACTCTGCCCCTCCCCCGACACAACAATCATTTGCGGATGTGTTGGGTGAAATTTAGCAAGAAATTATCATTTTCTGAATCACTTCACTCTGCTTGCTCGGTGTTTGTTTCATTCTTTCTCTTTCTCCGTCTCGTCTTTGAGCTCTTAAAAAGACTTGGAGCCCCCTGCATGTCCTTCTTTTTGCTTCTTTTCTCTGTACTTTTTTTCATCATTATCCAACAGCACTTTTCTGTGCGTGCAAATGCTTTCTGAACGGCTTCCTTTCTTCCCTTTCAGGCTGGATGTCATTGTTGCTGCCTGTGGGCTGGGTGTATTTATTTAGGGGTAATTGGTGTGTGGATGAGTGAGGTAATGAGGTGCATCCACACTTGGCTGCTCCCCTCCCTGAGAGCCTGAGACAGACGTAGCCTAGCTGGGCTCCGGCTTGAGCTGTACCACACTGCTGTTTCCTCCACACAAGCCAGAATGGCTCTTTCATACCCAGGTGGACAAACACAATCACTGGGGCTGATACCTAAATGAGGCGTCTGCTGTTTGAAGTGTGTGTGTGAGTGTGTGTGTGTGTGTGTGTGTGTGTGTGTGTGTGTGTGTGTGTGTGTGTGTGTGTGTGTGTGTGTGTGTGTGTGTGCGTGTGCTCATGAGTACACATATCCTGTGCGTGTTCATGTGCTTGTATTTGTGGGTGGAGAGGGAAAAAACAGCTTTTGGTTGTTGGCCTGTCTTGAGTCCTTGTTTGTCTTGTGGCTTGTGTTTGTATAAGTGATTTTCCCTGTGTGTTTGTAAGTGCATGTATATCAGGCTGAGTGGGTGTTCAATGGAGCTCAAGGAGGACCTTTGGCTCTCATAGCCCCCTGCCAACCTCCAACTGCCCCTGATGTCCTGCAGAGTTACCTAATGATTTCACTTACACCTCCCTTATCTGTCTGGCCCGTGTGGCAGCAACCGTCTGACGCTTCAGCCTTTACATGCCATTTGCTGCCTCATATCCTGTGAAATTCAATTGCACAGCTCCAACTGTAGCCGGAGTAGGGGGATCTCTCTCTCTCTCTCTCTCTCTCTCTCTCTCTCTCTCTCTCTCTCTCTCTCTCTCTTTCTTTCTGCCATGTCCCATATTTGTAAATACAAGCATAAACAGTTCTACACATCACACCACATTTTTTCCATATTATCTCACAGCAATGTTGCATTTTCATGTTAGAACACTCTAAAGTTGACACTTCATTTCACTGCAGTGTATTGATGACAGACTTTGAATGAGATGTAAAAGTTTTAAACTGGGAAGCTTGGACGTTTGAGGCTGCCCACAGGTGTTCGGCAGATAATATTATGCATAGATTGTTTTGTTGTTATCAGGGTAATTGGTGTAGACCTGCCAGCCTTTGATAGACACACAATTACTGTATGTGATGCATAAGTGGACTCATTTTAGGGCAGGATTTTGAGTTGCTAATGGTGCATTATTCAGCTTTTGGTCTGTCCCCAAAAGTGCCGGGCCAAATCAAACACGCCGCTCCAGGATAATTGAGGCCCACTCTGCACCCCCTGCAGTGAGCAAGGCAGAACTGTAATCCCCTGACAACTCTGACTTGGCCCCAATCTGGCAGGCCGCCCATTTCCCAGCAAAACGCCTAACTCAACATCGGGGAGAATGAAGAAGCTGATAGTCACATTTGGAACGCTTTCCAATTTTGTTATTCTTTTCAACTCAACGGCGCTCTGTAGCCATCTCTGTACTTACCCTTACTTTGCTTTATTTTACACTCTACTTCATTGAGCATAATTACACTCAAACCGTCAAACTAATATTCTTACCCATTTGTCTCCTCAAGCTTTTGTGGTTTTGTGATCAAAGGATTTTGGCAAATAAGTCCAACCACCCTAACCACAGAAATGTTTCCATTTGTCTTTTAAAACTGTTGCCAGAGACTCTATCACAAAGTGAAAGGCTCAGTAATTACATACAATTTTGAGCAAAGCGAACTTGGATTGATAATTCTTCATTTTGTTAATTTTGTCAGACGCAGTTTTGTGAAGTTAGGAAGGGAATGTCATCTTTATTTTGATTGATAGTCACTTTACTAAACCAACTTGCTAATGCAGCTCGCTACCTCCAGATAAACCTTTGCTTTGATATTGATTATTCCTCCATTTCCAATCAACTCTAAAACACCTTCAGGGAAAATTAATGTATATTCATTTTAACACACCTGGACTATGACATTTACAAAAAAGTCTAAAGACATTTAATATTAAATATCATGTTTCATAAAAGACCTTGTGATAAAATAGTCATCATGTTGTAACAAGCCTTTAATGAATGGAGTATTCAGTCTCCTTTTACTAATGTGTACACATTGAAGATTTCAATTTGTATCTGTAAATGCTGTTCATCATAGTGCCTTTTTTTAGTTAAAGAAGTTATATTATCATATTTTTTAATGTGTTATGTTTCTAGTCATTGTTTTAAAATCCAGACATTGTCTGCAGTGGCACTTAGGGGTCCTCTGCACACAAGATATCACATGCATTTAGCACTGTCTCTCTGATTTTTAACTTGAGCATACATCCTCCCCTAGGCCCTGGCTCACTGTTTTAATGGCTTTAGTAATGCTTCACAATTAACACTCAGCCAGCGCTCTAGGTTAGTTAATGGCTGGTGTGTTTCAGGCTAAATTAGAAAACACAAAACAAGAATTCCCCATCACCCACAGTGCTTCTAGGACCTAGAGGTTACGGGGGAAATGGAAGGTGGTGAATTTTTTGACAGGGCAGCCGAGGTGATGTCTCATTCCCTCTGACATCTTAAACACCCTAAAGGTGGCTTTGCCAACAGTCTACCCAGGAAGCACCTCACCTAGCTGTGGCTAAATTTACACAACCACCTGCCCACAGGGAGCATACTGGAGAGGAGAGCAGAGGTGGAGCTGGAGTGAGGATGGGGGACAAATAGGGGAGAGAGAGAAGGAGGGGGCAGGAGACTGAGGTGTGTGTGATTGTCAAAGGTCAAGTTTCACGTAATTTGCTATTTGAATGAAGAATATTCAAGTGAGAGTTTTTACTCAAGAAGTTTCAGCATTTCTCTTTAGTATTCTGTCCCTCTTGGCTCGGCTGTTTTCTGTTGTACTGCAAGTTTGCATCAGAGTGGAGACAGAGAATAGGTCAGATTTGAGTTTTCCAGAGTGCATTTAGGAGCTCGGTAGATTAGTGGAACGAAGCTTTCAGCCCCCAGCGATTCCTGTTCAACGCTACTGAGAGCACATCAGCTGTTTTCTCATTTATCATTTCACTGTGAAAGTGACCTTCATTTCAGAGTGTCACAAATAACAGTGGTGAGGGGGCAACGAGTGGATGTGAATACCTGAGCCCTTTGAAAGACTAAATATACAACATCTCATAAGAGAGGCAGTCTAGTGATTTCCAGCAATTTTGTATTTGTTTTGTTTGTTTGTTTTTATTTTTTACTCCAAGACATTATATTTTTACAAAATGCAAGAAGTTGGAAAGTGTTAGTTGAGAAGCACGTCTGTGGCTGTTAGCTGTGTCTAGCTAAATGTCTAAAAGTTCCCTAGCTACTATTGTTTATTACCCATGAGATCATATTCTAACTGGTGTTTTTAAGACCCAGACGAGATACTGAACCAATTATAAATTGTCAATATTTTTTTTAATTTTGTCACATTATTGACCCATTTTAATAAAAAGGCAACGCCGCTTTCCCTTTAGAACTGTATATTCCTGCTTTTTATGAATTCACTCAAAGGCTGCGTATGTTAAAGCGCTCAAGACGGACAGTCGAATAGAATGGTAACAATTCTAGATGCTCCCCAGTGGCAGAGTTCAGGCTGTTTGCCTGCGGGCTGATGTGGAGTGAATGGCCTTAGAGGCTCTAGGCTGGTCTATGTGTGGCCCGGCTGGTCCAAGTCAGCAGTAATGACTGGCTTTGGCCAGCATGCCTGTTAATGTGAATGGGGTTACTCTGGGCAACACCTTTTCAGCTGGGTCCTATGAAGTCCCCAGTATGGTGGTCTTTGTCCACACAAGGGCTGTCCTCTCAGCAAAAAGGGCTCCTTTTTTGTGTGGACTATCAACTGGTGATGGATTATACCCACCCCCCTTTATTCATCCGGGCAGACTAACAGACACGGATGCATGCAAACATACACACACTCTCACACATACATGCAACCACAAAGACAGCACAAGTGTTACAAACACATCAGCGCATTATCTTACACAAGTGTTTTTAAAAAATGATTAATTAAGGTGTACACATCTTACTTAGGTATACTCACAACAGGTCAACATCAAATGCTTTTCACGCTGTTCATTTACATTCCCGTTCACTTCACGTAGACACGAAGATAACGTTTCTTCCTGATAAATTTTCTCTTCCAGTCTTGAGTTACAGAGAAAGTGAAGTTACTTATTTTTCTTTGACTTTTCTTTAATATTTCTGTTTACTTTTTCTCGTCTCTTTTGCTGAGTGATGATGCCGAAATCCTTGTCATCCATGTGTTGGCTCGGATAGTTTCCGAAGATTTCAAGCTGTTGAACCTGAGTCCATGACTGCACCTCTCTTCTGCTCTATGATCGTTCTCCATTATTGAGGAGTTAACTGACATATTCGTATGTGCCACTTTGCGCAGGTCCTTGTGGTACCAAGCATGTAGAAAAGAGTTTTTATTTTTTCTGCTATGTACGTCTCTCAGTATGGGTCTTGTGCCTTACAGTGCCATACAACTCCAGGACCAGTACAAGAAGACAGGTGGTTGGAGGTTCACAGACTTGTGGTGGGAGCTTTAACATCATCATGTTGATCCTGGAAATATTTCAAATGACAGATAATATGTTGTTGCCTTCTGTCGTAGTAGTTCTGGTGTGCCCTAAATCATCCTGGTCATTTGCTAGCACAACAACCGGCTGGGTGTGATCGCCCCCCCTCCCCCTCCCAAGGGGTTTGCCACTTACCCAGGATGACATAGTAACCTCCAGACGACCTTTCGCTTTGCCAAATGTCATGCTTGTAAACTGCCTGAACTCCATCACAGCGCAAAAAGACGAGACAACGGGAGAAATAGGTTGTTCTGTTGGAAGAGCAGGCTGGTTTTAAGGAAACCCAGTTTGTACTGGCCGGCTTTGTGTGCGCATGTTGTAAATACCTCTGTGTGACACATGCATAAGCAAGTGGCAGTGTGTGTCTGTCTGTCTGCTTTTGTACATGGCTGTGTGCACTTGTAGACTGAGTGCAACACAGAAAAGAGAATGAATAATACATGACAAAATATCCTTGGTAATGCTCTGGCTTTTATTTTTTGGGGACTGAAGCGCTACCAGAGCCAGTTAGGACAGTGATCTTAAAGGGATATTTAGACATTTTGGGAAATGCGCTCATTCGTTACCATGAGGTTGCCAGGCAATCAGCGGAGACTCAAGGAAGTCACTGCTGCCATACAAGAGTTACTTTTGCACAAAGCCCCTAAAAAGAAATCCAACTTGTTTTTTACACTTTGTTTTATTGGATTAAACAAACGAGGTATAAAGAGTCAAGTAGTTGACTTTGGAGTTTGGTAGGCAGATTGTATTGCTAGGCTAGCTGTTTCCCCCTGTTTCCAGTCTTTATGCTAAGCTAAGTGGCTGCTTGATCAAGCTTCCTATTGAAGGACAGATACCGAGTGGTTTTGATCTTCTCACCTAACGCTACATGTAAGCAAATAAGCTTCTGTTCTAAAATTATCCAAGTATATGTCGTCAGTTGATTTCCCATACTGTTTTGTATTATATGTATGATATATGTATATCAAAAACCTAAACGTTTAAAGTGGCCTAAACTTGATAATAATGAAGAATTGGGCCCCATTGCCTATAGACAGTTGAATAGTGGATTAAGGTATAACCTCGTGCTGTTTTTAAGGTTCAAAGAATGGATATTTAGATATTTTCTCCCATGTGCAATTGTTATAGCCGGGCATCTGTGTAGCACTAGAAAAGCTGCTTTTACCAAAAGTGTCAGTGGTGCTTTAACCTGAGGACGTGTATATCGGAGTCATGGTTTGAGGCGCAAAATGTTTGAGGGGTGGAGGGCACAAGAGGTCCCCCAGATATGCTGTCATAACTCATGCAGCCGCGCTCTTTGCTATGGGCCTATCTGTAGTGAAGGCAGCACTTAGACATGTTTGTACTCTATGCCCTACATCCCCCTCCCTTTCTCCCCAGGCGCCATGTCACTCCAGGGGTGGACCAGTACTCCCTGACTGTGCCCAAGTCCATAACACCAACTAACCCCCCCTCCTTACTCCCCACCACCACTGGGGTCAATGTGCCCTCGCCCCCTCACCCTCCAACGCCTACGGTCCATACCAACACTGCCCTCCAAAGAGAAACAAAACCAAACTGAAAAGAGACAAAATGGCCCCACGCTGCTTCCCCTGTCAAAGCTCTTGACAGGCCCGCACAGAGGCCCCCCAGAGGAGGGCTCCGTTGAAGATGATGACGACGGAGATAACAAGTCAAGTTGTTGTGTTACAGCGCAGTTACACTTTGGCCCTTGTTTGTCCATTTGGTTATTCAGAAGCATTGCAGAGCTAACTGATTCCAAAGCATGTCATGTTTAGTAACATGACAGATACTATCAAATGCTGTTTTACATCAGCCTGTGGAGCGTGAAGGGTAAGTGAGGAGCTAAAAGAACAGGAATAAACATTCCATGAGGTATTAAAAAACCTTGAAATATTGTCAGCTAATCAATTTCCTGCTTGGACATGCTCACTTTTAATGAAATTCAGTCAGTTATTAGTCCCTTCCCATTCTCCCAGTGTTTGGGAATATAATTACACTCAAAACGCTTACTCATCCTTCTGCCTGCCTGCTGCCTACTCTGTCAGATGCATTAGCCATGAAGCAGAAGAGATGAGGAGCCTGTGTCTGTATCTGTCTATCTGTCAGTCCGCCTGACTGTCTGTATGCCTGCCTCTCAGATTATCCTGGATCAGGCAGCAGGTGACATAGCGAGCAGGTGACCATCACCCAATTACCAAAAAGAAACCCAAGATGAGCTCCAGTGTAGCTTACATTTGTTTCTTTCTTGTCCTTTCACTCATAAACTCTTTTTACGCCGCTTTTACTCACTAAACATTTACGTTTACATTAGTTGCATGTCAAGAGGACAGATAGAGTTAGAAAATGTACCCTTCCTTAAATGTCATGTCTAATTTTATATTTGCGAATTCAGCTGATGCTGAATTGTTTGAATACGTTTAAATTCCTTATTCTGCAGTTTGCCCGATCTAATAGTACCTTGTAATGCTGCAGGGAGAACATTCAAAATGCCCTGACAAAAAAAGAAATGTATGTACATTTATTCAACAAAAGAATACTCACCTGATGCATGATAAATTAAATCAAATCTGTTAAACAAAACAAAATGAAAAAGTCCAAGGGATAAAAACTTCCCTAGTCAACAGGTTATTCTTAGGGCAAGGTCACGGATCGGGTTGCACTTCTTGTTCCAACAAAAGAAGAGGAAGGAAGAGCTTCTTCTCAGCTTTTGTTAGGTGGAGGTGGGCTAGAATTACCAAAGTGATGGGATTTATGCTGGGTTGTTTCTGCTTTTTTGCTGGTACGGTAGCGGAAGTTTTCTGTGAAATTTCCAGCGTAAATGTGATGATAGTTTGCTTCCCCAATAGAAACAGACGTCACTTCATTATGTGGGTTTTGGTTTGCTGAAGTTAAAACCTATAGGAACTGTCCTATAGCTTCAGCAAATGATTTCCCACACAATGCGGGTGTAACTTTAGAGGTGCGAGGGATTACGGCACTGGGAGGTGATTTAGCTTGGTTTAGTGACTGGAAAGACCAGCAAGTCTGGGAAATTTCTACCTATTTCGTTCTGCTACCATTTTGACCCTTGGCTGGTTGAAGAAATGGAACTGGAAATGGAGGACATTGACCTGGTGTCATGGACAGACGTACACATTAGTTTACAGTGGATGCACTGCAGCTGTGCTGCTCAGGGAAATTGAATTGGCAAAAGGTATCACCTCTAATGTGACCACTGTCCATGAATACTGGACTTGTGGTATATAAATCCATTCAAACTGTATTTTTTAAATATCGGTGTTCTGCATCAGTTCGATAGCTGGAATTTCTTATTCATGCATTCTCAGCATATAGCCAGATTGCTTTGTCGACATTTCCTCTGTGATTGTTATGACTTTAGCTTAGTGATACAATGTTCGGTGTTCTCATTTCACTGACTTAATAGAGCTTACAACAAATAGGACCAAATTACAACAATGATTGTGTTAAGTAGGTGTTTATGGTAAATATCGTGTCACTTCTATGAGCATGTTCCAACATCGGCTAATCTGATTGGAACAGCCAGACCGGTCGTCCTGAGTTCCACCAAGGTGTTAGGTTTCCCATAGTTTTAAGCTGTACAGTGACACGGGCCGTTTGAAAGTGTGGCTCAAACTCTATGGAAGAAATGACTCGTTAAATTAGCCCTTAATACTCAAGTCATTAGCAAGCCGTTAACACCAGTGGAATGCCTTTGATGGTGCTGCTTTGTGTGAGTAGGTCCTCTTTAAGCTCCAGTTGGAAATATTGGTCTTTTTGCACTTATGTAACTTTGTTACACTCATAAGTAAAATTAACATTAAAAAGTGATTTGGTGCTTTTTCTGAGCTATAAAATAACATTGTGACATTCACACACAACCACCGCTGTATGTGGAGATTGTGAGCGACCAGTTGCGAGCAGCATGAAGCGCCATATTCCTTAAGAAGCAGGTCTTTGGGGTGTTTAGTAAGCTGAGGGGAATTGTCCATTGTGGGGTGATATTAGTAACCCTCTTAGGCAAAGCTAGTCTGTGGGCCGGCCCTGAGGGCTCATTTCAAGTGCTTAGCGCTCGTTTGGAGCTTTGTCACCCCTCACCCTGTTGCCAGCATGGCCCCAGCCCCTCTGGCTGTGGAGCGGAGCTGAACCACAGACCTTCACCCCTGCCCGCCACTAGGGAGGGAACACTAACATCACATTTCTAACACACACTCGCACTAACATTATGGCACACATCCATTTATTTTTTTTACAACACCCCCCCACCTCCACCAATGCACCCCAGCCAATGGTCTATTTTCCCGCCGTCTACTCCCATCCAACACCCCCCATCTCTTTATTTTTTTCCTCTTTCTCCACCCTCATGAAGGTTGCCAGGCAGCAGAGAAAGACTTCACACACACATACACCCCACTATGCCTCTGAGGGTTTTCCGGATGTCCTTGTTTACATCATGGAGTGTGTGGGTCGTGGGGAAGCCGACTCAGAGCCTCCCTGGCTATGTCTGTCTAAGTCCTACACTGACCTCCATTCATTTGGTGTCAATGCAAATGTTCATGGCAGCCCCTCAGTTGGCTACCCTCACATATATCTGGGTGCAAATTTTTTTAAAATAGGGGTGAAAATGACTTAAAATGTTTGTATTGGATTGATCTCCAATAAGCTAACTTGGGTAATGACAGGGTTATGGTCAGATATGAAAATAGTTCATATGGAGTGTCAAACTGAATATAAAGAATGTTTTCATGGCCCTGATAATCAATAACAGTTATCAGCTCTAATATTGTCTGTCACTGATGTGCAGGGTGGTTGCTAACTGTTACTATTCTCCCTTTTCCCTCTGTGTTTCAAACCGATCGATTGGTTTTGTCTGCTCCTCCCTCCAACTTTGATGTTAGCATTGATTGTTCTCATCTGCCCCTGAACTCAAAGGTTAGAGTAGCTGAGCCGCACTTCTGGATTGCTTTGACCTTCGCTCTGCACATGCTCAGTGGGTTCACAGAGCTCAGAGCCAAACAGACGCGGTGTAGCCAGGCCCATGGGTGCGTGACAGCAAGACAACGGTGTGATGTCTTTTTTTCTTTTTTTTTTACTCACCCACTGAGGGTGATGTATATGTGATTGATTTTTCTCTCTCTGCCATGTTTCCGCTGCAGTGCACTAAGCAGTACTGAGTCCAGGCTTGATCAATGCATTGTTTTTCTTTTTCAATCACACTTGAGTGAGCTGAAGACACGAAAGGTTACACAGGTGAGGTTTGGCAGGGGTGGAAGTTGGAGCTTCTGGAGGCCCCCTCAAGGCCAATATATTAGTTTGCATGGATGTTTGTTTGTGTGTGTGTGTGTGTGTGTGTGTGTGTGTGTGTGTGTGTGTGTGTGTGTGTGTGTGTGTGTGTGTGTGTGTGTGAGAGAGAGAGAGAGAGAGAGAAAGAGGGAGGGAGTCAGAGAGAAAGTTATACAGAGATAAGTTAAGTTTAGCTAATTCATCATGTGTCTTATACCAACTGATCATTCTTCTTGTGGTGTCAAAAGAGTTAGTTTATGCTCATTATGTATCTGTCTTTTCTGGCAGTGGTATTTTCCGTCTGTGCCTCGATAAGTCCTGTGTAACCTTACCTTTACCATCTTACATTAAATTATAGGTCTTTCACAGTGTCTCAGGGCTCACCTGCCCTAGATAATCTGCAGGGCTGCATGTAGACTTCTCCTCTTGTTTCCTCTACTTGCTTGATAAACGGTCTTCTGACACACACACACATACACACACACACACACACACACACACACACACACACACACACATACACACACAAAGGCAATGGGTTGAACAGAAAAGAGACCACTTGATGCACCTCTGACCTCTTAGCCACAGTAGCCACAGTAGCCACAGCACAAGGCTTCATATCAGACACAAACATCAGTGATGTAAAAACATTTTCAGGTCAGACTGAGACGTTTGAGTGCTCCTAAAAAAACTGTATTAATCCAAGGGAGGAAGTAGTCTGTCCTAGAGGGGTAACGAGTGTTTCGTAGTCCTGAATTATCTCTTAGTAATGACGCTGTTAAACCCTGTGCCCAAACACCTAGTCGTTAAGAAAAAGATAAGTATCTGTGGGAGTGGAAGGGCTCTCCTAAAGCTGCATGTCTTGAGGGGGGAAGGATGTGGCAGGCGGGGAAGTTTTAGAGGGCTGGGGTGGGGTGGGAGCACAGGCTTTGACCAGTGGGTGTCAGATGTCATGGCAGATTCTTTCAGGGGCAAATTATAGGGTTTAACTTCTCTTGTACCCGGGATGCCTGTATTCTGATTTAACTTCCTCGATAGACACTCGAGCAACGTGCTACTCAACACCATTGTTGGGCGCACACTTGACTCTGGAGATACTTCACCTCCTCTCACGCTCTCAGCACCTCTTCAAGACTTTGTTCATGGAGTGCCATTGGAGGCCTTTCCTGTGGCTTCTTGAGAGAGCAGAGCAGCGTAGCCTCTCTTAAGGTTTGTAGTAGTTAGCGTGTTGGTGTTAGGGGGCTTTACATGAGTGGCCCTCATTAACCTCTTAGCGTCTTTGTGGTTCGAGTTGGCACAGGGCTGCTCCATAGATAAGCTTTACTATGAAACAGCTAAAAGACTTGATCCTAATGACTCTGGTATTAGCTGAACATAATCATCTGTGTTGCAAACTCAGAAAATCAACACAAGTGCAAACACATCCAGATTTTGCATGCACATCTGCATCTGAACACACCTCACCTCATAAATGCATGCTATTGTGTCCTACACAACTTCTCAAAACACCCCTACCTCACACACTCTCACACACAGACATATTCCCTGTGAGCTGTAACAGACCTAAAGCTCTCTGAAGCATTTAGCAGTGCGCTAGCAGGTTTACTCCTTGATGCTAGTGCTGAGGGGAGTGCTGAAGCATCTAATGCAATTTCAACCCAACATGGCTCTCTGTGAATAAACATCACTGAAGTGTACCATCTACTGTATGTTGATCCACTGTAGTGCTTTCTTCTTTCTCCATACAAGGTGATCTAATACTCTCTCTCTCTCTCTCTCTCTCTCTCTCTCTCTCTCTCTCTCTCTCTCTCTCTCTCTCTCTCTCTGACTTCTGTAGAGACTGCATTTGCCTCCAGACTTGTCTGAGACGGTGAGTCGTGTGAGCAGGGGGGAGCTGGCAGGAGCGGCCACGGTGGCTTCAGCCTGTGGCTCTGGCAGTTCCGGCAACAAACACCTGGACTTCTAGTGTGCTCCCACACAGACGCCAAGGGCAACCAACACCTGGAACGCTGCGGCGTTGTCCTCTTTACCATGGTGACCAGGTTGTTCCCTCGCCCACGTAATGTCAACCTCAATAACCCTGCAAGCCATTACCACCTGCCAACTGCCCCAGCCAGGGGTGAAGATCTAAACATCAACTATATTTCAAGTCCTGTTTTATATAAACATACAGTACACTCACAAATTGACATTTGCGTGTGCCATTCTGCTATGAGAAGTTCATTTAACTTATATGATTAGCCAAGGTTGAATTCCTACAGTTTGCTTTTTTTCCCACTGTAAGTTGCAAACTTGTGGGCCATAAGGTATTTTCTAAATGTTTTATCAATTATATGATTATATGATTAGCAGGGTGACTAGTACTTAATCCAATTAAAATCCAAGATGGAGGGATTATTCAAAGGGTATTTGGGGCATTAATATAGGAGCAATCAACTATTTACAATGTAAAGATATAGTGGAGCAGAGAACCAAGTCCCACTCCCTCCATGTTTGTTGAAATACAAGCTTCTCTTGTATGCGCTGTACTCCGCTCGTGCATTTTAGTGCATGTGAGTCTCTCTGTGGTACCCAACTGGCTAGCTAATGGCCGCCGCTCTTCACTGCGCTCATACAGCGGTTACCGCGCTGTCAGCTGCTAGCCGCCGACTCGGAGCCTGTGGAGGCAATACATATACTCTGAAATCTGCATTGAGCATCTTTAAGATTTGGTACAGTTTTTTTTTTTGTTGTTCTCTGTCTCTGGGAATTTCACTTACAAGTAAAGTGTCATCATGAAATATTTTTTAGTCTATACAGACTCTCACTCTTGGCAAACATTAAATAATTTAACTGCATTCTCCCTCGCTTCGAGCGTAGTGTACAAACAAAAGTGGACACTCCTGACTAGCTCCTCTATGTACAACAGTATTTTTTTTCTTGGAAAATTCAATAAAATGTGCTTTTGTTTAGTTAAATAAAAGCAAATAAATACACAATACATTATGCTCTTTATTTATGTTTTTTTTACTTTGTGTATCAACACCAGCTCTAAAGGGGAAGTTGACTATCTGTGAGACTGTGAGAGGATGTAAAGTGAGTGTGTTATGAATCTCTGGTCTGGCCCACTGGTTTCAGGTTCGAACAGGGATGCTTCCATCTGACCCTGAGACTCTGCCGGTGAGTGACGTCTACCTCCAGTGAGCTTGAGAGCTGAGCGGGAATGTGGGCAGAGGGTAGGAGAGCTGGATTTGGGTGCAGGCTTCACACCTCATCAGGCGTGTTTGCTGGATGAGCTGCTTTGCCATGACAAGTCCAAAAGAACAAATTAGGTCAAATGGTGACATGGAGAAACAGAGAAAAAAAAACAACATGAAAAATTAAATGTTTCATTTTTGTTTTCCTCAGTCTGCTTCTGATGCCAGTTTGAATAATTTTGCCTGTGAAAACTGGCAGTATTAGTAACCATCTGCAACACGTGTTGGGAGAGGGTAGTGTTACCTGACAGTTTCATGCATGAATGGAGTGCTCTTATATCGGGTATATGAGAGAAAATAGAATGACATACACAGGTCACTTATACAGGTGAACCAAAGCTTGAGTTGTTAAGATAAAAACAGTTTTGCAAGTTATTGTTGTGGAGGAGCTAACATATTCAGGAAACACTTTTAGGGTAGCTTAAAATAGAATAATTGACATACTACTGGCATGTCTGTTTTTTCACACTTCTCCGTGTCACCATGGTGCTGATACACTCATACATACTGATACAAGTTTTAAAACCTTTGGCAAAGTTTTAGAATGTCAATTTCTTCTATGCACATTGTAAAGAATGAGGGTTCTCACATTCGTATTTACATTTAGAAATACGAATACGACTGGATGTGTTCTACCGTCCGATAATGTTGGTTGTATGTGGTCAGACAATGATGTGGGTTGTGATTAGTCACACATGCTTCTGTAATGAGCATGAATAACAAATTCCGGGTACCAGGAAATCTAAATTAAGTGTCTTTAATTAGTGTCTTTAAATAGAGAACGTTCTTTCATAATTGTGTCTTTTGGCAGCTGCTGCTCACGTCCTATTGATTCCTTAAACCATAGTTGTTTTCCTACTGTAGCTTTAGCTGCGGTCTTATGTGTCCTATTATTAAATGTCCATCACATTGCAGCACTATTCAAGTACACAATGTGGGACAGTTAATTTTTTACCACACTCGATATCTCTCTGCCAATTTTGGTTTAATAAAGTAGACCCATCTTCGCAAATGAGGTTACCATATCTGTCAAATACAAAAGACACAAAGCTGGACTATTATGTATTGTATTTACAATGGTGAGGGAAATGTCCATTCATGTTTGCATAAAGCACACACTCACACACAGAATGTAACCGCTGACACTAAATAGGAGAGTGTTAGCTTCTGTTCACTGCTGTGGGAATTCAGATATCCAGGTCAGAATTGTTGTCTCATTAAAAAATAGATCAAAGAGCACAAAATTCTCAGGAACTTTTCCAGAAACTTATATTGTTTAACTTGTTTTTTCCGAGTGAAAATTACATATAAACCTTTCTATCCCAAAGTTGTGTATTATTTAGACTTCCACTAATTGCAGTCTTTCTTGCATTTTGAATCTCTCTTTCATTCTCTCTGTGTAATAATTAATGTTGCTCCTCTGCCTGTTCTCCCTGTTCCTCCCTGGGCTCTCAAAACTGTTTTCCTCCATCTGTGTGATAAACTCAGTGTGATAAAACAAAAGAATCCTATTAAAAATCAGATTAACCGCCAATCCTCAAAGTTCTAATTGGACTATTAAATATGGAGTGGGATGTGTAAATTCAATTAATCAGTTTAGCAAGATATTTGGCACTGCTGCATGCTGTGTGAATGTTACCTGACCTCACTCTCTCCTGGACATCCTTCACTTTTAGATGCTCTCTCTCTCCCTCTCTAACACACCCCCTCAAATCTACACACATACACACAGACACAACCCCCCTGCTGAGGCAGCAAGTGAAGCAAAATAACTCACTCTGCCACACAATCGCTCCTTTGCCTCGCTCTAGGCACTGACTGCTTTATTCCATGACCCCCCCTCCCTTCTCTCTCTCTTCCCTGCTCCCTCCTCTTCATTGGCTCTGTATTTTTTTTCATACCATCGTAACTCTACTACAACAAGAGCCAGTGATGGTGAATTGCTTGACCTTTCCCATTGTGCAGCGGTGTTGTGCTGTGTGGTCTGTGTCGACTTGGTTCAGCCCATACATCAAGAGAGGTTTGTTATTTTGGACACCTTTGTTTGGTGGGAATTGGAAGTGTTGTGTGTGTATTACAAGCTCTTGTAATAAATGCTTTGTCAGCATTTATATTTGCTTGAATATGCAGCTATGATGCATTATGTCAAAATGTTTGACTCTTTACTTGCTCAGTAAAGATTGACACTGCATGAGACACAGCATTGAAGAGGCAAAAAGGTTTTCTTTAAGACACAATTTTACTGTACAAAATGTTTTATAGTTTTCACAAAATACATTTAGAAAGCTCCATTTTAAATAAAATTAAATTGAAATATTTAAGAGACAGCGTGTAGACGTTTTATCTCAGAAGCATTGCTCAGACGTAAACCCAGTGTGTCCGTGTTCTACGTACACACTGAAATAAAAATGCAAAACTCAAAAGAGCATGACAGATGATGCTAGAAAAACCCTCCCATGGTCTTCAATTATAAATAAGGACTGCGGGGTTTGACTGCAGTCTTACGAACTCGAAGCCAATGTAATCGAACAGAACGTGTTTACAAAATTTTGCAACACAAGACTAATATCTTTAAAAAAAACATTGTGTGCTAGATGAAATACAAAGGCTTTGGTCTGTTTTACAATCAACAATGATTAAATCTGATATGTACTTGTAAACAACTGCCAAACACTTAAGTTTAAAACTCTGTCAAGCAATGTTTAATCATAATTATAGGAATTAAATATTTCTAGTAGCACAATTTTTTTTGACCATAGGACACTATAATACAACTATACCTAAGAGACAAATTGTACCTGACCCTAAAGAAATGTATTTCATGATGCATGGAACATTTATAGAATATTCTCGGGGATATAAATGAAATCAACTTTTATTGGAGAAATCTTTCTGGAAGATTTCAAGGGAAGACAAGTACTTTACATTTTGACATAAACAAACTGGATTATATCGAAGACGCAGTCTACCATTTACAGACTACAGGTTTTCTTTTACACCTGTTTTCCACATGTAATGTTCTTCGTGGTAATCTAGAGTCAATCCAACCACCGAAGCAAGAGGTCCAAGTTGTGCCGCATGTCGCACTGTCCTTGCACACTTTGAGTTGTTGATAGTGATCCGTGTTTAATAAGCCGGCAAACGCAGGCCCATGTCAGAGGAGTCAAGACCACAGCCTCAGTGGGTGGATCGAGTTTGAGTTTCCTCTGCTAAATATCCATTCATAAGAAATAAGACCAATAAATAGTTTTTTTTTGACACAGTAAGAGTCTTCCCTCCAGCTTTTCGTCTTTAATGATATGCAACAGCGTCCAGAGACCATGCAAAGGCTGGTAGAAAGTCTCGATATAAGCAGATCAAAAGATAGTCATGGCAGAATCTCTCAGGTTCTCCTCTCTCAAACAAACGCAAGACCAACATGGTTTTCTAGCAGTCCATCTATCAGTACTTGATCTTGGTTTTTCATATTAACATACAAATGGCCATTTACTAACACACCAGAGAAAAAAGGAAACAATGACTGAAGTTGGAAATAGAAAAAAAACTGTTTTTGTTCCATAAAAATTTAACACCGGGCACTTTACAGAGGTCCATTTTCTTCTTGACTTTCCATCGTTGTTCTCTCTTCCAAGTCCTTGTTTGAATGTGCCTAGAGCTACAGAACAGCACACAGTCCCACTGGAAAAACAAAGCCCAGACGTCCCAAGGCTCTCCCAGAGTCTCTCTCTTTCTTTCCTCCTCTCCTCTCCTGTCCTTTGCCTCTTCACAACCCTCTCTCGCCTTCTTTACTCTTCTGTGCCGTGTATGTGTGAGGAGCACTGCCGGAGGGCGACGGTGGAGTGGGTGGTTATAGGGTGAAGTAGCTCTTCTCTCTACTGTAGTCTTGACCAGTACTGAGACATGTCAGGCTCGTTCCCTGGGACTTGGACAGGGACAGACACTCCAGGAGAGATGAGTCCTGCAGAGACAAAAAGAGAAGATGTCAGTAAAAAAAAAATTTAAAAATGACCCCAGAAGTCCCCAAGCTAAATTAGATGAGTTGATGCACCATGCACAGTTAGTGTGACAGCTAACACTAGTTAGGCTCATAGCACAGAGCATTGTGCTTTAAACGCTTGCAAATAGGTAGCAGTGGAGCTGCAGTGAGTCACAATGCTCTGCACATGGTTGCACAGTAAAAGGCTTGCAAGCTCGATAAATTGAGGCTTTGGCAATGGCATTTAAACAGATAGAGTAGAACAGCAAATGAATCAAATTAATTAGCAATTTAACACAGAGGAAATGTGGTTATGCATGATTAACTCTTCATGACTATAACCGGTATATACGGCTCTCAGTAAAAGCATCCTAATGGGGTGGAACTAAACTATGGGCTGGAGTAGTGGGGTTGACATGATGGCGTAGAGCGGCACTGAAATGAGCTTCATGCAATTGCAGAAGGAAAATGATATGGAATGCAGAGATATTGATCCGTTTAAACCAGTTTCTCAAATAGATGGAAAGGAAAAGGAAAGTTGCTGCAACAGATCATGAATCAAAGACGGCTGTAGTACCCCCTTATTTACAGAAAAGGTGGCAGATGTTTCAAAGAGTGCACTGTTTGTTATGATTAATTCCCAAGCATGTTGGTAAACAATGAACTGTCTGCCTACCTGTTGAGGTGGTACCAGAAGTGGTCATTGATTGGCTGTTCATATGTGCCTGCATATGAGGGGGCGTGTATGTGTCGTAGCTCCGCCCGTTCACAGGCGGACTGGTAGGCAGCATGCAGGAATAAGAGGAGGTCTGGCTGGGCTATAGATAGGGGAGAGAATGTTACATTAGCTGAGCCAACCATAGTTGTAGTCTGTAATACTGTAAGGCAGATGTGGCTCGATTTAATTTAATTTATACTTTTTGGTTCTCTGAGAAAGCTATCCTTTAAGGTTTTTTGTTTGGCCAGGAAACACAATTTAAATTACTCATGGCGTGTTTGATTCCACTCTTCCAATCACATCAATCGTCATAAAATATCACATAATAGGTATATCTTTAAACATGATTGACTATAGAGCATTATGGTCTTTTACTTACTTGCATAGGTAGAGTGTTTGCCATGGTGAAGCTGGGCATGGGGGGCAGCGCGCTGTAGGTGTTTGCCAGAGCAGAGTCAGGTCTACCCAGCATTGACCCCGCGGTGAAAGACACTGTGAGTGAAAGTGAAAATGTGTTTAAAAAACCTGCTGAAATCACAAACACAGTCCTCCAATGCGATGGACCGTCTCATTAGCGCTAAGTAGTGCGTGAGGGGACGCCTTATTTGACAGGCGGATAGGCCCGGACACATACTGTACAGCGTGTGTCTCAGGTGATTGACTTGTGAGCATGAGTTTCAGCTCTGCCGGTGTGCCCTCGTGCCTGATTCGGTAATTACGCAGATATAAGTCAGCTGAGGAGTTTTGCTCAATCATCCATCAAAAGGAAACCACTGGTACTTCTTTAAGTGAATCAGAGCGCACAGCCTTTGAGGCCTTTTTTTACTTTTTATATTAATTCGCAGGCTGTCGCATAATATTTAGTAATATTTTTTTTACGTAGATTATAACAGAAATAATGCAATGTGAATATTAATGCATGCAGCACATTAGTTGACACATACTTTAATATCAAACTTTAATAGTATTTGAAGGGATGGGGGTATCCTATTAGTACTATCCCAGCTGTGGTGGACCTACCCGGTGTAGTGGGTTGTGGGATGGCCTGGTAGACGCTGGTGCTAAAGCTGCTGCTGATGGGAATGTGACTGGAGGAGTTGTTGGCCTGCCGGCGCTGGTTCCGCAGCTTCTCCTCTCGCCTCCACTTTGCTCTTCTATTTGAGAACCATACCTGCAAGGAAGGCATGCTTAGTTTTCCTTTCATATGCTTAGTTTTCCTTTCATTATCGCTAGTTTTGAAAACGTTCACACATCCACACATGTAACAAAAAAAATTTCTAATAATAAAAAAGTGCTGATCACTCACTTGTATTCTTGCTTCTGGCAGGTCGATTTTCGCTGCTAGTCTCTCTCGCGCGAAAACATCTGGATAATGAGTTCTTTCAAATTCTGTAATGAAAGAAACCGCACAACAAAATTATTAGTAAATAAGGAATACATTAGATAGGGTAATTTATTTTTTGCAGGGTTATTAGATGAATATGTATACGTCAAGAGCCTAGATCTAAAACTATGGACTATAAGCTATGACCCATGTCTAACTAGACCTATCATGCGTTTTATTTCAGAATACAATTAATCAAAATTAAAGTGCCGCTATCCCAATATAGACCTCCAGACAAACAGGAACGTGTGTCATTTTTTTTTTACAAATAACGATGACATTTTGTAAATGAATAAATTAAAAATTAAAAATGGCGGATTTAAATGTTTAAATGATGCACTGATTGCTCGACCTTTTTCCAGTGCTTCAATCTGCTCCTGTGTGAAGGACGTGCGGTTTCTCTGTAGTTTCCTCTTGAGCTGCAGTCGCATCTGTGTCTCCTCTGAATCCTCCCCATTCGAGCTGATGGAGTTTGTGTTTTCTCCTGCGCCGTCTTGTTGTTGGCAGCCATCTGCAAAAAAAAAAAAAAAGCATATGATAGAAATATACATTCAATTAAGCTAATTGAATAATTAATTATCGGGTCGCGTGTTGTATCGGCCTGCAGCTAATTGTACAGACCGCGGTGCAACATCATTAATTAAAGCCTCTATCATGGTTGATTAAATTCAAAATCAGAGGAATTATTGCAGTTGCTTCTTAATGTTGCCAGATTACAGACAACTGACTGCATGAAAAATCAACACTATGAAAAAGGCTTTATGGTTGAATTGTTTATAAAATATTGTGGGAAAAACAGGCTGGCGAAGGAAAGGCTCCGCGTACTTATCGCTTCCCAACAATGGCGTGTGTTCTCAAAAGGTTAAGAGAAATGTGACAAGATGTGGCGAGCCTCTTTTCAGAGCCTACGAAATGTATTAAAACCCCAAACTCTCTAGCCCCCTTTTTTAAGGCAGAGCAATGCCTCAATGGTCGTTCCCATATGGGCGTTGGTATAGCCATTGAGGTGACCACCAACTTTTGAATAGGAGAAGACGCTTTTCAGAATGATACAATGCCTTCAGGAGTAAGGGAAACCATTAAACTATGGACACAGCCAGGGACGAGCAGTGAGCCCTCGGTGGGTGTAATATATGGGAGGGGGGCTATTGGAGGAGATGACAAAAGGATCCTCTCTCTCTGGAGGCGCACAAGCTATAGTACTTTGGCATTGTGCGCACGAGGATCCCAGTCAACAGAGCTTTGAGTCCAGTGTGTTAACCCTTATCCACTACCATCATTAATCACGTCCCCCGGCCAGCTACACGCCAGTCAGGATTTCTGTCTTCAATTGGAAACAAATGAGTGAGGAGAGAGCATGCAACCCCCTGAACAACCAAAATAAGACCAATCTATTCACTGCCCCTTCAGTTGCAGGGCGAGGCTTATCGACTAATGTCTGTCTTGTTGTTGGACATCATTATCACACCGAGAAGTTAATGCGAAAGTAAGCAGGGGTGCGTTGATAAGAGTGGTTTATGTAATATCTCACGGATGTTTGTCTGGAGCCACGGGTTGAACTCATGCAAGAGAGTTCTTTTGTATGCAGATTTTGTTTATGTTTTTAACCAGATTAGCATGGGGAGTTTTAGAGAGCAGTACCTTGCTCGTGGACACGAGGTTGGAACAGGTGAAGAACGGCCTGTATTAAGCCATGCATTAAGCTTCTGTGCCTTTTAAAAGCAAACATGTGGGTTCCATGGACACCCAAAAATGTAAGTTAAGGTGTGCAAACTTTCTTTTTTCTGGTGTGAAAAATGCAGCAGTTAGATATTATAAAAATAACTAAAAAAACAAACGTTTTCATCATGTGAGTTCAAACAAGATGCAGGTTTGCTCACAAGCGATTTTTCATGCTTGCAGTAGCCTTGAAAACATATTTAGTGTGTGTAAATGTGAAAGTCTTGGTTCACTGGAGGAAAACCTGATGCGACATGTTCCTTGACAATTTCCCTCGCTACAAATAGACAAAAGTATTCTTCTATAGGCCAACAGTTTGTATCCACGCTATTTGTTTCTTCACTCTGGATAATCCATAAAAAGGAGTGAATGTGCAGCTATTATCCGTCTGCCAGACCCACTGACGCTAGGATGGGATTTGTTTTCTTTATAAAAGCGCTGGGAAATAAACTCATTCTTTAGTATCACGATGTCTCGGCCAGTCAGGCGGAAAAGCAGCAAAAAAAGAGATACCGAACCAATTGCGGCACCTTTCAGCTGCTGAGGCTGGATCAAAACACTCTTGAGAAACCGCTTAGAACTGAAAGAGAAAGTGAGAGACTAAATCCTATAGACGGGATTTAGAGCCATATAGCCAGCGAATGAGAATGAGAAAGAGATAAAAGACAAAATCGGTAAGGAGTTTTTATTCGTTCCTCTTTGGATAGAGTTGTCTTCTTTTGGGGCCCTGTCACTCTCCATGTAGCCATTATAGCTGCTGACTCGGCTGTCAGATGGAAAACATATTTTCGTTCCCCTGAGACAACATGCTTTGCTTAAATAGCCATTGAATTAAAAAGATAGATAAATAGCTCGTTATTATTAATAATTATTATAGTTATTATTATTAATAAGTAGAATAATAATAATATTTTGTATTCTGTATTGTGGTGTCATAATTAATATAAATAATCATATTTATCAAGAATGATTAATAATTGATGTAACGTGCTATGACAGGTTGTACCAACAATTCCTGTTATGTACAATAATAACAACAACAATAATAGGCTTAATACTATTAATAATATTGTTAAATATTATTCCAAAATAAAGTTAATCCTTTCGCTGTTAATATGATCTTTTCCGCTTTGCTGCTTGTTGACAACAGCCCCACGTGTCCAAATGGTCATCAAACAAATGCAAATTATTATTTGCAACGACTGAATTTCAGGACTTGTATTTCCCAATTGTGATGCACATTACTCAAACTCAATGCTTTATCGTAAAACTTGTTTAGTGAGTAAATTAAAGGAGCAAAGTACGCGTAAACAGGTGATGTTTCTAATATTAAAATGTGCTCAGTGTTCGGCCTGCAGTAGGCCGACAGAAAACCTTCTGAAGTGGAACATTTCCACAGCAGCCTTACCATCTCCACACTCCTGCATGTTGCCATAATGAGAGACAAAGCCCTCTTTAATGAGCAATTACACGTAGTGCGGACCGTTCCCATAACCAATCATTGCGTGTGAAGGAAAACATTCCTTTGTACTAATATCCCCGCACACAGCTCCCCGGCTCTGCCTCCCCATCAGGAGGGGAGGAAAATGCAGGCTGTTGGGTGGACACCTCTGCTGAAAGGACAAGCCGCTGTCACGCACATCCATGTCTGGGACAGTGGAAGCATTCAGACTGCATGCATGACCTATGGCTTCCTCTAATCGACTAGTCTTAATTGGGGGTCTTGTTCAGGGCATCAAAGCATGCCAATACAATACCTTCCAGCAAACAGAGTCGTGGACCGGAACCACTGGAATAGTAAACTGCAAAACTATTCATATTCAAACGTGATCATTTATGGTGACCTCTGTGGAGTTCATATAAATCCTAAAGCATCCATCTTCAAACACAAGTCAAATATTTTGAAACGTTACTGAGCCTCAGAAATCAGACCCACACCGCCCGGCTGTATCCGTCTTTACAATGCATGCGTCAAGGTGTCTTTAATGCCACTGTGTGATAATGAGGCTCACCTTGGTTGGGCTGCCCTGGCACTGATGTTCCGGGGTACCAGCCGGGCCGGGTCCCCCAAGTTCCTGTCTGACCGTTGAGCATTCTCAGCTTGTCATACATGCCATCTGCGCCCATCTGTTGCTTTTCACTAGCCAGGTTGCGGAGGACTCTGTTTATCGATGACACCTGAATGACAAATTGCATATGATAAAAGTAAAGATTAGATGGAGCACCATGTCAGTGTGTTTCTATATGCGGGTAAAAAAATGTGGCGCGCACAAACACACACACACACACACACACACACACACACACACACACACGCTCCCCTTATAATCATAATAAATGTGCAAAGGAAGATGTTCCTGCAAAGCGCACAAATGGACAGCAAGCTCCTTCTAATTGACTGTATGTTTGGATGATCACACATGCAGTAATGCGTGCCCCACACTTTCTATTTAATAAGAATGAATGGTTGGTTGCCCATCTCCTTTTCCTCCACTGCATGAGAAAAAAAGTAATTTCATGTGGCAAATTAAATCATGCACGTACACTTACACTGGGTATATTGTCGTTGGTGCAGATCCCCTCCGACAGAAGTCTGTCACGGATCTCCCAAGCGAAGATAGACGGACACTCCCGCTTGTACTGCGCGATTTTCGCGACCACCTCTGGAGTGGCAACCCTGGGCTTGCTGCCGCCTATTGCTCTCGGTCTTATAGAGCCAGTTTCATAATACCGGCCCAGGATCTTGCTCACACAGCCGTTGGATACCTGTATAGAAAACAAAAGACACAATTCACATACATTATTTACGACTATTACCGGAATTTCTAAGATGGCGTCAAATAATTTTCACCTTTTCACTGTCCAGCACTTGGACTTCATCATGGGTCTATAAACACAAAAAATATGCCTTCAATGGTATATTAGGCATTATATGTATTCTTTATAAGAGCTGGCAGATTACCTTCCTTTTTGTCGTTCTTATTACATTTCCAGTAAACGGAATGATGTAACTAGTAAAAAATAATTTTACTGACTTAAATACAATCTTAAAGTGCAACATTTAGGCTACAGGAAAAATGGAATTTACGGGAACACCATACCGTTATGTCTTTCATATTTTGCTTACTATTTTTTTTGGAAAAAAATCAGTTTGCATCCATTGAAAACAACTTATGTTTGAAACGTGTTTTCTGTTAAAAGAGGAGTGTGGTTGTCACCTGCAGTATCCTGGAGATGTCGCAGGGTCGAGCACCACTGTGAGCGAGTTCAACTATTTTCTGCCTGGTGGAATCCGGCAGCGGTCTACCATTAACAAACACACCACCAAGCTGGTTTACGCCACTGTGACCTACATGGAGACAAAGGCATCGCAGTCATCACATCGTAAAATAACTCTCATTAAAACATATGTTGTAAAGGAAATTAGTTTATTTTAATGGAGAGGAGAATGGGATAAGCGCTCAGGATAGCAGAGTTAAAGATGAAATATGAAGACAGCATACAGAAGTACAGACGGTTTATAACAGCTCACTTAAAAAATGTAACTGTCATGTGGTTAAATAAAGTATTTAAAATCGAAGCGCACTGATAAAACAATAGTTGTAATAAACCTTTAAAGCGCTCGGTACATTCCGCTATGAAGACAATCATTGCGCAGTTATTCAGTAACATGCAGAACATGGATTAAACGACAATAGCCTCACATCAACCAAAACTTCTCAATACAGTTTTTTTTTCAATAATAAATTAACAACCCAGTCGGTCTTTTGCCCCGAAAAAACTAAACCAACCTTTTATCAAACCGGCAAACGTCGGTATTAAAACAGTCGCAACGTTATCCATCCCTTCATGTACAGCTGCGCATCACCAACACCAGCACCTCACTCAAAAACTATCTAATAACTAATAATAACCAGCAGCACTGACAATCACAGAAAATACTAGACTTGAAATAATGTGTTAAATTAGCTTTCATTCAAAGACATCGCTTTCTAGAAAGTGACTTTAAATCGAGAACTTCTTTCTCCGATAGTCCTTCTAAACACACAGTAATTGCTCATAAATAAGACAGACACCACATAGTAATCTAGCTCTAAAATAGCATTTTTATGATTGGTTATTGTCTTAAAAAAGATTGCTTTTTGGAAATGCTTCCTAAATGATGCTATGGTATTTCTCTAAAGCACAGAATAAACCGGCAAACCTGAAGCAAAATGGGAGAGCTGACTCCCCGGAGTGCCTGAGCTGCTCTCTGTTTCTCCGCTCCCTTCCCCTGCGCTGCCGCCCGGTACATTGACTCCGGGAGCAGAGGCTCCTTAGCAATAAATAAGCTCCAAATATAGAAGAGGGGGAAAATATGATGAGCCTGCCTGACATTTGTCTTTAAAATAAAGCTAGCTGCACGTCAAGTTTGAGCTTAATTTCTGGAAATAGGCGGAAGTCGCCTCGGATCATGCATGGGAGGCTAATTGAAAAGATCAGTTGGAGCACTTGTGGCAGGCATGTCACTTTATGACACCGCTCTGCTTTTGAAAATCGCATCGTCACGACAAATAGTAGCATGATAAAACGACCCTTTCTGTCTGCATTTGGATATCACTCAGGCAAAATTGGACGCTACTCGTTTACCCTCCGAGGGAGACTTCGTTTTAAGGTGGCCAGGGGCTACGCGCGGTCACAGAAACGAGGGCGCGCCTGGATTCTTAACATATTAAAAGTGACATGCAGTTCTTCCCCCCCCCTTGTTTGTATTTGACAACAAATGCTCACAGCCACTGCATTCCTGTTGTGTGCAATCGGTAGGCGTCTTTACTCCGAAATATGTCACAGGACTCTGCTTTAAACTGCAGACTTAATTGTATAAAAAATATCAAAAGGGGCCTGTGTAAAGCTGAATGAAAATAAACCTGTTTAAATGAGTAACACATCCCCTTTGGCCGCTATGTGTAATAATCTGCAGCGTGGATCTGATTGATATAAATCCATTATCATCCCTCTTGCTCTTTGGTAATTCCAGGATTAAGTGGAATTAATAGACTTCTTACGTTGAAATTGGCCTATCCGTATTTAGCAGTCCTGCTCTGCGGGTTCCCCAGAGCTGCTCCGTCACCTCTGATTTATAGCTATCATATAAATCCTCTGGATCGATAAACCCGTCAGATAAGGACATCACATAAAAATCAAACTCTCCTAAGGTTAAGTCTTAATCATGGCACAATTCCCTCAAGTGCCCAGAGTCGATCTCGCCCGCTGGCGCTGATTATGCGCCTTGTATTCTATTGCAAGTCGACTAATAGGAAAACATATGGTGTCAATTTGGACGCTCCCCACCATATACACCCAGGAGTTATTAGCACAAAAGCCACCGAGGCCGTCGCGACCTTTAGACAACCCAAAGGGCCGGGCCCAATGATATCTCCTCGGCAATTCGCACCAGACATCACACGCCAAGCCAGGGGAGCATCCCATTATCATCAATCCGCTGCAAAGCAGGAGCACTGGGTATTGTACATGGCTTTGATAAGGCCCCATCATCTCTATAATGAAACACTGGCAAGCAAAAAAATAAAATACAAATAAACAAAAATGAGACGCTAATGCCAGTTTGTAAAAGTATTTTGTTTTTTCATCACAGGTCACTTTAATTATAAATCACATCTCTCCTCACATCAAACAATCCAACTGTCATTGTGTCCAACATTGGTTTCAAACATATATTTTTTTACTAATGCGCACAGAATACAGCACAGACACGTCATCAAGGTATTTGGAGAATAATAAAATAAAATCATCCCACACACCTTCATCACAGATGTCATACACCTCTTGTCCAGCAGCAAGAGAGAAAATGTTTCATGTTTATCCTTTTTTGTTTTAACACACACCAATAAGACAGATATTCAACTCATATGGGCCACTTTAAACACAGAGGCCAATAAGCAACTTCATGTACCATGTTTTTATGATTAGCACCCACGACAATATGGTTGTTAATATTTATCTTCCGCTGTGAGTTCAGCCTGCACCTAACAGTAAAGCCTGGGGTTGTATTATGAGCATTTTCTTTCTAGTTCATGCTGTCTGTCCGTGAAGAATATGGACTAATCTACATAAGACATTATTGCTATTCCTCATGTTTCATGCAGGGCTCTTCTCTACGCAGCTAATCTTGTATGCAGCCTGGCAGCCAGCTCTAACGCTAATGCAGACGGCTGTGCAATTATTTAATACCAACTCAAGCAGAAACAAAAATCTCCCTCTCAACCCAACCCCCTCTATTTTCTCCCCCCTCTCTCTCTCCCTGGAGCAGGACGACGTGTGATTAACTTGTTCAATAATAACTTCTCTACCTATCATTGCAAAAAATAAATTAACAGCAATGAAACGGCCATCAAATAACTGAGAATATTTCGCCCCTGCACCTCATAGTCATGCAAATGTATGCCTGCACGTACATTCCCTTTCCTTTAAAGTGTTCTTAAAGTTATTGCGCTACAACAAGCAGTGCATAATGTCAGTGGGTGTTGCTTCCATGCAACCACAATAGAACTTGCGGTTGTAATCAAAACTTTCAAAAACAAAAATAAATATGAAAACAACTTACTGTTCTGCATCATTGAGGCTACGCCAGACTCCCACGTGGCTTGGCTGTGGTATTCTACGCGTCACAAGGAAAAGACAAAGCTGGTTAGTTTCATGTACACATCTTCCTTTTACTGTCAAATTATTTGCAGCATTTTTAATTTTTTTTAATAAATTAAGTTTCTCATCTCATCGTTCGATAAGAATGTTTGCGGATCTTTGTGCTTAAAACATTATTGATGCATAAATAATTTTCACATCCTCAGTGTATGTATGTATTTTAATTAAACTTGCCTGGAAACAGAGTTGACTGTCCACTTTATAACAATTTAGTCAATCATCTGCCGTTTTCACTACTTAATGTCTCCCTATAGGACAAAGCAAAACAACACATTAGCACAGCCACAGCTATACTGATGCACTTACTGTATCTTTATTTGTGCCCTACATTTACAATTAACCTCAATGTTGTTGCCAAGCAAATAAAATTGAAATAGAAAATTAAAATTGACGCGGCACAGAATTACTTGAACATCTCTCCAAGGCCTATTTTAGACAGCACTTGTCAAAAATAAATTAAATTGGGC
This sequence comes from Cebidichthys violaceus, assembly GCF_023349555.1. Taxonomy (NCBI): domain Eukaryota; kingdom Metazoa; phylum Chordata; class Actinopteri; order Perciformes; family Stichaeidae; genus Cebidichthys; species Cebidichthys violaceus. Next base: position 7,370,505 of record NW_027176705.1, read on the forward strand.
CTATAACTTTTACAGCACTATGTGTTTCCTCATAGCCTTATAAATACAAACTTGATATTCCTCCAATGAGGGAGTCTATCGTGGAAACTGTACAGTGACACACGTTGTCTACCTCGCCTCACTGCACTGCAAAAGTCCAGACCAGGAGGGGGTACAAAGCTGGTGTACAAAGCCTGCTGGACTCGCAACAATGCACCCCCTTTCCTGCCTCGTATACCTCAAACCCGGGGCAAAAACTCGGCCTCCGCGACTAGAAACACACAGCTTCCCCACTAAACACACCAACAAGTTCAGATTAATACAAAGAGCCGGAGGCATGCATCCACCCCCTCCGGGACCATTCACAAACACACACACACACGCGCGCGCACACACAAAATCACACACTCTCTCTCTCTCTCTCTCTCTCTCTCTCTCTCTCTCTCTCTCTCTCTCTCTCTCTCTGTCTCACAGACACACACACACACACACACACACACACACACACACACACACACACACACACACACACACACACACACACAATCGTGACCCCGGTGCCGCTAGTGCATGAATGTGGGTTTTGTTGGCCCTGCTTTTCTAGAAAAATGTAAGTAATTTCTTGTAACAAATATTTGGTGGTTATTTTGTGCTGCTGGTGCGGGTTGTAAAGCGGGTTTAAAGACACAACAGCGCAGTAGGGCGCTAAATTGGAAAAGACAAATGCATTAAAGAAGCTATTGACTGGGGGACAGATAAAAAGGGGGCCAGGGAGGGACAAGTCTAAAGTTTTCGTTTTCTTCCTCCATGCAAAGTTGTGTTGTGTGCAGAGCAAAGTGGCCTGATAGTGACGTCTATAACAGACTGTGTTTAGTCCAAGGCTAGTTTGTGGGATCCACGCAGGGGCCGCCATTGCATTTATATTGTAGCTTTCTTTCACGTTTAACAAATAGGCTGCATTAATCAAATTCAGATTCCATCACACTGGGCCACATAGCCGGAGTTAGCCTGTTTAGCATAACCTAAAATCACCAAAACAACCATTAACTAATGCAGAAAGAAATCTTGTTGTTGGCCTGATGTCATGACAAAGTTAAAGTGGAATAATAATAAATACAAAAACACTCTATGCTCTGTAGTCAGTAGTTTTTAGCCTTGTAAGGTCCAAGTGGTTAATCATTTATTTAAGGTCGAAAGCTCAAACGTTGTTGTTCCCGAGGTTAACTACGATCTAATCTGCATTTCTTTTCCTTTAGTAATCCGTAACAACAATGTCTTAATTCAACATGCTTATTCTGGCTGCGCTCACAACATTCATATGCAGAAATAGTGCATGTGGGCCTTGACTACAATGGCCCCGGTGCAAGTAGGCTAACAGAGAATATATAAGCAATATTTACTATAATACTTGAAAAAAAATATTAAATATTACACAATTAGTCAATTAGTTTTTTTGCATGCTTATCTCCAACATGTTTAATCTCAGCACAAAGGATCAACAATGTTAGTTAACATATTATTAAGCCCTCTTATTAAGGCCTGATGTGTTTCTTCAATCACAATTTTATTATAGGGTATTTTTAGGCTGAATTATGCGGAATGTATCTTGAAAAATACAAAATAAAGATGCTAATTACAGTACATTAATACGCCTGTTTTATTCAACTAATTTGTCTGTTTTGACAAAATAGCTTAAAAGCAGCAATTTGTATCCATATTTTGTGTTTTTATGATTTTTTTGTGAATTTATTTAAAACATGATTTACTATTATAGGCTGATATGTCAAAAATAGTGTCTGACTGCTTTAAATACTACTCAGCCCAACTGCTAAAATGTAGAAGTAGTTTAACTCGCTGTCATCAAGGGAACCATCTTATAAAAAAGGGGAAAGCTGTACACAAACCTCCTACCCAAGTGCTTCATGGAGTTTTTTTTTTTTTTTAGAAGGCGCTTGGGTGACTCGCCTGCATGAATCAATCTGACACCTTTCCTCAACGGGTCATTGCGCCCCATTCTCCACGATGATCACTGTCCTGGCCCAACGTGACTTTTTACTCTTTACTGTCATAAATAAGCGGTAAGCTATCCGTAGGCCTAAACACACCAACAAAATCGAGCAGATAAAACAGACAGAGGCGCTAAAGGCTGTTCGCACTTTTGAGAGAGTCCAGTCAGAAGACAGGCTGCACAGTCCAAACGATAAAACTCCCACAAGTTCACCACTGAACCTCAATCTACAGCTGAGAATAAATGACCTAAAATAATAATAATAATAATAATAATAATAATAATAATAATAATATCAATAATAATAATAATAATATCAATAATAATATCAATAATAATATCAATAATAATATCAATAATCATTCCATAATTTCACAGCACAGACAAACTTTAAGTCAGGATCTTACCTTTTTGGGGCATCCTGCGTCGTTGTCAAAGTCCTTGGTAAACTATAGGCTACAGCCTAGTTCTCCACACCACAGAACGAGCAACAAAAAAAAAAGCCGACCAGGATCAGTCTCTCTCGGGAAGTTTAGAAGAGGAAAAATTAGTTTCCAGTGGTCTTCGACGGAGACGGAGGGGATATCCCTGCGAAGGGGACAGAGATTGACAGTGAACTCAGATGTCAGGACGCACGGAGTTTGGCGAGGATGTGCGCTGGCGTGTGAGAGAGCGAATGAGAGAGTCAGAAAGAGAGAGAGTGGGGAAGAGAAAGAGAGAGAGGGGGAGGGAGGGGAGGAGGGAAGAAGGGAGGGAGAATCGTGGTGGTGGAAGGAGGTGGGGGTGAGAGAATGAACACACCTATGCTGATTAGCGATGGAACAAGTGTATTAATGTAGGCCTATGTGTTCCTGGTCTGCTGTGTGCGCCTCGCCTCTCCTCCCTCCGCCGCTGTTCACTGGCCCATTAGCGCGACCCGACCTCTGTCATCATCCCCCATATAAACACTTCCCCCTGCACCACAGCAAAAGCGGGAAACAGGGCCGAGCCACAGCGCGAGAGGGGGGTGGGGGGGTGGAGAGAGAGACAGAGAGAGACAGAGAGAGAGAGAGAGAGAGAGAGAGAGAGAGAGAGAGAGAGAGAGAGAGAGAGAGAGAGAGAGAGAGAGAGAGAGAGAGACTTCCCAACCCACTAATCAGCCCACGCATGCAAATACCCTGCGCTCACTTGCTGACTATTGCCCTATTGCAAAGCAACTGCCTCGGAAATGCCCATTGGTCGGAAGGCTCTATTCTTCAGCTCCAACCTCAGGCTAACTAGTGCTGCAAGGGGAACGGGAAGTAGCAGTGGAGCAGCAGCAGCACACGTGAGCGCTGGAGCTCATAACGCTAAATGATTATTCCAAAGAGCTGCGGCTTACATGTTATGAAGCAACCGAGGCTGTGCATATGAGATTAATGTTATATATGGAGACGCATGCAATTATGAGATTATGTTGAAAAGTTGGGATGCATGTTGCAAAACGTAATGTTTTTTAGTTGTTTTGTTTTTTTGGGGGTTCTGCATCCACTTGTCAAATGTAAACCTGCAGGATATACAAAATAACTTTAATAACTTGAATTGAATGAATTTAAAGCAGAATTTACAGCTGATATGGGAGATTGTTTACTTTTCAAATATGCTGCTCTTGAAAAAGGCAAGACCTCCCTTCACTAAAGACGATCAAAAGTGTCCACCACGTGCTTTTGTTGATTCTTTTGGGTATCACCTTCTCCTGAATAGCCTTACCCTTCCTGTCAACGAGAACACCATGCGTAAAGAGCGGAGCCTTTAGGCAAGCTCCGCTGCTTTTTATGGACACATTTGCGAGGCACGGCGACGTCACTCCTCCGACCTGACAGCAAATAGCACGCGTAAATAAAGTAAAGCAAATGACTGTGCAGCCATGGCCACACGCTCCCAAACTGCGCTGGTTGAATGACTGGCTATTAACGCACACCTCAACGCACCCAAAAGCAACCCCTCTGCGCCCGTGTTTGAGCATACACCCGGAGCTTTGGGCAGCACCAGTCTCAGCACTGAGGAGCCCCGTCGCTTACTCCAAAAGGAGGAAAACCGAAAGGGAAGGTTGTATGGATGTGGAAGCCAAACTAAAGCAGAAAAGGGGGTGCATGAAAGGGCAACGAGAGAGAGCAAGGAGAGGGACAGGCATACGGGGGAGGGGAGATCATTTTTTTGGGGATGGAGGCCATGAAATGAAGTCATGGAGGCCTACACTTGACTTTCTTTGACATGTGAAAAAGTAGGAGAAGTCAGAGCTCATCAATAAAACACTTCGGAGGTGAAAGAGGGCTCCCTAACAACCATCGCATTCCTGACTATGGGTTCAATGAGTAGACAAACGACGCTGCCAGAGAGAGAGGAGGCAGGGAGGGAGAGAGAGGGAGGGAGGAAGGGGGGGGGGGACTGCCCGGCTTGAATGGGGCCCTCAGTGGGCCGGCGAGATAATGAGCTGAGAGGACCGGCTCAAACTGTCACCGAGGGTCCCGCGGTGAGGAACAACACTTTGGCCAATACTCCTTCATCAAACAACCCGTAAACTAAACGAGCACATTCATCTGTTTCTCCTTCCTGCATTGTTTCTACTCACTTAGACTGGTGGCTCAGCCTATAGCCTACCGTGAATGGCCGCAGCTTATATCAGCTAAGGGGGGGTTCCCAAACATTTTCACGTCAAGGACCCCCTATTAGACATGCATTAGACCACAAACAACCCCCACCCCCACCCGATAGGAGTTTGTTCAATGAGGGAAGCTCGGGTTGGTTATGATTTACTGTAAAACTGAATGATACACGCTGAAGGTGGAGTTTAACTTTCCAACAGACGTTATCATTCGGAATTAACTTTTTAAATCATTTGCTGTGGAGAGCATGTACATGACCTAAAGATAGCAGTAAGAAGTTGATCGCAACTCCTTACTATGCGTCCTCATGTCGGTCAGCCTCATGTTGGCTTGAACAGCTGCCTCAGAGCTGTGGCACCAAAACAATTGTGTAGCCATTGTTTTTAGAAACATAATAATGTTCTGTGTTGAGCTCAATTGTGTAACAAAATGCTGATAAACATGGAACATCCCGTACAATTAAATGTTAATATGTGATCTCAATTTCAAAAATAAACATCTTCCATTCTTGTATGAGAATGATAGCGTTATAGTTTACCTTTGTAGTGCAAATGTTATTGCCACTCACTTGTCTCAGACTGCAGCTGTCAAAATTTCCCACCACTAACCTGCCCTCGCTGAAAAGACAGATTCCCTGATGAGTGTGTCAAGTAGTTTTCTTTGGAAACAATACCTCCAGTAGGTTATTGATTTCTTTAGTTAAGCTGTAAATCCGCTCCAAGAGCTAATTCGTTGTCTCCACTCTCGAGAGATTTCAGTTTTTTTTTCACAACCTTCACTCGCATGTCAAGTAGGCTTTCATCTTTATCAGCAACAACCCTGTTAATATATATATATATATATATATATATATATATATATATATATATATATATATATATATATATATATATATATATATATATATATTGTAAGGCACTCTGGATGCCGTGGAAGTCTGTAAAAAAAACGGGATAGGCTGATGTTGGGAAAGCAATTAGCCCAATTCGGATTAGCAGCAACTAATGCCACAGGCCTTGAAAAGAAAACCTAATCTTGTCGCTATTTTCCCTTGAGGCAGTTCGGTATTTGTACCTATCTAGAAACTTTTAAATGCAAAAAAAAAGAAAGAAAGAAGGACAAACATAAGGGGAAGGAGCTGCAGTGAAAAACAGTGACATTGTTTTTGGACAGGGAGAGAAATGTAGTGCAGTGTAAACCCCCCTAATTTGGTTCTTATTTAGGATTATAATTTACCCTTTACAGGCTGATGCACATTTATAAGATTTTAATTAATCATGTGTAAAATTGGTGGAAATATGCCTGGTACTTCCAATTAGTTTTGTTTTTGTGAAAACCTGTTGTTATATTTCGTAATTCATTAATGCTTGTTTGCCTTTGTGATGATCCCCACTGGAGGTCATAGTTCACTCACCTTTATATAGCAAGACATCTGGGGAGGTCTATTAGAAAATGTTTCAATATTGTAACAAGATTGCTTCTAACAAATATAGGATTGCTGGGATGAATCCTTGAGATTTATTTATATTTTATAAGGAAAACTGGAGGATAGACCCATATGCCCTTCATATTTTATTTCTTTTTTTTAGTAAAAGGGAAGGTGTCAGTTTCATTCAGAAGTAGATTTTTGTTTTGTTTCAGGATATCGCTGTGCACATTATAAATCCTGCTTTAACTATTATTACCTCCTACAAATCCCAACGCTACCTGCTGCTCATTAGAAGTGATCATTTAAGGCCTCACATTTTAATAAACCTGCTGTATGCACTGTTAAGCAAATACATCCAATATCACTATACAATTTATCATGGTATCCTATAATTATTTATACTAGTCTTATTTTTGATGATATTAGTAATTATTCGTGCTACTATTACGCCTGAGATCAGGTTGCTCTTATAAAATAGCCTAGCGGCTGTGTTGGACTATGACGGTTAGTATTTTAAAAAAGCAATCTGAGGTGTAAAAAATAAAATAAAAAAGAAATTTATGATGAAAAATGTAGATTAAAAAAACCCCTACAATTATTATTTGTTGTACATGTTCTCAATGATCACTACAAACGTCGACCTGCATTTTTAAGATGTATTCTTGTTGAGATGACCTGTCTTTCATCAAACAGCCTCGGATTGTCACATTTATTCTCTCTAAAGAGATTCATGAGGACATCGCTGGTGTATTTGCATACATTATTTGCACTTTTACAATGCACATCTCTGTTTTTTTTATCAACAATAATTACAAAATCACATGCTTGTTTGACTTTTGCGCAGTTCTTTCATTAATCTGCTGTTTTGTAAAGAGTGCTGCACATGGAGCGCGTCCCGGTACAGGAAACTCTATTAATGTCGAGTTATTTCTCAGCACATTAGGTAAATAACACCATCAGGAAAATAGAAATGTCGCAGATGGTCCTTATTCTGCTTTTCAAAAGGAATGAAAAGCATCAGCTTTGAGAGCTTTTTTTAAACATGTTCCATCACAATAAAGGTCTACATTATGTCATTTTTAACTGAAGTATGGTTCAGCCTCCTCCTTCTGTGGGAGGATGTGTTGAGCGATAAGTACATTTATGCAAGTGTAGTTTTTATTTAACTAATCTATAGTGCAGGATCTTTGAAGTTTGTGGAGCGACAAGGAGAGAATCGAGGGTTGCTTATGCAGCCCACAGAAGGTGTACGGTCCACAGAAGCCCTCTCCTGGCAAAAGGCTGAAGGCTGGGATAAACACCGGGGCTAATGGTGTCACAGCGCTGCTCGGCAAGCGTGACAGACAGAAACACTGGACCCAAACATACAAGAGCCAAAGTCTCCCAGCTACTGTTTGGAAATCTGATTATTATATAATTATCTTTCAAGTAGGAAATAATAATAATAATAATAATAATAATAATAATAATAATAATAATAATAATAATAACAATAATAATAATAATAATAATAAAACATTTGAAAGCTCATCTCATCTTGGTGGGACCAAAATAGAAAAAAATATAATTAAAAAAAACCATAAATCCAAGTACTATAAACACAAGGCCCAGGCCCTTTTATAAACCCAAATCAATCTGAAACCCTCGGGGTGCACGTCATGTCCCTACATGCTTAGCTGTGCTTTGAAACTCGACACTGGTTTTTTTTGCAAATTGCTATCAAATGTATTTTACAACACGACTAATAACTTCTTTAACTTAACATTTAAGCCCAAATATAAAGTTGTTTCTCCAAAAATCACACGTGGATTGCAGCGCGATGAAGAAGCGCAGTAAACAAACTGAAATATTCCGCTGATGGATAGCGTCATTTCCACTGCTCTGATGGATCGAGCAGAGCTGAATAGATCCCCATACACATTCAATTTACTGAACAGGTCGAAGCCTTTAATTCACCCCCAGCGTAAAGCTCACAATAATTCAGTGAAGATCGCTGATTACACGTGTGTGTGTGAGTGAGTGATGACAACATAAACGAAGTCAGCTCGCTGTGTTAAACTTTATGCGGGTGTCCACACCTCCTATAGGCTACACACAGCAACGTGCAAGCACTTTCACCCGTAATTTTACCCAACTTTACCCGTGCCATCAGTCTTAAGATAAATCAGCTGGATGCAAGTTTCCTCCACAGCTTTTTAGGTTGGAGGAGATCAGGCAAAATATGCCCATTTTTAGTGTTTAAATATCCTCAAAGTGAGAATTTTTAAAAGTAGCGGGGCTTTAAATCTTGAAAAGAAATGAAAGTACAGTTCGTCCAAACTCACCGGCTGAAAGGCACAGGCTGCGTCTGACCGGTATCCTGTGCGTATAAAGTCGCCTGTTCCCTCACCGGATCTCTCCTCCGTGTCACAGCGACAGAAAGTTATAGGTCCCGATTAAAATCTATCTACCTTTGGATCCGTCGTGGAGTTGAAATGTCAATGAGAGTGGGAAAAAAAATCTGCGGCTCTTACTACCAACTTTCCCTTCAGCATCAGCCTCAAGTTGGCAGTGATTGGCTGGAGCGACGGGTCGACGTCATACCTTGGACAGGACACAGAGCACAGAATGGGGAAGTAAGGTAGAATATACATGTGGAGCACACCGGCCTGTTTACTGTCCGAGTGTGTGCTGTGTACAGGGACTGAAAGCTAACACTTCACTCTGTTTTATTCTTTTATTTCAGCTTATTTTACTTTACTTTAATTTATTTCACACCGTCCCCTCTGGTGCAGATTAAAGGACGGTTTCACAAGAACCAGAACAAGGTGTTATACTCCAGTGGTTTTAAGAGCATTTTTAAGAGTTGTATGTCATACATGAAGAGAGGTTCTATGAGCTATACCCTGAAACTGAAGAATAGTCAAAACCCATTTTCATTCTATGCAAACAACATACAACATGGACTTGGATGCTTTAGCCTAGTCTTTTAAAGTTTTACATGAGAGTTTTGCAAGAGATTTTATGTAACTTTAAATGTATGAAAACTTAAGCCTCACCACAATGGATTTTTAAAGCTGCATTTCTCCCTCAACAGCTGCTGCATTTAACAGTTAGCCTACTGAGGAGACAGGGGTGGACTGGCTATAAGGGTAAGACATGAGCAAGTAGATTGTCTTTGTTGTTGTTATGTTTTTAAATTTGAGCATGCTCAGTATGCAACAGGTGTGGGCAGAACAGGTGCAGTCAAGTCCCACTCACGAGACCTATGAAAATGCCTCTGTCACTGTTCCTCATTATGTATTTGGGAAGTTTAGGTTGAAATACATTTCCAAAACTCTGACATTATCCTAGTACAGCTCTGTTTCAATGGTTCGAAATTGTAACCATAAACGTGAATTATGTTAGAGACAATTCCACTGTTTCATCCTGCGCTGAAAACGTGTTATTTCTACAGCCCTATAAAGTTGTCGTAATGGGGCTTTAGCTTTCCTTTTACTAAGGCCGGCTAAAAGCCTCCAATCCTATTTCACAGCCTCGAATGTTTGTGTCAATTTGAACAAGACGGTGAGTAAATGGGCAACCGCGCCGCCGCCTGTCTCTCAGGAAGAGACCGGGGAAGCGCAGGTACGGGCCAGTCAGGACTGGCTGTGTTTGGGCCATTATTTGGAGGAACAGCCATTAAGAGGCCTTGATACTGTGCAACGCAGCAGGGTGCTCGACATCCGCGCTGGAAACCGCACGGCTTGGTCCCTGCTTATCAGGCTGTCAATAAAATGAGATGGGATACAGCGGTCGAGCCAGGTGCTCCCTTTCCCTTCCCACACAGCACCGCTCTCCAGAAGCAGATCAGGCGTAAACGCAAATCTGTCCAGCCGGTTTTCCCTCTGCCGTCACCACGCTGCTGCACAACGCCACCTCTTTCCCCCACCCCCACCTCTCTCTCTCTCTCTCACACACACACACACACACACACACACACACACACACACACACACACACACACACACACACACGCACTAAACCACACTGACAGTTGTTTCAGTTTTTTATGATTTTTGATTTATCTGTTAACAATTTTGCAACTCAAATTGGCCTACTCATGATAATAAATATCAGCCTATGTTTGCATGTAAATCTCAGTCTTCACTGCAGATGCATATTTTGCAACCACGCATTTCAATAAATGTTAAATATCGGACATGATTCCCAGTTATATGTTGATGTAAATGTGAACAGGACAATGGACAACATGTAAACAATTTGGGGAGAATATCATAAACCTATGGAAGCCCTTTGAAAGCTTTCCTGGGATATGTCAATCTCTTGCTCGCTGTGACTGATCAAATTTGAAACAAATTGTGTAATGATCGACCTCCCCTCTCTAACCATGCAGAACATTATGCTGCCATAGCCTACGCCTCATGAGCTTATTGTTTACTGCCACTGTAGCAGACAGAGGAAAAATGTCCAGGGGACCGAGCACGTTACCAGAAAGCAGAGGGTGCACGCAGAGTTGATGCTGCGTTCAAAGAGGGCATTTCATCCATCAAATTAGGATTACTAATTGCAATGGAGTCGAGAAGGTAAATTCTATCTGAACTTCAAGATTAAACTGTATGGCTGTGAAATAGGCCCATCATTTGATTGAAACTTTGTTATATGCATACCGTTATTAGCTTTTAATTGCACTTGGAGTTTGTTTCGCTTCAGACTGAACTTGGTAGGCCTATTAAGATTGTAAAGACAGTTAGTAAAACTCGAGCCTGATCTGGCATGGAGTGGGAAAGGTTATTAGGCCTGTTCCTGATGACTCTGCCACTCAAACAGCAGGCATAGTGTGCAGAGATGTTTAGATAGGTCATCTGATATTTTCAATTTAAGATACAGTGTCCAATGATAATATAGCCTAATTACACCAACACACACCCCGCGAACACACTCCTCGTCTGCCTCTCTCTCTCTCTCTCTCTCTCTCTCTCCCCCTGTGTGAAATGTTTTAATAAGCCCTACACGCTCTGTGTGCAGAGTTTGATTTGTTTTCTCTCCATGCTCCCCGGCCCTGGATCGAGACATTAGCCGAATTCCCCCGGGGTGATTGGATGCAATTTGTCCGGAGTAGACAGGCACGTCCTGGATGTTAGGAATTCACTTTGGCTCAACGTGACAAGTCTGACTTCGATCTACAATTGCATCTGAGAGTGCAGCGAGCGGAAAGATCCCATGCCATTAAGTGTCCCCCCCCCCCCCCCCCCCCTTTTCCCCCCAAAAAATAACAAGATCCTCCATTTGCTCACAAATATTCATAACAATTACATTTGCGACACCTCTAATCTGCTATGAGGCCTGTGTGCAGTGCTAAATGAGGGCTGTGTCGGCGGTGGTCAGTCCTCCGAGTCAGAGAGGGGAAGTCCAAACAAGGGGGTATTATGCCCCAAATCTATGACCCTTTAAATTAGATTAAAGATTGACAGTGGACTAGATCTAAAAAAAACAACAACGCAAGACTGACACCTGCCATGCAGACTTGCCTGTGATTGATTCTGATGCTTCGTGTTGGCAACAATAATGCTGCTGTTTTGCGCAGGGCTGAGTAGGCGCATTTATCACTCGCTTGCCAGGAGTGGCTGAAGTCAGTGTCCGTGTCGCGCTGTGAGCTGACAGGGGAAAATGGGAGCTAACGAGGTTGTCAGATGTCCTGACAAGACAAATGAGAGCTCGTCACTCCCTGCGCTTTAATAACGTTTAATGGAAACGTATTGCACCGTTCAAAATAAAATGTTGCACATACCGGGTTCTGGCGGAGACGCAGTTAATTACGCACGGCGAGGTAAATTACGCATCAGCTAAAGGGTGTTGGCCTGGATTCAGCACTACCAAAGAAGATTGTCTCTATATAACACCTATGATTTGCAGTTAACAGACCATCTCGACCTTGGACTTCGTGTTGTTACTTTCAATGATCAATAGACTGAAGTTGACTAACAACTGATTAAAGCAAAATTGATTTTCCAACATCAGTTTAGTTTTATGAAAAGTTTTTTTCTCAGATCGCATCTTTGCAACAGTTGGAAATGTTTTTATATGTAAAATCCCCTCCCCTGTTAATTGTCCCACAGATAAAAAAAACAAATCAAAGATCTAAATGAATAGATGATTGTTGATGCTAATATTAACAAGTGTGCAAGATATTTGCCTCTTTAGCTGGGTTTTATATTCACTCACTAATTTGTACCACGGTCTGGGGTTCAAATCCATCTAAGACTGGAACGAACGAACCTTTGACGACTTTATTTTCAACGTGTAACTGTTTTGATGCAATGTAACTGTTGTCACCCGTCACCTCTACAACAGTCTGCACCGAAATGGTTTCCCCATCACATGTGGAAAGGGCTATGATCTGACTGATTTTTGTGAATAGCGTTGAGGTTGTGCATTCTCCTGTGTAATTAATGGTGTGCGATATAGCCAACACACTGTATGGTAGTTATGGTCATGATACATAATCCCCAGGGCTGATGCTGGACTCTAACTTGATTGCTATACATATATAACAATCAACAGGGGTGAAATATTGATGTTAAATATATATCAACATATATATATATATATATATATATATATATATGTATACACTCAGTTGTATTAGATAGCCGTTTGTATTTATTTGATCATTTGTTGATTTATTTGATCATCTTCTATAATAAACAGATGTGTATTCCATTTTATGAAGACTGATGAATTACTCTCAGATACTCTTATTGATGCTTTATGTAAAGGCTGACTCACAATGACTGGAATTAGCATATTTTTTCGAGGATGTATATATATATGCAAAAGCCGCGTTCAAATGAGCTGTGGAAACGAAGGAAAAATGCCACAGATTAAATATTTGACAAAAATAACGTTTCCTCAGTGATCAAGTGCGCAACGCTTGACCTGAACATCATACTGCAAACATCCAATGCAGTAAAACATTGTTTCCCCACAGCCTCGTCTAAACTGAAATATTTTACTCACTATCAAAAGTATAATTATAGCCATACTGTAGGCCTTTTAATACAAACATGTGGGTATTCAGGATCTCTCCTCTAGATGATGGTAATACTCATTACTTTGCATAAAGGCTCACCTCCCCTGGATTCAACGAGCATGGTGAGTGACAGGTGATGGGGAGGCATTTATAAAGATCTTATTCGCTCCTTTCTCTCCTGATGGAGGGGGCGGATGTGCGCGTAAAAATAGACATCATTTTACTAATGCCATCACCTGGCATTTGGCACTTTTCTGTGCAGGGTCGGAGCGGCCGGAGCACCTGCTGCAGGAGGAGCAGCGAGAGAGGATCCGAGGGGAGGTAATTATACTGTCTGCACCGCTGCACACATGGTCACATACTGAAGGACCCAGCTACACAATTTATATAGACAGAAGGATATATAGAGGCTATTTATGTGCGTAAAACTACAACAAATGTTAAAATGACCGAATAAATGCGCATGTGATGACTGTATTGCGCACAGGCCAGTGGGACCTTCTACAAACAAGCCTATAGCTCCAAGCGAGAGAGGAGACAGAACAAAAAACAGCAAATGTGACAAACTCAACGCAGATCTGTGTGATATGTATAAATGGATGCAGCGGCACAACGCTGTACGTGAACTCACACAGATGACTGGGCTATGTAAAACAACACACACTAAATCAGGCAATAACAACGACAAACCGTCTGGAAAATGGAAGCACACAGTGCAGCAAGAAATCACTTCTTGTCCCCTCCCTCATTCTCTCTGTCCGGATGACAAATCCTATCCTGGAGTAAATATTTTGAGAATAATTGAACTGATTGTTACTTGCAAGTTTCTCTGTCTTGAATATAAAGGCGGCAGCGTGCCTTGTGCGCACTCAAAATGACTTTCAGACCATTGGCAACATATATTCATAATGTGGCGAATCTTAAATGGCTAATATGCAATTCTGCGGAATATGTCAGCATGCATTATTGATTTAGCTTTTCCCCCGCAAATATTCTTTTAACACTGAAAATATGAGATAGGTGGTGATCCAGAGACTCTCAAAAGGTTCTGAAAAAGCTCGTCGTTAAAATGTGAATTAAGCTGACCTCTACTGCTTTAAAGAAAGCTCACCAAAGGCTGCCAAACTCTAAATGCGCAATATATAATGCATGCAAAAGGGCGAGAAAGGAAAGCGAATTGTGTTTGTGACACTTTGTTGTACCCTGAACATATAGATTATTGAGGACTTCTGTGAGAAAAATAATGATAACTTTCGGGTCAATGCTTCACTATTGATCTTATTCACTCCATCTCTTATAGGCCGGTTATTCAGCAGCACCCCGCTGTGGATACACACTACATTTCAGCCTATACAGTGTTAAGCCTGCGTACTGGCAACAGAAAGCCTCTGTATAGACCACGAAACATTTCTAAATCTAATCACAAACGAACCGTAATTAGACAAGTAATTACCGGCGTAATTAACAGCCTCTTTCTGCTCGCTGTGCTTTGATATGGATGGCCAGTGAGCTCTGCGCTTTATGGCACACAGGCAGCAGCAGCGGCGGCGGATAAAGTCTTTATTATTATTGCTGGAAACCCATCTGGTAATAGTCTTGCCCGAGACCTCCTCCCCCCTAATCAAGGTTTTAATTAAAGACGGTTGAGGGCCATGGAGAACATGAAGGCCAGTAATTAAGACTAACATTGGACCCTAACAGATGCAACCCTCCTTCTGCGTTGGTGCAGAAAAGGGAAGCTCACAAACCAAGAAGCGCACAGTCGTTTATGCATAGATGTAATATTCAATAAATAATGATGGTTAAACTATGACTGGCGGTCACTGATCATTATAATGCACCATTACACGAACTATAAACAGGGAAACAATACATTTTTGCCCGGGTGTTTGTTTTCATATTTCTTTGACGTGTATGGATTTGTGGACAGCTCTGGGGTTTTGTTGCGAGAGAGAGCCCCCCGGTCACACTGCATTAGTCTGATGCCTGTGCACTATAGTGCGTCATTCTGGTCCAAACAGGACGAAGACTGGACATGATCATCATTCTCACTCTCTCACTCTCTCTCTCTCTCTCACACACACACACACACACACACACACACACACACACACACACACACACACACACACACACACACACACATTATTCTTAAATTATATGCATATAAATACTCTTAACTTTTTAGTAATATATTTATCTGAGGAGATGATTCTCAACCCCAACTGTCAAGACGATTTAGGAATTAAATTAGATTCCAAATGAGAGAAATCATAACAAAAGTTATGCTTATATAATAAATTGAGCGCACATGAATGATCCACGGTAAGAGCCAGGTCTCAGTATAGGTACCACAATAATAATTAGCTTAATGGCTAATACAAACCTGCAAAGAAATTTGGACTTATGATTGATTTGCATATGTTATGTGTAAACGTGTACCTGTAATCAACCACGCAGAAAATAAAATAAAACGGCGTCATGTGTGATGATCAATATTCATCACATTCGCTTGTGCCCACTCATCCACTCCGTGTACGCGTACTCTCTCTCTCACTCTCTCTCACACACACTCTCTCTCTCTCTCTCTCTCTCTCTCTCTCACACACACACACACACACACACACACACACACACACACACGCACACGCACACGCACACGCACACACACACACACAGAGAGAGAGAGAGAGAGAGAGAGAGAGAGAGAGAGAGAGAGAGAGAGAGAGAGAGAGAGAGAGAGAGAGAGAGAGAGAGAGAGAGAGAGACTTCTTCCATAAATTGCATTGTGGAACTTAAAGATGTGCACCTCTTCAGATGGGCTAGCAGATGGGCGGACATTTAGCCAAAAAAAAACGCGAAGTCCCCCCCTGCCTGCTCAGCCACCGCTGGAGAGGGCCTACAAGAAGGTTGAACTTTGACTTCTCGACTTCGTCACATCTCCCTTAACAAATGGCAAACCTGAAAACGAGTCAAGATTCAGTCCTGGGAGAAACGACAGAGGGAGGTAGAATGTTGTCAGGTGGAACCAAAGTAAAAACGCTCCAATGGAAAGACTCCATCATTACTATACCTTTCTCCTTCAAGCAGGCATAAGAACATCAGCCACTCAAGACAAATAGTCATAATACGTCACAATAACAACTTTGATATAACTAACCAATTTTATGATAATAATATGATATGTTATGATAGTTTATCGCAATGTTATATAGGACTGCTATGTTGCTAATTGTACTCCTATTTAAGAACGCACACATATGTAATATAGCGAGCTTTGCGTAGTCCATGGGCGGGCCAAGTTTTCCATTGACAGTTATATGAACAAAAAAAGCATCAACAACCAGTTCAAATCAAGTATATCTCACGCTCTAAATACAAACCAAAACAGAAATCTTGTAAAACCATCTTCAGGTGATAAAAGAGGAGAAAACTGCCTGTAGTGGAGAGCCTGAGTGCTGCACTGTGCTCTCCACTACGCCACTTGTGGTGCTTTTCTGCCCCCTAGTGCCCAACTAGAGACCCACAAACACTCCGAGTGATGATGCTGTCGAGTTAATATCGAAACATGCTGCTGGTTTGATTTGCGCTCTGCTGAACAAAGGTGGCCTGGCACTGTTTTTATTCACGTGAACTTATTTGCTGCATGATTACTGGCACTGTTTGAGTCCACTCACTATGCTTTGACATATGTCAATAATTATAATACATAATTAAATTAAAAATGTTTTGTTCATGTCTATGTTTATGTTTGTTTGGCCTCGCGTGAATGAGGATCAGGTGGGGCCACAAAATATGCGGATGTGATTTTATTGCTATTCAAAATCTATATGTATACTCTAAACTGCTGTAACAATGAAATTTCCCAACACTATTAATAAAGTACTCTATTTGTCGATCTATTTATCATAACCTTCTCCAGTCATTCACTTAATTTGGTTTCCTGATTTATGAAAATAAACTATATCTCATTAACAAATATGTAGTTCTTACGTCATAAATCATGATGAACAAGATGTGAGAACAAATGTAAGTAAGTACTATGTAAGTATTGCGGTTGATTTGATTATATGATATATTAAAGGATATATCAGGGTTTCTTTGTGTTACACATTGGAGCCATTGAAAACAAATATTATCATTGGTTTATGCAAACATTAACATCGTAATGGCTGCTGACAGATATTGATGTTTTTACAGTCATTGTCACACATTGTTCATTGATGCAGTTAATGTATGCATAGCTCCCTGGTGTGTCAATAGAGATGACCTCTCATATCACAGTTTATGTTGGCAGAATATGTCCATCCATCTACTTATCAAGCTTCTATTCTGCAATAAATATCACTGTATGTGGCCTTAAATATGGAATAACATGTGACACATTATTGAATTATATCAACATTATAGATATGTTTGAGAATAAAAAACTGTCTCTTGATCAGTATTAATATCTATCATGAATATTTTGAGCATAATAGAACAAATACGGACATGTGTGTGTCTATTAATAGACTGTAACCATTTAAATGTTACTGTCAGGTTATCATCCGTTGGATTTGTACATGAATCACAATTCTCATGATCCATGAAATAATACAGTAATCTTAGAAAGCATTAATATATAACTAGTGTAAATAATTAATTAGAATTAGTCTTTACATTTCCATTAGAGTTTTGGGCCAAATCCAGAGCCAAAGCAAAACCTATTTTAACATTTCAGAGCATTGAAGCAGGATTTTTAACAAAGTATCATTTCATTACACAGACTGCTGAATTTAAGTCAGTGGTGAAGTGGGGAGTATAACAAAGTGTATAAAACTGAAACAAATCTTCAAAATCTAAGTTCCTGTGAGATGTATATACAAATTAATGTTTCTGTGAAAGTATAATTGTATTTGTAGCAGTTTTCTTTATGACAAACACTGACCAGAGGCTTTAACTATAACCCCCCGTTTTCTTTACCACTACATCACTGGTTACAGGAGAGCAGCTCTCTAAAGCTTTCTGCTTCAGGTACACAAGTAGGATGCAGGCAATTATCCATAATATCCCAGTAATGTTAAAAGAATGAGGCTTAATTTTCCATCTGGTTGCATGGAGAGAAATGTCAAACGTATTGGATTGAGACCGTTGTTTTAACCATTAAGGGAGCACAGTGAAGTTTGATGAAGAGGTTTTGCAGTTGTGCTGCTCATGCATAATTTAGCCTATTGATCAGGTGAGTCTAGAGCTCACATGAACAGTATATTGCCTTCTTGGAAAACATTGTGAATCTTCAAAAGTGAAAAAAAGTGTTTTAGACTTTGGAATATATACTATAATTTTCTGAAGGTAATAATATCTGAGTATAAACTGTATGAAACTTGATGAAAATATGAAGATTATTGAGAAACAACTTTTAAAAAAGCTAACAGTTGTGGCATCTCCAATAGACACACTGTGTCTATGCTGCAGTATTTTGTCCTGTAATGGAAATGTGTTTCCCTTAGAAGATCTCTGTCTCTCCCTCTCTCACTCTTTCCCTCTCTTTCTCTCTCTATGCATGGAGGGAGGTTGGCATTTACTTGACAATTTCTGCCTTTAAGTGCAGGCTTTAAGTGCAGTGTTTTTATCTACACCTAAGATAGCTGCGGACCAGGACAATTTAACAGGCAATTTAACTGACCGTGTGTTAGTGAAGCTGTCTGAGTTCCACTCTCTGCCAGAACGCCATGGCATGATGGATGTAGGCATTCTGGGCTAGGTGAAGACACACACACACACACACACACACACACACACACACACACACACACACACACACACATACACACACACACACACACACACACACAAACAAACACGCACACACACGCACACAATCCTATTGAATACACAGAAACACAGACACACCGCCCTGCCATATTTTCCCAATACAAACGCATATGGGCCAATCCACAGCCAACCCCCTTCCATTAAGTCAACATCTTGTGCTGGCGGTTGGAACAGTGCGGGGCTGGAGTCAGGTCGTCCAAATCCGTCAGTAAGAGGAGGCAGAGGCGTTTGTCATCCTCCTCTCTGGGCACCATCCTCCTGGAAGAGAGAAAGGGGGGACAGAGGGTGGTGGAGCTACATAGCATCTGGCTCTGGTAGCTCCAGCTGCAGGGAGAGAAGGGGACAGGAGCTCTGCTGCAGCCCAGGGGAGACACTCTTTCTGCAGCCAAAACCGCTCCACCACCATGTCTGCTTGATGGAGGAGTAGGGAATCAAGTCAGACGACACAGAGAAAGAGCTTGCAGGTGTTGTCGATAACCTAAAGTAAGGGAGAAGATGTAGTACAGAGAAAGTAAAGTACTGAAATGTAGTTTCTTGATTACTGTTTCAGTGTTTCAATTATCATGGCAATTTTGCATCGATCTGGCTTTGATCTCTTGATGTAATACTCTGAGAAGCAATAGGGTCATTAGACTATAGAGACAAACCTCTTTACATCACATAGGATTAAGGTCTTTGTGGCTTCACTTAGAAAATGTCCTCTGTCACAGAACAACCCTGCAGCAACAGCAAAAAAGGCTGGAAACAGCATCTGTGGCTCGTGCGCACAGTTCATAGTTTCACTGAAACATGCCACAGTCCAAAGGTGTAAAGAACGTAATGTGACGTCAACCGACTAGAATGTTGGACCAGCGGAAAATGTCACCCAAATGATGACCCATAAATCACAGGCCACAGACATGCAGCCAAGACAGTCTTTAGCATCTAACGTCAGCACACAAATGATGTTCAGCCAGTGGCGGACATTTAGCACCAGACTCCATTGCCTCCGAGGCCACTTTGTCACAGATCTATGGATGATTCAGAGCCTGGGGACGGCATTTAGTATTAGCACTTAATGTCCCAGTGTGTTTCAGGGTTTGTTCTTAGGCGATATAGTTATGCTGATTGAAGGAAGGCGATCAAATTAGATGTTTTGAGGGAGAGGATGAGAAGTACTCAGGGGGGCAACACATGCATCGTCTTATTGTGAAGCATGACCTTTATCGGGGAAAGATCTAGGGGGCTGAGGAGCCCCTCTTCTCAATCTGAGATGTCCTCTGGGATTAATTAACCCCATTCTCCCATTAGGCCCTTGGGATTTGCATTGCTTAGATTGGGAAAAGTCTACACGAGGAGCCTACATGCATCGTTCTTCTGATCTCTACCAGGTGTGTGCGCTTCCTGTTCAATTTTAAAGACATCACTTCCCCCCAAAATGTGTCACAGTATAGTCAAAACTAAATGTGTAGTAGAGAAGAAAGGCATACACAAATATCAATAAACAAAAATCACTTCTTCCTTGGATGCAACTCAGACCTTTACCACACTGTAACTCTGTTATGGTTATCCGGAGAAGCTAATGAAATTAGCGGCACAGATCACAAGCATCTGTTTGATGTCACTAATGATGTGTCAAGGGGGCTGCCATGTGCTATTGTTCTGATAGCCTATAGATGCATGTCTGTGTAATGTGATAAATGTCATATTCTCAAAAGAGAGAACACGAATTTACCATTCTTTCCGAAAACTGGACCATTAATGTCAATCATGTGGACGGCTACAGAAAGCCAGAGGGGTGCCAGCTCACACAACAAGCGCTGGTCCCTACAGTCTCATGATGACGGTCCCTCGACGGTCTGCTGTAACAGCTCCAGCTAATCTTCTTTTCATGGTCTTCATTACGACCTGTCAGGACATAAATTGACAGTAAATTGCCATGTTTATTAACACAGCACTAAAACAGCATCCCTAACTGTTCTGCCCCCTCGTGCAAATGTTAACGTTTAACAGTGACCAATGGGATCAATTAAGATGTGGCATAAAATGATGCTGCGCCTAAACAAATCCCCTCTAACACTTACACACACACACACACACACACACACACACACACAGGGCCTCACATTCACAATCCCACCTTAATATGCCTCCTCAAACATTATGTCCTTTGTTGATGACCTCTTTTGAAGACCTATTCAGACAGACACTTGCTCGCCACATATTTGCAGCTCGAGTAACTATGGGAAGGGCCATGCTTCACGGAGCACTGCATCAACAGAGTCTTGAGTCTGAGACTTGCTGCGGCCTTTGCCATATAACACAGTAATTACCAGATCAAATCTGTTCAAATTGAGCCAAGCTGTTCTGTGATCCCTCCTATACTAATCAGCACGCTGAGGTATGGCTGTGCGACTATAAATTGCTGACTTAATTAAAACCAGGACCTCTCTGTCATCTAATTACAGGGAGAAAAGGTTATTGCTTCAATGCAATTTTCCAAATATGATTCCTTCACAGTTATTAAAGGCTCAGGCGTCGTTTATTGTTTCAGATTTTTCAATATGGAAATGGCCCTGATGACAGACGTAATGACTCGGGGAAAACGCTTCATCTCGATAGTGGTCTGGCACGGTCATTTGTCTAAGATAAGTGGAGCGTACAGGAACTGGGAAATGTCATAGGAGGCATCCCATGATTGCCTCCACTTTACAGTTGTCATTAAACAGAGCAAAGGTTTCTTTTCTCCTATGTGGCAGCAATGAGAAGTTTATTAATCTATCCAGAATAGTATGGGCGGTGAGTTATTATAAGTATGCGAATTCACAAGGGGGAGGGAAATTGTGGAGAGTAATTGTGTGATGAGAGACTCTATATTCCCTGTTATTGTTGAGTCAAATCTATATTCTACTTTAACTCCTCCACGAACCAACCTAAAACCCGACGGGAAATGATTGTAGAGAAGGTGACACAAAAGTCATATTCATTAAGAACAGCACAGGGAAACCCCAAGAACACACTGCAAAGCCAAACAATGTGTTAAAAAGAATGGAGAAACCTTGGTGAAACTACCGTATCTGAAGAAAATGAAGCAGAGGAGTAAATTGAGAAATAATGTAATTGTTTCAAAGGTCACAACAACAGTAAATGTAACAAATTCTCACTCCTACAAGGATGATGTACGGGGAGGACTGCTCTGTTAAAATCAGCACACGGTTATATTATAAGCTTCATTGTTTGTTGGTCAGCCAGTGATTTGTTTTAGTCTAATCTGCTTTTTAGACTGTTAATGTCAACTAACAATTACTTTCATTATCGATTATATATATATATATATATATATATATATATATATATTTTCTCAATAAATCAAATCATTGTTTGCTCTATAAAATGTCAGAAAAAAATGAAAATGCCTGTTATTCAAATGTCTCGTTCTATGAATTGTTTTTCTTTCTGCTCTCTGGTTTAAAGCTGCAATGGGGCAGCTTGAAGCGAATCAGGAAGAAGCCTTTTCTTA
Organism: Cebidichthys violaceus; assembly: GCF_023349555.1. Lineage (NCBI taxonomy): Eukaryota > Metazoa > Chordata > Actinopteri > Perciformes > Stichaeidae > Cebidichthys > Cebidichthys violaceus. The sequence goes on from NW_027176705.1 coordinate 7,392,873, forward strand.
CCATGAGTTGCATCTGACTGATAGCACAGAGCAAAGCACATACCTTGACCACAAAAAGCCACATCCGTACCATTTTGGCTTTATCTGCACCTAAAACGGGGGTACAATTGTTTAAAAAAAAAGAGATTTTTCGACTAGTATTGAATGAAACTTTACGGGAACATCCTACTTTACCCTCTCATTAGATGCATGTCTTTTTAGGTAAATACTTTGTGTACCACCACCAGTAAGTAAAGTAAAACATTTTTTAAAAAAAAAGCTTTTTGGTAACAGTCATATTTACTTCAATAAATGAGTGTAAAATCTCATATTCATAAGCACTTAAATATTCACAAGTTCAGATGAATTTTTCACGCATAAACAAATGAGAGCTTTTGTTGCAAAAAGAAAGAAGTAAATCAGATAAATCCAGGCTGTGACTGTGAGCGTGGGGCAGGAAAAGGCCACAACAGAACTGTATATCCCGGACACTAATGCTCTGTGTCTCCCACCATAGGGTTTTCTTAATTACATTAACCAAATGCCTTCTGCAGTGTGTGTAATCTCATGGTTAACTGAACACCCCTGTAGCTGCAACCCCCTCCCCTTTCTATTCCTCTGTGAAATATTCATGTTGAAAGCCACTCTTACTAACTACTTTCTCTCTCCAACATGTTAATGTCTGCAGTTGTTCAGCCATGCTACTATTGTTTGAGATTAATCCTTACTTCCCAATAACCTTCAACACAGGCTGGGCCTCAAAAGCATCTATTATTTGGGATAAAATGGTATACATTCTAATTCAGAGTTAAGCACCATGCGGAAATTTAAACATCTATAATATTGTTAACAGAAAATATTATGTCTTCTTGTAGATCAAGCTTGAGAGATACATGTCTAATATCAATACGTATTTAATATGAATATATACCAGACTTTACAAAGTTCATGTTTATTTATACATCTTTTTAGTAGATTTCAGAGATGCATCTCACTGGGAAAAACACATTTGTATTTCTTCATGTCTGCACAACACACTGATTCAAATTGACCAGGCAGGACTAATTTAAATACATTAACTATTCATTAATAGAATAAAGAGGCTAGTTAGCCCCAGGGCCCCTTTATAATCATAAACTGGGGTGTACTATTTATGCAAAACAGCAAAGTGCCATGTGTTGGCTTATTATGCTACTGATGAATGGCAAAGTACACATTTCTCCTGCCCACGAAGAAGGATTAGGCACGGCAGTGTCAGCAACTTGTTTCCAGGGTACAGAGTCTGCTCTTCCATATTACAGCTAGTTAAGATGCATCGAAGTAATGTGATTCTTCTAGTCATCGTCATGTAGATATGATCGCACCCCCCTCCCTATGCAAATGTCTTTCTTAAAACATAATGTCGTAAGCATTAAGTTAACAAAACAGGGACACCTCCACACCCTCACAGTAACACACGTACTAGTAGACTAGAGCTGCATGTAGTGTCGCTGACCCATGCTTGTCTACATTTAATAACAGGATGCACTGATACAACTTTTTCTCTCCCAATACCTCAACTCAGAGAATCTATGTATACTATGATCCAATACCAGTGTGTAAGCTTATTATCCTGGCTATGAGTTGTATGTAATGTAATGCTATTTTTGCTGTTAATTTTAGTATTGTTGTCTGTCGACTATGTGATGTCTATCAGTCACATCTTGCATCTTTGCTCTCTTTGTATCAAAGAGTTGTCATGTGTTCTAGTGGCAGGGGATCTTTAAGGGTAACTGGGAACACCTGTGCCCGCTCTTCCCAATCTATAAAGCCCTGATTGCTACTAGCAGTCTGCCCCCTGGCTGCTGCAGCTCTCTGCTTCTCTCCTCTTGGGACCTGAATTAGTTTGGGTATGCTGCCTTGGTTAGGTATTGTTTTTATGAACATTGGTTAGGTATTGTTTTTATGAACATTCCAACACATGTACACAAACATCCATCACTTAACCACACACTGCTAGTTTCACTGACATTCACGCTAATCATTTAAGTACATCTTTAGTTTGGCTGAATTTGAGTTCTTTTGTTTAAGTAAAAGTATATTCTTCAACTTGGTGCATCTCGCTTCTTTGTTGCAGCCCATGAGCTGGTCATAGACCACAGTGGAACTGAGCCTTGGACTTTATTGACACTTTACGGGAGGATACTTAAATAAAAGATTGGCAGCCTTTCTGTTGCCTCTAAAAGGCTCAACACGGTCACGGCCAGATACAACTGGCCAACGTTGCTAACAGCACAATCTATGGAAAAAGTGCCAACAGAGCTAACATTGTTTACCTAAGGAGCAACCAGAGGGTAAGTGCTACGCTTCTGCTTCAATGCAGCCTGTTGAGATAGCGTTACCAGCTGTAACCCCCATATGACAGCAGTGAAGAGCGGTCATGAGCTAGCCAGTGGGACATGCTAACATGCATTAAAGGCACGCCTGGCTATGCCAACAAAGCAAGAAGAAGCTCAGAAGAGAGAGAGAGAGAGAGAGAGAGAGAGAGAGAGAGAGAGAGAGAGAGAGAGAGAGAGAGAGAGAGAGAGAGAGAGAGAGAGAGAGAGAGAGAGAGAGAGAGAGAGAGAGAGAGAGAGAGAGAGAGAATTCTTTGCACAGGTAGACATTACTCCTTTGTATCTTTACATAACTAATAGTTGTTTGTTGCTATATTATTGCTCTGAATCCTTTATAAAGGCTGTTTTCACAGCAGGCATTCTGACATGTCACAGCAGGGTAAACACAGGTGTAATTAATAAAATGAATTATGGTCCTATTCTATTTAGTGTCACAGCCATTCCAGTGAGCCAGGATACACAATGGCAGGGCCCTGGCCCACCTTAATGGAACAGGGCCATAATTAATGTCATTAATTACACCTGTGTTCACCCTACAATGACATCAAAATGGCAACTGTGACAATGGCTTATAGCACTGGTTAAGCAAAAACATCCTAAACTTCCTAATCACTTTCCTACAGTCCATAAATGTAAACACCACAGGTTAGCTACTTCTGTGGAGCCAACTAAATGGGCTCAGACTCAGCAGCTATTATTATGTATCCAAGTATCATACACTCAAATGTTGCAACAGCTTTTTCCCCCCTGACAGAAATCAAACATTAGGCTACATTTTCGCTCACTCTTTAGATGATGTAATGTGCTTTTAAGTAACGTTTGTATCGCAGTATATCATTACCATTTATGTACTCAGTATTCACTTTATTTAGTAAAAAGAAAAGACACCTATGCTTCAACACACACAAACACTGACTGAACACAGGACTTTCTGGGAGACACCTACAATATTTTCCAGGTGCCCTGTTGTTTGTTTGTTACAGTTTCAACAACGTCCAGCTTTGTTTGATACATTACAAACTACAGCAGAGACAAGACTCTACAGGGTTGCATATTTGTGGGTGACGTTGCATAATGAAAGCAATGGGGGCTTGAACCCTGTTTATACGTGCACATACCTGTACGCTAGACACATTTACACACAGCCACACCATCATGGCGGGTGCATACTGGTACGAGTGGGAACACACCATGATAAAGAAATAAACAGCTCTGCAGGGTGCAAACCTGTAACAATGTCGTATTTTCCCTCCTTACTGGTTTCAAACGGACCCGTACTGACGCCACAGTGAACTGAGTTTGCGCGTCAGCGTGCAACGTGGCGCCTGAATCCCTCTCGTGTTACCGACATCCCGTGGACCAATGGCAGGGCTCCTGTCAACGGTGAGGCTGGGCCTAGCTTGAAACGGACACTGTGATTGGCTGTACGTAAGGCGGCAGAAAATCACTGTTTGGTTGCATCGCTCCTTCAGAAAAAGTGGGACAGGATTGCCTAAATTCGTTTAGGTCCGTAGGTGTTCTCAGTGGACCTGTGTGCAGGTTTGGTTATTGCGCAGCTGCAACATTGTTGCACACCACTGCTGAAGAGAGGACGAAAGGTTGATTTGGGTGAGCACGAGCAGTGGAAGTGGCTACACAGCCGCTTGCTCATTGTGCATAGTAGTGTCACTGGCCTGTTTAGAAACAACTGGGAACCTCCAGCTTCATCCCCGACTGATGGACGTCTTCAGCTTCATGTGCGCTGCGCTTCTGTGCACTGTTGAGGTGCACGGTAAGCCAACGTTAAGGAAAGACAGAGTTCTTCATGACACAGAATTGGCCAGGCCAGCCCTTGAAGACAACAAAAGCTTCCAATACGACCATGAGGCCTTTCTTGGGAAAGAGGAGGCCAGGACATTTGACCAGCTCACTCCCGAGGAGAGCAAGGACAGGCTTGGGTAAGGACATGTCAATACTCTGACACATGAGCTGACTTTGATACCAGTCTTGGTGTTATTGTCACGTGCTCGTTTGAGCCTTTTGTTTTTGTAAATCACGCACTTTTCTCCTAACGGGGTCTGTTGCGTGTAACTGTTCAAGCTAAGGACATTAAAATTTAACATGAGCACAAGTGCCTGAGAAAGATGTGCATGCCAGCAAATCTACAAGGCTATATAAAACTGTGCATTATTGCGCCACCAGCACTAGTCGCACACACTGCTATAGAGTTAATTGCTCAGCCGAAATCTTAATTATACATCGTCATTAAAGAACCATTTGTAAGTGGTGAAGTTCGAGTACAGTCGCGTTGCGGTACATGGTCTTCACGTAGAGCTGCTGCCACTTACTGCAGTGTATAGGCCTACACTTCATGTGCTACGTGGTTCTGTTTGTGTGCTTCAAAGTGGTTCTTTGTGTGTTTTTTTGCCACTGCCTGGTTGACAAGTTGGCACCATGTAACACACGTTGGCTAAATAGGCTTACCCTCTAAAAAACAGCTTCCTGTGGTGTTGAGAGTGGGAGGACCCCTGTAACATCACAACGTGGCACACTAGGTCTAAGAATACAGCTACACTGCATTCTTCACTAATAGGGGTTTGCCTGCTTCTCCCTACTGGAGTAGTCTCATTGATGCCACGTCCCTTTTATAGTAAAAGTGGTGCAACCAAATATGTATTTATTTGTTTTGTCTCCTGACTGCTTGTAAGAATAATAGCTCAGTGTTGAGAGGTCATTAAAAGTATATCTGATAACTAACAAATGCTCCCTGTCTTTTATTCTCTTGCCTTACAGTAAAATAGTGGGCAGGATAGACGGTGACGCAGATGGCTACATCACCACAGCTGAACTCAAGGCTTGGATAAAACGTGTCCAGAAGCGTTACGTTTATGAGAATGTGGCAAAGGTGTGGACGGACTATGATCTCAACAAAGACAACAAGATTTCGTGGGATGAGTACAAGCAAGCCACGTACGGATACTACCTTGGTATGTGTGTTTTTTGTTCACTCTACGTCATTTTGTTTTTAATGTACAGTATTAAAGTAGCTATTTATATGTGTGACAGTAAGCTGATTTGAATTCCCCCTCTTTAGCCAACCCGGAGGAGTTTGAGGAAGCCACAGACCAGTTTAGCTTCAGGAAGATGCTCCCTCGTGATGAGAGGAGGTTTAAAACGGCTGATCTGGATGGGGACCTGGCAGCAGACAGAGAAGAGTTCACATCCTTCCTCCACCCTGAGGAGTTTGAACACATGAGGGATACTGTGGTTCTGGTGAGCTCCCTGTAACCACATGGTTATTATATGTGTAATTAGAAATGAGCATTAAGCACAGTGTTAGACATTCAGATTTGCATGTTGGAAAAAATAGAATTCTTTTGAATTTGAGTTGTGCAATTTCATCCACTAAGATATGTTCTTTAATTACAGGAACAGATTTGATTTTCTAATCCATGTCTTTTATCTGATGGGCCACTTGGATGAATGTGCTACACCTTCATGAAATTTTAACTGGGCCAGGGAATGATTGACTTTCTGTATTTTTTTTGGAACAGGTCCAGTGGGACGGACCAACTGTCCCATTTAAGACTCGATCTTTAAATATAAATTTGGCTTCATGGAACAGTTGCGTGGCAAATGTTAGCAGTGATGCACTATGCTGCTCTGTTCATAAAAGTTGTACCACCCATTTGACAGAGTTAATAATTCATCTCTCATTTTTGTGACATCATCGAATGTTACCAACTGTTCATCCAGTATGTTCACTGATTGTGGTGAATCTGGCTAAAGCTACAATATTAAGAGGTTAAGCTCCTTTTTTTTTTTTAACACAGATCTTTCACACAACCACACCACACCACAACGAGTGATTGGTGGTTAATGTGGTCATACGAGGAAAGGAAATAAAGAGACGCTTTAGAAAGGACATGACTGTAGGATACCAGGAAAGGTCACTAATGGAGCTTGTAGTGCAGGTTCAGCCAGGAACACAAGGTCATCTCACTGAGTGCCAACTGTGCACCTACACACTCATTCACATAACAGAGGACTCTGTTTAAATGTTCCGCTTCATATCTACCTGCTGCTATCTGCTTTCAGAGGCCAGAGACCTCCACTGCATTACACTGTAAACCGAACAAACACTAATAGGTTTCCTTTTTTTCTTGTATGGCTTCCGCAGTGTCCCAGAGGAACATCACGGTAGTTTGGAGTGGCATATTCCATAAAGTCTTTGTATTGCTTTAGTTTAGTGCACCTCCTAAAAACACGGTATGGTTCGCCTTCATGTCGCCACAGAGTCTCCTACGTAGATGTAGGTTGCTTACCGACCTGCTGCTTTTGATGCGGTGTTATGAAGAACCATAGATTCTTCCATCTAAAATGTCTTAATACTCAGGAGCTAGTGGTAGTAAATTGCGTGTATATTTGGTCACCATTTTGATCAAACATTTTGGTATTTAACTCCTACTCTAAAATGTGCTTTTCATGTACAGTGTTGAGCTTCCTCTGCTCTACATTTATGTTTGTCCAGGTTAATTATTGTATGCCATGTGAAAGATCTCTTGCACTGTCAGAGGTTACAGAGGTCCATACTCGTCTATAGGTTTTTTATTTTCTATGAATATATCCTTTCTTGTTTACACGCAACCTTTCACAGGATAAGCGGGTGTAGAAAACGGGTGAATGGAGGTTCTTGTTTGTTATTAGTCAGCTATTAGACTACAGAAGCTACATGACTGTTAATCATTCAGTATGTTTCAGCGAAGGCATCTCACCTGTAGGTGATGCATACAGTGATTTCAATCTGTGTAGCTGCGTGTGTGTTGTGCCAATATGCATTGCTGTGTGTGTGTGTGTGTGTGTGTGTGTGTGTGTGTGTGTGTGTGTGTGTGTGTGTGTGTGTGTGTGTGTGTGTGTGTGTGTGTGTGTGTGTGTGTGTGTGGTAATGATCAGCTCACACGGCAAGCCTTTAAGTAACCGTTCAGTCAAATTCACACTCTGTCAAATCCAGGATGTGAGAAAGAAAACCATCTACGAGGGCTTTAAAGTGAGTGTTTGCTAAAGTGTAAATCATCTTTTAATGTGGCTCTTATCGGCAGGGAACCCTGTCCTTCGTTCTTTGTCGTGTCAGTCTGCCAGCCCAGCTGTAAGCTGCCCCTCATACCTCCCCTCTTCTTGCCTGGGGCAACATGTTTTTCTTTTATTACTCAAAGTGAGAGTTCCACAAATGTTGACCCTTGTGCCTCCCTTTTATGGTATCATTAACTTATTCTATATGCAGGAAACCCTGGAGGACATTGACAAGAACGGAGACGGACACGTGGATGAAGATGAGTATATTGGTAAGTTTAAGCAGTACATTGAAATGAATGAGGTTACATTAATTAAGCTTAATTAACACTTAACATTTGATAGCAACATGCAATATAACCACACCGTAAAATCCTTAAAAGGGCCACAACAGGCTAGTTGTCACAGACACAGGACAATACAGGTCTGTATTGTCCTGTATTAGCATTTATTTATGGCAAAATCCATTACTTTTTTGATTTTCACCCACTTTGAAGGTGCATATATGTGCCTTAGAGTTTTGTTCATTTATGGTTTTTGCATTCCAGGTGACTAGTTTCTGGATGTTGTGAGTTGACCTGAGGAAGGAATCAGAGATATGTTTGTTGCATGTGAAATATGTCTGACCACTATTGTTGCCATTTAAGTAGGGATCACAGAAGTATATTTAAGGTGTCTATCGATTCTTTAACTGCCAACATTGACTTGAAACAAAATGTTTTACTTCCATTGTCTTCCTTTGCTGTTTCAGCCGACATGTTTGCCCATGAGGACGGGGGTCCGGAGCCGGACTGGATCAAGACCGAGAGGGAACAGTTTTCGGACTTCCGAGACTTGAACAAAGATGGTAAAATGGACCAGAACGAAATCCGCCACTGGATTATGCCACAAGACTACGACCATGCCCAAGCTGAGGCCAGACATCTGGTGTATGAGTCTGACCAGGACAAGGTGCGTAGTTTCATCTGCATCAACATGGTTAAGATCCATTTCCTGTCATCTGTTTGTGTATGAGGTCTTTCAGTGCGCACTAAAATTCCACACAAATAAAAACTTTGTGGGTGCAACTTTAATTTGATAATCATTGCTATGGCCTTAAAATGAGAAAAACAAAATGTTCTGTTTTTTTGTATAGTTTGATATGGATATTGTTGTAGAATAAGGCTTACTTATGTTGTAATTCCCCTCTCCTCCCTCCTCAGGACCAGATGCTGACCAAAGAGGAGATCCTTGAAAACTGGAACATGTTTGTGGGAAGCCAGGCCACAAACTACGGGGAGGACCTCACCAAGAACCACGATGAGCTCTGAGCTCTCAGTGCAGTTTCTGACGTGTGTGTGTGTGTGTGTGTGTGTGTGTGTGTGTGTGTGTGTGTGTGTGTGTGTGTGTGTGTGTGTGTGTGTGTGTGTGTGTGTGTGTGTGTGTGTGTGTGTGTGTGTGTGTGTGTGAGTGAGTGTGAGAGGGTTGGTGAGCATCTTTGTCTTCAAAGACCAAATGAGACTCTTGCACCACCTCCCATCTCCGCAACCACCACTCCATCCTTTCCTCGTAGTAGTGGGACAGATGTCAGAGTGTTGGATTGTGAGTCAACACTGTAGATGCCAAACAAGAGGAGGGGTATGGGTCGGTCGTACCACTAACACTATGGGTCCGTCTCGGTTCCGTTTCTGACATTCAGGAGCAAAGCCGGACACAGTGGACTTACTCTTCATCGACGGTGCCTTCCAGCCGCATCGCCGGCTTCACTGCCTCAGAGATCTGTGTAGATAGTCTTTAATAAAACCTGTCAAAACTGAATGCAGAGCTTTAGGTGAATTGTAATATACAAGAACAGTTAATGTGAAACTACAGCGCAAAACATTTATTCAGATTTTATTTATTTATCCAATCTCTTCTGTACTTCAAGCTTGAGAGGAATACAGTGATTTTGATTCACAAATTATGTTTCTTTGTTTACAGTTTCCTGGCCACATCATTTTAATGATTTGTTGTTTTTGTGTTAGTTAAGTGCTAAGAAATGTTTATTAACTGACAATTAATGGCATGGTTTTTGCACGTGTTTGGATTAAGTGTAGCCTGTGAAATATATTTTGTTTCATACTAAGTTTGAAATGTATTTATTGGTATACTTAGGCCAACAGTATGCTCCATGTTAAGTTTCATTTTCATATTTGAGCTTCTTCCTTTTACAACTGTCTATTTTATTTAAGGTTGTTTTTTTAGTACTGTGTTGGTTTTAATACCAAAACTCCACCTGTTGCATCACTCTGAGGTCATTTTGTATTAGATGTACCAAATGTATTTACACTGCATTTGGCATTGTATATACAGTATAAACATGGTGTTTTGTTTTTAAATCAAATGTTCTATATTTCTTAATGGGTACTTTGTATGATAAGTGCATAGAACTATGCAACTCATGAAAAGATCCAATTATGACCAGAATTTGTAATTTTAGTCAAATTAATGTCACTCACCCTTTTTTCTCTTTTTCATCTTTTTCTGTTGTGCTTTGTTGTCCCAAACCTCATTGTCTTCATAGTCCACAACATACATGGGCACAAACACATCAATATGTCTCCTTTTCCACACTGCACATGCTCATGAATTGTGTCAAGATAAATACAAATATTTTGTGTTAAGCTGCAAAGCATAATCATCGAATTTGTTATTTCTCTTTTGAGTATTGCTGTTCAAGGATAGAAATCTGCATGCATCTATCCCTTTAAGCTCGTAGCTTAAAGGGATAGTTCAGTATTTCGTGAAAAGCACTTGTTTTCTTGCTTGGAGTTAAAAAAAAGAAAGAAGATTAGTACAGCCAGCAGTTGGATGACTGGTATTGATCTCCTCACTTAACTCTGGGTAAGAAAGCAAATAAGTTTATTTCCCAATATGAACAATTCCTTTAATCAAGTATTTTACCTTAGTGGATAGACAGTATCTATCTAATACCACCCTACAATGCAGGTAAAGTAATAGCGTAGCCTTATATGAATCTGTTTCGTTATTTGGTAGTCCTTTTCTCTTTTGGTTCTCTTAGCACTTCCTCTGTGTGTGCTTGAAGTTTCACAGGCATACTGTATCTCAAGGAGCTATATCGGTATTAGGCCATTCAAATGTTCAAGTTTGCTTTGGACTATTGACTCATTTTAGTCATTTTTTCAGTCATTGTTTATTAAGAACAAGCGGATGCTGTTAACACTTCTCATGACTAGTTGCAGTCTGCAGACTTGCAGCAGAGACAGAGTTAAGCTGACTTGCTGTTGCTGCTGGCTGTTGCAGTAAAACTCTGAGATGTAACTGAGAAAGCAGCAATGCCACCCAGCCTGTCCCCTCTGCTTGCTCATGTGGAACATATGGATATATGTGTGCCAGTTAGCAAGACAAGTCAAGCGGGACCAATGCGATAAAGCTCATTAGGAACAAGGGACAGGGCGATGTACGTGTGGGATGTGTTATTCTGTTGTGATGTAGAGCCTTCCTCAAACACTGTCAGACCATGACTGCAAGAAGACAAAAATGTCTGGAAAGCTATTCAGCTCTGACTTTAATATAAATTTCTTTGACGTTTTCCAGGTTTAGATAACTTTTTGAGAGGACGACATGACAATAACAATCTTTATTTCATATAAATTTGCAGAAATAGGTTACCATATTCTGGCGTGGCTCCACTTGTGCAGCTTCATCCAAGAATACAGATTTGTTTTCAGATTAATTCCTTCTTTGTTCATCCGACAAAAAGCTCCGGGTCTGAGGAACATTCAAAGTGGAGGTGTTGCCTGTGGTGTTGGAAGTTTTTTGTTATTTTTGGTCTTCATAATGTCTATTGGATAATCAAATGTTTGCTCTGTTGCCTTTCTAAAGAGTGTGGGGTCAGTCTTGCGTCATGCATTTGAATAATTGGGAGGCCTAAAACACTAAGTAGCTCAATGTACTTCCTCCAAATAGCATATGAGGTTTGTCATGTGTCAGGGTGCATCTGTAAGTCTGCGCCAGTGTCTGAGTGAAGGTGGATGAGTATTAGTGGTGCACGCAGATGTAAAAGAACCAAATGTGTGTTTGCCTGAGCAAGATGGGGGCACATGGGCTATCTGTGCAGCCTGCCTCGCGGTCATGTTTAACAGCCTGCCCCTCCTGTTTATGATAGGTTCCTAATCATTCACACTGGGGGAGTGTGTGTACAGTAATGCCTTCAGACAGCTCTCATATGAGTGTCTGCGTAGATCAACCCCTCGCCACTGATAATAATGAGCCCTCTGGGTGAGAACAGGGTGGAAACAGTGGGAGAGGAGGGTCATAAAGTGTAGAATATTAATGTCTAAAAAGGCCCCCAGTATAATTTTCACTTAGTCTTGCATCTCCTTTTGAGAGTTTTTTTTCATAGTACACTGCTATTTCCATATCAGCAATTAACAGCAGCAAAGCCATAATGACTACTACAGTTAAACTGCCTGCATAATAAACTATACAGTGCATTCTCCCTTCTACTCCCCTGCTCTTCCTGACTCTTGTCATCACGATGTCCTATTTTTAAGCTGCATAAATCCGAGTTCCCTCGTTTTTGTCTTTCATCTCTTGTGTTTGTTCCTTGTGCCCTGGGGAGTTCTGGCCCACTGTGTTGTTTGTAATGATCTTTGGGACATCTGAACCATCCTGTGCTGATGCTTTCATAACAGGCGTTCGACCCATTATATAATAACATGCATAATGGCAAAACAACGGTACAATCTCAGTTCATTATCGAGCTGTTTAGACAAAACATTTATTATTTACCAATCTGAATGGCTGAACTTTATATGTTTCTTTGCCTTAACATGACAGCTCGAGGGACAGGCTTTCCCATTGTCTTCTCAATGGAAGTCAGATCACAGTTTGTATTGCTGAAACTGCAGTGAATAAGCCAAGTGCATGCTTTGACTGCACACAGAAGAACTTGTATATGATATATAACATTTAGAATAATATCATTTGTATTGCTATTATTGCTATCACCGTCATAATTAGTTACTACTTGCTAATGTGTATATATAGTTTAATGAGGTCCTCTGTCATTTTTCTGTGAATTAAGCAGTTTTACCAATCTAAAGGGAGGACTTTTCTTCCTACAGCCAAAAAGGTATCTTAAAGGCTGACTCCAGTTCTTCATGTTCCTCAAACAATTATGTTTCAATGGTCAAAAATCTTTTATTTTATTCCTGACAGTGTGAAATAATCAGTCTTTAGACCGTCATGTAGGAAATAAAAATGTATGGAAAATATAATAGAACAGTAAATCAATTTTAAAAATCCAAATGATGAGAAAACATTCACTCTCTTTCTGGTGTGTGGTGGAGGGGCTACATTTGGTGAACTTGGACCTTTGACCTCAGCCTTTCTAAAATGTTGGCGACAGACCATTCCTTCTGTGTTTGTGCAAGTTGTGTGATTGTATGTGCGTGTCATGTTGAATGTAGGCTAATTCAGCGCCTCGCATGTTTCTACTTCTGGACAATGAAGCTTGAAGGAATCCATCAATCTTTAATGACATGTCGGAGAAAGTCTTTATCCCTCCTCTCGCCCATCACAGGACTCTACTCCTCCTAGTGGTGATGAAACAGAACAAGAGGCAACTTATTCTCGTTTTAACAACCGCACTTGTGCTCGTCTATCATCATGAGTTTTTATGTGCCCATCAACGTAGAGTAGATATGGAATCGGCCATTAATGACTACACAATTAGAGAGAAGGCTTTAAAGAGCGATACATTTCAATTTAGGAACCATAAACCTAGTGAGTTGGTAACTAATTGTAACTGCTTCTGGAGTAATGGGAGCCCTTTGGACTGAGGTCAGGATGACTCAAAATCAGTTTCAAACAGCTTTTACGCAGCTGCTTCGCTGCTTTAGTTGCCCACTCATTCTGGCAGGCCACTGCATATCTTATAATGATATATGCAGAGAGAAACTTTTCAAGTTTTAATTAAAAGACGGGCAAAGTGGCCCACAATGTAGTAGTTTTGGACTTCATGACAGTGAGGGTGGAGACAATGCTATCCAAGTGAGACTGATATCTTTGGACAAAACGCCTCTCTCGCTCCATTTGTTTCCTTTCTCTGGTCGTCTCTCCCCATGTCCCAGCATCTGGATACCTTTGGGATGGAGGGGAGGAGAGGGGAGACGTGGCCTTGTTTCATCCCTCCCGTCCCGCTGTTCCCCAGGGGGGCTTGGGTTGGTTTGTGATCTTGTGTCTCACATGATAGAGACACATCTAATCCTGTTAGGCGTTAATTTCTTCCAGTGGAATAGAGGAGACAGCAGGAGGGAGAAAAGAGGAGAAGATGAAAGACGGAAAGGTTGAGGAGAGAGGGGAATATTTAAAAACACTCTATTTGCTGGCCCACATATTGGTTTTGGGTTAGAGTATAGTACATATACATGTGTGTGTTTGTGTTTCCGTGTACCCTCATGGGATCTTCCCGGCTGTTGCCTGCATATCTGACTCAAGGTGTTTTCCCCTCACTGTCTTTATGTATCTGCTACATCTCTGCTCCCTGTGTGAGAAAGTTTACCCTCTAAGCCCCATCTGAGCTCCAGGCCCCCAAGGCTTCTGCATTCCCAAAGCTCCTACACACCGGAGCCCCTCAGGCTGCCTGCTTTACCACAGGGAATACCCCCAAGAACCCCTAGGCCCCTCAGACTGTGAGGAGCAGCAGCTCTGCACAAGAGAGCTAGCCCGAGGGGAGGGGGGATGCTGTCTGGGAATACAACTAAGAACATGCTTCACTAAACATTTGAACTGTTCTTGACAGCGCCTCCTGTTGGTGTAGCACTGTTTTTGCATGCAGGCCTCCTTGTAGCCCCGTTTAGTTTCCTCTCTGGGGCCTTGACCTTGTTAACAATCCCTTGGGGCTCATAGAGGCCTCCGTGTGCTACATGTGCATTGACCTTTCCTGCTCCCGTAGGTTAAATAATGTCTTTTTGACCCAAAGAAACACAGACGGAGCTTTATAATATTGTTGGATGCACCTGGGACTTCCCTGAATCACTTATTGACAATAATATCACACCTTATCAGACCAAGTAAATTAAAAGACTCGATAGAATGGAGAAAGTCAAGGTTGGAACTTGCATATATGGAATGAACTGTGCTTGTTTCTTGGCTTTCATTGTGACAGTGAGGTTAAATCACACTTGCATTCAAAAAGAAAGCTTTTGTATGGGGTTGCACGTGGATATGGAGGCTGTGAAGCTAGCAGGCCTGCTGTCCTACAGATGTCTTGGGCTGTGCGTTACCAGGTGTGCGTCACCTGAGATTACCCACGCTGACACCCCTTAAAGGCAAACAGCCAGAAGTACAGCTGAGGGGGCATCTGGTGGCGTGTGTGCATGCAAGTGTGTATGCGTGTATATATGTGTGTGTGTTCATGCATTCAGATTGGTGGTAACGTTTGGCAGAATGGGACTGAGTGTGGTGTTTTTTGTTTGTGGTGTTATCAGATACTTTCTCCCACTATCTCTGATCAGAAACACTCTATTGAAGGAATGTAGATCAGGGAGATCCATGTAGGATTCTTTGAATGTGTGTGATAATGATGGCAGTAATGTTTGAGGATGTTTAAAGCATAGGTTCCTCACGCACCACACAGCCTTGGCAGTCTCCAGTTAAGAGTGAACTGGAGTGAGTAAAATGTTGAACTCCGCTGTTCCTCTGATCTTCCTCTTCCTCCTGGGGCCCCTGCAGAGAGAGAACAAAGAGAAGCCGTTCTTAATCAAAGTGCTTTGGATTAAGAAGCTGAAAAAAACAGATCACAGAGATACTTCTTCGTAGCCATTTAGTGAATTGGAAAACAACCCGAATCACCACTTCATATGAGTCTGTGACCCTGAAATAGCAGAACGGCATTTTAATCTTTCCGTTAGTTTGGAAAGTGTCAAGATCTGTTATGGAAATAAAAGCAGCAATGCAGAAGCAGATGTGTGTACGTACTGTACATGTGTTTATGAGTTTGAGAGAATGCCTTCAGTGAATGTATGCCGTGGTTTCTATGTGTGAACATGTAGCCAACAGCTAAATATACCATGTGCGTGTTTACATTGCTTTTCCAGGTATGTGACATCATTAGCCCACAGAGCCATGCAGCTGCTCTATTCTTCATACATTGAGTCATATTTTATTAACCTACCTGCTGTAGCTGAATCATCTCATCTCCTATAGACTTGACACACAACTCCATCCACATCATGTATATTTGATGGGGCAGGGCATGCTCTGAAAGCGCCTTCCTGTTTCTCACTTTCGTTGATTTTAACATATTTATTGTGGCCACTCAGGGCAAGACTGGTGTGAATATGTACTATATGAAAAATGAAGTGTAAGAGTGAAAGCAGTACTATGGGGTCAGTCACACTCCAGTACTCACAGCTCAAGTCCCATCAGCTGGACTGAAAAGGCTGATACTGCCATCATGTGGCTCACTGATGAAAAATGCCATACCAACTGGAGGATATTATTGACAATTGGGACTTTAATGTGTGTGCTTTTGTGTGTGTGTGTGTGTGTGTGTGTGTGTGTGTGTGTGTGTGTGTGTGTGTGTGTGTGTGCGTGCGTGCGTGCATGTAGGGGCCCAGCTTATGTAGAAGGGGCAGTCAGTGAAGTACAGCCAGCTGACACTGAGGTATGTGTCTTTTCTAATGAGATTTACTGGGCTCCAGATGTTCCTAGTTATGAAGATGTGTGTCAGAGATTTAGGAGGGTGAGACCTGCACCCTGTCAGAGTTGCAGCTGGGTGCTGTTTTACTGTCTGTCACCCCCCTCATCCCCCACCACCACCACCACTCATAGGTGGCCTCTTAACCTGACAACACCAACACCTCTTCTCTTTCTCACTCACTAACACACACACACACACACACACATACTAGCACACACTCTTATAAGACAACAACGTGAATCAACATTTTATGAACTTAGAAAAAACATAGAAAATACAAAAGGAATGTCTATAAATGTAAGCAAATACACCACATATGTACAAAGCAATTTAGAGGGTATATATACTGTAAGAATATTAAGATTTTCACATTTCCCAAATCAAAAAATCTTAATTTAATTGACAAAAAAAGACACATTGTCTATTTCCTAAATCCAGTTTACATTGTCCAGCACATTTTTAAGGTGACACAATTTTAACAATAAAAAAGAAGCCAGTGCAAGTGTACTAATATTATCCAAAAGAGTGTATCAACATTTTCCTCATCTGACATAAAAACAATCTTCTTCTTGGCTCAGGATTACTGTGGCATTGTACCCTCTCAGTCTGAGTTTTTAAGTCAAATAACCAGAACTAGTTCTAGTCGAGGTGCATCAGGAAGATCTGGGGTTCATCAAAGTGTCTGTCTGAGTGGCTGGCAAAGGGAGGCATCAGCTCGGCTCACCACTTCAGTGAGTCTGGCAAGGCACCATAACCGCTGACCAGGCTCCAGCGTCCTCCTCCACTGGCTGGCACGACATAATGTCACCTTCCTCTTCGTCCTCCTCTCGCTGCTCAGATGGCAGGCTGCAGCTTGGTCAGGTTCCTCTGGTGCATGCTGTGGTGGCGCACCAGCTCGTCAGAGCGGGCAAACTTCTTCTGACAGTTGGACCAGCGGCAGGTAAAGGGCTTCTCACCTGACAAGGAGGGGACAAACAAGGAAAGACAAGAGAAATCATTGCTTTAGAGTGAATTCAACTCATGGAATGCAAACTTGTGTTTTGTTGTAAATTAATTAAAGTAAGGTGTGCCAACAAAAAATCTCATTGGGAAAAGAATGGTAGAAAATAAAAGTATACGCACTTGTTTTACCTGTATGAGTCCGAGTGTGCGTCTTAAGATGATCTGACCGTGAAAACTTTCTCTGACAGGTCTCGCACTGAAAGGGCTTCACTCCTACGCAGAGGTGCAAACGGTTTGTTTGTTGAGACAGACATGAGAAGAGGGTGAGGTGAGGGTCAAAAGTTTAAATACACAATGAGATGAGCGATCACTGCAGAGGTTGAAATCATTACACATAAACATTGTTTAGGGAGATTTTACAGTCTAAACATAGTGTTTTTGTTTAGTTAAAAAATTCAAGTCATTTAGAATGCACACATAATAATAAATTGAACCTTTAGTACACTTGTAGTGTCATGTTTTATTATTTTAGCTAGCTGTTACATTTATTTATTGACCTAAAAGTAGTCAAATTAAATACACTGAATCTAAAAACACTTGAATCTGCCTATAAAAGACCCACCTGGTGTTTTAAAGTTTCTTATAATGTGAAAAATTAACCCCCCTCCATTTTTTTAAAACTAAGGTTATGACCTCATTGGTAGCTACGGCCCTGGAGGAAACTCATACAGTAGCTTGACACCGGTGTACCTGTGTGCCTGCGCTGATGTCTCTTTAACTGGTCTGAACGGGAGAATCTGCGGCCGCAGTCTGGGAAATCACACTGGTAAGGCTTCTCTCCTGCAAAATAAACCACCCATATCAATTAGCTTTATCAATCTACTTTTAACACGGCTACACACATTCAAACCTGAGCATAAACACTTGTTTCACCCACAGAATACGGCATCCCTATTTAATCTTTTTTAAACTCGAATTCAACAGCCTGTACGTATTTCTCATTGTAATATATAAAAAACAGCAGCTTGAGGTCTGGGCAGGAAAAGTCAAATCCTCTCACCTGTATGTTTGCGGCCGTGCATCTGCAGATGTGACAGTTTGAAGTATCTCTTGCTGCAGCCAGGATAAGCACAAACAAATGGACGCTTTTCGTTGGCCTCTGATGATGACCTCACAGCTGGTGGAGCAATACCAGCTACGCGTCGAACATCCTTTAGGAAGGAGAAGTCAGAGGGCTTTGTAGTCGAGAAATTCACTTGCATTTATTTATTGTATGTCTGTGTATGTATTGCATGTGTGTTAGCTCTGACTGACCTGAAGTCCTCTGAAGACACCGTGTGTGTGTATGTGGTACTGGGCACTGACGAGCATGGGTGGAGGAGGGGCTGTGGTGTCACTTTCATAGCTGGGTGGATGGCCACTGTCGGGCAGGAGCAAAATTAGATTGATTAATTAAAACACTGAAAAGTGTGAGTGCACAGTTTTATTGAAACAAAAAAATTGATAGATTTGTCAGACAGGCAGTTAGATACGGCTGGTAAACAGATACATACTAAATTGTGTTCATTCAGTCCAAATTAATATAGTCAAGGGTAAAACCACAAAGAGTTTAATCTACATGAGAAAAGTCCCACATTTTATAATCTACATAGCTATCCTTATCACGACTTAACTCAAAGTGCCCTTACTTTGCAAAAAATGTCTTTAAAACATACATTAGAAGCACAAGACTGCACACAAACGCATACATATACATATACACAAACGTGAATACAGACTTCTCCACATCCTGATTTCCCTTGGCAGTAGGCCAACAGCCATCTGGTCAAATCCTCCTCTTCCTCCTCCTCTGCACCACCACAAACATTGGTCAACACTGAAGAATACAGCATGTTATTTCAATTTAAAAAAAGGCTCACCTCTTAATGGAAGATGCCAGGTTGTTCATTTGGTTCCATGTTACACAATCGAGCTGAGATGCCATTTGGTACAGGTTATCACTGAGTGAAAAATACAGCACAGTCATTAGCATTTTACATTTGTGAAAACTAGATTTTCACTCTTTATTTGGTTTGTGACATTTCAAGGCAACAACAAATGTTCAATCAAAGGGTTATAGAACAAGGTCAGCTCTGAGGTTATGAACGATAAAATGTATTTTATTTATGTTCCTGTCATTTCTCTTCCTTTGTAAGGATTATGAAGATGTTTCATTCAATGGAAACTCCAAATTGCTCGCTTATTAACACATCCTGTCCACCCACCACACTCCTCACTGGCTTCATTAAAAAACATGGGCTCAGAGCCATTCTTTACCTTGGCAGATCACACTACCGCATACACACACACACACACACACACACACACACACACACACACACACACGCACACACACACACACATACATACATTTGACAGAAACACACACACTTGGAGATGCAGTTGTGCACTCTGCGGGGGTGAGTGCCTCCGTGCCTAGTACACCATGGACCAGTGCATGACATCACTCTGTCCTCAGTATCATTAAAGGCGGGAACCAGTTTCGGGGGAATTCTGGACGGCATTCCTTGAGAAGTCCTTGAAGGAAGGATCGTGATGGCTCGCTAATCAGCTCTGAGCTATGTTAAACTGTGGAAAGACTCACTGATATCTGACACATATTCACGCTGTGTATGTGAGAGCGTGTGCGTGTGCATGTCTCTGTGTTTGTTTGAGGGTTTCCAGCTCATGCCATAAAGCTCTAACAACAGCAAAGTCTTCCTTCCTCTTATCAAGTGCTGTTCCAGTATTTGGGTTGCACATGTTCCTTTTCTCTAACAACATTCGCAGAGTGGCATTCAAAGAATTTCATCCTAATTTACGCTTTGAGATGTTTTGCATCAAAATGAAAACAAGTTGGAAGCCCATTCAGAGGTTACAACGAGCAGATTCCCAGCCTTAACTACCCCACATCCTCCACTTAACTTTCACTTTCACTCAACTTGTCTCTTTTACTTTTCCCCTCATTTTTCCTCAGGGTAGACTCAGACACATCAGCAGTAGATCGTTCAGTGTTTGTTTTGGCCTGCTGAGCACCAGTGGGCAGCACTTAACCTCAGAACAAATTAGGATTCAGGATCCAGACAGTGCAGAGGCAGACGCAGGGCTCAGCGTAGGATCAGAGGGAGTTCACACTTCTAAAAATTACCAGCAAGTGAGGGAACTGCATGTGGTGTCGGTGGAAAGAATCTCATTAATTGATGAGTGCGGAGTCTGAAAACGTTTGGGAAGAGTGGAATTGTAACAAGAGCGGATTCGAGGTATCAGGAGTCAAATAAAGCAACAATGGGTGCGTGCAGAATCAAATAATTGTACCTGTTGTAGTTTCTCAGCAGCAGAGCTTGGCTGCTCGGACAGGATTCTGATGGATTGTGGCAACCAAACATGGGAGGAGGAGCAGGGTACTGCTGGTCAACTAAAAATACAAAGACAAAAGTTGCTTATTTTCTATCTAAAATGTATTTTCCCAGGAGCTGACATTTAAATGGCTTGTTTTGTCCAACCTCAATTAATCACCACAGAAGACAAAGAAAATAGCCAAATATTCCCACTTTAAGTTTAAATGATTCAATGATTAATCAATTATTGAAATAGTTGATAATTGATTTTGCCAATTGACAAATAGTTTATGTAAATTTCTAGTTTTCAAAGTTCAGGTTTTCATTGCCCTTTAACAGCTTACTATGCAGTATTAAGCTGAAAACTCTCCAACAATGTTCCTGACGAAACATGTTTGTATGTGATGTATATTTCAAGTTCTATTCTTTAGAGCAGACACAGAACACAAACAAATATTTTTTTAAATTAGTATTAAGACATGCATACTTTTTTACATGCATGCACAGACGCTCAGCTCTTCCCTTCAAAGAGAGAACGGGTCAATCAGAAACAGTGGTCCTTTTCAGGTTCATATAGTATATTGGTCCCCAGACAGTTTTTGACATTCCTGCAGAGTCACATAAAGCTGTTTCCTCAAGTTATCATTTCCAAAGTCATTAACCATACGTATGCTTAAAGAGCGAGAGGGAGGCTGTGTTTATGTATGCCTGCGTTTATGAATGCGTGTGCAGACAGAGACGGAGAGAGATGAAGGAAAAATGGAGAACAGTGATTCTGTTGTGATATGAAAAATGATGGGTTACTTATATAACCTTGCTGTGACATGACAGTCTTCCAGTCTGCGAGTCAATTTAGTGAAAAGGCGTCAGGATGTAGACAGTTACCTATGTTGTTTGGCGGTGACAGAGTGTCCTCGTGTTTGAAGGACAGGCTGGAGAGCTGAGGGGTGTGGTGAGACGGAGTGTGACCATAACTGGGATTGCTGTCTAAACCCACTGCTCCATAGCCTAAAAAAAGAAAACAAAGAGAGAAGCAATGGTAAATTGAAATGATCTTATTTGCCTGGTTGAGTCATTAGATTACCATCTCGCAAACAAAGCTTGCAGTATCTGGTCAGTTATCTAAATCCCCCCCCTGGTAATAGCTCTTAGACCCTGCAGGGTTACCACAGAGAGACATTCATCGAACTAGTAAATCCTATTTCCTTGTAACATATCCCCACCATCTATCTTTGGCCTTGTAGTTTCAATATTTATGGCAGGTGAAAAAAGAAATTTGTCAAAAACACCACAGACAGACTGAGATGAGCTACTGGAGAATATGCTCAGTAGAAAAACAAGGTTGAGAAGTAATGAATTGAATGTATGCTTAATAAATTCATTCATTTCTTCATTCATTAACATTTATAAGACAGCAATAAATTGTTTCTTTTTTGAAGGGTAGATGGAAAGTTAAAGAAGAATGTTGTATTTGAAAATGATGATAGAAGCATATGCAACGTGTGTGCATGTTTATTTTACATACACAGCGTAGACAGGTTGCTATGAGTTGCTATGAGTCAGGCCTGTTGAAAAGTTTCTGAAGAAAAATGACTCACAAATTCTTACTTAAATCCCTGCAGCCTGCAGAGCACTACGCTGAGTATTCTATCGCTTCATCAAAAATTACATTCCACTGAGCAAACAAGTAAAGACTCACTGCATACTGACTCTGAAATTCACATCAGCAGACACATCTGAGTAGTGAGCCCCAGTAGACAACAATCAAGCGTTGTTTACAGCAAAGGTAGATAGATCATATCCAGGAAACAGATATCAGGTTTGACTTTAGATTAAGATTCCAGATAAATAACAGTTTAACTCCCTCTTATCTGTTTTGTGCCGATCTATTGGGATTAAAAGATCCCAGAAGTATTGTTTGGAGTACAAAATCAAGCTTAAGATTCACAGTTCATCACTTCAAAATTGTCCACTTAATTCTTAGTTTTTGTTTTAGGAATTCT
The DNA here is from genome assembly GCF_023349555.1 of Cebidichthys violaceus. NCBI lineage: Eukaryota > Metazoa > Chordata > Actinopteri > Perciformes > Stichaeidae > Cebidichthys > Cebidichthys violaceus. Next base: position 7,415,287 of record NW_027176705.1, read on the forward strand.
CCGAGAGAAATACTTCTAAATAAAGGTCTTAACCTAATACGTTTTTCTTTCTTTTTCATTTTTTTTATAGCAGTGGAAGTTGTTTTGCTCAACACAGCACTTGTGGCCAAATGTTTTAAAACATTATTTTTTTGAAGAAAACACAGTCAGTAAGGGTTAAGTTTTTTCAATATAATATAAAATAACACTTGCCCATTCCAATAAAATCTAAACTTTTAAATGTAAAACACCGTCATGTATTTGCAATCATCTGATGAGAGCATTCAGCATCTTTGCCTCCTGTCCTTGGCTAATTTCAATTCACTGGATGAATTAAGTCTCCCTAAGTTAAGTTCCCTACAGCTTGTATGACGACTGCAACATTGACTGTGTCAGCTCAACAGGTTATTTATACATGTGTATTTTTTATTAACTTGGTTGGTATGAATACGCAATACTGGATTACCATTATTGAACCAGTGCTAGTGATATCTGTATATCATTGCTGCTGTTAGACAAGCTCATGCTTTTAAAACGGTCACAGATCTATTGTTAATTGTAGAAAACGATGTGCATGACATTCAAACCTGCAAAGGACTGTGTGTGCATTCAGCATTATAAAATACTTGAAAATACAATGTACTTGAATTTCAGATGGCTGCATAAGAGATACCATTCAAAAGTTTATAACTACTGGCATCGCATTTGACAAATGGACAAAGAGGTAATGCAGTAATAAGACCTGGTGAAACCTTATGAATGATCTACCTGCATATAGTTATAGTCATGCCTAGGTCGTTGTGACTCTGCCAGTGACTGAAAACATTCATTTCTGCTGAAAAGCCCAGTGCAAAGGAACTGTTATAGATGTCTGCCAGAGCATCACCAGAAAGCTGTCACGCTTGTTCCTGACATGGGACAGAATGACCCAGTACAGCACAGAACATCCTGCTAAGACACAACACTGTTGACAACCCCTAAACATGAAGTTACATCATGATCACATGCAGCAGGAAAAACAGAACAAAATCTGGATTTTATTGATTAGTGTGTGAAAACATCTGCTCGTCATGTTTTAGTGCCCTGACATAACATTAAGCTGATGAGAGAAGACAGAGGTGGGACTGGTAATGAGCAGGCTTACCCTGGTTCCTGGGTGCAGGAGGACTGTCCATACAGCCGGGCAGGTAGGTTCCATTAGGAAACATCAGTGGTTGACCTTGAGTTGGCTCTCCGAAGGCCCCAACTCGACAGGGGCCCGAGCCTGTGAACTGGCCCGAGAAGTGCACTGTGAAGGCCCCGAGTCCACAGTGAGGGTCCTCTATTGGATCAGTGGTCCCCCAACCTGGTTCCTGCTTGATGAGGGAGTGGTGGGAGGGCAGGGAGCTGTAGGGAGTGCCAGGGTGGAGGTCCAGCAGCTGGGTCCACTGGCCACCACCAACGGACATCCCACAGCCACCACCAGCGCCCGGTAAGGACGACACAGGAGGTGCTGGAGATAAGAGGGTCAGATCTCGAACATCTGACCCCATTGACATGGCTCCACACGGTTCGGTCAGCATTGGTGAAGGCAGATCGAGACAGTCCAAAGAAGGAGCGATGTTAGTCCGGAGGAAGACACAGCTTAAAAAGTCACACAGTAATAAACTGTAAAGTCTCCTGAAAGTTTAACAAAACATCTAAAAACAATTAACTGAAGAAGCAAACATCAGCGGTCACAACATGCTATAGGAGCCATCTTTCCCACCACAAATCATGAACTGAAGAATCAAAATAAATGCATTAGTGTCGATGACCAAAATGTGCACGCCGAATCTCAAGCTCCCTGGGTATCGGCAGTGGGTTTGGAGTGGGAGTCTGTTAGGGTAACAGTGCCTTGTCCCTCTGTCTCTATAATGTCTGACTTTCCTTACTCTCCTGAAGGCTCAAATACTGCATAACTCATTGGACAGGGGGAGGAGCGAGGGAGGCTGAGAAGGAGATGACTCCCTTGCCTTCCCCCGGTCAGCACAGACTGCACTTCTGCGTAGATTCTGACTAATGTCACATTTGCATGAGCGGGTGTTGCGCTTCATTCTTTGTTCAAGTTCAAGCATTGCTTATATTCAATGTTTGTGTTAGCGTGTATGAATAAGTGTGTGAAAGACGGAGAGAGGTGTTTTTGTTTCATTTCTCTGAAGGACTGTGCTGACAGACTAGAAGCAGTTAAACAGCCACATGAGTATTAGTTAGTAAGTAAAAGACTAGTTGGAAAAAGTTCTCATGTTGTGGATGTCCATGTAAGTGCATATTCTAATTGTAATTAATTGTTTTTATGGCTCAGAGATTTGTAAAAATGTAATATTTAATTTTTCAATTTGTGTCAACACATCCTGCATATCTGTAAAATTACAGATATTCAGAGCTAAATAAAAACTGAAATGTTTTTATCTGTACACTATTGACCTGAGCTGTTCATCATCATTTCTGACTCCTCTGACTCATGTGTTTCTATGAAATATACCCCACTTTCAAAATAAGTTACCAAATGGATGAGGCAACGCTATGAACAAAAGAGACGAGACGAGCGTCCACAAGAGTGGTATGGTTAGCTCTTTTTTTACTGATGTGTTAATTGTGATGTATATGTTTATACATCCAAAGTTTTTTATTCAACATATTGAATGACTGGATTGAATCACAATTAATGACTATACAGATTCATTAATTATTAGCCTACTCAAAATGTAAAAATGGTAAAACATGCAGAAATGTGCTCTGAATTTTCCCATTTTGGGAATAGTACTGTTTTGCTAAAAGCAACATGCATAAACTGCATGGCCTTGGAACAAAGCCACATCACACAAAAGAATAATTATTTATTAGTCGAGGAGAGGGGGAGTCTGTGTGTGTGTGTGTGTGTGTGTGTGTGTGTGTGTGTGTGTGTGTGTGTGTGTGTGTGTGTGTGTGTGTGTGTGTGTGTGTGTGTGTGAGAGAGAGAGACAGAGAAAGAGAGTGCTTAAGAGATAGAGGTTTTGACCTTAACTCAAGCTTAACTCGATGTGGAACTACAGAGGAATGCAGTAAGTTGGAATATGCCTATAAATTCAAGACAGCTGCTGTGGATCTTTTAACATTATAATATTTGTCAGATCAGCAGTCGGGTTCATCCTTTCCTTGAAAACTTAAAAATGTGACAAAGTTGCTCTTTAAAAATAAACTGCGCTACATTCAGTGTAGCGTAACAGTCACTTATAGTTGACCTGTGATGAGACAACAGCACTCTTGAAACTCATTTCACTGTTAGTATTACTGTCAAAGTCAATATAGTAAGATTTTTAAAAAGTGATTACATATTGGATTACTATTGATTATGAAATGACGAAAACATCACGTTGGAGATCTTGAATTACTGGCAAGAAACCCTTTTTATGACAGAAAAACAGCAAAAGCAAAAGTAAGCCTCAAGCTGTCAAATTAAATTACTTTCTTTACCCCTGAACTAATGACCTGTTGGACACCTTTACCATTTAGACCACAACATGATGGATAATGACAAATTAGCCGCTGGAGAGTGAGTTTCACAAAGTGATTTCATTCAATATCATGCATTCCTGTTTGAGATGACATTAAAAAATATACTGTAAATTTGAGACAGAAGACCAGGGACGATGCTGTGAGGTGAATAGTGTTAGCCAGTTCCTGTCATCACCATCTGGAATATTAGTCTAGGATTCCAGTGAACGTCAGTGACCCCTAATTCAACTTAAAAAGAAGTGGCAGGTGGGGGAGGGACACTAGAAATAGGAAAAGAAAAGGAAAAAAGTATACAAAAGGAGAAAGAGAAGTCTGACATCACTGTAAGAGTGATGAAATCAGAGGGCAAACTGCTGAGGTGCCATTAATTATTGCACAATGTCACTTCAACAACCTCTTAATTCAAGTTTCAGTGACTGTCCTCTTTTTAGTTCAGTCGATGGAGTTCTTGCTGCAGCTCTAAAGAAACTGCAGCGTTAAGTTTATTGATTATTGGATATTGAACATTAAGGAAGTTTGTGCAAAACCAATGGTCTGCACCAGCAGTGAAAACAGCTTGATAGGTCAATGACGACCCCCACGCGACACATGGGCCTCAAAAAAGAGGCCTACTGGCAGCTTAACCTTTGAAAGACTACAATAAAACGCAGTCTATTTCCCCTAGTTTTTGCAAAACAAGAATATATGACAATCTTACAGTCGGAGCGTATCTGATTACAACAGGTCATAACCCTACACATGCTCCTAAAAGCTAAACACGGATTCATCTGGGTGGTTTGTGGTCATGGAGAAGATAAATTGCTCTCTGACTTAGCCTATTCTGGGAAATAAATGAGTGCAAAGGCAGAAGCACACCCCTGAGGAACACCCAGTCATTCAGAGGATGTCCATGTAGCTGACTTCAAAATAGTAGCACATGAAATTAATATCTCCCATAACAATTTGGAAAAACTTTCTGTGTTCCACCCACTACAAACAAACATAAACTAAAGTAATGTGCTGCATGTACAAAAGGTTGTGGCACAATTAAAAGTATCTGAAGAGAGGGAAAGAAAATGCAGCTCCTCTGAGCCAAGGCAAATGCTGGCCGTGCCTTCCCCAGCGGAGTCTTTTGCAGGGATTCATCAAAGGTGACGGGGCCGGGAGAAAACAACCCTTTCGGCTCCTATGACGGATGGCGGTCCCCAAATACACCCATTCTTGAGATCAATTTCTGGTTTACTCAGGGTTTAAAACAACATCACTGTGCACAAGAAGGGAAATGGTCAATACTGCCTCTGACCCTTAACAAGAAATAAAACACAGCTCAAACTTTCTACAGCATGATGAGTAAGAGGCAATCTGAGAAGGATTTCCTTCAGCCAAAAAGACATGATATATGTGACTATGCAGATATGTGACCTGGCAGAGCCACGCGAAAAATAAATGATTTTTCCATTTTTATAAACATCTGTATTCATGCTACTGCATCTGGTGATAGACAGATTATTAGGCTGCTTCTTTTTTTGAAATCAGGAGCACTATTGATTTAAAAACACATGATTTATTAAGTAAATATTAATAATATATATTAAAATGAATGTGATACGATGCAGGAGAGGACTGCTGAAGAGCAACAGGTGTTATTTTGATGTGCTGACAGTTGCATAAAAGAAAGGCCCAGTCCTTCACGTCTATGTGTGGGCATGGAAACAAACTGATACATACAAAAACATAACAGCAGTGTGTTGTAATGTTTTATCATTTCCCTCCTATCTGCCTGTGGCCTCTAGGAAATGATTACTATTTAAAACAAAAGTCAGGCAGAACAATTATTTCTCTGTGTTGCTTCGCTACTTTCTCAGACCACTATTTGGACATTTGTGACAGCTAGGCTTCTGCTCTTTAAGATAACAAAATCTGAACACACTGGCCATCATCACTCATTGCTTTACACATTTACGGACACATTTGGAAACATTCAAATTATACCTATAATGAATTTCTCTTCAAGACAATGGCAAACACTGCTTTAAACAGCATGTGCATTGTTCCTCTTCCCTATCACCCACATGAAAAACAAAAATCGTCAGTTTTTAATTCTCTCCCATATCTTCTCCAAGCTCTCTTCAAAGTGTTGCATATCAGACAGGAGATAAGAAACAGAGAAGAAAGATCTGTGGGAGAGCAGGCATTTCCATGGTTCATGCGTCAGACACAACACTGGTCCAGTGATCTTTCACACACCAGCTCTCTTTTTGTTGTTGATGATGATCACCTTTCAAAACCAAAGATCCCCCCCCCCCCCCCCCCCGCCCTCTCCTGTATGCATATACGTTCAAAGCTGGATCAAATGCAACAGGAAAAACAAAGGAATATAAATACGCAGCTTAAACTAAATAGCTACTGCATACTGACTGTCGTTAAAGAAAAAGGCTGGCAATATTCTGATTCTTTGATGTTGTCAACAAATCCCATCCCATTTATAAAAATACATAAAGTAATTTGCGAAAACAGCTGGGCACCAGCATTTACAGCAAAGGTTTCTCAGACAGACAGTGTTTTTGTCTGGGATTATTTTCAGCGGCGGAGTAAGACACATTTGGTTCACTAGTGAGTATTTACAGAAGAAGAACAGTGTATGTGTATTGACTCAAAATAAAGTACAGTGTCCATGTTTATTGTAATGAAGATGTGGCTCATTGATGTGTTGATTAGCTTCTGGACAACAATGGAGTTCTGTGGCAGAGAGAATTAAACTACATACAACTTTAGCTACACAGATGATACTTCTTTCTAAACTATTCTGTTACTTTGATATTTGTCTATTTCTACATTTGTTTTCAAATAAAGGTGACGTTGACCAAATCAAAAATTAACATGATCATAATTTGTCATTTGAAAACCTGCATAAAGATGCATAAATGAAAACATAAAAAATGTCACAAGTTTACAAATCAATATAATTCTAAACCATTAATTTATGAAACACATTACCCATGTCAGTGATGTTAAAATCTGTTGTTTCATTTTGCTGAACAGCCTATGTCTCATGCCAGCAGGTGCTTGTGCGTCAGGATCAAGGCCAGCCTTTATCAGTTCTTTACAGTAAACCACAGCCTCTTCCATGCTGTCACACCCTAGCAGCTGTGGCCGGGGCGTAAGCATCATCAGAAAACATTTCAGATATCTCTAGTGGTTACTGTCTGTTGTCATACCCTAGAACCTAGTAGACGAGCAAACATTTAAGGGATGACTCAGGTATGTTCATGATGATGGGAAAATATAAAAATGACCACAATCAGCACAGAATGTGACTATAGGGAAATACCGCTTCACTGCAACTTTCTCAATCCCAGGATGACAATAACTTCAGTTTTTGTATTGAAATGGTTTGCTGATAATTAGTTGTATTTTTAAAGGCTAGGCTAGGCTGCTTAAAAAAATAATTCCTTTTAAACATCTTTTGTGAGACAAAAAATGACATCAACCTTTTGTGTCTACAATTAAATTCATAACTGAGAATGTTTTAATGGTTGCCTGTTATTTGTCTTCAGCATCGTATTTATCAGCACTAATGAAACAGTCTAAATGGTATCTCAAAAAGCAAAGGGTCACACAGTTTAACATGCCTCTAATTAGTATTTGAGATCTGGCATGTATGGCTTCAAGCCAAATATTGCGCAATATACCCCCAATTGAAACAAAGTTGATTCTTTGTTTGACTGTGCTTTTTAAAGTCACATTGCTCCTCCTAGACTGTGAGTGTGTGTAACATAAACACACTCTGATGACAAGAGACCACTCCATCATTAACAGAGCAGTTCCATCGCAGTGACTCAATCTCTCCAGACAGAAACTCAGCATTCCTGGAAGAATGTAGCTTTTCTCTTTTGCTGCTACCATTAGGTTGAAACGGAGCACACACATTCCACATAGAGGGGATTAACGACCTTGGATAGCTCAACACCACAAATGCAAACTCGCTTTGATTGATTGCTGCGGTCTTTGGTGTGATATGAAGCTGGTCATTAAGTGATATGGAAAGATAACAGCGGCAGTTCACGAACCATCCTTCTTTTTCTGGTGATGCGAGAGTTTTCGCAAAGTCGGTAACATCAAGCAAGCAGATAAAACAACGATAACATTCTAATTGAATGAAGAAAAGCTCACCGAAGCAAGTTTGTTTTAAAGTATGCAGCCTGAGTCTAACGAAATGTTTAAAAGTAAGGAAACTTTTTTTTCTTAATGGATTAACATGCAGGTTATATTCTTAATCTTAATCTTAATTTATGAATCAGTTGTATGATGTCAGAAACGTGTGTCTACATAGCATATTATATTTAAGACATTATCACATATGACAAGGAAAAGCAGCAAATCCTCACAACTGAGGAATTTTTATTTAAATTTTGCAAAATTTTGTGCATTTTCTCAATGATTAATTGATTATTATTATTATTATTGGCAATAACTTTTTTATGTGGCTCAACTCATCAATTTATCATTTCAGCTGCAGGGTTATTCTTTTGGTAGTGAAACATAAAGAGGAAAAATAGTGAAAAATGTAAATTGGGGCAATGATAAGTGTACAGCAGAGGATGATAAGGACAAGCATGACAGCATTTGCACCTTTTTAACGAAGATAACTGCCCTCTGCCCTGTGCCATCTTTAACTATTTAAACTGTTGGATGACAGCCATGCATATTAAAATATCGAAGCTGAATTAAAAACCAAGGAGTATGTACAGGGTTTATCTCTCTGCAGACGTAAAAGTCCATCAGAGGGCCCTGTGTGATTTTGCATGTATTGGACCATTGTGGACTCTGGACTTGCCTCTGTTTAATACCTTGCCTTTGTTTGTTTATTTGTTTCTGGTATTTGTGTGTACTTGTGTGGGGAGGGTGGGTCAGCTTATAATGTAATTAACAAGCAATTCGCTCCACCTAGGGAAGCAGGGAAGTTACTCATGCGATGCACCCTGACAAGGTCACTGGCTGATAGATGAGCCTGAGCAAGGGGATTTTTCAGAGATTGTGAGGGCAGGCAGAACTGTGGGAACCAGACAATTAGTGGAAGGTAGGCCGCCATGTTGGATGATGACCATGAGACGGGCTTACATGGATACTCACCACTTGGCTGGCTGACAGGGAGAAAGCAGACACCTGGGCTCAACTAACTCTTAACACACAGTCATTTATCTCTGAGCAGGCTGAGCAGGCAATTTGCCAGCAGGTTAGGAAGAGCATGTGCTATTTCCAATCAAACAGACATGGATGAGGTCAACATAGACATATTGGCAACATAAATATTTCAGACCTACACATAAACATGAATAGATGTTCATTTTGGATAACCTGAAGTAGTCTTTTGTCTTATTATACGTATAAATTTCCTAGATTTTATTATATATTCCAGGAAATATAGAAGTGGAATAATGCCTATAAACACAGAGTTAAAACCAAGTGCACCAACAGTACTATAGGAAATGTTGTTTGTTTGTTTGTTTTTAGCTTGTCCCTTCCTCAATTTTGAGTTACAGCATTGGCATATTAAAACAAATGCTCAGTAGTCTGCGGAGTCAGATAAGACTCTGTCACGACAAGGCTAAGAAAAGAAGAGACTTGTAAGAAAATTTAGATTTAACATAGAACATTAAGTTTTCCTGCAAAGGTAAGATGATATGAATATCGGCCAATATCTATAATGATTTTACAACCTAAAGGGAACTTGTGACTTCTAGAAACACACTGCCTGGCAAAAGCAGAACGACCAATACTCTTCCACTGAATTCTGTACACATACACCAACATAAAACATCTGACATCAGTGGAAGCTACAATTACATTTTGGGAAGACTTCATTGCCAGGTTAGAGTTAGAATTATATAAAACAGATTGAATCTTAGTTTAATACAAGTACCAGGTACAGTCTCTTTGGAGTTAAAAGGTCTACTGAAGTCCAGTATCCATGCAATTTTCAAGACATTCTGCAATGTATATTATGAAGGCTATCAAGCTTCATTACACACTTTGGCATTTTAAAGACCTTTTAAAGAAGACAAAAACAATGCCTCACATGCACCTGGGGCTTCAAAGCCTCCAAAACTCTTATTCTGGACTTGAAATACACCAGGCACTTGACAACAACTGTTAATCAGATAATGAAAGCCTCACAGTTACACAAGCACACTTGTGGAGAAGCGGCAATAAATTCTTTGCTATGACAGCATACAAGGGCAGGGAGAGAGTTAGGGTGGGATTTGGTACCAGGCACTTCCCAACACAATGACGCATCATACCAGCACTATGGTGAAACACACATCAACCGTTTCCCTTCAGCACACTATTCTAAGATATTTTTCCAGCAGAACGCAATAGTTCAGGCCTCTTACTTCAGCCACTAACATAAATATGTGACAAGCAGACTTTCAAGGAAATATGACATGGTATGATGTGTCTCAAAGTCTATGTATCCCCTAAAATAGGCTACACATATTTTTGTGACTGATGAAGTGTGAACTGCAGCACGGCCTCGAAATGGAAAACACTCCACGGTGTCTTCACCCTGGGACATGGCTGGCTCAACACCTAAGATGTTAGTAACCTGACTACATAGTTTTAGGGTGAACTCCTTCTCCACTTACCCTCTTCACCCCCTTCACCTCAATCACCAAGTGACCTGCCATTGTAGCAATACACAGGATCCCACTTGGTACAGAGGCCCATAAAGCGCACCCATAGGTCAGCGGGTGTTTGGTGGAAGATTGCTGCCCTTTGACACTGACTGTTTCCGGGTTGAAAAGCTCTGGTCCAGGCCTGCCATGGTGGTCTGCACAGATGGACAGCAGCTCAATCAGATAACCTCGCCTGGGGATCAGGTTCACCTCTATAAGTCTCAACCAAGGCATCCAGGGTAAATCTCTCAGAGTGCAGATTGATATCTGGATAACAAAGAATTAAATATTAGGATATGACGGTGCACGTTAAGGTGGGTAGCGTAAATTTGGGAAGTTATCGGACCTCAGAACAAAGAGGTTGCACAAGCTGAAGAGGTGCAGCACTGACAGGGATTTTCAACCCATCAGGACAGATACTCATTAAAGTCCAATAATTTGTGTGTATAATGGTAGCCTACATATTTTAAGAATTAGAAACCAATTTCAAAAGTCACTAAGTTGAGAGAGGGATAAATGCTACCACAATCAGCCACGAGACATCCTTCAACTATCGCTCTCAGCGGCAGTTTTTTATGTTACTGTAGCTTTAATAGCATGAACCGGAAGAACAAGAGTTTCACCGACACTGTTGCCTTTTCTTTTCCGCTCAGGTCTCAGCAGTGGTCGGAGCGTGGATTTCATCACCAAGGCTCACAAAATCACCAAAAATGAGCGTCCCAGCATTTATCGATATCACAGAGGAAGACCAGGTACGACCCATGTCTTTAAAAACTCACATTGTATCTTCCCGCACGCGGATGAGTCGATAAATGGGAACCATCCAACCAGATAGTTTAGCATACTAGCCAGCTAAAATGCTAACTTTTGCCGACAGGTATACATGCTGATTGTTAGCTAGCTACCGTTACATGCTGAGTGTGTGACATATACGGATGCATAGTATTGTAATTATATTGTTAAACTTGCCGTTTAGATGCTATTTGTGTAAATGTGATGAGAATATTTGTTTGTTTTCATCTCAATGTATTTTCGGCTGCCGCTGTCATAAAATCTCGTCAATGTTGTTACGTTAGTGTAGCTAGGAATGCTAGCTGCTTAGCCATAACGTCACATCAAAATCAACAAAAACGTACTCAAACTGACAAGCCACCTAAAGCATCCTGTTTGTAAGACGACCATAGCTGATAACTTAACATAAAGACATTATAAATACGTTTTTACCTTCCCCTATAGCTAACTGCCGCTAATATGTTTGTGACTCAAAACAATAACATGGCAATATGTAACCATAGCTAGCTATAGCAGTTAGGTAAAAAACTCATTATGCTAAATCTACATGTTTACATTATCGACACACAGCTTGGTACTTCCTGTGCTTTTAGGTTTTATGCTAACACTAATACTACTTATATTACAATGTAACAGGCTTCAGAGCTGAGAGCCTACATGAAGGCCAAAGGAGCTGAAATATCAGAGGAGAACTCTGAAGGTGGACTACATGTAGATCTGGCTCAGATCATCGAGGCATGTGATGTATGCCTCAAGGACGATGATAAAGGTATGATAAAGTTTTAAGAGTCCCAGTAAGCTATTCCAGTGATTCATGTACAATACTAGGACCCTCGGCCTGGCCACCCTAAATGCCTTGCAGTATCTATTCATGTTTAGTTCAACTCTGAAACTACTCCTGCATGACAATATCTTATTGCTTATGGCCCTCTCTGTGTCCCGCTGCAGATGTAGAGAGTGTGATGAACAGCATTGTGTCTCTGCTGTTGATCCTGGAGACGGAGAAGCAGGAGGCTCTCATTGAAAGTCTATGTGAGAAACTTTTGAAGTTCCGTGAAGGAGAGAGACCCTCCCTCAGGATGCAGCTGTAGGTTTTCTCTTAAATCTATTTATAGTACTGACTTTTGTCATTGTTGTTTCCGAAGCTCTGACCAAGTAAACATTTCATATGCATGGAGGCTAAGTCGGGCATTGTTTTCATGTTGGTTAATATGAAACCGCTGGTCTTGCAAGCTTGACATAAAGATGCTATTGATAATATAAAAACAAATGGCATGTGTTGAGAAAACATGGAACAGTTTAAAAAAAAAAAAAAAAATCAGTATTCTGGATAAAATACATGACTATCTTTTTCTTATTTTGATGTTACAGACTGAGTAACCTGTTCCATGGCATGGATGAGAACACTACAGTGAGGTACACTGTGTTCTGTGGCCTCATCAAGGTGGCTGCAACTTGTAACGCCATTGCCTTCATCCCCACTGATCTTGATCAGGTATATCCTTTCAGCATGATTGACTGGGGTAACAGACCATAAACACTGCCACAGCACTGCTTCATATTGTGTATTTCTTTACGTTGAGCTGCAGAGATGGCAAAAAGAAGAAGAAGAAAAAGTTTTCATTCACATTTTTCGAATCTCCACAGGCTGCATTTTTCCTCTGCAGTTGATTTATGATTTCTTTTTATTTATTTGTGCTGCTGATCAGGTACGCAAGTGGATTATCGACTGGAACCTGACCATAGAGAAGAAGCACATACTCTTGAGGCTGGTGTATGAAGCATTGGTTGACTGCAAAAAAGGGTAATTACATTTAGGGTCAGATGGGTAAATTCATGTTTTTGTATGCACAGACGCAAGAATGTGAACGCATAGAATTTAAGCTTTATGAACTCCTGCATGGAGAAAATAGTACACATTCGTCTAATGTATATACATATCTCTAGGCCTAAGACTCTATGTGAGATAGTGTGCTATCCTTCCATGTGAACTATCTTGGTACAAGAGAGTCTTCAACAATGTTCTTATCTACTCGTGTCACAGCGATGCTGCAGCAAAAGTGATGGTTGAGCTGCTGGGAAGTTACACAGAAGACAATGCTTCACAAGCACGTGTTGATGCCCACAGGTAAACTTGAAGACCTCGTTGAACATTTGTCATTAACCCTTGATATGATGTACATCTTATACATGCATAAATCTCTTATCTTTAGATGCATCGTCCGTGCTCTCAAAGACCCCAACACCTTCCTGATTGACCACCTGCTCACCCTGAAACCAGTTCGCTTCCTGGAGGGAGAACTCATCCATGACGTGAGTACTGAAGGATCTGCAATGTTTTGTGGTCTTAAATATTTAAAAGGTTACTGACATTGTCATATTTATGCTAGAAACATAAACCATAATAACTAGAGTTGCATCAATTTAATTTACCAGTTCTGGAAAAATGTGACTTTCTCAGTGCCTTTTCAAGGTGAAGAAGTTTCCTCATTGCAACAACCCTGTCAATGTTGTATGTGTAGAATGCCCACTTAGGTCATGTGATTAGAATTATAACGCAAACTGGGTTTGTGTACATGGACATAAGTATCTCCGTTATGAGGCTTGTCTTGGTTTTGATCATACATCATATGGTGTTTAACATCCCAGCCACCCTGGACCCTCACCAGTTTACATACAGAGCCAACAGATCCACAGAGGATGCCGTCTCCACTGCTCTCCACTCAGTTTTCACTCATCTTGAAAATAACAACACCTACATCAGAATGTTTGTTGATTTCAGACCAGCCTTGAACACAATCTCCCTCATTAAACTGATTGATAAACTTAGCACTCTGGGCTCGAGTACCTCACTCTTCAACTGGTTGTTAGACTTCCTCAAAAACAGACCACAGATGGTTCAAATTGGCAGCCACACATCCTCCACTTTAGTGTTGAACACCGGAGCCCCCAGGACTGTGTGCCCGGCCCCCTCCTGTTCATGAACAGAGAACTGTGTTGTGAAGTCTGCAGACGACACTACCGTCATCGGCCGGATTACAAACAACAATAAGACTTCATATAGTGATGAAATCAACAACCTTGCAGAGTGGTGCTCAGAGAACAACCCACTGCTCAACGTCAAGTGGCTGATTGTTTATTTTAGAAAAAACAAGGCGAAGACGCCTGCCCTATCTATATCAATGGAGCTGAAGTGGAGCAAGTTAGCAGTTCCTGGGAATCGGCATCACAAACAACCTGACATGGTCCTCCCACATCTCCATCCTGGTTGAGAAAGCTCATAAACAACTGTATTTCTTAAGTAAACTTAAGAAGGCAAAATTCCTGGGCCATGTTCTTGTCAACTTTTATAGAGGAGCAATAGAGAGCATCCTGACTGGAAACATCACAAACTGGCATGAGATGTGCATGGCCCAGGACAGGAGGGCTCTACAGCGGGGGATTAAAACCACCAAGAACATCATTGGTATCCGTCTACTGAGCATACGTGATAGTGGTGAGAAGAGGAGCCTGCAAAAAACGAACGGGATATTAAAAGACAAAACCTACCCCAGCCACAACATGTTCACCCTGCTGCCGCTGGGAAAGAGATACAGAAGTATCAGCTGCCGTACCACCAGTTTTCTCAATCTGAATTTCGTTGTGCAACCCTGTTGTACAATGACAAATTTAAAAAAAGGATAAGAACTAATCCAAGTTTCTGAAAATGGGAGATGGTGTTTACATGATCAAACACATAAACCTGATGCTTCAAAAACCAGATCATAAACAGGATCCACGTTTCCATGTGAATGCACAATCTGAAAGCCTCTTGACTGTGTTTTACATCTCAGTGACATATAAGGCATCACAACCCAACATTTAAATGCTGACTAGTTATAATTATATTATAGTAGAATGGTGAGCAGCAGGAATGTTTGTACATTACCAGCTCAACGGGTTGAGACAATGAAAAATATTCCTAATAGGGCGTGAACTCAGATTCTTGTTGTTGTTGTCAACAGACTGGCATTTCCAAGGGTTTAGCAATAGTTTAATAGTTTAGCACAACGTTTTTTCATTTAAGCCAGTGATTTGTATCATAACCTTAATCTGGAAATGGCCATTACAAATTCAGCCTGTATGAATACAAAGATGAAGTGACTGTTTCCAGATTCTTCTAATGGCATTTCTCCCTCTTCTGACTCCATTTTCAGCTATTAACCATCTTTGTGAGCGGAAAACTAGCAGCATACGTAAAGTTTTACCAGAGTAACAAAGACTTCATTGACTCTCTTGGTAAGTAACCATACATTGAGATATTAGTTGCATCAATTCTACACAAGCACGCGCACTGACTAATGTTTAGAAAATACAGTAAACCGGTAATTTAAAAAACTGGGAAAAATGGCAAAAGTATTGTCAATCTTTAAGAAGGACAATACTCTTGGGATTTGAATATGACAAATTTGATTCCTAAGCAAGTTATTCTGTACAAAGGTACATTTAATGACCATCTGAACCACCTTTTCCTATAATCCACTCTTCTAGATATTGAGCCAGTGTGCTGCGCTCTGTTGACACTGTCCAGGAATGTGTGTGTGTCAGCAGTGTGTCTCTTTCTCACTACTAAAGGCTTTGGTGTAATTACAAGCATGTGTAGGATGGACTGTGAAAACAGACGATGTGGAGTGGTGTTTGTGTTAATGAGTAGATTCACTGACTGCATGCTCCTAAATGTAGAAACGATTATCACAGGGAAACTCCCCGAGTCCAGAGTAATCGACTGTGACTGTTTTGTGCTTAATGATCCCTGCGTGTTGCTCTCCAGGCCTGTCTCACGAGCAAAACATGTCCAAGATGCGTCTGCTGACATTCATGGGCATGGCTGTGGAATTCAAGGAGATCTCCTTCGACACCATGCAGCAGGAGCTGCAGGTTGGAGCTGATGACGTCGAGGCTTTTGTCATTGATGGTACAAGCACTTCACGTCAAATCAATCCTCGCTGTCTACTCTTGTAAAGTGTACCGTTAGTTTCTCACAGTGGTGACAAACGGACACACGCTTGTACTTCTACCAAAAGGAAGATGTCCCGCTCTTTAAAGAAAGACTGCAGTGGTGATGATGTTTTACAATGGAACAATGGCATAGAACCAAGGATAGCACTTTCAGTCTTTTGTGACTCGGATTAGCTTCCTCTCCAATTTCATTTTTCAAGTGCATTGCCCTATTAAAACTTTTTTTTTTTATTTTATTTATTAGTTTTTGCTGCCTCTTTATTCCTTTCCTGTGTGCTTTTTCTATTCTAGCTGTTCGTACTAAGATGGTGTACTGCAAAATTGACCAGACACAGCGAAAAGTTGTCGTGAGGTAAGTACTTCAATCAGACAACATCATACATGGCTTAGCAAATGTCTGTATTAGAGGGGCAGTTATAGCAAATGTTGGCTTGGTATCAAACTAGACCTGATATACTTTACCTGGATGATCAGAAAACATAGTCCTATACTGATGGTGCCACCATCTATGCAGTGTTAGTGAGAGGGTTAGTTAGGGTTAATACAGGCATTGGATTGTCTTTATTGTCTTTTGTCATAGTTACATTTTAATATAGCTCTGTGTTTATTTCCTCATAGTTGTGAGACGTGACCTTGGCCTGTATTTTTTTAGTTTTGTCTTTGTCAATTTAACATTCTTGATTTTTTCTGTTTCCACTCAATCAGCCACAGCACACACCGCACATTTGGCAAGCAGCAGTGGCAGCAGCTGCACGAAAGCCTCAGCTCCTGGAAGGCCAACCTAGCAGCCGTCAAGACCAGTCTGCAAGCCCTGTCACCTTCTGCTTAATTCCACCGTAACCCACCTGTCTAGACTACCTGGCCCTCTGTTCTTTTCTGCTTTCCAAATCCCCCAGACTGAATTGATCAGTTTTTATATGAATCCAATAAAAGAACAGTGGACATCACCTGTGCTCCTTTCTTGTGCTAAAGTTCTTTTCAAGTTAAATAATGCCATAAACGCACAAGGAACTGGAAATGTATCAATTTAAAATTTTGTGCAACAGTAAAAAGCTTCACTGTGCCCTTAATGGAGAATACATGTATTCAGACAACGACCCCACTAGCTGCCTTATGATCTTTTCAGAAAGCCAAACAGTGACTTTAATGGGGGCTTGTCCTCCAGCGGTTCTCAACATCTGGTTGTACTTAAAGGACGCCATGTCAGTATTAGATGAGCTGTAACTTTGAGTGAGAAATAACCTGCAACAAGAGGGTCGACAACAGTAATGTGAACTTTAAGATGACCAGGTCTGCTGGGGTCAGAGCTGTATTACTGTCGCATCAACACTTAAAGCTTGTGGCGTAGGCTGATCCACTGCCACTACAAAAGTGAATCTCTCCACTGGGTTAACAGATACTGTTTAGCTGGAGTCAGCATGACTCACTGTCTTTTGATGTCTATGGAAAGTGGAAAGACGAGGACTTCTACAGATTTTAGTTTACCTTTCCTTTGCCCATTGATGTAAAGTTAAGTACCATTTATCCCACACAGTGATCTGTTCTCGGGCACCGGTCCAGCGCATTAGGATGTGGACTCTACTGATATATGGCCCAGGCATTAGGTGTAAGAGGGGTCTGCTGGAGTTCTCTCCCTCTGGGGCTGTGATGAAATCAGCAAAAACTGACAAAGTGCAGACTACTGACATTGCACTCTTTAAATCCCCAACCCAAGTAGATGGTGAATTTTCTTTGAGTAATAAAACTACAGCTCAGCCTGTTTACTTTGTTTTTTAGTGCTTCGATGACATGGGCATTAGAGGTACTCATTTATTGCTGCAGTGTCCTTTTTCCTATCAGAAGTCTGCAGAGGCTCACCGCTCACTTCTGTTCGGTTGTCCACAGGGAGCAAGCCTCTCTGACGCTTATCAATGGGTGTAAATCACAGAACACATTCTCAGGAGCGTAACCTCATCACAGCCACCTGCAAGGTAGAGCAGATAGAAACGAATGTGACCAAGGCTTAACACAATGTTTGTGAAGCCCCATATCTTGGTTTCCATTGCTCAGCATAATATGCTCCTTTTCTCTGCAAGTTATTGATTCGCAACTACTTTTCTCATCCTGTAAAAGTGATCTCTCTCTCTTCTTGTCTCTAATTTGTTTCACTGGGTTTAACTAACCGTTTTGTGGATGGTCGTCATGTGAGATGTCCCAGATGTAAAGACTGTGCTGTGATTGGTTTATCTGGTGCAAGCCTCATGACCCCTTCTTATCATAGTCAGATAGAAGTAGTTCTGCATAGTTCAGTGATAAAAAAGCAAATGAGTTGATATTACATTTGGAAGCTGAGCTGCTTAACTGGCCTTTTTTTGCACATGCAGCTCAGGTTATCAGCAGGACCAATTTTGAGTTACTTATGCTACTTTATACATCTGCTACATTTCAGAGGGATATATTGTACTTTGGAACTCCACTCAATTTATTTAACAGCTATAGATACGTTATTTTTAAGATTAGAAATGAATTGATCTAATTGGGGCCCCTTGCCACGTTTCAGATGTCTATAGCAGGTCCACCAAATATTTCCTCTACTTTTTTAGATGGTTTCATTTAAATAACTGTTTACTAAGGACTTAAACATTATTGAAAATTCCACACACAAAAAATAAAGATTAGAGAACCGCAGAACTTATTTTTGTTGTTCTTTATTAAATAATCATGTCATGACCCCTCTAATGTATTTTGTGACTCTCACAGAGTCTGGCCCCTTGGTTGGGCTAAAACTAGATTAAATTACCTAACTTTATATAAAGTAGTTACTCAACTATAACCTTACAGTACAGGGCTTTTTCCTTCTTTCTAACGAGTACTAAGTGATTGTTTTAAATACTTGTCCACTGGTCCAATTTACTGTGTTTTAGCACAAACGTTTCAGTGTGAGCTGATGTAGAACCTCATGGATTCCCCGGCAGTAAGACACTATTAGTCATTAAAGCATTGATATGGCCGTATGCGGTGTAAGATGACTTCTGACATCATCACAGACTAGATAAAGTCTGGAATATCTCATTTTCCTCACCCCTTTTCTTCATATCAACATTCCTCTGGGTAAATCTAAGACTGCGATGGTGTCCAGAGACGTAGCCAAGTACAAGAGGGGGGCTCTCACTGCTCTTCAATTACCACCATCCTGTAGTCAGCCAGATAATGTTTATTTGCATCCTCTCTCTGCTTTTAATAAACACTAGCCAAAAAGCCCAGAGACAGATATTTGTATTTACATGGACTGTGAAACATGCTCATGTTTGTCCAGGCAGAATGGGAAACTTTATCTTCATGTGTTGCTTCATGTTTTGCTATTGCGGTGTCTCTAAAGTTGCTATAGTCACCATTCTTTGTGGTGGAAAATGACAGACTAAGTGTATTTTAACACAGATGCCTATTACACAACATTTTCCCATACAAGGCCTGTGAATAGCTCTCGAGCTACTGAGAGGAGATTTTAGTGCTTTTAAAAGAGTCCTGATGCAAAGATCCCAAAAGATAGCATTGTGTTACAACAGTAATTTGCGCCGACCCATTAGAAGTGAAGATTCAACTTTGATATTGAGACTGAATAACCCTCTTAAGTGTCATTAAAGTAAGATTGCCCTTTAAATCCTAATAGATCTTAGTATGGAAGATCAAGTGCTTGCATGACAAAACATAACTCATGAAACCATCATGTCAATGTCTAAAATGGGGGGTGTCACCTACACTGACTGAGGGTAAGGACCTAATATTATGGGTACTCTATATATTGCATGGTTTGCCAGCTACTTCCACTTTCGTGGTTTCAGCTGCCATCTAGCGTCCATCTTTATTTACATAACTTATCTCTATTATCCAGGTAAACGTGATCGATTGGTTGAGTCTGCGCAGGTAGTTTAGGAGGTGCTTAGGCCACATCTGTTCGGAGTAAACAAAACCCTTTTTTAATCTAACGGGACTGTCTGGAGTTTTCGGGCACAACTTTTTTTATTTTTTATTATTTGATCTTCAAACTACATGAGCCGTGTTAAAGTTGTTCAAATGAAGTTGCTACTCATCTGTTTGTCACTGTCGCTAAACGTTTCCTGACTAATCTTATCTGCGTCGACGCGCGCACCTACCGCTCCTCTCGGTTTAATTTTGTTGGTGTTGATCTCTGTCCATCATGATGTGACACTTTTCATCATAGGTACAGTAGAATATAGGTAAGCCCATCTGGTGCCGGTTGGTGAAATCAAATTGTACATATAATAGTAGTTTGTAAAGGCTGGATGCGTTGTTAATGGTACTATGCCCTCTGTACTACCAATTCATGCCCCACCCGGTGTCCGCGCGCAGGTGCACGCACGACCATGTTGTTTCATCTGTTCATACTCCTTCAACTCCTGTCTTGTGGAGATCTGGCCTGTATGAGGAGGTTGCTGTCGAAACACGAAGACCAAGAAGGTGAGCGATATTGTAGAAGAATGACAAATGAATCCACTTGACACACTCCGATCTGTCATTTCTGTTAATCATTTCACCTGTTTGGACACGCGTCCTAGTGTTTGTAGATGAAGGGAACGCAAATTCGTTCCTGGGTCGCCATCTGTTGTTCAACCGGTTTGACTTTGAGATTTTCGTTCCTGGAAATCTGGAGAGGGAGTGTTATGAAGAAGACTGCAATTACGAAGAAGCAAGGGAGGTCTTTGAAAACATCCCAGAAACAGTTGAGTGATGCTGTTCAGTGGGCTGCTCACTGAGGATATTTAATCTGCACAAAGAGACAGGCCTTACAGAGTTCACCATACTAATGATACTTTGTTTTGCAGAATACTTTTTGGGAAAAATACTCTGCAGGTAAGAGATGTAAGCCTGATGTATGCTATCAAATATAATGACTAGTTGAGTATGTTGTTAAGGAACACTTGTGCCTTGCCTGTAGCAAGTACACGTATGTCACTAATGCTTTCGAAACCTGTTTCCCCACTTACAAGGCTACAAGGATATTTGTTGTAATTGTACAACATGGTTGTTCAATGAGTTTGTAGTCTCATTTTTCTACATAAGAAAAACAGAAAAAAAATATATCATATGTGGAGGATAAATTGGTACAGTAGCTTTGAAAGTTATTGCTTGGTCTGCAGTCAAATTCCAGTTTTGTGTCGTAAGTTACCTCTTCAACTCTAATTTGTTTTGCATTAGGGATGAATTAATTCTGAGTAGATCTAACCACTGTGTGTCTGCTGCCGTAAAAAAAAGACAAAACTATTCTACACTGCTGCTCTCAAACCAAAAAAATCAATATCGACTGAAAAAGAGGAACCACCCTGTGATATAGCTTTTATCACATAGTACAACTCACGCTGTCCAGTTACTCACTGTGGTCTGTGATCTACAGAAAAGGACAAACGCCACACACGTGTTGATGTGACATCTCTTTTGGTGGGACTGATTGCTGTTGGTGTGGCAATTGTTATCGGTGGCCTTCTGCTTTGGTATTTCTGTCAAGGCAAATGCAAGAACTTCAGCCGTGCAAAGTAAGTGAAAGGGTCTTTATCACTATTAATGGCAGCTACATTGTTCCTGCACACTATCCTCTCAGTATAGCTTGAATACCCACTTTTAGCTACAGTACCTCCAAGGCTATAAACACTAGTACAGCGCTGTTGCACTATAACCCCAGAGTGCTTGAACAATCTGTCAACTTGTACATTTTATCTTAGCACCATATATAATAAAACACGTAATATTTCAGAGTTTGGACATTTTCATATGCAGACAGCTTATATAATTCGATGCTACTCTTGTCCAGTATCTATTGTTCTTACCTGTTCAGGGCTTCAACAGATGTTTTCATTATCTATTAATCTGCTGATTTATTTTCATGATTTATGTTTTTGTTTATAAAATGGAAATAGTGGAACGTGTTACACACACAAATTGTCATAATCAAATTGCTTGTTTTGTCTGACAAAACCCAAAGACACTCAGTTTACTATCATATATGACAAAGAAAAGCATCAAATACTCATATCTGAGAGTGTTTGGTATTTTTGCTTGGAAATTGATTGAAATAATTAATAAATGATCAAAATAGTAAGAAATACAATAATTTTCTATGAATCAAATAATCAAGTAATACATTGATCTATGCCTGTTTGAACAACATGCTTCTTGTCACACCTAGAAATACAATTTGTTGTGCACAGTTGTATAACAAGAATAAAGTCCCACCGTTACCTCGATACTTGATGGCATTAAGTATGGTCACATATGAATGACATATGTATGTCTACACTCCTTTCAAAGCTCCGTCCAGGTGCGACCGAGGAGGAGTAATGCTTCACTAATAATGCGACGGCTAGAGGAGGTGTCCTTACAACCTGTGCTCCCACCTGCACATCCACCCCCTATGGAGGAAATAGACCCAGTGGGGTTGCCTTCTTACGAGCAGGCAATTGCAAAAAGTGGACCGTATGATGCCCCACCTCCTCCCTATCCTGGGTATTTAAATAATGCATTTTTATTTGCAGTTATGTCATAACTCACTTCTTTTTTTCTTTTTTTTTATTGTACGCAATCCATAATGCAGTCACAGAGAGCTCATTCAAATATATCTTTTATAACATCTTCTCTTATTTTTGGTTTTAGCTCACGACCTGGGAGTATTCGGCGGTAGTATCTCCAGGACAACACATCCGTATGTCTGTCAACATTAAGCAGACAATTGATAACTAACATTTACACTCTTCTACACTGCTCAGCATTATATACCTTTTTTTTTCATCATCACAATATTTAAAAAAAAACTTCTTGTGCCTTATGTTGATTGCTCTGATTATCTTTTTCCACTCATACATTTCTAATCTTTCTGGCTTGTTGGGGTACCTTTTCCTAAGCAGTATAATCCCCCTTCTTAACGCGCTTGTGCCAAACATAGTAGTTGGTTGTCTCTACTAACTATTTTCCCGGGTTTAATTATGCCTTATAATATTACCATACACCTGTGCTGAATAAGCTTTATAATACAATTTAACCAGTTTGCTGCATTCTTGTCTAAATGTAAATGAAGAATCAATAATGAATTGGACATGAGGGATTTAAATTGCTGGAGTACTAAGGCTTTTAAGGAGCAGTTGCTTTAGACACAGCATGCATAGACTGGCTGAGAGAAAGACTATGATTATGTTTCATTACATGATAAGTATTAATTGCAAATGAAGAGAAACAGGCTGATCTGTATAGTCATACAGCTTCCGGTCTCCAGAAGGAAAAATAGTAATACCAAAACTGATTTCAATGGCATGATCGTATTATATATAATATTGCCATACAGAAAATGCTTTTAAGGAAAATACAAGTGTTTTTATTTCACTGGTCTACAAACTTGCTTTGTAAAAATTCACTTTGTACTTTAAGCTTAGCATCATCATCTTGTATTCTTTTCTTTTTTTTTTAATTGTTGCTGTTTTATATAAACTCCTTTTATGTCCGGAAATGTATGTCTGATTCAACTGATGAGAATGCTCATATATGTGAAATCATGTTTAATTTCTATAAATAAATTGTGGTTGATTATTAAATGTACCATAAATAGTTGGAGGTGAAAGCTCTTTAAAAGCAGTTTTAATTTTTTTTTACATTTATATGGAACAACATTTAACAATTTTACAAGATAATCATAAATGTGAGGAAAAAGACAGCTGAAACATATCTCAACAGTTGGGATGTACAAGCTGTATAGTATTGTACAAGCCTGTTGGAGGCTGGTGTTTCTTTACCTTCAGATGATGCAGTTATTCTGTTCCTCTAAATAGCAAAGTTCTATCATGACATGAGAATTAATGTAAGGGTAGCCTTGTTGAAGCTGATCTGTACCATAACTACTTGAAATGAAAATCTTTTATAGATATCTTTTTAAATAAAATTGATATTTTAATTATTTTTGTCTCATCTTTCAACTGTGTGTGAGGTTGTCTACATGTATGCAAGATGGTTCTATGGTGTACCCATTTGTATTTATTTATTTTGTGTGCATATGATCAGAATTTATAGAAACGCATATCGTCAATGTACTGTTTGATGTCCTTTGAGAATGCCAAGAAGTTGGGCTTTTACTTGTTCTTGTATTTTTGTGAAATTCAGCAAATAAAATAATTAGGATCATGCCGCTCAGAACTCAAAGATATGGTTTCTTTAAGAATGCAAAATGGTACATGTTCCAAAATAACGGAAATAAAAATTGTTATCAATAAGATGGATAAATACTTTATTCATCCCGCAAGAGGAAATTTGTTTGTTACAGCAGCAACAAAATATACCTAAGCAATAAAGTAACAAGGCGGCTGATAAAAGTTATCCAAAAAGTTATGTCTCACAGAGGGGAGTTGCAACAAAATTAACACTTATTTTATAGCTTCCAAACAGGCTCCAATGAAATCCAAAAAAGGAGTTTTATGTTGTGTATTTGCCTGAATTTATTATCATTTAATTCGAGTTATCTGGGGATATTTCACTATAATGTCAAACTAATCGCTTCATATGTGGATTTGGGGTTTCTATGACAATGTAGAAACAACTTTTGGTATCTCAAATGATCTCAAAGAAAGACTTAGAGCTGACCTTTGAGGTGGAGGTAAGGGAAAAAGGGGAAACTACAAAACTTCCATCCAAAGTCTGCGGTGCATCCTGGGAAATTAACTAACATTGGTACGTTGAAACCATGCAAGGCTTACACGGCTCCCCATGACGGGAGACCAACAAAACATATCGAAATCACCCAGAAGGCTAACCGGTACACTCTTATCCAGGATACCTCACGACTTCACGGCGGCTTTGCGGACTGTGCCGCGCTCTGACGGGACTGCCTGGTCCTGGTCGCTCGGTGGGGTTGGATCCCGGAGCTGCTACGATGCGTGTCCGCTGCTCCACGAAGCTCCGTCGGGGAAGTGAATCTTTCACCGGATGATGGACAGGAACTACCCGACCTCCAGCTTTGCGGACCCGCTGGCTCCACCAGCACAGACCGTAGCTTCTTGGGCCTATGACCGCAACACGGCTAGTGTCAAGCCAAGGTAAAGAGATGAAGGAGAGGGCACCTTCCTGAAGGAAATGTCGGTGATGGAGGGCCTAGCTTTGCTGTTGGAGAAAAGTGCAAAGGTCCTTGTTGTTATCGGGAAACAGTGGAGGAATTGGAGAAATGTCAGAATTTGCTCGGAGTTGTAGAAGCTTTGACTTGTCAGTGGCTCATTTGCCGTGTGTGTTACAGTCACGCACCTTGCTAGTTTTCGCTAGCACACCGTCTCCCCAGCATGGCCATAAACAGAGTTTGCACTGACTAGAGAAGGGAGTAGCTTTATATGTGTAATAAACTGACCTGCTAGGCAGCTTAAATGAGCATTTAACGGTCTGTTTTCTTGACCCACAGGTGCTCGTCAAAGCCAAAACAAGATAGGTAACTAGCTACCGATGCTAGTCATGTCAGTTATGCCACCTCAGATTAGTGGTACATAGCTAACGTTATTGGTGTTGTTACCAAAGCGCTAAGAGGCGACGTGTCCACGTCTATATGTGTCACTGTTTTTTGTTACTAGTTAGAGGTCCATTGATATATTTTACATTATTTTAACTTGCTTTATATTTAGTAAAATAGACAGAGTGAGTGTGACCAAAGTTTTAGAGCGCTAACTTAGTCGAACTCGAGACTGTTGTATTATGATCTTCTCCATCTTGTAATTATAACAAATCACACTTAATGACAAAATTGTATCCGCTACATATTAGTCAGATTGGGCTCACAAGCAGCACAAAAAGTTAGATGTATTAATTATAATACATCTAACCCTCCCCAAAGCATATAGCATATAGAGAAGGGCCAGAGCAGTTTAAGTTAGATGATGCACTGAATTAGCCTACTGATGATTTAATAGATTTGTTGAATGAGGAATAGATTGTTATGCTCCACTCACAGGTACAGATGAGTTATCAGGAAGCAATTGTGTTTTATTTTATAAGGTACACTTGCAAAAGCAAATTCAATTCAATCGACAGCTAACCCATACATTTCACCTTTTACAAAGATAATAAGTTGATGTTTATTGGAGTTTTAGTTTGCAGCGGTGTTGTCCTGGACTGCATTATATTGAGAAGTGTTTCAAATTCTTCACCCTTTACAAACATGACGGGGGGGATATTCAAAACACATTTCAGTATAATGCAGTCCAGCACAACACGATCACTAAAGATGACCTCAGTAAGAAACACACTGTTTTGATTTCCACCCCTCTGACCGTGTCAACCAAAACTGAACATTATAATCTTCAGAAATGTGGAATATGTGGCGGATCTGTTTTATTGGATTGCATTAGCGGGGCATGGCTATATCTTACTTTATAGTTAAATAGCAAAGAAGAGTTGCATAACAGAAGATGCCAGTGATGGCTGATGAATCCCTTTCAGCTCTGTGTTCTTCCACAGATGATTACCTTCTGGCAAAAAGGAAACACTTCTGATTAGGCTGGCTGCAAATGATTTCCCCTTGATTTTATATCTGTTTCCTTTGATTTGTGGATGTCTTAATGTGTGCAATGTTTTGTATGAATAACTTGCCTTTTATGACTGACTACTTTCTGTGAAAGACAAATACTAGTGTGTATTCAGCCCATTTTATAAAGCATGTTTTGTAGAGCTGTCATTGACAAACACCCTATAGAAAATACACTCAGTAGACAGCCAAGACGTTACAGAATGAGTACTTGAAAATAAACATGCTGTGTGTCAAGGAGTCAAGGATTCACTGCAGCTTGTGAAGATGAGCGCTTTCATGTACGTGTTTGTGTGTCGATACAGTCCCAGCTATGGTGCAGCACACCTGGATGCAGAGCTCCTCCAGCGGCAAAGCTACACTAACATCCACCAGCTCCCCACCTACACTACATCGCACCTTCCTGCGATAGCAGGTGAGTTATGAATGCTATGCACGTGGTTTTTAAAGGGCCAGTTCACCCAAATTACAATGAAGTTAATCTGTCACCTTTACCCCTAGTGGCATCTAGTCATGCAGATATTTTTGCTTTATATGTTTCGGTTCGAGCTATCACATTGTGATGCATGTGCCACCAATCAGAATGGTGACTGTAAAGGACGTTTCCTTTGTGGTACTCAAAACCCTGAAAAACGTAATTTTAAAAACTCAACAGTGAGACAGTTTTTAGTTGGGGTAATTAATTATTGGCTTGGCCGATTTATCTGGTACATTTTATAGATACCACTAGAGGCAAGTGAGAGATGGGTTTATTTTTTTGCAATGTTGGTGAAGTAATCTGTTTATGGCTCTTATTTACTTGGCACATAGGATTGTGATTACTTTGTTGTCCATTTCTGTGGTTATGTTTCTTTTCCTTTTTTTACCTTCAGGAACACTTGACTCGAGCAGTAATTCTTCTGAGACCTCAATCATGAGCTTCCTGTCAGCCATGGAATCTAGAAGCCTTCAGGCTGGTCCTGTTAGTGCCTCACTGCTTCCTCCTTTTAGACCCCCATCATGGCCTGCCGGTGAGAACACGTCCACTAACGTTTTTACTATGCATGTAGGCTTCGTATCTTTTTTAACATCATCTGGAAAAGGTACTGATTTTAAATGTGCCACAGAGTAGTAAATTCATAAGGTATTTTTTTGAGAAAGCTAAGTTTATGTATGATGTGTAATTGTGAGAAACATTTACTGATACAGCTTATCCAGGAGTCTAATAATCTACAATCATAAGCCCAGAATACTATTGTGTACTAGACCAGATCATTTTACATTACCCCTAATATTATATATATATATATATATATATATATATATATATATATATATATATATATATATAGTAGAGATTCAAATAACAACAAAAGTTACCTATTTCCACATTTTGGTTTATCACAAGTTTTATCTAATGTGAACATAGGTTTAATTTATCCCTTCATGTTGCCGGTCCGGTCCTTATTTTGTCTATTTTGTCCAATGCAGGTACCAACTCCACCACAGAGCTGTATTTGACTGGTGCCCTGCCTTCGACTGCCACTTTCCCCTCTCCTGCTGCTCTGTCGTCCTATCAGCACGCTGGTGCCTACCCTTCCCGGAGTTATGCCACCAACCCATCCTTGACTCTCCAGGATCCTGCCTTCAGCACATCCACCAATGGCCTGTTCTCCCACCATGACCCGCTCATCCATCTCAAATCGGGCCAGACTGTGCTTCCCACGGCGCTGGCCTTCAATCATCTCTCCACCCCGGCTTTGGGTTCTTCTCTGCCTGTCCAGTCGTCGACCTACCGATCCGCTCAGGAGTCAGCCCCCCACCTCCTACAGCCCCAGTTCAGCCTGCTCCCCTCTGCCCTGCCCGCTCCTCACGGTGCCCAACAACCCTACGGGGCTGCGGTGTTCTCCGGTTCTATTGAAAGAGCTCTTCAGCGTGAATGTAGTGTGATCAAACACCACCAGAGGCCTTCCAGCAGCCACGCGGCCTCCGAGCAATTGCCCAACTCAGAGCACCCCTTACAAGGGTATTTTGGCTCTGGCAGTGAAGCGGACGTGTCCTACCAGCAGGACCCGTCCCGTCAGACCCCTGTGTCCTGCAGCCCTTCCACAGGAACCGATTCCACCCAAGGGGTAAATCGGGCGCCACAACCCAAAACAGATTCAGTAACTCAAGCTTATTCGTCCACTTCTGTGCCGAAGGCTAAAGACTGCTCTTCCAAGCTAGCCCAACACCCTATTGGTGATGAGGAGAGTCACGAGCACTCTCAGAAGCTGACTGGAGGGTCTCCTGACCGCTACTCCTCCCCAGGACAGAAGCAGAACTCGGTGATTGCCAATCAGCAGTCAGTCCAGCTATCCAGCCTAATGTCCAGTAGTCTGTCTCAAACCTATATCACCCCGCAAGCCCAGTCACAGCCCTCCCACTCCACCGCGGACAAACACTCTCCCCTTTACAAGACTCTGCCTTCCCTCTCCAGCCAGTCTGACAACGTGGCATCTGTTAGTCAGACTCTTGTTTACTCCTCCAGTCCCAGGATGAGCCATGAGCAGGAGATCCAGTATGGAGGCCAGGTACAGGGCTTGTGTCAGGGGAACCTCTCTGAGAGCTACCCCACATCCCACTCTCAGGGTGCCCCAAATGTGATTTTTACATCTCAGTCACAGGGGCAAGTTTCGGTGACTCAGAGCTATGCCACAGGACAATCCCTTAACCTCAACTCCTCTTACCCACCGACATGTGTGCGGAGTCTGCCCACATCAAATTCTTCACAGGACTACACCCTCATGCAAGCGTCAGTGGGAGGTAAAACACATGACGCACTGTCCCAGCAGCAGACACAGACCCATAAATATGTTTTGTCTACACCGTTGCCTACCTACTCTTCGACTGCTCAAGCCTTACAAAATAACATCAGATCCTCAATACAGGACATAAAGCCAACATATGGGAAACAGAAACTTGTAGAGCTTCCTCTCCAGGACATGGATGCTCTCCAGCAGGCATCAATGGAAGCTTCTGCTGCAGCTAGTAATATGTCTGCTCACAACAATGTCATCTATGTGGTTTCAAAAATGGACGATCATCACAAAACACAAAGCGTTATCCGAAGTTATTCACGGTCCGATGACCAGCTCATGGGACTAGTTCATACGAGCACAGCACAGATAAAGGATGAAAGGATGGGTTCTCTGAGCCAACAGCACATTCATCTAAGCAGTGCCAATGGTCAGGAAACTGCCAGCACAAAAACTACAAACTCCAGTATTATATCGTCACATGTGCCACTTAGCTCAGAGCAGCTAAAGCAGCACCCTCTCCATCTCAAATCTCCTGAGCCACATCAACAAAACCCCCAGACTCACGCTCAGTCACAGACCCCAGCAGCCCACACCCAATTCATCACTGTCCCCAGCACGCTTCTCGAACCTAATCAGATGATTCTACTTCAGCAGCCCCTTGTCCACCACAGTCCAAACACTTCAAAGGTGGTATCCGTGCAAGGTATCCAACCGACCCAAGATCTGGGGCCCGTTCATGTCCAGTATCTTCAGATGGGCCGAGAGCTGCTGGGCCCCGGTGTGACTGAAACCCAGAGACAGCAGGGCACAGTAGTGTCCGAACAGAGCTCAGGATGCCCCGATTCCTCTAAACACCACTACAGCCAGACGGCAAACCAGCAACCAAACGATGGCAAGAACCACTTTGCTCTCAACTCCATTTGCTTCCCTGACTCGATGCTGCTTGCAGATGACCGAAATATCTTGTCAAATGTCGATGACATCCTGGCTGCCACGGTGGCGGCCTGCGGCGTCACACCGCAAGACTTCGTCAAAGCTACGTCCTCTGCTGAGGCTGAAATGGCAGCGATGGCTAGCCCCGTTGATTCCAAAGGCCACTTCCAGACTGTGGATATAAGGCACATGTCGCCTAGTTTCTCTTCAGCACAACAGGCAATCATGGCCAACACTAGCTCCCACAACGTGACCATGACACTAAATGAAGTCCAGATGGCCACAAACTGCCATGGTCAGCCCGTGCACCACAGCAGCTCTGAGCTTGACGCAAACGGAGATGGAGGAAGCTCTGAGAACGATTATCACTTAGCCGCTCAGGTGTACGACCCCCCAGGTCTCCAGAGCAGAGTCAAAGGGAATGCAAAGTGTATTAAAACGGAGGACGGCCTCATGGAATGCCAAGGCGGTGAAGACTTTCCCAAAAAGAAGGCTCGCCCTAAATCCTTGACCAAACACGGTGGTCCCGAGGAGGATAGCGGACAGGCCAGACTGGCCAAGCGCAGCGGGCAGGCAAAGCGGCAAAACTCCAGAGGTAGTGACGTCGGCTCGCCGTCTGCCTCACACGGTGTTTACGATGGTTGTCCACAGCAGGAGAGAATCAGACAAAAGATCAGAGAAGTTGAAGAGAAACAGCCAGAGGTCAAAACTGGCTTCATTGGCTCCTTCCTCGACTTCATCAAATCTGGCCCCAAACATCAATACTCCCCAAGTCCTACACGGACTATTAGTCGCCCGAGAAAGCCCTGCACCACCTCCAAGCCACCGCCGTGTACTTTGCCTTCTTTGCCTCCCAAACTGCACACTCTGCCCGGGCCTTTGATTCCCCTGGAGAGCCACGGAGTGAGCACCCAACAGAAGCGTCTGGAGGAAGATTTGCAAAAGAACTTGGAGACACTGCCATCTTTCAGCTCCGATGAGGAGGAGAACACTGGGAAGAACCAGGCCCTGAGGAACAGCATCAGCTCAGCGCTTTCAGCTCTGGATGAGTCTTCAGATCGGAAGCCCAGGACAGGTAATATCACCCTGCTGGCTTTTTTTTTTACTTTCTCATACTGTTTATGAGATGTAAGTAATACCCTTACTTGTTAGTTCTTTCAGTAATATGATGTGATGTGTAACCATTGTCTCTGTTTTTTCTCTTTATGAATGTTGTCTAAAATGTCTTTATTTATTGTAGAAATGAGGAGACGTCATTTCCATGTTTCATTCTGAAAAAATTCTGTTCTCCTTCTCCAGATAACCAGATCCCCAGTTTGATGATGAAGACGGACCACGTTCCCAGCATGTCCCACACTGTCACCGAGACCTGTTTGTCCCGGGTCACCACGCCTACACAGACGACAAACGCCATCTCATCTGGGACTGTCTTTGTGGCCAAAGAGGAGTCTAAAGAGACCCCAGCAGGCCTGCTGGCTGTGCAGTTGACGAATGTGGCCATTGAGGGACTGACTGACGAGGAGCTGTCGGACAGCGGAGGGGAGGGGATGTACAGGGAGAGAGACGAGTTTGTCGTAAGGAATGAAGATATTGACAACTTGAAGGTACACTTCTATCATATCAGATCTTGTGTACAGTCGTAGTTGAGCATTTGTTGTGTCATTTTCTATTACGGTAACTTTTACTACATGTGTCCAGGTGACAATGCGAGCAGGCAATGAGCCACCAGCCATCTGGAAGGTCCAGAAGGCTCTGCTGCAGAAATTTGTGCCTGAGTTGAGAGATGGAAAGAGAGTCTTCTCAGCCACCAACAGTGTAAGTAAAAGCAGACACGCCAATACTCAATGTATGAGTATTCAATCATTCAAATAGTTTTTCTTTAGTCTGCAACAGGTAACATGTTGTTTTCCTTTGTGTAGTATCTTGGATACTTTGGTGATGCCAAGACCATGTACCAGAGGGTATACGTGAAGTTCCTGGACACCGTAAATAAAAGGGAGTATGTACGTGTTTGTAGTCGGAAGCCCCGCTGCAAGCCTATGAACTCGCTAAGGTACACTAAGAGTACTTGATGATGTAATTCCTTTTATTGTTTTAAAGATGGCTCTTCAGTGGTGTACCTTTCTTTGTTCTGCCACCCAGGGGTGTTCAGGTGAAGACTTTGCTGGGCTTGACGGTTGACCCCTCCTCAGTCTCCCAAAGCCAGAAGCCTCGACCCAAACAACTCAAGCCCAGGACAGAGCCCCCACCTAAGAAGAGGAGGAAGTGGAAGGAGGAGTTTTCACCTACTGCCTCGGGATCCTCTGCGGAAGAGGGGGGTGAAGACGATGGTGAGGAAGCCTTTTGACTTTTTTCATTCAATCTGACTTGGCTATAAGTTGATGTGATTGTAGTCTAAATATCTTCCCGCTCTCTCACTGCCTCTTCATGATCTTTCATCTCTCCCACACACACTCTTAGACTTAAACCCTCCAGTACCGTTTGCTTCACGGTTACTCAACACGCGGACCATGAAGGAGACATTTAGGAGCTTTGTGGAACTGCTCATCAGCATTGTCTTAGACGAAGATGTAATGACAGCACTTGAGAGGGCAAACGGTGAGTGAATTGACCTTTGACTTAAAAAAAAAAAAGTGAAAAGTAGTAGACTTAAGGTTTGTTAACTTGTACTGTTTCAGATGAGTTTCTGCTGCCACAGATGAAAAGAGTGGACGGGATGATCACCGACAACAGGAAACGTCTGCTTCACAAACTGCACATAGGGCAGGTCCTAAAGGTGGGTATGATTTTTGTTTGTAAGACAACCTTACAAACAAAACCTCAATCTGTTTTGATGACAAGGAGAAAAAGCAAAGGTAACCCATGTACCTCCCCTGTTGTGTGTCTTCAGACGGCTCTAGACAGCTTCCCAGAGATCTCCGTTGTGACTGAACTGAAGAAGGATGGGGAAACTCCGGCCTTTAAGGTGCGTCTCAGTGGGAAGGCCTACAACAAGAAAACCATGAAGTCCTACAAGATGCCTAACAAAGTGCCTCAGGTAAGACAAGAACATATTTTGGTAAAATTCACTGTGCTCTCAATGTCTGTCCAGTAGAGAGCACCATTTAGTCTTTCTCACTCCTTTGTTCTGTTGAGCACTGCAGCCACTGTTCCCTTCCCTGTCTTTATATCCCTGATAAGACTTGTATCAGATGTCTTTGAAACACATCTGCTTTGTCCCTTTCTAGGAGTATACAGTGGACCAGCAGAAAACTCAGTGGTTCTCTCTGTACCACTCTTTGCAGCATTACAAGTACCATACTTACCTTATGTGTAAGGACGAGGTGAGACATTGTTTACGCGAGTATGTCTGCTGTTGAATTAGCATTTTACCTTCTGACGAGTCATATTTTGTGGGTTTGATTTCAGACGCTAATTATTCATGTGAAGCTTTACTGTGCTCTTTTAGAAATGTTTCTTTCTGTTTGTGCGTCTGCCCTCCAGATTGCATCTATGCGGGTGCAGACAGTGGACCTGGGGCAGGAGGAGGCGATACAGAGGTGTCTGCAGAACGGAGCTTGGGTAGAGGGGCTCTTCGATCGCTTCGGAGAGCTAATCAGTCAAGTGCAGCAGGCCTGCCGGTGATCCAGTCTCGACCGGCTCGGTTTAAAATAAATAAATAAATCAAACGCACCGTAAAACAACAAAGTCCAACACTTAAAAACATGAGGAGGCCTCCAGCTCAACATGGCAACAGAGAAGGATGGAGTGAGTCTCTCCTTCCAGCCACAGAGAGATCTGAATCAGGGACCTGTCAGCTGACTTGCCTGAAAGACGTTTTGGGGCCCGTGGCCTAAAGGTGGCAGCAGTTGAACAGCGAGACGGTAAAGTTAAGAGTCTGCATCACTGCGTCTCAGCAGAAAGCAGCAAGTCGATCAACAGAGGACAAGGACTTTGGTTTTGAGAGCATTTTTTTGGATGTCTTCCACATAATGCTTCTCCTAGTCTTCGTAAGTTTTTGTAGTTACAAGCCCCCTTTTTATGGGCCTTTTCATAAAAAAAAAATTGTTTTTCAATCTTTTTTTTTTTTAGTTAAATGACAGATTATAACCAGTGTGTATGCAGATCTATCTGCATAGGACGTAGAGCACAGCAAATAAAAATGCAGAAAGTTGATTGTCGACAGTTATAACAAGCCTTTGTCAATCCTTTGATGTGTAGGCTCACATACTGAGAAATTGATTTATTGTAAAAACGAAAAAAATGAAAAAAATCTATATATTATGTATAACCGTAGTTATATATTGTTTGTAAAACATCCCTTTTTGAATGGAGTGCCAACTTATATATAATGTACATTTTGTATAAAGGAACGGAGGTGGGAACTGCAGCGATGAATTCAGTAACTATATACTGTATCTATATTGTGGTTTAACTTTTGTGCTTCAAACACCCGTTTGCTTACCAGATGCAAGTCAGTGCAGTTCCAGTGCTGCTTTTTATGAATTTTGTTAATCAAATATTATGACCTTGACTTACCTAAAGGTAAAATGAAATAAATAAGTTGTCTTTATACTCCTTTACAGATTTAGCCCACATTTATGGCAAATAGATATATATTTTTCACATAAGTAAATATTGTTCTAAGACACTTTTTCATTGTTTTTTTCACAGTTTTCCAAAAGAAATTGACTCTTTATATGTCATTTATCAATTTTACGCTATCAAAAACAATCTTGTTGTTTACAGATGCAGTTTGTAAATAAAGTGCGGCATGTATTAGATGTTTGCTTCGATGTGTTTTGTCTGAGAGGGTTAACATCTTCCAAATGATCTGAGGCTCGCGTGTGACACACCAGATTTTGAAAAGTCTTCCCTCTGGGTTTTTTTTTTGGTTTTTTTCATGATCTCATAACATTTGAAGCTCTTGGTACATTACATTAGCTCCATGACACAGGATCTGATGTAGGTGAGCGTGAGATTATCATCTTTCATCCTTTTGCTACTGGTTTCAGCCATGCACTCAAAGAGAGCGTGTCCTCAGCTCAGAGAGGTCCCTTAGTGTTAAACAACACCTGCTAGTTGGAGTGGGTGTGGCGTTTGTATTGGCTCATATTCTTTAGCGGGGAGGATATGATTGCGATGCTCGCCCACCATGCTCTCATAACCAAACTATTCACTGTGACTTTGTGTCGTCTGAGAGCCTGTTGAATAAAATATGATTGTCGAGCCACAATGCAAAAATTGACTGGCAACCCCCAAACAACAAACGTGTCTCTGTGCTGCAGAGCGACGGCTCTGTGAGGAAGGCCACTGTCCTCTGTCCTTTAGGGCTGCGGAGGAAGGCCAGTCCAGCAAGCGTTTGAGATTCCGGCACGGCCACAACTGGTGGAGACAGATACTGAATGTCTGCTCTCCAGATGAAAAGCATATGAATTTTAATGCACTGCATTGTTCCATATGTGGGAGACAGACTGAGGGGACCCTTGAGGCGGCGTAAGAATGTAAGAAGGGCACAGTGACTGGACGGCTGTGTGGTGGATTGTGCTGCCTATTGGTTTTGGAAATGCCCTGTGGTAAAACTTAATGTACTGTTTGGTTTTAAAGCTGCTTTAACCAGTTATGTGCACACATGCTGAACATCTGCATCTGTGCATTTGGCAGTCTTGGAAAGTAACTAAGTACATTCACTCAAGTGCTGTACTTTTAAGTGCGATTTTAAGGTACTTATACTTAACTTGGTGGTTTTGTTTTATGCTACTTCACACTATTATTCCACTTCTACAATTCAGTGGAAAATATTCATTTATTTAGCAGGTCTAGTTACTAGGTCAATCCATATTTCACTACTTTTACATAAACAAATGCAACTAAATCTAAACTTTCTGACTTGTGATACTTACAAGAAAAGCAGTGTATAGTTGGAGGTTACCTCAACCTCAGCCAGCTACAACAGTAAAATGTGACTTACACTCTGATGCATTGCCATTAACAACATTGTATCAGTCACACGGTTAGATTTTTTTACAAAAGAGTTCTTTTACCTTTGATACTTTAAGTATATTTTGCTGTATTTTTACCCAAGTCACATTTTAAAAGTAGTACTTTTATACTTCTTCCTAGACTGGCATTTGGGGAGTATTTTTCATGTTACATCGGATCCCTAAACAGTAACTATTTTTTAATCGCTCTTCCTGGAGAAAATCTCTTTGTCATCATTATAACTGTAAACAAACTACGACTTGACTAACATTACATGACCGATAAGAATGAAGGGGAAAGAAAGGGAAATATTCAGGGCTTTCCGGGCTCATGGATAGAAGCAGGAGAGTAAACATTGCTTTGACCTTGTGGTCTAGAATTTCTGATTTTATTAACCAGCGTTCTCTCTCTCTCTCTCTCCCTCTCTCTCTCTCTCTCTCTCTCTCTCTCTCTCTCTCTCTCTCTCTCTCTCTCTCTCTCTCTCTCTCTTTCCATCTCATTTTCTGTGTTGGTGTAAAACATATCTCACTCTACAGCACTGATGTCAGCATTGTTGCAAGTTTACAAAATACCAGCACATCCGCCTGCAGTGCACTCATTTGAAGTTGTAAAACCAGTTTGTCCCTCAACCAAAGGTTTCTCGCTCTAGCTGAATGCACCGACGTTACCTTTCATTTAAGGTGTGTATTTCCTTTTATTCGCTTGGACGCGATGGCTGTGGGAATATAAATATATCGCTACATCATCTACAGTAACAGAAAAGGTGCGTTTACATTCACATACGGCACAATAAAGTCACAACCAAGTATCCTGAGCTCCTGTGAATTCAGTGCTCAGAGATTGTTTGATGCCAGAAACTGACTGCTTATGAGTCATACCTCATTGTGCTGATAGTCAAAGTCAAGTGGTATTGTTAAACAGATTTTCCTGACACGGGTAAAGAAAGGTTCACTTTTGTGACTGAATGCAAACAAAGATAACATTTAGATGTCATTATGCCATTTTTATATCAGGGAAAGGGATTAAAGCAAGAAAGTGTTCTAGTTCTTATGATACTTTGGAATAGTAGTATGACGTTTAATCATTCTTGTTCCTACGTTTAGCCATCCAGGTAAATGGTTCTGTCAATGTATCCTACATTTCCATAATGCAGGTTTGGCACCTTTCAGCAGACTGCCTTCTAAATGCCCACTTTTTTCAAACCCCCACACCTCCAGTTTGTGAAGCAATTTTTTTACTTTTCAAAATGATAATGTACAACTGTTTCTGTGATGGACTAAGTCATATTTGTTATGATAAACTGAACGTTGTGTATAAACAACACACATGCACATCTTCAGTTTCCTTAGAGCACCCTGCCTTGCTCAAGAGCAGCTCAACAGTAAGTAGGAAGACATTTCTGTCAGTGCTTTGTGAATGCAAACTAGTGACCTGCTCACAACTCTCCTCTGATCAAATGGTTTTAAAAGTTTTACACCTGGTCACCTAAAAGAGCATTTTTCTACAAGGAAGAGATTAAGAGGACTGTAATCAAACCGGTTTACACGCCTCTACCTCTTGCACCATACTTGTGTCTCGTGATGATAGTCGCTGTCTTGCTTATTGTCTCCCTTCGAGTAAGTGACCAACATTGGGTTTACAGTGTCAGCTTACTACTTTTCCGTTGTCAGATTACACCTTCAGAAAGAAGGCACCGGGTTAGAGCCTCGTTTCTTGAAATCTGTCCCCACCAACTCCTGCTAAATTACTCTGGGGTGTACATGTTTGTATATGATGGCAGTCTTGAGACATTCGATTTCAGGGACGTTCGGCCTGCATAGATGATCCCAGATGAGGTGGAATAGCATCAGAGTCACTTTGACACCCAAGGCACCTGTGGTCACCCGTGTCAGTAGCATCTATTGTTTTGATTGAAACTGTTTTCCCCAAAACATTCCCATTCTTGT
The DNA here is from genome assembly GCF_023349555.1 of Cebidichthys violaceus. Taxonomy (NCBI): domain Eukaryota; kingdom Metazoa; phylum Chordata; class Actinopteri; order Perciformes; family Stichaeidae; genus Cebidichthys; species Cebidichthys violaceus. The sequence goes on from NW_027176705.1 coordinate 7,453,385, forward strand.
TTTTGTGTGTGTGTTTTTATCCTTTCAATCCCAATTATTCAAACAACCCCTTATCCTCCATCTCACATAGTAGATGCTGTTTATTACTATCATTCTTTATCAGATCAGATTTACCTCCAGTGTAGGCTTTAAGGGTGTGACTTTATGAGTGAAAGATTGTGTGAAAACCTCTTGGATTTTCAGCATTTCCTTTAAATTTAAAGTCTTTTATTTGACCAATAATACTATTTCATAAAGGACTAAAGTAGGGCACATTGGCAATTCAGCACACTGGCTTTATCTATTCAGCAATGTATTATAATAATATTAATAACATTTATGGCACTTGTGAAGATAAAAAAACAACAACCTTTCCCTGCATGGAGGAACTTTGGTTAGACGTGATAGAAAGTGTGGTGACCATTCCTCTTCCTTATTTACAGTTTCTGCTCAGGAAGATGCCCTTCTGTCAAACTTCAAGGAAACAGTGAGAGTCTCATTATCACGTTAATGTCCGGATAGGGCGGTGATTAGCCCATGAATAATGTAACTCAGTGGGAGGGGACGGTTTCGGGTTTGACTGTAGTTAGTTGCGTGCGTCACGTCGTGAATTGAAGACCAAGGACATGGTCTGAATGGCAGTCTACACAGTCACTGGAGGAAGTTTTCATGCACCGAACACCAGGTAGACGAATACTAATTGAATCACCTATAGCTGAAAAAAGAATGGCTAGATGTTGTTAATTCACTGTCGTGTTTGAAATAGTCGTGATTTTTTTGGTTTATTTAGCTCGGCAATGTAACCGGCTGATGAAGATGGGACGTTTTTGCAGAAATACATTTCCAAGTCGCCTGCTGCTAATTTGGATTTTACTGAAACTATTGTTATCTTCGTGGAAATGTATTGTGCCATATACTTCTAATATGTATTTTACGCACACCGTGCGTTTGGGAGGATTCGTGCTACTATTTCTAATGGGACATGTGGTCTGATGCTAATCGAAATGTTTCTACTAAAGAGCCAATATTGTTATAAAATATGTGCGTTTATGTCACCATTGTTTGTACATTAGTGTTGTTCTGTCGCGAAACGTATGGTCAAGTTTTTTTTAAGTATATGAGGAAAAAAAACATTAAAACAAGGATGTCTAATGTTTCATTTAGCTGCTGCCTTTGTCCAAGTTGAATAAATCACGTAATGTTTTGTAGATGAGTTTAAAGCTTTGAATAACAACAACGTTTGTGTTCTTTGACATACTGGTGTTCAGTGCCGACTCAGCAGTCTGCAGTGTTTGCGTTAACACCATGAAGAACAGGGTAATTACTGGGTTATATCACACAGGATATGAGGATTCAAACTCATACGGACCAATCTCCATGGTTCCATGTTTTCATATTGTGCCTTGAGGCTGGATCAGTTAATCTCACAGCTCTCAGCATGTTGGAGGAATGAGGGTATCTGCCACAGGCTATTAACAACCAGCTGCTACAGGTCCGAAGGTGCCACAGAGCATTACCATCGCCTGAAATCATAATGTCCTGAGCTCGATGTTCTGTCCACAGTGCTTGAACCTTAAATATGCTTTTGCTTTGCTGCCGCAGAGATAATGCAGCTCAGGTACTGAGAGTGGTGTTAAACACCGCGCTCTCAAGGGGAACGTCCCCATGTGTTGACTGCGCTGCTCCCTCCGCGGTTATTTACCTCCACTGATGTGTACAAACACACGGCGCACTGTTGTCCTTGGCTGAATTGCAGGTCAGTGCCCCCTTTTCATTGTCCTGCAGTCTTTCTTTATAAAGAGGACCAAAGTCACAGGGAAGAAGTCTGGCGTCAGCTGCGCAAACTGGGCTTAAACCTCAGCCTGCCTTAAGCAACAAGAGGTGACAGATCACAGCCAGGTTCCCAGGATTGTTCCGACCCCCACTTTATTCCTTTTTTAACAAGAAGCGTTAATGGATATTGATCAGATCCGGATTTATTTTGTGACTGTAATCCAGGGACCCCAGATGGGACTCTCCAGATGGCCTAGATCAAGGATTGCATGCTGATAATGCAGAGTGTGTTTCTACTAGTTGTTCTGACCAAAAAGTATATTATTCCTGTCATATGCTGCAAATATAGTGAGTGTATATTGACCGATGGTTGCATAGTATGGACTTCTCACATTTATTTTAAAGATTAGTTTTCAAACTTGAATGTATTTTAATTAATTGCGTTACCAGCCTATTATATTTGTCATGTTTCCTATCATGCAGCCCCAGTTGTAGCCTACTTCCCTGAAAGGTAAATCCCCAGATCAGGACAGTGTCTTCTTTCCCAAAGGGAGACGCAGTGTGACGTAGATGTGTCTCATTAATCAGTAGATCACCAAGATATCTGCCACACGCTGTCAACTTCATCTCTGTAGTATTTGTAAATCGAGTGGACGAACATCTGCTCGCTGCTGTCTGTTCCCGAGTGTTTTTGTTGTCATGTTTTACAGATGGGTCAGTAATAGCGTTTGTCATGTTGTGTTATCATAACATGGAGCCTTGTATGGTGCTGACAGGGCCTGATTTATGTCCCTTGGCCTCAGTGAGCCTCTCAGATCCTCCCCTAACATTTGCTCAACAGGCCCTAAATGTTTCCTGTTGTGAGATGAAAGCCACACTAACATCTCACTATAAGACCAGCTCTGCTTTCTTACATTGGTCTGGCTTGCGGTGGACGACACAAGTCATTTTCCCCAAACAAAAATCATCAAACACAGATGAGATATGTTGAGAAATTGCATGATGGAGTGTTGAACGTGTCAGTGTTTGATTGCAGTAATCATCTACTGAGTTGTGTGCCTGTGTTAGTAGCAATGAAGCCCATTCAGTGGAAAATACAACAGGAATATATGAGGATAAGCTCACAATATGATCGTTGTCTCTGTTTCCTCTCCTCTGTGTGTGTCTGTGTGTGTGTGTGTGTGTGTGTGTGTGTGTGTGTGTGTGTGTGTGTGTGTGTGTGCATCAGGTGCCTGTTATGGTAAGAAAACCAGGTACAGATGATGCTTTTTGTTTCTTTTATTGTCTTGAACCTATACTGGTTGACTACACAATTTTATTCTTTGGTGTTGACATCTGTTAAGTTCATTAGAATGAAGCTTTTCAGCATAATGCACACAAGCATGCCTCAAAGGAGGATTTGGATTTGGTTACTACCCCTGTGAGTTGCATTGATCCTGGACCTTGTGCTGTTACACCCTCATATAGTAACTTGAATTCAGATTGTGATTTTTGACATCACACAGAGGAGAGGGAGTGTTTGTTTGATGAAGACAGAAAGCACAATTCCCTTCTGAGAAAGTGTGCAGACAATAGACAAAGCTGAGAATGTCCATTGTGGAATAACAAGTGGATCACTAAAAAGACTTGTGTCTAGGGAAATTCTTTTTAAAGTATCTGCATTTATAAAAGTTAATTATAATCTTGATTTTGTTCTTGCTGCTTAGTCATACAGTTGATTGTTTTATCTTATTGATTAACAATGTAGTCAAGTGAAAAATGGCTATCATAATTCCCTAGAGCCCATGCTGGATGTCTTCATAACAGTCCAAAACTCAAAGATGTTCAATACGGTGATGTAAATCCCAGAAATATGCAAATCCACACATTTAAGAAGCTTCCAACTAGCAAATATATGCTCTTTTTCTTGATAAATGACAAACAATTGCTTATGAAGATTGTTGCTGATTCATTTTCTGTTGATTGACTTATTAATTAATCAACTAATTCTTTCAGCCAGGAAAATATATTATAGTTGCTCCACACTTGCATCTGTGAATAAAACTGTTGTCATTACTTGACTATAATTGCCAGTTTATTGAAATCACCTCTACTTCAGCCCTCATTCCCACACCCTTGATTGTCTTCCCACCCTCCGTCCACTGACTCTCTCCTCTCCTCTCCTCCATCAGAACCAGGCATGGCTGGGAAGCCGTTCCGGGCCACCTTTATCTGGAGCAGCATCATCTCCAATCTCCACACTCGCGTGGAGGTTAAGCGCCGGAGACACAACCTCAAGTCCTACCATGACTGCTTTTTGGGCTCAGAGGCCGTGGACGTGGTCCTGGCACACATCACCCTGAACCGCTTCTTTGGTGACGAGGCGGTGCCCCGCTTCAAGGCCGTCCGTCTCTGTCAGGCCTTGATGGATTCGAGGGTATTTGAGCCGGTGGGCGTGAAAGTATTTTGCAAGGAAAAGAAGCCAGCCACATTCGAGGACAGTAGTTGCAGTTTGTACAGGTTCCTGAGCCCAACAACTGACTCCTCATCATCGCTGGCCAACGCCAACTCCACAAGCACCATCGAGAGTGGCTACGACTCACCAAACATGAACAGGAACAAGAACGGCTACAGTTCGTCACATGAAAGGTACAGACTCATGTCATAACATTTTCCGACCCCATATTTGATTTGCTTTGTTCTCTTTCCACCAGAGCTAATCCCAAATCTAGTGTAGCTTTACACTGGGTGTCTCTGAAAACTAGTTAGGCACGACTGGATGCTCTTAAAGTCCCATCATGCAGCTATGTCTTGGTAATTCGCTCATTACCAGAGGGTTGCAATGAGTTTTAACTTCAAATACAAACTTGAATTGCAAAATCAAAAAGTAATTTTAAAATATGAAACATACAGAAACCCACTTGATTCAACACAATTTTTTCTCTTTTTCAGTTAAATGAGAAGACCAATGGTCTAGGTTAGCTTAGCACAAGGACTGGAAATAGAGGGAAATAGCCAGTTTAACTCTGTAACAAAGATGACAAAACCCACCTACCATCACCTCTAAAGCTCACTGCTTAACATATCCTATCTCGTTTCTTTATGAAGTTAAAACAACAATTTGTTTTGGTTGAATATTTCTTAGCTGGCAAACTCATGTTGATGACATTACTGCTGGAAGTTACTGGACACGGCCAAGAAGTCATCCCGGCTCATACCATGAACATAAAGTGTTTTACACTTTAATTTTGTACACAATTTTAAAAAAATAATATAGAATGAATTAGTGAGCTTTAGAGGTGGTGGTAAGTGTATTTTTACAGAGCCAGGCTAGCTGTCTCGCACAGTTTCTGGTCTTATCTTAATGCTAATTTAAAATAACTGACTGGTTGTAGTTTCCTATCTACCAAAGACATGACATCTAAACTCATTCTCAGCAAGAAAGCAAATAAGCGTATTGCCCAATTCAATTCTAGGGAGGCTGTTTAGCATGTAGCAAAGACAAACATGATGTATTGCCCTTGAGGTGCTAACATGTGGCGTCAGCAATTTGTGTCCAAACTGGACCAGGGATCAGGACCACCAAATTGCAGATAAATGTGCCATGTGCTCAAACTGTTTAAATTAGACTTTGATTATTTGCAACATGGGGCAAGTGAAGGTTTCCTGGGAATTATGTAAAAAGAAAAGAGAAAAGACTTGTCCTATTTAATGTTAATCAGAAATTGTTGCTGGAAATTGAGCATTTATTTTGCCTCTTTTGCTGGAATCAAAACAACACTAAATTGTGACCGAATCAGTGACTAGAAAACGTTTGCAGCCTGATGCCATATTGGTTCCTCTAATAAGTCCATTATTTCCAAATCATTTTCACTGATTGCTGTTATTATGTGACTCTTCAGTCAAGGCGTGCTGAGCTACTCCACCCATTCCCCTGTAAAAACAGACAAATCACTGGAGGACGTGCTAGGAAACCTCAACCTGAGCTCCTCCATCACCCCTCAAATGATCAACCTCGGCCTCTCACAAGAGCGTAAGTCGTCCTCTTCATGCAGCAAATGCTTAGTCACACTATGTGTCTGTGCACCTATGACCCTTATGGCTTGTAACTCTGTGTTTTCACAGTTGTGGATGAGGTGTGGCACCAGCAGGCTGTCTTCAGGCTGTTGCAGCTGATAGAGCTCCCCCTGTTGGAGAATTTGTTAGAGGGTAAAGACACCACGCGGCCTCCCCTGCATGGCATGGACAGTGACCCGGACCTGTTGTATACATCCAGCTACCTCGACCGAGAGGTCCTCAAGGCCTTCAGTGAAGCACAGTGAGTCCTCTAACACATGTACAGTTTTACAGTCTTCTATGGAAGTGCAATTTATTGATCAAATCTATGTTTCATATGATCTATCAGTCCTAATCTGATGTTTTTTATATTAACCAGTTGCTTTTTATGTTTTTTTTTATTTATTTAATGTTTTTTTTCCCACATAGAACTACATTACAGTCATTTTAGCAGATGCTTTTATCCAAAGCGACTTACAATTCAGTATCTATCTACACACCGTAGACGCAGCTACGGGAGCAATTTTGGGGTTAAGTGTCTTGCTCAAGGACACATTGACATGAGACTAGCAGAGCAGGAGCTGGGGATCAAACCGCCGATCCTCTGATTGAAAGGCAGCCCTGCTCTCCACTTAGCCGCGGCCTGCTTTACAGACACACTGCCTATACACGTTAAATACGATATACTCTTTAATTAATAGTAAAACATGAGCTTACCGATTGACCAGATATGCTAAACCACAAACTTATTGTATGCTTTACACTAAGTTTGAAATTCTAAAACCCTCTTTTTGCAAATAACTACACACTGTTATCTACTTGAGACAACATTCAAAACTAAAAGCCTGTGTGTATTGTTTGCTAAACACTGCCATTGAAATACCACATTAAATTAGAAATCACCTGCACCCAGAATGCACACGTGAAAGTACCTGTAACCAATTAGATCATGTAGAAATCAGAACTTGAACACTTTAAATAGGATTCAGGTTAGCTCTTTGGTTTGGAAGCCAATTTTTAAGAGACAGTTAGATGACTGTAATTGCGATACTGTATTTTGTTTACAGTACAATACAGTAACTATGTTCATGTCATGAGTTTTAGCTACTAATGAAAATGTCAAAGACTTTAGATAATCGTGTTTAAGACTTAGTACATCAGTTGCCGTTTGTCATGTGGAAAGAGCTATTTATTTGGTGTTTGTATGTAAAGTTGTGATGCAAAAATACCAATTTTGGAAGAGTTTATATAGTAATGAATACAGTGTTTGCTTTTGCAAGAGATGTAAGATTTTGTGTGTCGAGTTTTGACAAAGTGGGCCCTAATTTAAAAAATTGTGTTTTAGCAATTGCAAAAAAAAAAGTAAACACTGAACTACCACTTAACTGTTAATGTATCAATAATAATAATCCATTACTCGTTGTTATACTGTGGTGTTGCTACTTTTAATTGATTAATAATTATGATGAAATGCTTTTTGTTTTAAAGTTTAGAAAAACCTGCATAAGTTTTCACCTGCAAATGACCAGATCCATGCTTACTGGAAGCAGTAGAGTCTCTAAATCACTGAAGGTCAAGAGCTTATCTTTTCCCCTCTCCCATCAGGGCTGATGAGTGGATGTCAGGAGCAGTGGACTGTCTAGAGTTTCTGCCTGATGAACGGGTGGTGGAGGTGAGCCGAGGTTTGGCCGGTTGTGCTGATGACCTGCCCCGGTGTAAGAGTCTCCTCTATGACATCCTGGCTCAGCATTACGGACACGCTCAACAGCCACCTCTGCTCAGCAATCACATTTTTGACATCCACTCTGGCATCTCGGAGCTACTCGGTAAGAGCAGATCTTCTTGGTGTCCTGTTGCTTTCAGGAGGGTTAATTGGGCTTTTATGGTGATGCACAAATCCAGGTTTCATATATGTTGCTGCTTGTGCCATTTTAATAACAAGGGCTGCTTTTCTCAAGCTTAGCATTTTCATCTTGGAAATTTTTGTGGTCTGTTGTCAGTGAACGGCAAGCAAGAGCAAGCTCTAGAAACCCTGCAGCTGAGCCTAAAGCTGCAGGACTCTCGCAGCAGAGAGGAGCTACGCAGGCTCCTGAGATTCATGGCCGTTGCAGCCAAACCACAGGAGGTCAAGCTGCACAAAGAGGTGAGTGCATGTGTGCCTCTTATGTGAGTCTGTACATGTGTATGTTTGATCTTTTTTAACTCAAGATAATTCTCCGTCAGATTGAGAACAGAATGGCGGTGAAAAGGTCTTTCTCAAGTGCCATCGTCTACAGCAGAAGACTCTCCAAAGGAAAGGTGGACTTGATGGTTCTGTTCATGATGGATAACCATTGTGATCTGTTCAAAGTGAGTGTTCCTACGTTATCTCTTTGCCAGTGTGTGTGTGTGTGTGTGTGTGTGTGTGTGTCTGGTGTTGAAGGAGGGATGTAACAATCAACATCTCCGTGAGAGAAAATGCTGTTTTACACAGGCTGAAGCAGGATTTTAACCTTCACACCAGATATTACTTGAAACATAATTCATAAATCAAATGTGTTTGACTGTGTACGCTTGCAGACAGCTACAAGGCAAGTAAACATAATCATTATACATATTGTGACATGACAAGATAAATAGAAACTTCATGTCTTATTTTGCTCTCTTTTCCTCCAGATTCCGGTTTCATTACACAAGATGGTCAGTGACAGAATAATGAATATTGTGAAAGGGAAAGATCCAGATGTGATAACAGGTTTGCAGATTTTCTATTTATATATTCATTTTATACATTCAGTTGTTCAACAGCTGTTTGTTTGACGAAACAACACTTTCCCTTGGTACGAAGGAAGACAAACTCTTCTTACACTTAAATTAAGTTTCTCCAATCTCTCTGTACTGCAGGATCAACATACTGCACAAGAGTGAGCTCTAAGGCATACTCAGAAAACGCAGAAAAAACTACTAAAGAGGAACTTCGGTCCTTACTCCAGAGAGTCCACGAGAACCCGAAACTCTCCAATAAAGAAAAGAGACGGCTGCTGGCACAGTTTTATAAAGGCCACCCAGAGATTTTTGTTCAGTACTTTGGAAATAGATTGTCCAGTATCAATGAGTTGCTACAGTGATATTTATTAGTTTGAAAATTCCTGTATTATAATGTAAAGAGAGGTAGATGTAAGAACAAACGCTAACGTGATGTGAAGATGTGCAGTATAGAATGTGGATTTTATTTGCTTGTTTAGACTACTGAAAAATAATGTGAATTTTAATTGTGGAGACTCATTATAAGCTGTGATATTTAAAGACATATTTAATTTCTTAGATATTTTCTTTGGTGCAGGACACTAACAGGAAACGTCCTTGTCTGTTTATAATGTATATGAGACTGTTACTTTCCCATAATGACTAAATGAACCTAGTATTCGTGAGAGTTTTTTTTTATGTTTTCACATTGCAACGTGTCTTGATGGCATTCGGACAAGTCTGCATATATCACTTTTCAATGGATGTATTCTTTATGCTTGTGCAATGGAAACATTGTTAGCATGTGTCTGTTCATGCGGTTTATCATGTATAATGTGATGCATAGTAGCGCAATGTCTTGAGGAACCCTCAAACGGAAATTTGAACCTGGAAATTTGAAAGTCTGATGATGAACAGTAAGAGGCATTCATGAAAATCAGCCCTCTGGGTTTTTGTGTCTGTTGCAACATTTCAGCAAAACAGATGTTTGTATGTTTTTTTTCTTCTTCTTTTTTTTTACTTTAAAGTTTAACCATCGCCACGTTATAGTGGTATCTTCAGGGTTCTGTTTTGAATATGTTTTATGTATTCTTCTAATCAGCCGAGGAAATCGCTTTCACATTTCCAGGTGACAAAAGCATTCCCAGATTAAGTTTGAATCACCCACATCTTGTTTGTATTTTGGCAAATCTAAATAAAATTCAACTGGAATTGTTAAACTTTCATACGTGTACATTGTCCTTTTTCATTGTCCACAAAAAATTTGTTTATTTGGATGAAAAGAGAAGTCAAGCAATTTATCCATATAACACAAATAATATTCACTTTTGAGACAGTTTGCAGTACTTTGTGTCCTGTCTTACATGACCCAGATACAGGCACATGGCCTTTTCTGTTAAAAACAGCCATACAGTCCCTCCCATCTTTAAATAGAGTGCCGTAATTGTGAAATCTAAAGCAGTTTTATGCTATTGACATTCCCAGTTAACTTACTAACTTGTGAAATTGTGTTTTTCACATACTGTTTTTTGGTAGAAATCAAGGAAGGTTGGAAGTACTGTAATGTTAAGTTCCTTTTTTTTTATAAAAGGCTGCACTGTTTCTCATACTGTCATTCTTTACATGCAAAACATGAACGCTTTGTTCTCAACATTGACAAGTTTAAATATGCAAACAATGGCTTAGTCATTCAAATAACAAAATGAGCAGTGGTTTCTTCTCCAAGATCTTTTGTTCAGTTTTGTTTTGGTGGTGATGTTTCTTATGCCTTTGATGCTTGAAAGCAAACTTACCAAACCCTTCACATGTTTTCACTGTTTTCTAGCTGTAATCAGTGGCTTGAAATTCACAGCAAAGCTGACAATGAGAAAGGGTCAATACGCATTTACTTTGCTTAGTAACTCTTGGTTGGGGGGCTCTACTATAACACAAATTATTTTAACAGTTATCATTGAAAAGCAATTAAATACAAACACTCAAAATAAAGACACTATTAGATATTTAGTTTGTTTTAGTTTCAAAGAGCAACTAACAAAGTTTTCCAAATGGTGCAAATTCCAAAGTAGCCTTTAGTCTTGATTATATGGCAGTGGTGTGGTGTTTAGTTTTATGCTGCAGTGTTACATGTGAATAGGCCCAGAGCTGAGATGAAGCTGCCACATACTCAGAACAAAGGCTGTGCTGGGCAGACAAATAATGATGTAATCAGGCCAATGGGTAAATAAGCAGCTGGCTAGCATTGAAAAATGTTCATTGTGCAAGTTAAGTTTTTTTTCCCCATCAAGTAGAGTTTGTCACTACTAAGGAACTGTCTGGATATGCCAGCTAATGTTTGAATTAGTTTAAGCTGAAAAAACATTCGTAGTTTGTATTTTCACACTTAAATCCAGTTAAAATGCAAAAAAAAGCAAACCTTTTTTACCCAAATGATCAAAGATGTTTCAAAGATATCTTGCCCTTATGTAGAACAGATAAATCTAAGCCTATTAAATCCTGAATATTTGAATGGAGGGTATCTGATCTCTTCAGCTAAGCGTTGTATGCTGCCGCCTAGCGATATTGAGGAGGCCTGTCACGGCTGAGCTAAAAGAGAAGTCTCGATAAAACGTCAAGACAGGGTCAGAGAAAGACAGCAATGAAGCATGAAGTGTGAGTAAAGTCAAATAAAAAAGCAAATCCGGCTGAAGTCTTTTCCATTTTTATTGAAAGGAATTGTTAACTCCAGTTATCTAAAAAAAAAAAAAAAAAGAAGCTTGATTCCACTCTGCCATCACTGGAACATCACAAGGCCAAAATAAGCTGTGTGCCAAAGTCAATGGTTGAATTAAAAATTTTGTACAATATAATGGTCAGTCTTTAAAATTAAAAACTGTTCCAACAAAAAAAAGCCACGAGGACACTCAGGTGTACATACTGTATGTATGTCTCCGTGAGTGTGTGTGTGTGTGTGTGCATGTATGCTTGTCTTCTGTACAGAGATAAACGGATGTATAATCTGTCAGACTCACTCAGAAATGTGGACATGTACATTTACCCCATATGACCACCTGTTAAGATTACATTCTCGTAGGGTTAAGCGTGTGTTTTGGTTGGTTTATCGGATCCTTTTCTGTTGGCGTGCGCGGTAGATGTCGTGTATGGGCGGCGCCACAGCTCCTTTGTCGTCCTCCTCGTCAGAATCTGCGTTAGGCCTCTTGAGTGACTTGGCGACAGCATGGTTCTCCATGGATCCATTGCCCTCCCCTCCTGCGTCGGGCTGTCTACCAGTGATCAGCTCTACAGCAGCATCAACAGCTACAGAGACCAAAAATACATCAGTAACATATAGGGGGCAGAACATTTTGTCACACTGTAACACATTTTATACCAACGCATTTGACAGCTGTCTAGATATTTCACTCTGGATCCAAGTGTTGGTTTGATCACTGGATGACTGCCCAAATATCTGACGGACAGTTCCATCACCAGAGTCCAGTTTCTAGTGTGTCTAAAAATAGAAATGGTCTGAATTCATCCAAAGCGCTGACAAAAGCAACTTACTGTCAGGAAGTGTGCATCTCCTGAATGTTTCCATGAGCTCATCCACTTGAACAAAGGGTCCCTGCAGCGAGAAACAACCACAAACTTATTGCATTCTAGTAGAAAACCCCCCTGCTCCTTTCGTCTTATTCATTACCAGTAAATATGAGATTGATAGTATCAAGCTGCTGCTGCTGCTACTCACAGTGAAGCACGTAGGCGGAGGGAGCAGCTTCATTAGGACTACAGCAGCTGGGGGGACTGGGAAAACTCCACCAGGGACAGGGTGTAGACCTGGAGCTGTGGAGGGGAACACATCAAATATTGGTTCATTTTATGCATTAACTAAATCTAGGAGAAATAGACATCATTCTTAAACACAGAGTTTCACTGATTTGTCACAACATCCAGTGGAGGTGAGAGAAGACTACATACGGGCAAGGTGACGTGGCTGGAAGGGGATCATCTGGTTGGTGTCGGGTTTGGGGTACTCAGGTTTACGGTCAGCTTCATCCTTTAGTGCAGGCGTAGAGGGCGTCACCACGGTCTCTGGGAGCAGCGCTGCCAGTTTGGCACGAGACACATCCTACAAACACAGTGGAAACAGTTGAAAGAAAAGCCTGCAACTGTTTTTGCAGCAAGAGATGCCGTTGTTGTGACATCTCTAAAAGGTTAAGTGCACACCTTGTATCCAAGGGCCTTGAGTTCACTAGCAGAGCAGGGATACAGGTCCATGAACTTATATCTATCGACAAGCAAGGCTGTTTCCTTGCCCTCATACTCGTCCTTGAAGGCAGTGAATCGCCTGCGCTCCACTTTCAGGATACTGGCCAGGTCTCCTATGTTGCTCTCGAAAGCCAGGAACCGAGCCCAGATCTCGCTGAAGGATGGAAGAGAAACAAAAATAAGCAAATATTGTCAGAGATAATGATTATTACGCCAATTATATATACGTGCACACGTAAATCAATACTTACCCTGACTTTTCTGGTGACAAACTTCCTGAGGTGAGGACACGTTCAAACAGAACCCTGGTGTTGTTATCCTCTGACGTGGTAAAGGAGGACAAACAGGGTTACACATTTATCTTCCATTACTGTGACAACAATGATGGAGAAATCTTTCATTTCATCAACAGCTGAAAGAATCAAAGAGTTAATCAAAGCCACTTCTTTTAGATGAAAGGATTACAAGTAAAGAACATATTTCCTACACTCTATTACACATGACCTACCATTAAGGTGGGAGAGGTAATCAATGTACGCCAGTATGTACTCTGGAATGTCACCGTATTTCTTCAAACCAAGCTCAAAAATCTTGAAGGCCACCGATTTATCCTGCGGGGAAAAATATACATATTTAGGATTCATTTTAGTACCATTGTACATCTAATAAACATGCGATTGTGTGTGCTTACCTTGCTGCAGTAGTACTCCATCAGTGCTGCCGTCACATACACATGGTGGCGCGTGCGTAGATCTTCTCGGGCCTTTTTGAAGATGGTGCGACCCGACTTGATGCCTTCCGCCCTCCTGGCGAACTTCATGTACTGAATGTAGACCAGTGTGGGGTCGATGTCCTCAATGGCCAGCAGTTTGTTATAGATGCTGTGGACCTTCTCGTACTTCATGCGACTCTGCGAGGAAAGCAAAATATATAAGCTGATGAGTCACCGCGGTTCTTACTGCGTTGATCACAATCTGTTGCTGCGTAAGCAACTCACTTCTTCATAGTCTGCGAATGAAAAGTACAGCAGCATGTTCTTCTTCAGAAGAGTCCCAATGGCACGTTCGTAGATGTTAGCTGCCTCGTCACTAAACAGCTTGGAATTATTCATATCCTGAGCGGGAAAACAACAAAGAAATATAAGATCGTTTGGGGCGGAAGTTTGACTTCTTTGAAAAATATGAAGCAGGTTTTTGACAGTTTCACATAAAATTCAAGTCCAAAAGGGATTTTTTTTTCTCACCCCTTTCTCGGCCAGCAGTTTGCTGGACTGCTCCAGGTACTGTGCTGCCTCATACCATACGTCAGGGTGGTGGCCCAGCACCAGCAGACACTGCTCATAGGCAAACATCACTGCAACACAGATAATCAGACATTGACTACAATTCAAGAACAGGATCAATGCATTTTAACCATGAGTGAGGAGGAAACCTACGCCCTCTAGTGAGCAGATAAAGATTCAATCACTATGCATCTCCATTGACTGCTGCTAAAAAAAATTATTAAAATTTCAAACTAATGTAATTACAGGAATCACAGGCGTTTTGGGGCATATACAGCAATGGTTTACAAAATACAACACAATATACTGTATATCCTGCCTGCAAATAGTCACCTCTCTTTGTGATGAGCGTCTGGTCTTCTGTGCGCAGTGGGTTGCTTTTCTCCCACTGGATGTACTTCTTCCACATTTCCACTTGCTGGGCTTCCTGAGGGGAGTTCTGGGGCGGTACTGAGGGTGCATTCCTGTCCAACCCCTTCATCACAGTCTCATACTCCTGAATGACACACACCATGCAACAATCTGTGTTAGTTTACAAAGACAGTATTCAAAAGAGGTCTGTGCATATCGGTGACACTGTCTCACCTTTGCCACTCTCCTGGCGTTCATGTAGTCCCTACTTCGGTCCTCGATCATCTTTTTGGCCAAGTGCACATTGATTCCCTGTTCACAAAAAAGATGAAGTAAGTCTCGCGCTCCATCACTGTCACAACAGCTCCATATGTGCAAACATGTATAGACAGAGGCCTGGGTGGGTCACTCACCTCCTCGTATTTGCTATAATCTCTCCAGAGCTGTTCGATGTTGATCATGGGGTTCACACAGCCTCTCTGGTACACCCTCCGTACCGCAGTGATTCGTTGGTTCTCTGCGTATGAGCCCACGGCCTCACTAATGGAACACACAGCAAAAAATGTCAACATTTAAGAGTTGGCTAACAAAGTCTCAAAATATTAAGAAGAAAACCGCTTACACTCCTTTGAGGAAGTTGATGTAGTCCACCCAAATCTGAGGAGAGGAACGAAAAGCTGTTAGGTGACTGCAGTATAAATAGAAACATATATACACACACAGGTACCAAAATAAATAGTTTAGAGCTGTGTACCTGATAAGACATAATTTCCATGCCAATTTTATCCAGGGCAAAGTCATATGCCTGGGCCATCTTCTCTCTGAGGGTAGAAATAATAAAGTGATGTAAGAGTTTTAGAGCACAGCAGTATGTTAGCTTACTGTTCACACTATGCAGCACTATGGTGTCTTACTTGTAGCTGGGCAGCTTCCCTTTGGTCTCTCGAACATATGAGAGGTAACATTTCCACAGGTCGATGTGCAAGACTTTCATTAGGCATCTCTGAAACAACTACAGGGGCAATAATACAAGATAAAATAACTAGAACAGAGACACAAACACACACTTACATGTACTGTATTCTACTTGACAACCACCCAGCTTCAGTGTTTCATTTATTCGGCTTTATACACCCATGCTCAAAAATAGCAGTTTGTATTTCAACCCATATGCCAGATTTTTGGGGGACATTCCAGGTTTTCCTCGGCACAGTTGTGCAGTGCACTCTAGTTATTCTGCTTCATTAGGCAGGCCTCAGGTGTGCCCTACATTGCAGAGAGCTCCTCCACCAGCATGAATGTGCCGTCTTGATGGGACATTTAGACAAAAACTGAATAGGATACACTCACATCATTTATGTTGATTATAAGTGGAAACAAAAAATCAGTTCCAAACCAATGCAGAGGTTAACGGTGTCATTAGTTGATTTTTTTTTTTTTAACATTTAAATAAAAATTATGGTAATATATAAAAAGGAGTTCCAATAAAGAGATAGCAATGATTTGTTTGTAACCTAATAATACAGTCATGGTAGTTTTAACTACAGTAAGTATTAATACACAAAGTAGTAGCTATGGTTGTAAGCCAATATGCAGGAAATCCTCTCATACTTCAAAAGGCACTCTCACATTTTCTCCCATCTGCACACTTTCTGTACTCGTTGGGACCAAACTTACGTAACTTTCACGTGTTTTAGATGCCTTGTAATAAAAAGATGCTTTTAATGGACATCTATAATAGTGTGAATGCATATTCTTGTGGAAATCACTTTACAGTATTTACCAGCTTGACTAATTAGAAACAGTGTGACAACCTCTCCTGATATTATAAATCACACACTAATCAGCTTCCAGGACTGTGATGGACACTTACCTTTTCTACCTTGTCATAGTTTTTAGCCTTGATCTGCAAATCAGAGTGTAAATGCAATGTTAATTCAAAACTCTCCTCTACTTTTATGGCTAACAGGAAACATGCATTCATGCAAATGTGACCACTCTCTCTCTCACACACACACACTCACACTCACACACACACACACACACACACACACACACACACAGGACCTTCAAGATCAACAAAGTGAAATTCACACAAGAATGACAAACTTTAAAAAGGGTTTATTTTCTTTGTAGATTTCACCACATGGAACACCTTCGTAGCAAAGTGGTTACAGTGCATGCCAAGCTACCGCAGCGTCCTGTTTGATTGCAGCCTACCTAATATTCACAGCCTCAGGTGTGCGTGTTTCCTTGCTAAACACTGTTGCAGTAAGGATTTTCCTATGGCCTACTGTTGAGTTCAACTGTCTAACAGCACCAATATTCACACAGACTGGTAGAGTGGCCGGCTATAACTAAATGGATACATTTATTCATTTATCTTGTGGGTGTCCTGTGGCCTGTTGGTTGAGACGGTCCCCTCTCAATTGTCCGCTATTGATTACAGGAACCCCAAAATACTTTTAAAAAAAAACATGAATGCATCTGTATCCACATCGAAATATGAAAAAAATACAGTACAAAACATAAGGAAAAATGCAACATTTAACCATTCAACATGAAAGTGTAATTATGGTTTGGTAATTATGCAACTAATGCAAAAAAGAAATGCAAAATGTTGAGGTGTTGCATGCATGTGGCCAACTGAATCTCATTAAACACAGGAGGGAAAAAACGTAAAATTTGGTACGTCCTCTAAATAGAACCCCAATGAAAGGATATTTTTCTAGGAAAGGTTTTTGCTAAAGACGGACTTTTGTTAAACTAGGCAGTTAACGCCCACTGCAGTGTAGAATGCCTTTAGGGTGACTACCCGAAAACAGACTGACCTACATATCTCATTCCAGGCACGGCAACAGACACATCTGACACATTTAGCTTCAACCTTCATTAAAAAACAGACACGGCAAATGTGAATCTCTAATAGTAAGAGAGACAAGAGTTGTGTTTCGAACATGCATCGACTGTTTATTTTTAGCCAAGAAATCAGTTATTTCATCACATAATGCCTCAGATGGACAACCTGGAATGAATCTGAGCCTCAACAACTGCTGTGAATCCTAGATGCATCTCCCTGTTCTACCCTGAAATAGATGAGCTGCATAACGTGCAGGATTTAGACTGCAAACATGGTATAATATGCTGGGAAGACAGCTACAGATCTGTCTAGATGGTCCTCCTGGAGGGGAACCATTGCTACACATCTCGAGTCTTTAGTAGCTGGTTACATAACAGCCTCATGAAGCACAAACTCTACTGAAGATCACTACCAGACAAAAGAATCTACAACACACCTACATGATCCTTTCAGCACACAATCGGCTTACTTTAATATGAGAAAAGAAAGTTCATTACATTAAGTTACAGAATAAAATATATATTTTATTTCTGTGATCCAATTCTCTCAGGTCCAACCCAGTAAATGCAAAGTGCCGTGCTTTTCTTCATTTACATTCTACATTAACGAGTGAAACTGTGCACCGACTCCACATTCAAGAGCTAGAGAAACTCGACTGCATTCAGCTACAGCTTTTAAATGAATAAGACTGTAAACTAATCTGAGTTTTTTGTTTCTGCTGGTTTCCTCCTCAAGATATACAACATTGTATTTGTTTTAGTGCCCATGTTCCTGTAAAGTCAATGACTTGCCTAGTATGCAACTTTTACTAACGAGTACTATGTAACATTTCAAGAGAAGCAGAATCTCACACAAACACAGGGACACACTGAGCTCTTTAGGGGAAATGCTTTGTATTCTATTGATAGGGCCGTGTAAGGAGAACGTCACAGAAGTGAGTTTCCAACGTTGGTCAGTGAATGTATAGATCTATACAAACCTACGTATAGTTCGGGGGGGGGGGGGGGGGGGGGGGGGGGGGGTAATAGCTATTTCACATACTTACCAAATAATGGAATGCCTTTAAACTAATTAATTGTTCTGCCAACACATGCCTTGGTTTAACATTCTGACTTTAGTACTACATTGTCTGCTGTTAAATCTTGAGCCATAAACAAATAAATAACCTAATGCTGATTCAAACGTCCAGCAAACAGAAACCGTTATGCAAATATGCCAAACTAGTACAGGGGGTTGTGTTTTGGGCTGAATTGTGTTTTGGTGTTAAGTGGGGAGAGGTGATGGCTTAATGATACATACTCAAAAAGACTTATAGCAACAAATATAAATAAACATACATTTATTTTAAGGGATTGGCCTATTTGTAGTGTAAATATCAAGTCTACATTCAGAGGCACAACTTAATTAGAATGACACTAACCTAATCGCTTAATAAAATATTTAAAACACCTAATTTTTATATTTTCTTTATTTAGAAATTTGAATAAATTGACATGACGTTATAAGTCACTCCAACAACCGGGTGCTGATATCTGTGTACTATAGATGCACTCACAAGTCTTTGTACTTCCTGGATACTTGAGGTAATTACCCACCCACCAACTATCAGTCATAAATATAATTTCCGTCAAGGATATAACATATCTTACTAAAAAAATAAATAAGGCAATAATGGGCTGCTTTCAAACCAATCGAAATATTAAATCTGTAACCTATAAGAAAAGTGTACTGGCCTGACACAAAATTAACATTAGGATGTTTGAATCCACCCTAACTGATTCTCTGCATATTCTTTAAGAGCCTTCAAGGAAACACCTCTAGCTGTAGCAACTGCTTTGGCGTGTTTATGCTGTTGCAGTCCGTCAACTTTGTTCGAGGGGAACCTACGCTCGCGGTGGAGAGCGACACTGATGCTTTACCAGCACAAGTACAGTTAGTGCCGTCTGTAAGCTACAATGCATTATTAAAAAGAACTATTCCTGAGAAGCCTGGTCCATTTGGAAAAGGCAGCAATGTGTCCTTTCATTCCATTTCATAACATATGTATGTCCATTTCATTAAATTTATAACAGGCGTTTCTTGCTCTGAGTAATCCCAGTGGATGAAGAGCGACGAGGGGATAGAAGAGCTTCATCCAGGGGAGCAACCCCACAACAACAGACCACAACCACTACAACCTCAACATACAACTCACAGCGTAGAGGTAATCATTATCCAGAACTACACACTGGACTTTAAACTAGAAGCTGAATCCTGATGCTTGATAATGCTGTGAAACGTTTGTGCAACCATTGTGTTTAACACTAAATTGCAGGAGTCATCTGCAGAGGTGGAGGGCATCAGCAAATGCACGTCACCGGGTTAGGAAAAAATTATGTGCAAGGGAAATTAATCGCCTATCAGTTGCTTATTGCCTAACCGCAAAGCCTGTTTGATTGCATCATGGCATATGGGTCACTGGTGGTATATATTCACGAGTGGGGAGACATGTCTCAAGGAAAGAATGGGCCACACAATCAAAAATATTTGTTTATAAAATTACCCGAAAGAAATGACACAGGAGGCAATAAATTGACACGACAAGTGAATAAAAGGCTAATGCACTCCAATACCATTAAAATAGTTTTAATACTGTTGCAGACCAAACATGCAACAAATGCACTTTTACCCCATTTAAATATGATGTAGAGAATATGTATTGTTTGAATCCTATGAACAATTTGCTGGAAAAGAAATGGTTAGAGCTAATTTACGCTTTGCTTGAGTCCAAAGGCACAATTCCTAATGAGTCAAGCTAGGGCCTAAGAAACCAAAAAGTGCTTTGAAATCATCCTACATATATGTGTATCACATGTGTTTCATATTGTAGGGTAGTCTTAGGCAGGTAGATGCTTTCAACTGTCAAAATATCTGCATACATTACTCTTAACCTTCAATAATAAACTTTAAAGAAGTAGTCAGGCCTAGTGACTCAGAACAAGAATTGTGACTTTAAACTCAATTGAAGAATGAGACAGTTTGTTTGTGTGAAAATCACATTGTTGATCATGTTAGAAAAATCCCCAGCCATGCACACTAAAGAAAAGAAAAAAGTATTAACCTCGGCTTCAATGAATAGTTTCCAGAATCTGCCAGAACTTGGGAACTGCGTGACAAGTCGCTCATATGTCTTCCTTGCTTTATCTATGGGTTGGTTCTAAAGAAGGAGAATGCATTAACATTCCACACTACTAGGAAAAGCAATCATATGGGAGAAAAAGATCAAGTGCTTTAACAATCTATCACCCACCACCCCCACCCGTATTCCCAGTTTGCTTAACCCCAGGAATACAACTCTGTGTCACTAAACCTGTGCTTCTCGAATCAGAATGCTCCATGCGTCAAGGTCATATGGGTTTTCTTCCAACTTCTTCTCTGCCTTCTTCACCTTCTCTGGAATATACTCTGCCGCAGCCTGCAAGACAACACAAGGGGCACGGGAAAGAGGGTTATGCTGCGGAACAGACTTGCTGTGCACTGTAATGCTTGTGGTGTGGTAATGACTGTAGTGGCTCGAGGAGGGTCAACATAACGCTAAATATAAGACTATTATATTAAAGTGAGTTAGGTATTGATTAATGGGGCCCTACATGCTTGGCCACGCCCCTGCAGTGTGTGGAATGAACAAAAACCTCGCGGTTATTTTAGAGGTAACTCAAGTTACGAACACAGAAAATCCGTTTTCCCCTCCTGTAGCTAGCCAATGGTCTTTAAGGCGGGCACTACCGAGAAGCATCCAGCACCATGGAACCGTAAAATGTACCACTAACGTTATATGGAGAGAGCTAAAAGTGAAAATCAATTTAAAATGCAGGTGATGATTAGCTAACTAGCGCGCTAACGTGGGACAATAAGTAGCGACATGGCTACAAACGGCCAGAGGCTTAAGTTTTACGACAAACCCTTGCAATTGTGTAATATTCGCTAACTGCCGTATACATATACTGTAATGCATATGCACAAACACAGTTTGCATGCTAACGCTATCAATGAATAACATGCAAGCTAAAATAAATTGTAGCGTGTTAGCAAGGGTTAGCTTGCAAGTAAAGGTAGCTCAATTACCTGGTCGGCTGCTCCCTCGGCGGACATGGCTGGAAGAGTAATCTAGGTGAGAAATGTTACACCAGTTGAAATAACGCTAAAATAATAACGTGATGGCAACCTTAAAACCACTAAATAATCGGCATAGCTTCGAAATGTCGATCACATTGCCCTCAAGCAACTAGCTGCTCGATTGCTAGCCGATATTCTCAAAATGGCGTGAAACTTGTGTTCCGCTGCGCGAGCTCCGGGAGGAGCAACAACAATAGCACTTCCGGTGCGAATCCTTTTAGCAAAATAAAATACCACCGTCCACAATATTTAAGCCTGACTAAAACACACACGGAATGTGTAATGTGACTGCGCAAATTTAATGTTGCAATATAATCGAACATATCATCACACTTTTTATGGGAGTCGGAATATAGGAGCGTATTGATTCCCATTGAGCATTTAACCGATAGGATTGCCTCTTCCAAAAATAACAATAATACATTTTTTTTGTATAGCGCTTTAAAAGCTACTCAAAGACACAATCAGATGATGCATTGTTTTGATTTGATTTAAAATATATATATATATATATATATATTTTATTGGAAGCAGGGGATATAAAGGCTGTGCCCTCTGTGTTCTATTGGTTATTATATGTGTAGCCTGTATTTGTCTTATGCTCATTTTACTCAAAGATAAAGATGTAACATTAACGACAAATAATTGTACTGGCTGTTTAAGCATGTCAAGCACGTGCATTCAAGTGACTCATGAAACTCGAAACCAAGTTTCTAATTTTGGCCGATAGGCGGCTTCTGGCAGTGGCCATTAGACAAATACAGACCTTTGTATTTTGATATGTATTACCATGTATTCTGTGAGGTTTATGCTACTAATCTCAAACCACTTTATATGTAAGACTATACACAATTTTGTAATAGTGACTAAAAAGTTCTATCAGCAATAACACAACAAAAGCTCGTTTTGTACTATATAATGCTGTAACCTTACTAACCGCTAGGGGGCGACAAATGAACACCCCCGCAACGAGAGCGCGCGCTGGTGTGTATTTAAAACAGACCAGAGCAATAGACCGGAGAGCAGTTACCTGATCACAAGCAAACAAGTGTCTTTTCCCCTCAAACAAGAAAACTAATCTTGTGTATAGTTACTCGTACAATGGTAGTACTGTGACATAACATTATGCCGCCTTTTCTTTTTCTAATAAATGTGTTTTTACACTTTTCTATGATTTGTTATATAAAAAAAAAAAGAAACCCATCAAAATCGATTTTTTTTTTTAGTTAAATTAGGATTACGCATGTCTTGACAAGGTCGTGTGCCATTGTTAGTTCAGTTATTAGGTCACTGTTAATGTGGTCTTTTTTGACACAGTCTAGATTTGATGGTTAGCCATGCGCTCCTGACTAAGTTGAGTCTGGGAGGGACAACATAGGAAGCACTCCAGGAAGCACATATGCGTCCTCCATGAGAAGCTAAAACGACATAAAGGTTTTTTTTATAGCCTATGTTGGGGCTATTACCCATCTGTGTTTACTCATGATGCACCAGGTTAGACAAGATGTGTTTACACCTGCTTTCCAGCTGGCCAGGCCTGGTGGTTTGTTGTCTGTAATTTGGGTGGGGGACTGGGGAAAACAATAGCATTTTGGTGGATTAGATTACAGCAAGTCTTCTCAGACATCGGGGGTTTATGAGCAGCTTTGTCAGCTGGGTGCCTCCTGACTGTCTGAGCAGCAGATTTCAGTTTGTGCTCCCCCACCAATTTCCTTAAGCACGCTCTGCTGTTGAGACATTGCTAAAGAAGAGAGAAAAATAAGTATATATATATTTTATCATTAAGTTCTTCCATTGCATTTTCAAAGATAAAATGTTAAGCCCATCTCACATACTTACCAATGGATTCACCCTCCTGATATTGTACATGGCCGAAGATTTTTTTTTATCAGGTTTTTTTAATGTTGAGCAATCAGTTATGAACACCTCAGTTTTGTATATGCCTGTAAAATAAAATATGCAGTTTCCCATTCAGTTGGCCCCCTTACTGCTCATTGTCATTGCCTTATTCTATATACTTCTATATTCTAATACAGAACTTTGAAGTTTTATTTATTAAGGAGACTATCCAGAGGATGTAATTGTCTTGTCGCTGTTTTTTTCTTTCTAATAAGCCTTCAGGGGTATAAACTAAACGAAGAAAACAAAACACAGACTTATAACTTTAATATGTTTTATTCACAAGTCAAATCACTGCAATAAGACTTTACAATAAATCAACTTTAGCCAAATCATTCACACCACTATATCACCTACACTGTTGTTGTTTTGTTTGGTTAAATCTTTGTACTACTGTTTAGTTAGTTAATTTAATAGTATTCTATTTTATTGTATATATTGTGCATTTTATATCTAATATTTTACTCTGTTATTCTTATTGTATATATTGTGCATTTGATATTTAATATTTTTTACTCTGTTATTTTATTTACCTATACCATAATTGCTGCTGTAGCGAAAAAATTCCCTTGCTGGATTAATAAAGTATCAATCTATCTATCTATCTATCTATCTATCTATCTATCTATCTATCTATCTATCTATCTATCTATCTATCTCTGACCACTGTAATCTACGCCTTTATTTCTGTCATCCTTTTAAACATACACATATATTACAATTTCACAAAGTCTTTAGGTGTACACAATTTTATATATTTGTATAGGCATACAAGCTACTGTACATCTAAATCTTAGATCTTTGTGAATGCATTTGCTCGCTGATCGATTACTCTGGTCTGGCCAATGCCGTCAGTTCACAAACATTTGCCTGGTTGGTACTAGAGAGAAAAGGGACATGTTAGAAGCAGTCAGGGCCGCGGAGCAGCACGTCTAGACGGGGTAACAGACCCCCCCTTTCAGAGATGGGCCACTTCGCCCAAAGAGGAAGAAGACGACTGTGAACTGTGTAACTACAACCTGGACTCGGTGTGGTGTTTCTGGACGTTCAAATGCAAGAGTTACTTATTGTTTAAAAATGTGGGAGATGGTGGCGTTACCGAGAGCGAGCTCTCCCTTCCTGTCGTCTAGGACAAGATGGCAGCAATGCAGGCGAACTGTGCATGTTATGGATTTATAAATCCATAACATGTCCAGAGAAGCCCTGGATTATACTTATAGTGACTCTATGTGAAGGTGAGTGGTGGAGAGAAGGCCGTCAATAGTGATACTTCTTTTTCTCAACCTTTTAGTTTGAATGTGACGTAATACAAAGTCATAACTTGGCTACAAACTTAGCTAGCAAGCCTTTTTTTTTTTTTTTTTTTTTACTGTATACGGTTTTCAACGTAGCTTTAGCTCTGTCAGCACTTTGGGTAATGAATGTACTTGTGGTGAATTTATTTTATTATTGTCCTGCCAACCAGCGGTAGCGATGACGTTGTTGGTAATGATTAACGTGAGTGCATTTTGACACTGTTGTGTTTGTTATACCAGTGTTGTCACAGCGACTCGTTGGTCTCCTACTTAACATGTTGCGTTAAACTTGTGAGTGTTGTATTAACGTTACTTAATACGCGTTGTGTTAGCTTTCAGTTGACCTAGCAAAACATTGCAACATCACGTTAACGCTCATCCATAATTATAACTAGCAAAGATTCTAAAGACCTTTTTTAAATGTTCAGAATAAAACATGCTGGATTCTACTGTCTAAGTGTGTACAATGTATTTTGTAATGTCACCTGTTACTAAATCAGCCTTAACTTATTATAATAATAATAATAATAATAATAGTAATGATAATAATAATAATAATAATAATAATAATAATAATAGAAACGCAATTGTAAAGTAGTGTCTTTATCGCCGTTAACGCGAGAGTATAACGTGTCTAAACTGCGTACTAAATCTAACGTTAGAAAGCTAACGTTA
This sequence comes from Cebidichthys violaceus, assembly GCF_023349555.1. Classification (NCBI taxonomy): domain Eukaryota; kingdom Metazoa; phylum Chordata; class Actinopteri; order Perciformes; family Stichaeidae; genus Cebidichthys; species Cebidichthys violaceus. Next base: position 7,478,658 of record NW_027176705.1, read on the forward strand.
GGTTAGCTAGCTAGTTCTCTTGCGAGTCTCTCTTAGGGAGTGTGTCAGGTTTGATATTGTCAAATATTTCGGTCCTTAATGCTCAGGTAATCATTCTAAACGAGGTTGTAATAACCTACGTGATGTTTTACCACAATGCAGGTGGTGGTTCCGTGTTAAAGAGGAGGTCTAGGGTAATAGTTGAGCTCCTATATGAGGGTGTGTACATCAAAACCACCCACCAGCAAAACTATATAATTTTAGGCAACATTGTTTGCACTTACAGTCATTTTGTGGCATTAAAACCATCACTTTGACTTCCTGATCCACTGAAACTTGTAAAATGGTAAAACTGGAAACTGAAAATTAAGACTTGTACTGTGGCCTACAACGTTAGAGCTAAAAAGTGAATATACTTTCCCCTGTGCATGTCTGGCTTGTGCGACAGTAATGCTAGTATTTCTTATTTTGTTTTACTGAAACTAAGAAATAAAATATTGTGGAACTTTTTGGCAAGTTGGGCCTATGCAGCAGACATGGCTGCTTGGTTTGGTCCAAATAGTATAGAGGCTAATGTGGCTGCCCTTTTTTTTTTGTTTCTGTTCTTGTTACCTAATTAAAGATAACTGCTGTTTTACTTGTAATTCTTTTGATTCTATGGAACACTACTCTCATACAAATAGTATCAAGTTACACAATAACAGCAGTATATGCGAGTAGAGATGAGCTGGTATTCAAGTTTCACAACCTACTCTTTCTAAAAAATACATGTATTGTAGTGAAAATGTCATTAGTTACAAGCAGGTATTACTGTAATCCTTTTTAAAGAACACCATGAGTACAGCGAGGCTGCAGCACTGTTTGTGTGGTTCCCCTTTGCTTACACTCTCCTGTCTGCTGTATGCGCTTCACATTCGTTAGCTTCTCAGCAGCAAGGACTCAAAAGCAAGGTTGTGGGTGGTAATAATAGCAGTAATGCCAGAAGACAGTCAGCACAATGTGGCCAGTAAGTAAATGTGTAAACAGTGTTTTCCCATACAGTAATTGCTATTAGTGGGTGATGTTTGTTTGTTTGTTAACAGGGGCGGGAAGGCAATACGACTTGGGATCATGTTGGCAGCAGGCTATCAGTATTACATTGTGGCCAACTTCATGACTGGTTTCCAAGTGATGTCATCTTTAGATGTACGGGCAGTAAACTAAACAGAATAATTGAAAGGTCATGGGAAGAGCACTATGACGGAGTGAGGATGTTGTGCATAACTCGCATGAGTCACAAAAGTGATGGGTGGAAAACATCCAATATCCCAAAGAAGTAAACATCTATTCCAGCACACGGAACGTAACTGCTTAAATACATCGAGCAATCTGGTCAGAGCCCAGGATTTTAATGACATGGTGGATGCTTTTGTGTGGAAAAACTGTAAAATGGCTCACTCTGCCACTGTGGTCATGGCTTATTCAATGCTGATTTAAGTGTAACAGTATGTGGCACTCTATGATCCATTCTTTGCTGATCAATTTGAGTGCTTGTTGGGGCGTCTAGTATTTCAGCGCATGCAACATGGTGACAGCTGTTGATATATCTTTGGTATAGGTGATCGACAGGTGGCTTTGAATGCAAAATACATTACTTGGTACACATTTTCCTATTGGTGAAACTTTTATCTATAGATTTCAGACATCTGAAATGAGAATTTTACAATGTACATCTGGCATACATCTAGTGTCTTCTTCTGTTTTCCTCACAGAAAGCAGAGATGACTGGTACTATATCTTTAGTATACTAGTCAACTGCAATGCAAATTGCCTGTGTCTACAGGGCTGATACTTTGAAATGACAGTCATATGTTCACAGAGGAAATACCTTGTGGTCACATGTTTCAGAATATAAAAGGCCTTTTATATCTATTGCGCATAGAAGATGATGTTCAGGAGACACAGGCAAAGCACCACAGTGTGTACTGTTGGGGTTGTGGAGCTGTGAGTTAATACAGCAACCTCAGCTTAACAATCGAGGGATCGCAACAGCAGGAAGCGAAGAGGGACTGAAGAAGCTTCTTTTGTTTCCACTGTCTCAGTCTGCATTCGGTACCACGATCTGAACAGCAGCCAGGAAGACCGCATTGCATTACTTCACGAATAACCAAACGTGTTCTGGGTCACGTTACAAATACAATCACGAGTAGCCAAATCATGTTCTTTTTATGGTAGTGCATCTAACAAGACCCAACCCTACTATATGTTACACAATTTAGTTCAGTTGAAGTATTCTGAGACTTACATTTAAAACATACAAACATGTTTTTCTTTGCACAGTATTTATTTGAATGCAGCGATACAGTGATGTATGAAAACATTGTACAGTAATTCAGTGTGTCTGTATCTAAGTGTTTTCTGTTTCTTTGCTGATATTAACATAATAGGTGACCTTGTGTTACTGTACATATTGACCAAGATTAGTGCTGTTTGTGAACTAGAGAACAGAGAACCACAGAGCCATTGAAATTAACTGATAATGAATTAGGTTCATATGTTTTCACCACAGATTGGCTTTGGGACTGTCTGAAGTCTAACATAGCCTCATACATTTAGCTGAACAGTCCCTGTTGCTGACTACTCAAACAGCCAGAGCCTGAAAGTCTATGGATACCATGACATAGTGCTTAAGTTAGCCACAAATATGGCTCTATTCACCACTGCAAAACAAAGGATTTATGCTTTGCTAAGCAAATACTACGCAAAGCCTTCCCACCACTGTTCTCCATGTTGTGCTACCTGCTCTGACATTACGCTTTAACCCTTAAAGCTTTAAAAAAAAATAGGCAGCATTCTTGTCAGAAATGCAAGAAATATTTCATTTTGAGGCCCCAGCAGATTTATGATCAGGCTGTACTATGGAATCATACATGAATGTTATGTTTTTTATCAGCGTTGACTTTCTCATAACAGTTTGAGCCTACTGACTGTGACAACCCTTTTTAGGATCACACAGCCCTAAAAAAAACAAACAAGTTCTCTACAACAGGTAAATCATTGATGAACTGGACTAGGCCTTTGTGCTTTGGGACACAGACTTAGATTGCATTTTGGGAGATTATGTTATCACCCAAGTTGGTTTCACGCTCAGCTTGCCTTTGACATAAATGTGTATGCTTAATGCGTCTGATTTGATATGCTGAAGGATGGCAAACATTCACCCTATAGCTCACGTGATCCAGTCTAGAGTCCAAGCTGCACTGGTCTAAACAACACTGTGTATCACTTTTAGCTGAGAAGTCAAGTCTTCTGACGATGAATAGTTTCTACAACTCCTAACTGACTTACGGCTTTGGGTTTAGTTGACTCTCACCTATGACTATTACTGATGGGGGAAAAAACATTGAGGGATAAGCAGTCATGTTGAGGTGCCATATTTTTTTCCCCAATGGGGTGGAAAGCGCACTTAAGCCTTTTTACACAGAGATTGCACAATACTGCCGTAAAGAAGATCCGCCATTATGCCAGCTTTGTCATAATGCTGCCCAGTTGTGTGAAAGGGGATATAGCCCCCCCCCCCCAAGATGGTGTGACTGTCATCACCATTTCATCCTCTCACCATTGCAGTATTATTTCTGTGTCTTAGGGCACTTTTTTTCTCCAATCGGTACCATTTGTTCACTGTGGACAGGTGTTTTTTGTTTGTTTTTCTTCTCAATTTAATTTTGAGAAGACCAGGGTCATAACTTTAACTTTGAGCAATTACTTAGCAGTTCAAGGTTGCTGGAAAGATTCTACAACTGTGAAGGCAACGCGATGCCACAGGAGGAGCCTCACGGCTGACCAAGGGAGTATCTGGCTTCAGCTGGTAATTATAGCAGCAGCTGCCATACTTTGGAAACGACGAAGGCTGTCTGCTTCATATCCTTGTGTCAGACTTCTCCTGAGCATTTACTCATTGTATTTTCATGACCAGGGAAGTTCAGGGAAAGTTTTTTTTTTTTTTTAAACTGAAATTGGGTGTTTTTATTACACCAAGCAGGTAATTCAAATGTGAACATCTTGATTGCTCAGTTGGTGAGAGTGGTATAGTCTTTCATCAGACCAATCCATTTCCATTCCCAAAGCACTGAAACAAAACTCGCAGTATAAATGTAGTATTTCAAGGGTAAGTCTACAGGTGATGTATGGCTTTGTTATATCACAAAAGAAACTGTGATTAATTAAATAAAATGGTGACACACAGTGCTTGAGACTCCATATGATAATACTGCTGCCGTGTAGTTACATGTTTGATGAACAATCAAACATTGGTAGGGACAGGTGGCTGCATGGTGATACGGTGGTTAGCGCTGATGCAAACCTGCTGGTCGGCCCTTCTGTGTGGAGTTTGCATGTCAAGTTTTCTCCTGGTTCTCTGGCTTCCTCCCACAGTCCAAATACATGCAGGTAGATTTGAATGCAAAACCTGAATGGTTGTCTGTGTGTTTGGAATTTACTGACTTGTAGATCTAATCTACTAAACAGAACCTGCATACAGTGTGCATTGCTGTCTTTATCTCTATATGTCGTTTTTGGAAAATTCCATTCAGGCACTTCATAAATTATACCCATAGTGGATGTAATGAATACTAGAGGCAGGGTTCTTAAATTACAGACAACACACCGTAAATGTAGGTACTTTAGCAACTGTCCCAACAACAATTAAGCAAATCCCAGCATACACTGGGCGAGAGGTGGGGTACTGTCCTGAAAATGCCTCAGCCTGCTGCCATAACATGATAATTACATGTGAAATGTATTAACATACAGCCTGGTGCAGCTATTCTCAAACAATGGCCACATTTTGTTTGAACAATCAGAAGTGGGCCTTCTGTTACAAAAGGTTAAGAACCTCTGGTCTAGTTATTCCCATCACAAGTCTTTTTATGTGGTATAAAATGAAAACGTTTGTGTCACTGTGGTGGCTTCTAGACTGGACTTGAGCCAGTACTATTATTTTGTAGGTGTGCCAGTGTCCCCGTTGGGCACATCAATTTTGTTTTCATTCATGACAAAAATGGTTTCCTTTTTTTTTTTTTTTTTTTTGTCCAGCTTGGGATAATTTGAGAATTATTTTTGAATAGAGAAGAGAGTAAACGGTGTCTCCAAACGGTAACACAGGGTGTTATTGTGCAAAGAGCTATCAGGGGAATAGAGTGACCTTATCCTGCTGCTCAGAATAGAGTCAAAGCGGTGGCTCACAGCGTTAGTGTTATCACAACACAAGTGTGTTTTCCATCATGGGGATTTATTTTAGGAGACTCTACAGGGCCACTATTGTTTTGTCCTTTTTAGATAAAGTTTTAGAAACTGATTATTTTTTTTAATAAGATAGGGAAATAAGATATTTAAGGTTGTAGCAGCGCTAGTAAAACTAGCTTCTTTAGACACAGCACTTTGAACATTGATTCATTTTTGTCTAATTTGTTATTTTTTGTAGGTAAACATTGTTCTGTAACTTAACTGTTGATTAAAGTAGTAGTTTTCATAAGTGAGTTTCAAAATATTATACACACACATTATGGGGAAAGAGAGAAAAAGAAATCCTGTTTTAGGGAATTGGACTTGTGGGCCTGATGATGCTTTTGTAACTCTTATTTGTCTCTCCGTCTGTATCTTATCCTCGCTCCCTCTCTATTGGTTGCCTAGAAACCTGCAGTGGGATGCATGGAAAGGTCGGGCAAACCTTTGAGAAGTTAGTCATCCGCTGTGTGGAGGTGTTAGTGGGATCGCAGTGGATAGGGCACAATAATGAAGTGGTTCTTAAGCACTCCACTACAACATGTTAACTTGCCCTGGTCCATTTGATGTGTGAGGTTGAGGTGACTGATGTTAGTGGGGGGGCAATTATAGTTGTGATGTCATCAAGTAGGGGTATTTAAAACAACAAAATGGGATTTGGGGTGTCTGTTGGTTGTTTTGGACATTACACTCTTCACAGTACCTCATCCTCACCGTGGTTTATTAAAACGGCCCCATTTTATGTGACATGCTAAAAAGGATCCAAACTAACGACCTGTTGCTTTTTTATTTTTCTCTTTCTCTGCAGGTATGGCCTCACAAGTCTTGGTCTACCCACCACACATTTATCAAACCCAGACAAGTGCCTTTAGCAGTGTGAAGAAACTCAAAGTTGAGCCCAGCAGCTGTGTGTACCATGAGAGGGCACACCCGACCTATCTGAACAGCAGAACCCTTGGAATCGTGCACCCAACCAAACAAGCCCACTCGCTTGTGAACCGAGACTTGACAGTGGGTGTGAAAGTGCATAGAGGACAACAGTACCCGGTGCAGACTGTGGTGGTGGTGGTGCGTGGTGTACAGAGACAACAGACTGGTAATAGAGGAGGAGGACGACGACGAGGCCCGGCTGCGGCCCAGCAGCGACCGGACACAGGGGTTGTCCACTCGCAGGGCAAGCAGCAGCAGCAGCAGCAGACAGACACAGCAAGTGGGGGCAGCAGTGGAGCAACAGGGGCAGGAGGAGGGGGAAGGGGAGAGGGCTGCAGTGGAGGAGGTGAGGGAGCGGGAGAGGAGGAGGGTGACGGAGAAGGGAACTGTGGAGGTTTGAACTCGGCCGACAGCTCTCAGCGATGCGGGCTGAAACGTAAAAGCGAAGAGCTGGATAACCGAGGGAGCACCATGCAGATTGTGGAGGAACTGTCAATGATGCCCGCCATGATGCAAACGACGAATGTGGGGAACGCAACCATGACTGCGCCGGCGGCCGTGGGGGCCGGAGGGGGCCCCTCGAAACAGGTTGTAGGTGCAGCGGGAGGAGGGGACGGGGACTATCAGGTTGTACAGCATGAAGTCCTGTGTTCCATGAAGAATACTTATGAAGTGCTGGATTTCCTGGGACGTGGCACATTTGGCCAGGTTGTAAAGTGCTGGAAGAGGGGCACAGGTGAGGTGGTGGCTGTGAAGATCCTGAAGAATCACCCTTCATACGCACGGCAGGGTCAAATCGAAGTAGGCATCCTAGCTCGTCTGAGCGGGGAGAACGCAGACGAGCACAACCTGGTGCGAGCCTTCGAATGCTTCCAGCACCGCAGCCACACCTGCCTGGTGTTTGAGATGCTCGAGCAGAACCTGTACGATTTTCTGAAGCAGAATAAGTTCAGCCCGCTGCCCCTGAAGGTGATCAGACCTGTGCTGCAGCAGGTAGCTACGGCTCTGAAGAAGCTGAAGAGCATGGGTCTGATTCACGCAGACCTCAAGCCGGAGAACATAATGCTGGTGGACCCAGTGAGGCAACCCTACAGGGTAAAGGTGATCGACTTTGGCTCAGCCAGCCATGTGTCCAAAGCAGTGTGCTCCACGTACCTCCAGTCCCGGTACTATAGGTGAGTACAAAGAAACAGAGAAAGAGATTTTTTTTCAGTGTAATTCAAACTAATTTCCCTCTCTGTTGGTGTCTGGCTGGTCACAGTTAGGGTTAAAAAATGTCCTTCCTCTAGCAAAACAAGGAAATGTCTCCCATACTGCACAACATCCTGCCTGTTTAGGACTCCCATACCACAGAGTCTGAAATGTGACCCTGCAGTGTTTACTGGCAGATTACAGACTTGCATGTCCCTACTGCCTGGGAAAAATAGTGTTTAAAACATTAAGAAACATTTTTTTATTGACTTTGTGGACATTTCTTCTATTATTTGTATTCAGGGTGAAGCAGCTTAGCCTTACTATGGTAGAAAAAGAATGTATAGGCAAATATTTACAGACTAACATTAATACATAGTGTGAACAGTTAGATTAAGTCAAGAAAGGTTGGGAGAGAACCTACTGAATGCCATTCCAAACATAAGTATGCTCTCTAGGGTATAACATGGCAGTAGATGCAGTACCTAATGTTTATGTTAGAAGGACGCTGTGTGTCTGGTCTTGAATGTGCAAACAGCAGGACAAATGGCATTAATTTAGGAGTGCTTTGGTTTGATTAGAAAAACTGGCCTGAAATGCCCATTCACTGTTTGGTTTATACCTTTCCCTGTTTTGCATAGAGAGTCTGAGATGGTAAACAGATATAAAGTAAGCCATCAGATGATGTCCAGTAATTCACATGAGGTTTTGTGCAGAGACATAACTCGGGACTATAATGATTGCTGTATTATTTGAATTTGGACCTTTTGTAGTTGGGGTACACTCGTGTTCATTAGACATAGTTATTCAACCAAGTTATAACATAAAATCCATCGAGCTACAACATCATGAGGCAGCACCCCGCTTCCTTTGACCTTTTTTAAGGCGTCCATACAGTTAGCATACCTGTCTGTGAGGACACCGTGGAAATGCATAGTGTGTTACATTGAGCTCAAGGAAAAGGACCAAATCTATCAATGGTCATAATACCAACCTGTCAACATACACCAGCTTCCATCTGTCATAATGCTTTCTTTTTTACCAATAGGTCTGTTTTTGGCCCAGTAATTTCTCTTGCTTCACCTGCGCAAGTCTATAGATGCAAGTCTATTTGCACACGTGAAATAGATTATTATATATTAAGCTGTGATTTCGTCATTCTGGAAACAGCATTGCCAATAGCAAGGGTGTTACACTTATTTGCATTACTTGGAGAGAATACAACATTATCAACATGTTTGCTTGGGGCAGCCATATGTGTTGCTCTCTGTGAGCCTCCACTGTTGGTGGTGTAGAAATGGGCATACCAGGTTTAAACATTACAATGTGATTTAAATTAGCATTTTCAAATGGAAAACAAAGTACCAGTAAAACTAGGTAAGATAATGCTCCGGGGGCACCAAGTAAAATGAGTGTTGCCTAACTATTCTTTGAAATTTGGCAATCATAAAGATTTCTGGCAAGAAAGACGATTGTGTGTAAGTCTACTGCGTTGCAGTTTGGAGAAACAATGCTGCCGGCTCCACTAGAAGCATGGTCTGATTCATAGGTCCATACTAGCAGGCAAGATTTACCTTAAGAGGAGACCAGCTATTCTTCTCTTTCTACCATGCCAGTGGGTCTCCCTCTCTGATGACCTCCTATAGTAGCTAAGATGTCAGCTGCAGCCGCTTGATGCTGCGGAGTGATCAATGTAGTTTGTGGTTTAACTCTCAATTCTCCCCTCCTCAACTCCCTCACACTCTCCCACATGGCACCGTCCAGTCGGTATCTAATTTCCATGAGTTGTGATGTGATCATCTTGATCTAACATGTGAAAAGAGAGAGGACTGTACATTAACTCCAGACCGAACTGAAACACATGACGTTTGTAGGAAAGTTGAAAAGGTCAATTTAGATCTAGACTTGGACATTTAATGACAAAATGAAGCGGATCAGAAAACCACGAGGCACCTATATTTGATAATTGTTGGAAACATTCAGTGCTCGGTACATACATAACAGCAGTTTGTGTTGTCCATGAACTATTGGGAATGTTCGCATTTTAAGTCCCCAGGTCACAGTTTCTTCCAGCTTGTCACGGTATGGCAAGAATATCTGAAATCTGCTCGGATGGCGTGTTTAAGTCGGTGGATTTTTTTCTTATGCTTTTTGTCTTAAGTCTTGGTTTCTAAAGCTTAAAGAAGTGAGCAGGATTTATGAGCAACATTCAGGTCAATGCTAGCTGTTTTTAGTGAGAGGCATTTGAATAATTCTCACTGAGACAGTGAAGCAGTACGCCCTGCAGGGAATAAAAATACTGTTGATGAAGAGGAAGAAAGAAACAAGCAAAAAAATGATTTGATGTCTGTCCACATTTGCATTTACCTTAGCTTTTCTCAACGACTAGAGTGAGTAGACCCTACTTGCTTTGACCCATTCCTTGGCCACAGTTTTAAGGAAATTATGGAAAAATACTTGTCAATGACACTTCATTTTGCATTCTCTCTTCATCCCAAACAATCAATTCATCGTTTTTTGTGGGTATTGTCGTGTTGTACTATGCACTTATTTCAGGAAATCGCTCAAAATAGACTTGCCGTGCTTTGCTGTACTTTTGTGGGGGAGGATGTAAACAGTGCAACTGCTTCAGCTCCGTTCGTCACTTCTGTCAACCTCAAACTTTGAGGACCAGCAGTTCCTCGCAGGTGTTGCATGGTTTTGTATTTTGATACACAGGTTGGAAGATTGTTCGATAAACGAGTGACTTGTGTAGCAAAATGTTTTTATCCTGAAGTAAAAAGAACAAATGATACACACCATATTATACCTATTACTGTCAGTTCTCCGTAGTTTGTACCCCCTCGCAGACAGGAGTATGCAAAGCATAATGTGATGGAGCTACGTTGCCGAGGCTAAGAGTGAAGGGCTGCTTAAAATAGCTGCTGGGATGCCGGCCAGTGGGCTCTGACTTCTATAGATGGTGAAGCACAGAGGCCGGCAGAATGAAATACTAGAGAGCTCTCACTTACTCACTCAAGGTCAACCAGCTCCAACGTCAGCTGTTTTGATTTTCATATATCCGTTTGTGTGCGCTTTGCTTTGTGTGCTGCATTATAATCTAAAGTGACCTGTCAGCTTTTTACAAATCAATACTTTTGACAGATGCACCAGCCGCTTCCACAACTTACAAGCATTTACACAGTCAAAGTCGGCTCAGTCGGAGCTCAATGTTGTGGAAGTGGCCCCACAAGTTGTATACAGTTTTTAATATTCAACTAAATGATTACAAATAACATGTAAATGACTCCGATTAAGATTAGATGGAAATGAGACGTGGTCGTAAATTATTTGGTTGTGCAAATGCAGTGTCCTCTCCCTTATTCATTTAGATTTATGTATTTCTCTTAATTTTACCCACACATTAAGCATTTCTTGTATTTGGCCGAAGACGGCAGCATTATTACTGTGCACACTTATTTGTTTGTGTTCCTATGCAACAATACAGCACGGACAAAAGGAAAAGGTCTTCTCTAGATGTAAACGATGAGCAGTTCATTCTCCTAACTACGCATGGAATATTTGGTCTAAGACCACTGGATTAACTTTCCCCGAAAAGTATACCCCCAGAGAGTATTTGAAACTTGTTTTGTGTGCGTGGGAACTTTTGGGCACACAAGAGTCTCCCCCTTTATGAACTGTGTACTTCTTTCGGTTAGTGGGTAGTTTCCAGCTACTTACATGGCCTCTGTAGCTTGTAATCTGTCAGTTTGCGACAATCTCGTTGGCTCTGTGACAGAACGTTTACGAGAATATTCCAAACTCATGCTCACACACTAAAGGCTCATTGCTGATCACTTCAGTCCAACTGCGTCACATGCTGACATGCTTTCTGTTTACAGCTGCAGCAAACGACTTTTCTGGTGTTGTGCCAACGATCACATTGTTTTAATATAAAATGTTTTTGCTGATGAATAACCCAAATTGCTGCAGTTAACAGAGCAGGTAAGATTTATTTTTATTTTTATGAAAGAGCATTTTGCTATCCTCCAAAAGTTTTGTTACATGACGTTACATGTGTGCACACGCAACTCAGTGAGCATTTGATTGTGGGCTTTTGCCAGTGTGTTATGGTCCAAATATTGTTTGAATAATCCAACAGAATTGATGATAATACCACAGTGGGCATGTGCTGTGATACTACTGCTTCACAATAAATGCTGCCTGTTTTGAGTTGGTAATTCAACAAACAGTTCAAACATAATAACAGAAGACATGAGAACAGCAGAAAAGGCTTAAAATTCCAAGATCAGCTTTGTGTTCCAGAAAGCCTGGATGTCCTCATTGGTGTTTTCATGAAGTGATGGTTTTGGGGTGAAATGTTCGTGTAGAACTTGTGAGACTTCACCTTGAAAATGTCATCCTTCATGACTGAGGCCATGCAGCTGGCAACAACAAGCAAAGATTCTCAACTCAAGGCTGTAAATTGCTGATAGCTCCGTTTGCCGTGCATTCTAATAAATGATGGGCTAAAAAGAGATTTCAGTTAATTAATAAACTGTGGTTCGTTTGTAACTTTTAAAACAAAACTGACAATCTCAAAGATCTCCGCTTTGTTCTCTTTGATGGCACCTATGGCGATGAGTGGTAATTGCAGCTGTGTTTTTTGGATCTCACTTCCGAGAAATAATTAATACTTTAATATCACAATAATTAGGTTATTCTCATCAAATAACAAAAGCATGTATGTCAAATAATTATTACTCCTTAATATTCAGGCATATTGCATCCAGTCTTAATGGGTTGCTGGGCCAGCTACTTTTAGATCATTTATATCAGCGGTCCCCAACCTTTTTTGCGCCACGGACCGGTTTCATGTAAGACAATATTTTCACGGACCGGCCTTCAAGGTGTGGCGGATAAACACGCCGAAATAAAATGACACAATCGGCATGAAAACAAATATAAAATGCATAAAAAATACAACTCACAATAACGCTGAATCAGTGGGAGCCCTGAGCTTGTTTCTCTGCAATGAGACGGTCCCATCTGGGGGTAATGGGAGACAATGACACCCGAAGTGTGTTCCTTATGTCCAGTCTACTTCGTAATTTTGTTTTGATTACTGTCACTGCAGAAAATGCCGCTTCACAAAGATAGGATGTTGGAAATGGAAGCAGGGTTTTCAGTGCTTTTGTGGATCTCAGGACATTCAGCCTTGATTTTAATTCAAAACACCAGCAGAGTTGTTGTCTCAAACATACTTTTAAGGCCACCGTCATTTACAATCTCCAGCAGCTGATCTTCCTCTGTCGCCACATATTATGCAAAACGGGCTTGGTGTGTCAGAATTACTCCTGATCTTTAATTAGACTCTTGATATTGTCTGTTAAATTAAGCTTTCTTTTTCTTGGAAGTTGTAGGCTCTTCTTCTGTCTCCTTAGTGGGCCTTTTCCCCTTTGCAAAGAAGCTCTCCAAATTTTTTTTTTACTCATTTTCGCTAGCTTGCGGGCTTAATTTTTGAGGTAACATATCACGTGACTGAGACAAGCGTCTTGACATGTGTCAAGATGCACAGGCGGATGCAATTGCGAGAGAATCCGTATTCATTTTTCAAAATAAATTATTTTTCAAAATAAGACAAAATAAAACTTTCAAAAGTTCCAAATAATATAATATTTCTTCTTTCTGTGCGGCCTGGTACCAAATGACCCACGGACCGGCACTGGTCCGCAGCCCGGTGGTTGGGGACCACTGATTTATATGACATCGGTCAAGGAATTTCCATATAGGATGCAAGAAAACAAATGTTTCATCTGTCTTTGTTTTTCTAAAATGTCCCCTTATATTTTTTTAATTATCCTCAGGCAACGGTTCTTGCTATCTCGTCCAGAGCCAGGTGAATTCAAAATACGTGGATTCAAACAGCAAACGTTGAGGTGGAGCTCAGTCCACCTGAACTTAAACATCAGGTCTTTCTTAAATACTGGCTCCATGTCAACACGTTGAATGGTGAACATGTCTAAAACGTGTCTAAAGCCCTGTATCCTTAATCGAAGGTCTGTGCGGATCAGAGGGCAAGTGCTACTTCCGCCTTCGCTGCACTGCCCCTGTGTTCCACTGAATAATGCAGGATGCCCTGAGAGTGTGTGGAATTACAGTTCCTGGAAGAGACGTGCACCAAAGCTCCATTCTTTCATCACGGAGTCACCGCGAGTCAGTTTGTTGTCCTGGAGGCTGAACTTAGGCTAACCGCAGTTTAGCCCAAATTAGTTTATTTATCAGAACAAGCTTACTGAAAGGCCTGTGTAATCATGCAATGGCAATGACGCCCTCCCTGTGTGTAGCCACCCTTATTTGCTGTTCTCTGTTTGAGCTCATAGGGGGCCACTTTACACTTGGTTCCTCCCTGTGAGGACGGAGCAGGAAGGATCAGAGAGCTATTTTTGGAGTGTGAGATAATGGCCACGAATAAGAAATCCAGATGGAGATAATTTCTCTAATCTGCCACGGCCCTTCTTTCAAAGAATATCACTCGTGTCTGCATTGTTTTGTTTTTTTCAGGTGAGATAAAAATAAGATACAGCTAAAGGAAAAAAAACACTTACCAGACATGCATATCAAAGGAACACTGACATTTTGGGAAATGTGTTTGCTTGCTTTCTCAGTCAGAGAAGAGGATTAATATCAATGTTGTATCTGTTCAGTACAGAATACAATATGGAGATATGTCTGGGGTATATTTAGCTTAACTTGACACAAATACCGGAAGCAATAAGAACAGTAAGCCACCGTCAAAAGTTGAAAATATACTTTACAACAACTCCAGAAATGTTAGCCAGCAAGCCGGCCATCAATCAAATATGTTCAGAGTTATAATGACAATGTGCAAAGCTGGTGTCCTGTTGACATAGGCTACTTAAAGCTGTATTCTTTTTTTAAGTTTTTAATTCAGTTCTTGTGTTTGCCTATTTCTGTTGTTCCAAAGCAGCTGGAGACGCAATTGAACTCAGCAGAACTTTGTGAACTCTGTTCAATTAAATTGATAAATAGTGACATAAAAATGCCGCATAGGTTAAAGAAATATGTTTGAATGTTTGTCCATGCCTTGATATAGGATATCAGGATGGAAGACTCAACTCATTTCCAATGTTTGAGGAGTTCTTCTGAACCTCCGGGTCAACAGTGTAGTGCACACGTACACTGTGTGCTTTGGAATCTATCCACGCATCGTGTTTGTGTTGCTCCTACTAACACAACATTGCCTTGAGCCTCAGCCTCTTTGTGGATGAGAGGCAGACAAACAAAGAGGGAGGAGGAGAAGAGATGGGTAGAAGAAGGGAAACAGCTGTTTGAGGTGAAGGAGCGAACAGTTGAACTCGTTGACCAGGGAAAGACTTGTTTTCATTGGTCAGAGCTGTAAAGGAAAAAATGGCAACCAAATTGTACCATTGCTCTTTGCCTGTTTGGGTTTTATTTTGTGATTGTTACTGACTATCATACCTGCAGTGTGGCTGGTTTGTACTTGGCACAGTGGTGTGCCCGTGCTGGGCCTGCTGTTACTGCTGTGCTCAGCATTGTGCATTAGGGTCTGTTGGTGATGCTTTCTATTAAAGACGAGCCAGCGCCCAATGCAGAGTTTGTTATTCTCAGTCAGGCCTTGTTCTGTAGTGACCACACCAAAACCAGTTATATGTTGCACCATGTCAGCCTAAATCTATACGTGAAATCATTGAAAGCTCAAGTTGTTGAAAAATGAGCATCTCTAAAATTCAATGGCACAGTGATAGAAAGGGTGAAGCTGTAAACCAAAAGTTGTAAAAACTTTTTGAGTGTTTTGAACGATGCTGCTAGCAGGCACAGAGAACTCTTTGAAGATGTGTCTTCTTCCCCTCTGCTGCCTCTGGACGTGTTTTTCACCGATGACTCGTGAGGCTCTATGGAAACCCTTTGAACGCGGTGATGTTGTAGATAACT
Organism: Cebidichthys violaceus; assembly: GCF_023349555.1. NCBI lineage: Eukaryota > Metazoa > Chordata > Actinopteri > Perciformes > Stichaeidae > Cebidichthys > Cebidichthys violaceus. The sequence continues at coordinate 7,493,976 of NW_027176705.1, forward strand.
CTCATCTCACCCAGAGTCATTCATCTTCAACCTCCCAACAGCGCAATAGTATCAATCAACAGACTAACATAACGGAGTTTTGTCTTGTGGCCGAGGAATCACATGTTTAGCTATCGTACAAACTTAACCTCTATTACGTTATTCATTCATTCAACCCACTTATGTATGGGTGCTTTGTGCTATAATTTGTCTGTGAGTTTGTGCCTGTTCAGGAGACATTTATTGAATATCCCCGCTTATTCCTTTGGCAGCATACTAGTCCCTTGCCTTGCTTCTCTTTCTGTTGCATCTTTCCTTTTCCTTCGGAGCGTTTGCACACGGCAGTGAACAGTCACAATCTTCTGCTCCCGTAGCATTCAGTGGCCCCTCAGCTTGTACTTCATATCCTAAGGATGGAAAATAGATTTGGTTTCACAGGAGGGCGGTGAGGCTTGAGTTGCGTTGATTAGAACTCACCCTCCCCTCAAACCAGAGACAGGGAGACCTGGTGTTTTCTGTTTGGCTCCCTTTTTTCACTCTTTGACTTTTGGGTATTATGCATTCGGCGGGGACAGGTTAGAGAAAGAACAAAAGCATAAAATGACACAATCTACCTATCCCAGTGCCCAGAAGCACTTTGCACCATCTTTGCATAATCTTTGGTGTAATCTGATGAAGAAATAAACAAATGAATAATGGGGAAGGATTGTTACAATGCTTATTACAATATTGGGAACACTTCTAATGCCTCTTAAAGGCTCTCAAAGTGGCTGATGGGGCTAACTGTGTCTACCTGAGGGGGAACCGGAGGTGCTTTGCTTCCGCGACCGACAGCTTTATCAGTTGTGAGCGACGTATTAGCGCAGTGCAGCGCTGCGGCCATTAGCTAGCCCGTGGGGCACACTCGCATGCACGATCAATGCCCGGCCGTCTATGTCAACAAAGCCAGGAGAAGCTCCGATAACACACTGCGCGGGAGAGTGACTTCATTCTCTGCTCAGGTAGACATTACTCCACTATATCTTTACACAGCAAATAATAGTTGTTTGCTGCTATATTAATGCTGTTAATCCTGTATGTTTCACCTTTTTTAATAGATTGAGAGCTGAGTTGAGCTGAATAGGAGCTGTTGATGGAGATGATGCATTGGCTGTTGAAAGGGGCAAGAATATCAGGTTTTGCTTACAGAGTAGTCTCTAACAACAGTCTTATGATGCCTTGTTGTCCTGATCAGAATTACTATATGTTCTGTGTCCTGATGAATGTGTGTTGATATGTTGCTTCTCTCTGCTCACTCCTCCAGGGAAAACCTGTTCCTTATAAATAGGACATGCCTGTGAGGCTGAGATGGTTGGCATAACTGCCCGGTTGTTTTTATGCTGCCATGTTGCCTACTGCGCCAGCTGTTGCATGCATTTGTTTGGACCATGTGATAAATAAGTCTAAAACTTATTTTAGCAGGTCTTAAATTTGCTGTTGCTATCCATATGTCATACACCATTCGGTCCCAAATGGCTCCAAAGTCGTCACAGAGTAAAGGTCCGCTGGATCCTTTTAGATCTGAGCAGTGTGAAAGCTCAGCATGGCCTAAGGTGTCTGGTTGGTGGTATGTCCAGCTTTCTAAAATAGCGAGCTTAGATACTTGAGCTAATTGTGTTGAAATCTCATCCTCGTCATTCTTTACATTATTTCAATCCTCTGGATTCTGTCATGTTGGTAAATTGTTGAGGGTATATGTTGTGTATATGCTGAACGGAAGTGAAATTATATCTGCCAGTCACACATGTACCGTCGTTTTAGGCCACGTTATTCTGAGTAATGCTGCTATCTATGTAGGCAATAAGGCCATCGATGAAATAAGATTATAATCCAGCATGTTGAATTATGCCCAGCCCCGTATGCATACAATAAGGGATGGAAGGACATCTTTACCACATCTCAACTTGCGTCCCTCATCATTTAAGCCAATTCACAGTATTTCCCCTGATTATCTGATAGATGTGTGTCTTAAAGCTAGATAGCCATTGTGTCTTATTGATTGTATTGAGTTTGGAGGCCACTCCTGCACAGGAAGACTCGGGCTACATCATGCTGTCACACTTTATAGGATTTGTAGTGGGTCTTAAACACAGAATTCTTGACAGTTGTCAACATGCCTTATCTTTTATTCCTTCTTACTGGCTCGTGTCACCACTAGCCATCCATGTAACATGGTATTCCTGTGCTATTACGGAGTTACTTGGAGTAAGACTGAGCCAGCATGTAGGCACAAAGGTACTGACCGTGTTTCTCCTTTCCTATCAGCCTAGAGCAGATACCGCAGCCTGTCAAAGCCTTGATCCCGGCCCGGCTGACCCGCTAACCTACTGACACTTGGATAGGCCTCTCTCACGCACAACACTGACTTACAATTCACTTGGCACAGATACACATGTACCAGAAATTCCCATCTGATTGGCCATCCACAGGAATACCATGACACTACTAATAATGGATATGTAATTACTCAAGACATCAGCCACCAGCCTACAAAGCCAAAAAGCAACACATGCAGTAGTAAAATTGAGAAAAACACAGTTTAAAGTGTTGCTAGTGCGTAAAGTGACTTTATAGCTTCTGTATCAACACTTACATTACTACTGAATATACAAACAATACATCAAAGTGAATGGATGATTTATGAATTTCTGATGTTTGTTTCAGAGATCTGATTTCGAATTACATACTAGCATGTCACTGTTTTCACGTGTTGTTATTATTGTGTGACCTTGTTCTAACAGTTGTCTGTTTTGTCTGTTCCACAGGGCTCCAGAGATTATTTTGGGATTGGCGTTTTGTGAAGCCATAGACATGTGGTCCCTAGGCTGTGTGATAGCTGAACTTTTTCTGGGCTGGCCCCTGTACCCTGGGGCCCTGGAGTACGACCAGGTAAACAACCATCCTCCCACCACCACTCACTCTTGACTCTTAGTTCATCGTTTTTTTGGTGAGTTTCCAACTTTCAGTCCCTTCTGTGCGCTTCCTGCTATCCTCTTTTTTTCTGTTCTAATTGAACTTATCCCTGCATCCTCCACTTCTAGTCTCAATTTCTATGACTCAGTCCCTCCCTCCGTACCATCTCCTCATGGAAACTGGTTTCTTCTTCTCTATTTATAGGTTTTTACCTTCTCTCCGGCCTTTTCTCCCATAGGTCACCCCCTCCTCCTGTCTATGATGTTGTCAAAGTAGCATTCCACCCCAACCAGTTATTTTCCTGGTCCCTTCTCTGTCCCCCCCCTTTTTCTTCTTTCTCTTCAACTCCTTTTTTTCCATTATCCCCTCACTTTACAGCCAAGGCAACCGACAGAGGAGTGGGTTGAGTGTGTTTGTTTCTGAGTTGCATTCAATCCAGCTTTCTATAACAGACTTGCCTTTGGGTTACTGACTCAGACATGGCTCCCACTGTTAAAGTTTGCGGGATATGTGATCCAATGCCACTTTAGTCTAAATCTCCCAGAAGACATGTTACAAAGATTCCGTTGGGAAGAGAAGCTGACAAAGCCTTAAAAAAGGGCAGACGGGGACATACAGCAGCAGAGTTTAGGACAAATGACTTGAAGCTAGGACAAGAATGCAGCATTGTCAGAGTGTGTACAGTGTGAGATCTAAGCCTAATGTGGTTTTACGGGTGCTGAAGGGATTTTCTATATCAGGATGATATGGATAGGAGGGAGAAGACGCTTTTGCGGTTTAGGGGAATAAAAACTTTTGTGCATAATTACACACGGTCTCTTTCCTCCTTCAACCAATCACTGGCTTTCTTTCCGAGGGCTCAAGTGACTTACAGTAACAAATTAGTGCCGTATTTACTGCTTCCTTGGTGACGTACATACCCTGAGGATTGTATCAGCTGGCGTCTGTGACGGTGAGCAGAAAGACATATTATTGTGATGGATGGTATGTCTATTAGGAGCTGTTGGATGTCTGCCCCTCCCAGTGGAGCCCTGACGGTGTCTTCCCAGGACTAGACTGATCAGGGCTTATGCTGAGCTGCCCTGGAGTCCCATCTACTCAAAGCCCGCCAACAGAGCCTCAGTAAGATCCTGCTGGGTCCCAATGCGGTGCCCTCGGTGCAGCAATCAGCCCCGCTGCACACTGCAATCAAACCAAAGTATTTTTAAGGCCAGGCATCATTTTTCACTCTCCCTAGGACTGAGACAGGGGAGATAACTCAACACCTCCGAAAGAGATTTGACTCGAGCGCAGCACCAGCCCTCTAAATATGATGAATCTGTTTTTGCAGAGCCAGTCAGTGTGTCGCATGGCTGCTTTAGAGTTATCTGGGGAGGGGGGGCTCCTAAATTTAGTCAGGGACTGCTTTGAGGTGATGGGGGTTGATAAGAGTGGAGGGCATCAAGTTGGCATAGATGAGGAGTGTGAGAGACAATGACGTAACGGGTCAGAAGGAGCCTGTGCAATGAAGAATGTATCAGACGGAGATCAAAAACCTTCTGTGTGTAAATGCGTGAATGCATTTGAATCCAATTACAGTGTAAACAACACTAGCGGAGGATTTTGGTCGAGGGCGTGAGTAATCTACAGAGAGAAATTAAGAGTTTGTTGCATTAGATTTCAGCTTGTTGGAGCTTGCCCCTCTTATATTACCGTCTATTGTCGTTTGCTGATTAAAATACATGCAGTGAATTTTAAGCTGTGGATGTTCCCTTGGACGACTGACTTACCACCCTGGCCTGTTTTAGCAAAATGGTTAGGTGTTGGAGTTGGAAGCACACCCTATGATCCTTGTTTTTGCCCCGGTGCCTTTGAGGAATAGACTGAATCCCTGTTTGGTGACTGAGCTGTGCTTTCACACCGACCCCACATAGGAAATACTGTCTCTTTTTGCCACGCGGCCCACTGACATGCAAGGTTCTCAATGTGGTCACAGAATGGAAAAAGCAGCCGGTGCAGGGTGCAGTGTTTCCTACACGTGAGCTTTACTTGGATGGGCCCCCAGCTATATATTAATCTCTGGAGAATGCCCTTCAAAAAAACCCAGAAAAATCTAAGTTACAATACCTACTGAATGAGCAAATATCCGAATAGCACAAATAACACATAGACAATTAAAGTTCTTTCAATCTGTCTCTCACAATCACCCACAGCTCAACCAGATGCGACGTCGAAGGAGCCGTTTAAATGTCGGGTTTTTCGCACCCTGTTGTCAAAGTAGACTGGCAGATATGTTTTCTTTTTCTATTAGTCTACGATAACTATATGGATGAGAAGTTAATCATTTTAGTGCAGGGCTACACAGAGCTTTACTATCTGTTCCATGGTCTATTTTACGTCACCCTTCCTGTCCAATGATGTCACAACCTCCCATTGAAAGGAGAGCCACACAGACGGATTGAGCAGTAAAGCTACTGTAAGGGATTTACGGTGCTGTACTTTGTTTGGTTTAGTCAGTGAGGGTTACTGCTAAATTACTGCAACTTCCTCATCATTGCAGCGCGCAGGTTTGGGTTGTTTAGTAACAGCAGGCACTAGAATTAAGTTGATACTGTCCGTCTATCTCCTTCGCCAAAACGTGAAACAAAAAACGATGCATTGGACTGATTTGGATGTCAATTTACCGTGGCAACTGCATTAGGGTTAGCCTTACTAGCTTTACACCATTTCAGAATGCATCTAAAGTCATTAAATGGCTTGCACAAGCAAAAACAAACGTGGCCAATTGACTGTAAAAAAACTAGGCAGCTGACTGCCGGTGTGAGGTGTCATCCAGGGGCCACGGGTGATCTGGCTGCAGCTCACCGAGTTGCTGCCATCCCCTTCGTCCCCTTTTTCTTCTTATCTTTCTGGAAGGGGTCTTGTTCCATGCCACGCAGCATGTTGTATTTATAACTCTGGCTCCTCCTACTCCCTTCCGCTCCTTTAGCTCTGCCCTATCCTTACCTCATCCTCCAGTCACACCATCTTTACTTCACTGTTACAGCCTGCTCATTTCATTGAGGTGACAAACATCACGATGCAGCCTGTCTCATTATGAGTGGCTATGATTATCCCAGGTGCTGTAGTCTTTGGTATGACTCCATATATTTCTTTGCGTCTCTTGCTTTCTCAGCCACTGTAAAAGTGGTGCAACCATGGGGGGTTGGTGCACACTATTGCAGAGGCCAACATTATTTGTGCTTGCATGGGTGTGTGGGGCTGGAAAGCGTCACTGCCCCAGAAGAAATTATCCTGTTTGTAAGCTGGTCCAAGCTACTATATCCCAATGTTAGAAATGTGATTCATTGTACACTGGGTAGGTAATATTCTAAGCTGAGATATGCTTTTATTTATTACAGTGAGGGATATCATTGAAATGGATCTTTTATGGTGTTCATTGTTATCTGGACTGCCATAAAACATAAGCTGCCTGTGCTTCCTGTCTGCTCAGGCCCAGGCTCGCTAGATAGTTGTTTTGTGGAGCTGTAGCTTTGCACCAGTGATCTCACTGGTTTGTGAGATCTCTGCAGAGACGCGCCTTTCAGGAAAAATAAGGGTTTTCCCGTCACAAGAATTTTCCCACACACACTCACACACACCGGCTGTGTTGTTTTTCAGAGCGACAGCAACATCATAAATGTTATGCACATAAAATGCATATGTGTATACGTGTATATAATGTACAGCATAATAATAATAATACAGCAACTAAAGCTATATTAAATTAAGGGAATTTAGTACTTTCAGGGTGAAGTTTGTTGGCATAAACTTTCAGTAATCCACGACTGTTATGAATAGTTAATGCAAAAGACAAAAAATGGGGGTAAAAAAGGAGATAGTTTTTATTTGACGTAAATCTGCATGTACATAAGGATATGATTGAAGGAAAGCGCAAATCCAAAAGGGAGAAATGGACAGTGACACAATGTGTTTTATTATACTTGGATTTCAGTACGCCTTGAGATAAGCGAGCAGATCTCCACTATCCCATCTAAATGTCTCAGCAGATGAAATTGCATTCATCACGCAAGCTGTCAGAATCCCAATGAATGCATCGCTTGATAGGTCCCACCCACACAAACAAGAGACACATTGCAGTATTTGCGCCTCAGCAACAGACTGATCTAAGCCCACTGCTTAAGCACCACATTGGCCAGGAGGAGCATGTTGAAGATCAACACATGAGTAGCTTCCAACAAAAACATAGAACTTCATAGTTAAGCAAAGGGGTGAGGACGTGTGTGTCTGCCTTACTTCTAGGTTTGTGTATTTCAAATAGAAAGGGAGAGATAGCACTTATTAGTTTAATCTATTATCTGCTTTATTTGAACTTGTCCAGTGTCTCCAAATGTGTGGCTCTTTGCTTCTGAGTAGCGCTGAATCTCTAATGGTTGTTGTCCTTTACACTTGGTTGTGATTGACGTCAACCAGGCTTTTCACTGGTCTTGTCTCATAAACCTGTATGCCCCTTAGCGTCTGAATGACGAGCCTCATTGCCCTGCAAAGCATTTGGCATTGACACTGTAAGAACCTTGTTATCAAAGTTTACACGAAGAGACCCTGACACCTTTTCAGAGATCATAAACACGAGCTACACTCCGTACAGGGGGTCTTATTTGGGTTTAGCCATTTGTCAGGAATGTGTCATCTCCAAGGTCTCTGCAGCTGTCGCTATTACGTGCGCGTCCACACTCGGCACCTTTAACTCTGAGTGACTCCATGTAGCGTGACGTCACTGTGCGTTGACGCTGTGAATCATCAGTACATACGGTGTCAGTATAAAGCGCTCCGATGACGTGTTGTTTTCGGAGAGTGTGTGTTGATATGATAGAGAAATTTACAGTGAAAAAACAATATTCATTGTTGAAGTGAGGTGTTTTGAATAAATGTTGACAATGTAATATAAATTATTATTACAGAGATTTTTTATTTCTCCTTTAAAACCAATAAAAATTGCCATTTTCTTCTATTCATATTCTTTTTTTTTTCTTTCTTGCTTCCCTCCTTATGTCCAACAGGTTCGCTACATTTCTCAGACACAAGGTGTGCCGGGGGAACATTTATTGAATTCGGGGACAAAGACGGCACGGTTCTTTTGCAAAGAGTCCGACTCCCCTTATGCAGCATGGAGACTAAAGGTGAGGAGTATTAACACACCTGCAACAAATATGGCTTGATTTGCTTCACTATGAGCCTGTCGTTAATATCATATGTCAGCTTGAAGTCAGTCGGTAAACAATTTTTCCAGAAACAAATTTAAACATAACCGTTAAGATAAAGTCTTATCAAAGATTAAGCTTCACTTAGTTTACTGGGAATCAGCTTATGGTTCTAAGTCACGGAAATACCCATTAACGTTTTCTTTTTCTGTAGTCAACAGATGAGCATGAGACGGAGACGGGAATGAAATCAAAGGAAGCCAGGAAGTACATCTTCAGCTGTTTGGATGACATAGCGCACGTATGTTCAGCTGCTCGGACCACAATGTACCTAACGGGACTTCAGAGGAAGTTCAACATCAAATGTTTAGAGGATGTAGGCTACTAGGTGTTTACCAGAGGAAGTACACCCGCAACTGTATGAACAGAATACACACCTCTTATATATTGGAAAGAAAAGATAACTTCCCTTCAGTTAAATGCTAAAACTAAATTTAAAAGTGAAAGTTCAGGTTTCATTATTATTCTGTTAAAACAAACCACGGGTGGAAATTCCCCAGGCAATTACGTAAGTCAGAGGAGATTCTTGAGAATTCATGTTCATGACTGAATTGTTTGTCATTCTCAGGAAATTGGTATCATATCAAAACATGTTTTGATTCATCATAGACAGAGCTTAGTGTAATGTAATTTCCCCGTTTCTTCTAATATGTAATTCTGTTGATGAGCAGTTATTTTGATCTGTGGTTTCAGCAGCAGAATGTTTGTATTCCAGGTGAACTTGGTGATGAATCTGGAAGGTAGTGACTTGTTGGCGGAGAAGGCGGACCGCCGGGAGTTTGTGGGCCTGCTGAAGAAGATGCTGTTGATCGATGCAGAGGAGAGGATCAGCCCCGCCGAGGCTCTGTGCCAGCCCTTTGTGACGATGCAACACCTGCTCGACTTCCCCCACAGTAACCAGTGAGTCCCCTTTGCCTCAGATCTTCAGACATGTTGTCAGTTTGACCTTCCACAACTTGAACTGTAACTCCTCTGCCTGTAGTGTGAAGTCATGTTTCCACATTATGGACGTTTGCTGGACACGTCCCAGTGCATATGAGGCGGCCAACAGAAACAAAGGGCCTTTCATCAGAACTGTAACCGCAACAGCTGCTGCCTCTGTCAACCACCCGTTCAGCAAGATTACCGGTGTTCACCCTCAAGTAAGTTAATAAAGATGTGTTTGCATCATGATCTGCCATTTCTGTGAATGTGTGGTTGGGGATGTAATTTACACGTAACCACATTAATCTTTAAATCAGGGAATTAAAACATGTCGAAACTAGAAGGTCACTCTGAGAGCGCGGACCTCTGCCAGAGCCAGTCCGCTCCTATTTATGTACAATCTTCTTGTTTCCTAAAATATGACAATATCCGACTGATGGATCACAGATGGTGTGGGTCATTGACACGCGATGTGTTGTTCTGTTAATCTGCTCCTGTGAAGACTGATCATGGAGACAATTTCCTCGCCTTTTATTGTGTTCGTGTACACCGACTCGCTCGTCTTATTGCGTCCTAACACTGCTGTCATGGCAACAAAATCACGTCATGTTTCGGAGGTCATGGCAACGGTGCAAATCAGCGTTGTTGCTGAGGGAAAAAAAAAAGGAGCTGACCCTCTTTTGGCTCTGGATCTTTATAATGCAAAACATCTTAAAGTCTACTCAAAAGCCACCATTCTGAGGATTAAACGTCTATACGTGTAAATGTGTATGTTTGTGTATGTGTATGTGTATGTATGTGTGTGTGTGTATATATATATATATATATATATATATATATATATATATATATATATATATATATATAAAATGGTGACTACACATGTGTTTCATTAGTACAGACATAAGAATAATATTACTTGTAATTACTTGTAACAATAAAACTGCTCGGCTATAATTTCTGTTTCCATGGAGCAGCACAGTAAATGGTAAATCTTTCTTCTTCAGGGGAATTTAACAAGAAAATGTGGAGGCTTTTTTTTTAGTATTATCCTCTGAAAGGCTGCTTTGTTTTTGCTATCATGTATACGGGGGTTGGGCTACGTTCAGAAGCTGCAGCAGAACAATATAGGCCTAGTTCCCGTTATTCAATAAATGTAATTATAGCCAGGCACGAGAGCAGTAATGAGGCATATGCTTAGGTTCTTTGTTTAGCCCTCAGGCCTGTCTCAGAGAGTAAGTTCAACGTTGTCTAACGCCTTTTTAGTTATCCAACTTTAAAAGAAAATCTAACCTTGTGGGCCTGGATGAATTGGTTCAGTTTATGAGCATGTTCATATGAACAGGTTTCCATTATCATATGCAATATAAACGGATCACAAGCAGCATTTTAAGAGATGAACCTATTGAGACCTATTAAATAATTTGCCTTTGCCTAATGGAATCCTTAAAGCAGCTTATTAGTAAGAAAGTGGGCCTTTGGATACTTTTTGACTCGGTACCTTGAACTTCCTCTGGAGAAGATCAGCCATGTGTTAGAGGTTACGATGGTGATGAAAGTTTGTCACCGTCTTTTGACTGAAAAGACAGTGTTCTGCGTAAAGGTAACTGACTAACCCACTAATATCTGTGCTAGACAGGTCCCTGGGCTCTGTCCGGGTAAAACACAGACAACTCTTGACAGAGATGTCGCCATCTACTGGCTTTTTGATGCTATTGTTGATCATTGTCGTTCCTCAGAAAAGTCCAGTCATATCCCTCCTTCTTTTTTTTTTTTCTTTTTTTTAGGGATTAGCCCCATCAGCCCAATCAGTGATGCACCCTGGTATACCATTGCAGACAGGAAGTGGGCAGTTTGGATGCAGCGATTCATTTCAGCAGGCACTCATTCTATGTCCCCCAACCATTCAAGGTAGGAGGTGTAAATCCTTATTTCACTTGTTTATTATTGTTAGTGGCAATTAGACTAAAATATTTTAAAGTCAACCATCTCCTGTCCATTGTCCCTGCAGGGATCCCCCCCAACACAGCTAAACCAGCAGGCTACTCTGTTCGAATGGAGGGCTCTGTGCCTCTGGTCACTCAAGCACCTCCCATACAAATCAGACCTGGAGTCATCACACAGGTAAGGAATGATGGTAATGAAGCTCAAAGAACATAGGATGAGATGGAGAGGCAGCTTGGGCTCATTAGTAAATGTAGATCAGGGTAATTTATTTGTGAGAATGAAGTTTATATTTTGTCCCTGATGGCAAGCTGATAAAAGCATCACCGATTGAAAGATTAGCGTTGCTTCTCTGAATTTCAACAGGCCTGGTCCAACCGTGCACAGCAGATCTTGGTGCCCACTTGGCAGCAGGTGACATCAGTGCCTCCACCACCAACCACTTTGGCATCTGACACTGTGGCCGGCTCACAAAGATTGGGTGACTGGGGGTAAGTAATTTGTTTCTATCTTTTTGATACATTATCCCTGTCCATTCTTGATATGTTCTATATAGTTCCAATATGTAGTATTATCTAAAGAAATATGTATTAGTGCTTTATTACCTTGAGTTGTAATGTACACCCTTATGGCTGTACTGCTCCGATACAGCACGCTTTGCTCCCCTGAATAATAATGATCGTCACTAGTCCCAAAAGGACGTGTATGACTCAGCGGAGACTATTTTGTTAGTAATGGTGCTAAAATGCTTTTGGCTCAATTTGCAATGTTCTGTTTCCTTAATGTAGGAAAGTGCGTCCCCATGGTAACCATTACAGCTCCATGATTGCACACTCTCAGCCATTCTTAACCAACCAAATGACCATGTCCACCCACCAGCCAATCAACATAGGCATTGCACATGTGGTGTGGCCACAGCCGGCTGCCAACAAGAGAGCCAAGCCTTGCATGAACAGGTATGGGATGCAAGTGTTGCAACTAGAATGCACAGACGTGCACTTAAAAAAGGGGTTCTTTCATTCTGAAAGTGACTTGTCTTCCTTCAATAGGGGCAGCAACTTCTCCCAAAACACAAACGTCCAAAATATAGCATGCCAGTCCCCAAAGATGGCCGATACGGCAAAGAATGTGCAGCAGGTAGAAGCCAGATTCCCAGAAGAAGGGCGTACTGTCGGAGAGGAGCAAGGAACCGAGCGGGTGGAGGTGGAGGTGGAGGAGGAGAACTGCTGTAAAGAGGAGCCAGACTGTGAGGAGCTTTTGGTTTCGCAGGAGCAGCAGCGGCAGGCCATGGTGATCTCTGACTTAGCTAGCCCGACAGTTAGCGTCATCAGTATCAGCAGCGATGAAGAGGAGAGCGCACAAAGACACTCGATGTCGGAGTGAGTGCTCACCATCAGGTTCCTTCTCAACAATATTTCAAATTTTTCTTTTCTACAAATGTCTTATTTGATTTGACTCTCTCTGCACACAGGTGTAAAGATAGTGCAGCTTGTGATGCGTGTCAGAGCACCGTCAGTATGGAGAGAGTCTGCTCCCTGAGCAGTCCAGACAGCACGCTAAGCACCAGCTCCTCAGCCTCGGCCCAGTCCAGCACTTCACCCTGCAAACACCCCAACAGGTACTCTCAAAACAACCCATTCAAACAACTCATACAGATGTTCATCCTGGTTCTACTTTATAACTTCCCTCCTCATTGGTTCCCCTCCTGCAGTATGTCAGACGACGAGCAGGAGAGTGGCTGTGACACGGTGGACAGCTCGCCCACCTCGGATGCCTCAGACGGCCATAGCAACAGTCCCTTCGCACGACAACGCTTCATTACAGACGGCAACCAGAACCGCGAGCCGCGTGTTGCTTGTGTTGCCCCGGAGACCGAGCCCAGCAAGCCCACAGTTCGTACCGTCGTGGTGCCGCCGATGAGAGCGCACAACAACAACAACAACAACTACCCGGCTGTCAGTGAAACGTATGGCAACACAGGTAATAACTGGACATATGCAGCATCGTTAACACAAATATACATTCAGTGTGTTGCGTATTTAAGGCCGACCTAAACATGTATATTAGGAATCTGAAATTCGTGCTTTGTTGTAGCTGAAAGTGACCAGTGTATTAAACCCAGGTTATCTCTAAATGATCATATGAATAAGGCAGGCGACAGGGACACCATTTCTTCTGCACACTCGGTTGCTTTGTGTCTGCTCTAGCATGAGTAGGTCGCAGTAGCTCAAAGATCCAGTCACCACTGCTGCTGTCTGCTCCACAGGTCACATGGTCTGGGATTACGCTGTCTTTGTAGACCACAGAGGTTCTCACAGGTGATTATGGGTGACCTGCCCTAAAGTATCTGCTCTGAACTCTGGAGTGGATATTTGTTTGCCTCCTTATTCTGGCTCCAGACTGACTCTGAGTGCCCCCCTGTACCTGTGTGGTTGTGCACTTTTTAAAGCTACATAAGACATGCGTAATTGCCCCATAATGCGTAATTGCCCCACAATGTGTAATGTCTTGAATGAAATATTAAAAAAATGGATGATAAGCTGAGAACATGAACATATCTGGTTGTCATAAACAGATAAATGCTTGATAAATGTTTCTCTCTGGAGTTACGCATGCCTGTATGTAAGCTTTATTAACAGCTGTGGTCTCAGCACCTGAGTGCATTTGAAAGCTACCTCTTTATAGGTATTTTAAAGTGGAGGGTTCAACTGTAAATCCTCAGATCATGCAGAGTCATATTGCTTTTCATGTCAAAGGACCCCCCCCCCCACTATTGCAACTAAAGCCCCACATAAAAGGGCACAGTTTGCTATTCTAGGTGTATTTATAGCTGACGGTCTGACCCCACTGTAAGCTCTATGAACAAGCTTAGTTAGCAACTCCTCCCCCAGATCTCCCCCAAACACAGCTATTTATAATCACCTAGCTCATATTAAGAAGACAGATGTCGCTGTGTTTAAAGGTTTGGACGTGATCAAACACGGCTGAAATCACTGATAAGCCTACAAAGCCTCCTGTA